>NC_141812.1:1536161-2147827 GCF_057944985.1 Cucurbita pepo subsp. pepo
TTAATTCTTTGGGCCCAGAGCCCATCTAGCAGCCCAATTTCCATATAAAGAATCCTGTTTTAATCCTTTGGGCCCAGAGCCCATCTAGCAGCCCAATTTCAATATAAAGAATCCTGTTTAATCCTTTGGGCCCAGAGCCCATCTAGCAGCCCAATTTCCATATAAAGAATCCTGTTTAATCCTTTGGGCCCAGAGCCCATCTAGCAGCCCAATTTCAATATAAAGAATCCTGTTTAATCCTTTGGGCCCAGAGCCCATCTAGCAGCCCAATTTCCATATAAAGAATCCTGTTTAATCCTTTGGGCCCAGAGCCCATCTAGCAGCCCAATTTCAATATAAAGAATCCTGTTTAATCCTTTGGGCCCAGAGCCCATCTAGCAGCCCAATTTCCATATAAAGAATCCTGTTTAATCCTTTGGGCCCAGAGCCCATCTAGCAGCCCAATTTCCATATAAAGAATCCTGTTTTAATCCTTTGGGCCCAGAGCCCATCTAGCAGCCCAATTTCCATATAAAGAATCCTGTTTAATCCTTTGGGCCCAGAGCCCATCTAGCAGCCCAATTTCAATATAAAGAATCCTGTTTAATCCTTTGGGCCCAGAGCCCATCTAGCAGCCCAATTTCCATATAAAGAATCCTGTTTAATCCTTTGGGCCAGAGCCCATCTAGCAGCCCAATTTCAATATAAAGAATCCTGTTTAATCATTTGGGCCCAGAGCCCATCTAGCAGCCCAATTTCCATATAAAGAATCCTGTTTAATCCTTTGGGCCCAGAGCCCATCTAGCAGCCCAATTTCAATATAAAGAATCCTGTTTAATTCATTTGGGCCCAGAGCCCATCTAGCAGCCCAATTTCCATATAAAGAATCCTGTTTAATCCTTTGGGCCCAGAGCCCATCTAGCAGCCCAATTTCAATATAAAGAATCCTGTTTAATCCTTTGGGCCCAGAGCCCATCTAGCAGCCCAATTTCCATATAAAGAATCCTGTTTAATCCTTTGTGCCCAGAGCCCATCTAGCAGCCCAATTTCCATATAAAGAATCCTGTTTAATCCTTTGGGCCCAGAGCCCATCTAGCAGCCCAATTTCAATATAAAGAATCCTGTTTAATCCTTTGGGCCCAGAGCCCATCTAGCAGCCCAATTTCCATATAAAGAATCCTGTTTAATCCTTTGGGCCCAGAGCCCATCTAGCAGCCCAATTTCCATATAAAGAATCCTGTTTAATCCTTTGGGCCCAGAGCCCATCTAGCAGCCCAATTTCAATATAAAGAATCCTGTTTAATCCTTTGGGCCCAGAGCCCATCTAGCAGCCCAATTTCAATATAAAGAATCCTGTTTAATCCTTTGGGCCCAGAGCCCATCTAGCAGCCCAATTTCAATATAAAGAATCCTGTTTAATTCTTTGGGCCCAGAGCCCATCTAGCAGCCCAATTTCCATATAAAGAATCCTGTTTAATCCTTTGGGCCCAGAGCCCATCTAGCAGCCCAATTTCAATATAAAGAATCCTGTTTAATCCTTTGGGCCCAGAGCCCATCTAGCAGCCCAATTTCCATATAAAGAATCCTGTTTAATCCTTTGTGCCCAGAGCCCATCTAGCAGCCCAATTTCCATATAAAGAATCCTGTTTAATCCTTTGGGCCCAGAGCCCATCTAGCAGCCCAATTTCAATATAAAGAATCCTGTTTAATCCTTTGGGCCCAGAGCCCATTTAGCAGCCCAATTTCAATATAAAGAATCCTGTTTAACAACAACAATAATAATAAATATATATTGAAAAAAAAAAAGAAAGATTCTGATCAGATAGCTTCTGGTATGCGGATCAAATTGCTTTATTTATTTATTTATTTCATATAAAATTAAAATAATTATTTAATCTTATAAATAATGAAGCAACAACCATAAAAATTTTAAATTAAGTTAATTCATATAGTTAAAATAATTTATTTTTAATATTAGACTATTTTTTTTTAACATTTAAGTAATATTTGCAAACCCCAATATATTTTTAAAAAAATTATATTTCAAATAATTAAAAAATATTTAGTAGCGGAATAATAAATAATAATAAATAATTATATAAATTAAATATAAAAAATAATATATACATAATAATTATATCGTACGCGAATAATCAATTTAATTTATAAAATTTGCATTTATTTAAACCCTTCCAAAATCGGACAAGTTACCGGTGATCAAGTTTTTCGAGTCATTTGATTTTTTTAATATAGAATTAAAATTTACATATTAAATAAAGAAAATATTTTTTAAAAAAATTAAATTTTAACCGAAAATATCTGGTTTGAGTTATAGAATGTGAGCCCTTATTTTTTAATTAAGCTAATGATTTGAAGGTGAGATACAAAAAGTGGAGCAACCCAAATGAGCAGACTGCTCGATTAAGGCTGCCGAGAGGAGAAGCAAAGAGACGACCTGACCTCACGTTTCTTCCGGGACTCTCATTTTTATTTATTTATTTTTTTTGTTTCTTAATCCGAAATCCGAGCTGTGTAAAGATTGGAAGCACACAATCGAACTCTCAACTCAGTCCAACTCATAACACCCGATTAATTCTGTAAATTTTCTTCTTCCCTTGCACGCAACCCCTTTCATTTTCCTCTTTGATTTCGCCTTGTTTCTATCGATTTCCTTCTGTTCTTTGATTCCCGGCTGCTGTTTTTGGGGGTTTTAATCTCTCCCGATCATCTGAACCACTAATTTTGACTTGGGTTTGTCTTATCTTCATCTGCTTCAATCCCTTCATTCATGTTTCTTTTGAAGGTAATGCTTGTGGCTAACCCTGTTGCTTATTTTGATTCGTTTTGATTTTTTTGTTATCATTTGTTTGTGTTTATCATGTTATGTTCTTTATTTGAGCATGAATGTTTGTGAATTGGAACGTTTAGAACTAGCTTCCTTTTGAATTTGTAGACGAGAATTGAAATTTTTGTAATTTAAATGGGGTTTGATGATTCATATATTTCTTTTTCTGGCGTTTTCTGTTTATCCCTCTCAATGATTTGTGGGTTTTGTGTATCTTTTTGCTAATTGATTATGGCCTTTCGTGTTGCAAGACCATCTGGATTCTTTCCCCCCTTCCACTCCTTTCTCTAAATGCATAATTGTCTATATTCAGACTTTTCAAGTATTCCATCTTTCGTTTGTACTTCCCTTGCTTTTGCGAGATCCCACATCGGTTGGGGAGGAGAACGGAGAATAAAACATTTTTTATAAGGGTGTGGAAACCTCCCCATAGCAGACGTGTTTTAAAAACCTCGAGGGACAGCCCGAAAGGGAAGGCCTTAAGAGGACAATATCTACTAGTGGTGGGCTTGGGCCGTTACAAATGGTATTAGAGCTAGACACTGGATGATGTGCCAACGAGAAGGTTGAGCCTTGAAGGGGGTCGACACGTTGTGGTGTGCCATCAAAGACGCTGGGTCCCAAAAGGGGGTGGATTGTTGGGTCCCACATCGATTGGAGAAGGGAACGAGTGCCATCGAGGATGCTGGACCCCGAAGGGGGTGGATTGTGAGATCCCACCTCGGTTGGGAAGGAGAATGAAACATTCTTTATAACAGTGTGGAAACCTCCCCCTAGCAGACACGTTTTAGAAACCTTGAAGGGAAGCTTGAAAGGGAAAACCCAAAGAGGACAATATCTGTTAGCGGTGGGTTTGGTCCGTTACAAATGGTATCAAAGCCAGACACCGGGCGATGTGCCAACGAGGAGGGTAAGCCCTGAAGGGGGGTTGACACGTTGTGGTGTGCCAGCAAGGATGCTGGGCCCCGAAGGAGGGGGGAGGTGGATTCTTGGAGGATGATTATGTAATTGTTGACTTCCAGCATCGTCGATTCTTGGATAAATGATATAATTGGTGAATGAGTTAAGATTAACCCGTTCGGGAACTTCATCCTAAAGACCCTTCCTCTTCGTTTTCTTGAAGTATTTCTACACGTTCGGATTGTCTAAACTCTTATTAAATTGCTAGTTAAAGTGTTTTTGACATGACCATCTTTTTGGTATCAAGTTTTATGTGAATGACTATACTTACCATCTAAAGTTAAATACAACATGATAGTTGGATTTTGTTGTATTTTTCCTCTCTAAGCTATCTTCCGTCATATATTATTATTTTGATCTGGGTAGCTCAAGCTTTTCTTATTGCTATCTCTTTCAACTACTTTCAGTTAATGGACTTGCTGTATCGACCCACTGTCCGTCTTAGTGTATGATGCTCAGTGGAACACGGGATGCAGATAATGTTGGAATTTTTAGATGGAAAGCCCGTGGTGAATCGTCTTTAACATCTTCGTTGCTTAAGGATGTGGCGCCAGAGATCGAACTATCTACCTTTGGACGAGTGCCAAATCTTGGTAGTGAGAGCCCTACCGAGCTTCTTGATGGGGAGCGCTTAAACGTGGAACCAATAGCTGACTTGGACCTATTCTTTGAAAGGCTCTATAGCTATTACTGTGACAAAGGGCTTTGGTGCATCATAACAAAGTGGATAGTAGAGCTTCTAAGTCTTGGTTTTACCATATGTTTCTCAGCTTTTTTCTTACTATTTGTTGATTGGAATGGTCTTCGTAACGCCAAGTGCGGGATGGACGCAGTGGAGTCTGGAACTAAACCGTGTGATCTTGCCAAGGAAGCTCTTCACGAGCACCCCTTACGCCATATGACAGTTTCGAAAGCTATAATCATTGGATATTTGGGCATATTTTCTGTTTATTGGACCTTTTGCTTTTTAAGGTTTTTTGCACAGCTAAAGGACATTCTAGGAATCCGTCACTTTTACTACAACAGGTTCGTTGAACAAATTTTATCAATGCTTTTAAGTGACTTAAACTAGTTTATGAGTGTTCTTAGATTCATATTGACACCCAGTTTTTCTTTATGTGAAGTCTTCAAATATCCGACAATGAAATCAAAACTATGCCATGGGCAACAATTCTCGAGAAGGTTGTCGAGCTCCAAAGTACTCGTCAACTCTGTGTGGCTAAGGATCTCTCTGCTCATGATGTGGTCATGCGCTTGATGCGAAAAGAGAACTACCTGATTGGGATGCTTAACAGAGGAGTACTAGCTTTTCCTATCTCGCAATGGGTCCCGGGTGCTGGCCCAGCTGTGAAATTTGACTCGTCCAGAAATCATTACCGTTTAACGTTGACAAAAAGTCTTGAATGGACGTTGAATTGGTGCATACTACAGAGCATGTTCGATCGGTACGTACGTTTGTTACTGGAATTATTTCTCTCTGTTATTTAGAAAATGGCTATGGCTATGGCTAGGTCTTAGACGGATCAAATAGTACGAAAGGATACAAGTTTTTTAATGATTGTTGATAAGATCTCGAACATTTCAACGATTTTCTGCTTGCGATGTAGCATATCTACTGACTGAAACATACTCCTGTTGCAGTAATTACTGTGTGAGAAGGGAGTTCATATCCAATCCTAGAACATTAAAGAAAAGGCTTGTGGTTGTTGGAGTCGTGATGCTCCTGCTTTCTCCATTTCTTGTCATATTCATGTTGGTATACCTCTTTCTGAGGCACGCCGAACAGTTCTATAACCACCCGAGTACAGCATCATCTCGAAGGTGGTCAAATTTGTCGAAGTGGATATTCAGGGAGTTTAATGAGGTACAACGACTCTTTCGATTTTACTAGAGTAAAATTTATTTCCTTGTCCAAGTGCTCGATTATCCTATCTGCTATTGTGCTGACCACGTTTGGGCTATAACGTGCGACCGTTGATGATTATGACGTAAAAAAAGGAGAGATTTAGGTTGTAATATGTCGTGTAACAGATGACGATTATGAAATAACAGAGTGAGATTTCGTTATTCTTAAAAAATGTATCATATAATATTGTTATTGCTGCTATATGTTTGGCAGGTCGAACATTTGTTCAAGCACCGGATGAATAGCAGCGTGCTTCATGCTTCGGAGTACCTAAAGCAATTTCCCTCTCCGATTATTTCGATAATCGCAAAGTTCATTTCATTTGTCTTTGGGGGCTTTGCTGCTATTCTGATTATCATTGCTTTTCTGGACGAATCTTTACTGGAAGGCCATGTAATATACATTTCATTTACTCTTAGCCCCGAAATGATGTGTTCACTGTGCACTTTGATCTAAATACATTCTTTTACCATTCAGATTTTTGGCCGCAACCTCCTCTGGTATGCTGCTGTTTTTGGAACGATAACTGCTATTAGTCGGGCTGCCGTTACAGATGAGATTTTAGTTCTAGATCCCGAGGGGGCAATGTCTATTGTCGTGCAGCATACTCATTATATGCCGAAGAGATGGCGTGGCAAAGAAAATTCTGAGCGTGTGCGACTAGAATTTGAAACCCTTTTCCAGGTAAACTTGCTAGCGATTCATTTCGTTCTCTGTGTGGCTGGTAAGAGAATTAAAACCGGTATCTTCGAACTTGAGATCATCCCATCTATTGATGAAACTCAACATTATTAATCAGCAATGAGAGTATGACTCAGGGAGGGTTGATGTGAGATCCCACCTTGGTTGGAGAGGGGAACGAAACATTCTTTATAAGGGTGTGGAAACCTCTCCCTAGAAGACGCGTTTTAAAACCGTGAGGCTGACGGCGATACGTAACGGGTTAAAACGGACAATATCTGCTAGTGGTGGGCTTGGGCTGTTACAGCATACCTGACCACCTCAGTTACCCAATTTCTTATGTTCTTTTAGTTCCCTGTTGCTTAAAACTCTCTTACATCACACGACTTCGTCACCGACGTGGCTGCACTTACGAAGAACTCACAATCTAAGCCCCACCGAAGTGTTTTCTTTTCTCATTTTTCGTTGTTTGTCATTGAGGTTGTAATCTTCTCTCTTTCTCTCTCACGGACCGTTTCTGATGCAGTATACAGGAATGATGTTACTTGAGGAGATGGTCTCCATTTTTCTCACCCCATTCTTGCTTGTGTTTGTTGTTCCAGAGGTTGGCAGCTTTTATAGACTATATCAGAGCTGATTTTACTGTGGTCACTGTCTTGCAGTCACTGATATTTGTATATTTGCAGAGGGTGGATGACATTTTGCAGTTCATTGCAGACTTCACAGTGCATATTGAAGGTGTTGGTCATGTTTGCAGGTTATTGTGTTTCTTATATTATCATCATCTTTACTCTTTACTTGCATTTAACTGTTCCTGAATGAAAGAGTCAAATGAGATTCAAAAGAGTTAAGAGATGTAAAGCCGGGGGGAAATTCAAAGATAAGCATAAGCGAAGCATAAGTCGTCCCCCGTCCTCACGGACTTGCTATATACTCATCTAAATACACCCCTCCCATTAGTTACTATCTTTGCTAACCCGACTCTACATCTCGTTCTCATCCTTATTTATACCGTCATTAGCCCCTTCCCCTCACACATTTTCTCCTACATGTTAATTATCGGGTGTCTCATAAATGTGTTGTGAGATCCATCATTGGTTGGGGAGACATTCTTTATAAGGGTGTCGAAACCTCTCTCTAGAGGACAATGTCTGCTAGCGGTGGGCTAGAGTCGTTACAAATGGTATCAGAGCCAGACACCGGGTGATGTGCCAGCAAGGAGGGTGGACAAGAGGCGGTGTACCAGCAAGGACGTTGGGCCTTGAAAGGGGGTGGATTGGGGGGTCCCACATCGATTGGAGAAGTGAACGAGTGTCAGCAAGGACGCTGGGCCTCGAAGGGGGGTGGATTGTGAGATCCCACATCGGTTGGGGAGGAGAACGAAGCATTCTTTATAAGGGTGTGGAAACCACTCCCTAGCAAGACATGTTTTAAAAACTTTGAGGGGAAGCTCGAAAGGGGAAGCCCAAAGAGGACAATATCTGCTAGCGGTGGGCTAGGATCGTTACCGGCTAAAATTTAGGTTCTTATAATTTTTGGATGTATCCTTGTCTTCTGCAGTTTCAGTACCTTTGACTTCCCTAAACATGGAAATAGCAGCTATGGGTCACCACATAACGCACCAGGTGCGGAGCGAAGCTCCCAGGGGAAAATGGAGAAATCATTCTTAAGGTACAATCATCAGCTTTTCTGGACATTTTATGTGGTCGTTGCTCATTCAGATCGTTTCGTTATGCCAATTTCATTCTCGGAATTGTCTCTCTTAACTCTTCTGATTTAAATGCATTTCTGACGCCCCGTTCTTACTTTTAGCTGTTTGGATAAATGTAACCGCCCAAGCCCACTGCTAGCAGATATTGTACTCTCTGGGCTTTCCCTTTTGGGCTTCCCCTCAAGGTTTTTAAAATGCGTCTGCTAGGGTGAGGTTTTCACACCCTTATAAAGAACGTTTCGTTCTCCTTCCTCCAGTTTTTTAAAACACGTCTGCTAAGGAGAGGTTTCCACATCTTTATGAAGAATGTTTCGTTCTCCTCCCTCAAGGTTTTTAAAACGCGTCTGCTAGGGTGAGGTTTCCACACCCTTATAAAAAATGTTTTGTTCTCCTTCCTCAAGTTTTTTAAAACACGTCTGCTAAGGAGAGGTTTCCACACCCTTATAAAAATGTTTCGTTCTTCTCCCTCAAGGTTTTTAAAACGTTTCTGTTAGGGAGAGCTTTCCACACCCTTATAAAGAATGTTTCGTTCTCCACCCCAATCGATATGGGCTTGGGCTGTTAGAATAAATTTTGTAAAAAGTATGTAAATGATAGAACGAGAGCTGGTTCGATATTTCTTCTATGATATAAACATCTCATGCACGTTCTTTGTTTCAACCGTTTGACTTGCTTTGATTTGAGCGACCAACAAGATAGAATGTAGTTTTGCTAAAGATTAGCTGGCCCAGTTGTCCATTCATGAACTTGATTAGTGTCGTGTTTTGTGTGGGAATCCTGAAAATGTTGCATTCAAGTTAGTTTCTCTGAAGTGTTTCTTGCTGCAGTTTCTGTAGTAGCTATCCTGCATGGGAGCCAAATGCTCAGGGCAAGCAGTTCCTGTCAAATCTACAGACTTTTTGGGAGAGAATGTTGCAGCGTCGGGGACATGTATATCAGCCACAAGAAATATATCAAGGACGTCGCAGTTCAATCGGTCATCGGGACAGGAACTGGGTTTTTTCGGGGGAACTACCCCGCCCAAATTCAGCAGCTGCTAATTGGATGGATTTTCTATGGCTGGATGAACACCATAGAAACTTTCCTTACCTACTTGATCATTATTATACAAACGCACCACGAGATAAAGCCAGTAACTCGGGAGACATCCCTGAAGAACCATCTGAATCAATGGAGCCGAACTCGAAAGTTTATTGGACGCCACCCGACTTCACTCAAAGAGAAGGGAGCTACGAAGATTACTGGAAGGAAGATCACCCCATGGATCGATCACAATCTCAACTCGGGGCTTCCACATCAGCTCCGATCGTTCGCGAAAGCATATTTCAACATCAAGATTTTACCAGTACTGCAAATCCTGATACTAAAACTCAGTGGTGGGATCGAAATATCGCATCTTGGGATCAACCTGAAACAAGTTTCATGGAGCCTCCTGATTTCAATAGGCACACTACTATGAAGAGTCGCTACGATAACATCTCAGAAAGAAGCTCGGAGGAGCGACAACAGATGGAATGGAGCGAGTTCGGAAAGTTATCCCGAGCCACCTACTTAGAAGACATAGAGACTGGAGAATTGGATCTTCATTTCGGAGATGTGTACAGCGAAACTCCAGACGCTCTAAAACCCGAATCTACAAGGTTCGAGTAATAGGTGCTTATACTTTATATGTGGAAGCTAAGGGATGCATATTGATTTTCAGGGTTCTTTTATGTTTCTGCCAACTTTACAGCAGAATCCTTAAATTCTTTTTCTGTACATAAATTCATCAAACAAAACATTCTTCGTAGGCTTCTTCTGTTTGGTTTGAAGCCTCTTGGGGCCATGCGAATGTGCAAGTAATGGCACATTCAAGTTATTAATGACACCCAATTCATTCTTCCATAGCATTTCATTCTCTTGAAACTCGTGCTTAGACAAACCACGCGTCTCTTTCGAACTGAAAAGCTGGAATTTTATGAACTTCGAGTCGATGATTCCACATCGTTGGAGAGAGCGCTGTTGGGCATGAAAACTTGAAAACCTGAGCAAACTAAACTCGTGCAAGTTAGGACAGCATTTACCGATGAAAATGTAGTAACCCAATAGCAAGAAAGCTGTGCCCATCACACTGACACTTTGTTGATTGTCTTGTAATAACGGTTAGATGTGGATCAAAAAAATGTGTATGTCCCCTAAGAACCATGAGCTATAAATTTAAGATATTTTGATTCATACATCAACGGTGAAAAACTGTCAGTTACATTGTGACAACTTCATCAGATAATTTTTCCCTTCATCAGATAATTTTTCGATTACAAGGTGGTATCGTCTACCTCGTGAATTCAACCTTCTGCTTGAGAACCCGAGCCTTTCAACAGGCTCTACCTGCAAATTTCTTGAACATTCAATGCTACATTTTGGGGATGCAAAGGGAAGCATTAAAGTGCATTGTATCTTAGTCATTTCTTTTCCGAACGTTTCTTTTCAATGGCTCGAGCAGTATACAATTCAAATGATCTTCGTATTGTCCGAAGAAACCTTTGCACACCTCGGTGGGATGGGGTGAAAATAGAGCTGATTAATGTCATTATTTGAAGATTTCCCAACTTTTGAGTGTCTGAAGATGCATTTCGGGTCTTTGTATCGACAAGTACAGGATAAACGCTTGTGTGATATTTACACCATTAAATCGATTTCAAGCAAGGAACCAGCAAACTCAAACTTCCAGTCTATCCAAACTATTATCATCATCATTCTCCATACTTTCCCCTCCGGAGATCATTTTCATGATGGTTCGTGTAGCTTTGCCTACGGCACGAGAAGTCTTCTTTGCAGCTCCAGCAACAACAGGCTGCAAAGAAATAACGGGCAGGTCTGCTCTCTCTTGAATCATTGCTGTATTATGCAGACAACATAGTATAAGCTGTTAAACTCTGGTGATTAGTCATAAGCACGTGTAGAATAAGTTATCTTATACAACTTGTAGTCGAACATACACATAGTTTTTTGGTGGGCAACTGCACTGATCTGACGAATTCCAGCTTCTGCTGCTTGGACAGCCTGAGCTGATTTGTTTACCCCATCTGCTATCTCCTGGCTGTGATCACAACGAAATCCAGGCAGATTGCTCAGAAAAGTTGGAAGGAATGATGGTACACACAGAGAAGAGGAGATGATGATACAAGAAACAAGCAATATATGTCATATCCATGATGTAAATCTTTAGACCTGCTTAGAAGCTACTTTCATTAAGAAAATGAGAGAACAATCAAAAGAGAAAACGAAGATATATCACTCTGACCGCTGTGATCAAAAGACGAAGTGTGAGATCCCACATCGGTTGGAGAGGAGAACAAAGTATTCTTTACAAGGGTGTGGAAACTTTTCCCTAGCAGACGCGTTTTAAAACCTTGACGGGAAGTCCGAAAGGAAAAGCCTAAAGAGGACAATATCGGCTAACGGTGGGCTTGGGCTATAAGGGAGTGGACTAGACGGTGTGTCAATGAGGACATTCGGGGGGTGGATTGTGAGATCTCATATCGGTTGGGGAGGATTGAAACATTCTTTCTAAGGGTGTGGAAACGTCTCCCTAGCAAGCGCGTTTTAAAACCTTGAGGAGAAGTCCAAAAGAAAAAGGCCAAAGAAGACAATATCTGCTAGCGGTGGACTTGGACTATTATTTTTGTAGATACAAAGGGAAGCATTAAAGTGCGCTACATCCAAAACTTAATCCCAGGTTTCCTCAATACCCTTAAAATTTTCTACGCTAAAGACATACATTAACGAAGACGATTCGCATCTCAAAACTCGTCAAATATATTCTTAACCATAAAACTATTGGCAAGAAGAGATGGACCCAGATAAGGAACTGTTCTCAC
Source organism: Cucurbita pepo subsp. pepo (assembly GCF_057944985.1). Taxonomy (NCBI): domain Eukaryota; kingdom Viridiplantae; phylum Streptophyta; class Magnoliopsida; order Cucurbitales; family Cucurbitaceae; genus Cucurbita; species Cucurbita pepo. The sequence continues at coordinate 1,548,104 of NC_141812.1, forward strand.
CTTAGATCGCTAAGTTCAAGAGTCAGATCACTGATCTCCATGCCAGAAAGTCTAATGGCAGCCATCGTACCAGGAAGTTCTTCCCGAGCTGTGTCAGCTAGTTTTGAAAGTGAAATGGCAGCTCTGCGCATCGCCTACATAAAATTTGTAGAAAATTACTACTCTCAGATTCATAATTCATAACATTGTGGCGTGTTATCAATGAACTTACATTAAGCGTTGGCACAGCCGCAATGACAAGGCTTGTAAATGCCACAGAAGCCTGCACCAATAAGCACAAATCAATGTTTGTGCAAATACATAATGAACAAATAACTCGTTAGAAGTATGTGAAAGTGGGTGTTCATCACATACTCCCATTAGTAAGCACAGGTCAGCTCCTACCAAGGGCACAATTCAGAAACATCCAACTTAATAGAAAAGCAGTATCAAATAACTAGCTCTATTATAAGGAGAGGTGTTGTTATGGGAACAAAAACCCTCAAGTGATTTTCAATCCAGAGCTCAACACAATAAAAGATAACATAGCCGTTCATCTACGAAACCTAAAACCACACCGAGCTTCTCGAGCTTGAACAAAATACACCTATGACATCTAAGGATTATCCTCTCCATCTCTCTCTCTCTCCCTCTCTCCCTCTCTCCCTCTCTCTTAAAATTATAGGAAACATGAAAAATGCATTACCCAAAGGGAGAATGTGTGAGATCCCACATCGGTTGGAGAGGAAAACGAAACATTCTTTGTAAGGGTATGGAAACCTCTCCATAATAGACACATTTTAAAAACCTTCAAGGGAAGCCCGAGAGGAAGAGCCCAAAAAGGACAATATCTACTAGCGATGGGCTTGGGCTTGGGCTTGGGCTTGGGCTGTTACAGAAAGACAACCAGACTAAGGGAGGAGAGCTCTCCTTCCTAACGATAGCTACTTACAAAATCACCTTCCAATTGGGAAGGATTTGTCCTCTCCATCAGAAACCATACATATGTAAGGTGAAAACCCAGCCAGAAATGATCAGCAAAGGTAACACGATTTCATTTGTTTGTTGTATTGTTTAACATTACATAATTGTATTATATTAAAGAAGATAACATCACACACTCACAAACAGAAATTAAACAAAGAGACACAAAAATTTACGTAGTTAGGAGAGAAAAAATTCCCCTACATCCACGAGCAGCAACAAACCTCAATAATCAAAGTGTAACACACTTTTACACTGCAAATCAAAGTGTAACACACTTTTACACTGCAAAGTCTCACTCAATAAAGTTCCTCCCAAATGTCACTCACAAATACAAAATGACACTCAAACTCAATGTCTCTCAACCATCCTAGACTACCCTTTATAAAGGCATAGAAGCATTAATGTCATACATGAATCAAGATGATTCATGTATCAAAAGAGGGAGATGAACCAAACAAATTCCAATGGATAGGAAAGAAGAATGCACCAAAAATGTTTATGGATCCAAAAGATTCATCAACTTATTCTTCATGAAAATTTACAACATCAATCATCTCTTTTAGTCTTCTTAGCTCAACATCTCTATAATCAGAAATTGATCTGCTAATGAACATTCATAATAATCAAAAGTAGTAAGGAGAAACTTTCAAGGATTGATAAAACCAAAAAACTATTCTATTTGTTAGGAACTAATCATAATCAACAAGGAATAACAAAGAAACGAAAAGAAGGCACAAGTTCACCATTAATTCTTAAATCTCAAAGAAACATTATCGGTTATAGAATCATAATCATAATCAACAAGGAATAACAAAGAAACGAAAAGAAGGCACAAGTTCACCATTAATTCTTAAATCTCAAAGAAACATTATCGGTTATAGAATCAGCAGCATTCTTCAGGACACAGCCAATAACTACCAGAAATTCACACAACACACAGCAACTCGAGAGGATTTAGGAGACAAAAAAATATGAAAAATCCAATTTACCGTTAGGGCAATGAATGTCAAGAGAAGAGAAGCCTTGTCGTTCAAGCTCAATTTGGCGAGAGGCTGAAATCCAACACTAGGGCTACCCACTTCCACATTCCATTGCATTCGCTCTATGTTCTTCTCCATCAAAGCCCGATTCGAATCGTCAATCCCCACAGACTGCTCATTCCGAACAGATTTCTCTGAATCCCGACAACAAAATACAACCAATCGGGCCGGTTTAGCTCGCGAATTGAAGAAAGTGGGCTTAAATTTAATGGAGTTCTTGGATGTGGAAGAGCTGAAGCCATGAACAGGAAGCAAGAAGTAGGGGAAACGGAGAAATGTCGCCGATCTCATTGGAACAATTTCAGAAACAGTAAGTTGAGATGAAGGAGGACGGAGGAAGGAGGTGGCTCCGCCGGCAAATGGGGCTGTTGATTTAAACTTTATATTTTGTTTTTAAAATATTTTTAAACTAAACAAAATAATCTAAAAAACACATTTTCTTTACTTTATTTCAAAAATTATCTAAAAAATAATTATCGACACTTCCTAGATTATCTAAAAAATTATAATGTTACATGATTTAAGATAATTATATTTTTTATTTTTTTAAAAAATAATTTAAAGACATTTTTGGAATTTTAAAACAAAATATTAATAATTTACTAATTAAACTTTTTTTAGTTAAAAAATATTTTTGTGATTTTTTTAAATTTAAACTTATTTTTAAACTTTTTAGAAATTTCTTAGAGAGGGGAAAATTGAGTTTTCTCTAAATAATAAAAATTTAAATATCTCGAATAAAGTATAAAATAATACAATAAAACCAAGCTATAAGCTTCGCATTTTTTAATATTTAAATAATTTATTTTTTAAATTGACTAAAATCCTATTAAATATTTTCTAAAATGTAAAATTAATAAAATAAAAGTATATTTTGATTGATTAAATTAAATTTTTTTATTTTCGTATCATTTCTCATCCACAAAATTATTATTATTATTATTATTTTAATTTTTTCCATTTTCTTTAAAGAAAATCAAGGCCCATCTAAAGCCCACATAAGGCCCATCTTTTCACCATGGGCCTTGAAAAAATCTTCTCATGCCCCCAAATATAGATCTCAAAATATCTTCTACTATGTTCGATTTAAAGTTACTATCCAAACTAACAATTGAGATTCCAATAATATAGCTAACATAGAAATAAACAGGATAGGATGAGCAGATGAAAATCGGCTCGGTGAGATTCGATGAGCTGAAAAACGCATAATTGTGCAACAATTGAGATATGTGTCCGAGTAGTTTTGAGCCTGAGCTACGACTCAGGCAACGACACAGATCTGCAGCTATCGAGGAGGAAGAAACCACCAACTACTCTAAGCACTATAGCAAATCATCCTTTTACTCAATGGATAGCCTGAAATGGCAAACTTCTTTGGGTTATCACAATGAGTTCAGAAAATGAGAATTTCTTCGCTTGTATTGATTGATGCTGTTTGTAGCACAAAGATCAATCCTCGAAAAAATGGGTCTAGCCAAATATGGCACAACCGTTTGCTAGGGTTCCACACCATGTTGGTGGTTGACTCGACTACGACTTTTGGTGGTGTCTCATTTATACGCTCGTACAAAAATTTTAGGTCTAATGAAGAGTCTAATTTCATTCACTAAAGTTTAAAAAGTATTAATTGATATTTGACCTTATTCTTATTCTTATTATTATTATTATTATTATTATTATTATTATATATTAAAAAATAAAATTGGTATTCAATCATTATAATATGAATAAAATATGCATTAAAATCATTAATTCCTTTTCTCTCACGTGCTTCGTAACACGTGTGAAGCTCTAGTAGTTTCAAACCAACATTTTTTGAATGGAATTCAAACGTTGAAATTTTGACGAGTAATTAATTAGTTATTTATTGAAATTTGGTGGCTAAAGTTATATCTTAGCTAATTAAACTCATTAAATAACATATATTTTCCTTTTTAATTAGGGTTCAAAATCAAATTGAAAAACACGAAAACCAGTCCAAGTTGATCAATTCAAGTGCGATAGTTATCGGTCTAAGACCCGATTAACCTAGACTACCAACTCAAACCATAAAGGTCGGGTTGGGTTAGATTTTTTCGGTTTGAGTTGAGTTGAACTTTTTTAAAACTAAAAATTCAGGTCGTTCATGAGTTAACCCTATAACAACCCAAACCCACCACCAACAAATATTGTCTATTTTGGTCCGTTACGTATCCTCGTCAGTCTCACAATTTAAAACGCGTCTGTTAGGGAAAGGTTTACACACTCTCATAAGGAATGTTTTGTTCTCATTTCCAACCGATGTGGGGCCTTAAAATTCAATCCTCTTGTAGCCCAGCGTACACCCCTTGCTGTGTGGCTTTGATACCATTTGTAACAACTCAAACCAACCACGAGTAGATATTGTCCATTTTTTGCCCGTTATGTATTGCCATCAGTTCACGTCTATTAGAGAGAGGTTTCTACACTCTAAAAAGGAATGCTTTATTCTCCTCTCCAACCGAGTGAGATCTCACAAACCCAATCCTACCCTACTCTACTTTTAAGATTATTAAAAAAAATTAAGAATATTTGACGTTTGTAATTAATGTTAGTGATGCATTGTGACTTATAAATATTTAATATTTGAGTTTTATGAGATTTTAGTCATTAACGTAACCTACCATGTACATAAATATACTTTTCACAAATAATTAAAAAGATAATATCCCGACAATTCAATTCAACTCAACCCAAAAGTAAAGGGTCGGATTGAGTTGAGTTGTGAACTCTATTCGAGTTGCTCAGGTCACCAACCCAACCAACCCGAAATTTTAGGTTAGTCTAAAAGATTTCTCTAACTCAACCCGACCAGCATATGACATAGCTCTATCACACGGTCCTTATTGGCTAGCTTATCACATGGGATTAAATTAAGGCATAGTTTTAAAACCTTATTATTATTATTATTATTAAACCCTAAGTTCAATCCATATAAAATGGAGGCCTTAGAACACTTCTTCAAACATTGCTTGAATCCATTCATAATCCATCCCTTTCAAATCAAATAACTTTGGAATTTTCTCAATATAAATTTAAATGGGTTTCTATTTTTATATATTTTATCAAAAAATCCAAATGGGTATTGTTCTTATTGCTTCTTCTTTTGCCCTAGCTTCCAAAATTCACGTTCTTTAAATCGGGATCAGGGTACGACAGATAATTCAATGAATAAATGCTCTTTGGAGCTGTTTTTGCTTCTCAGTATTTCCTCACACGCGTACAGTTACAAAGAAAACAGAGAACACTGAAAAGGGTAAAGGAGAACAATAGTTAACAAAACAGGTAACGCCCTACACCCAGGATTTCGATTAGGGTTTGAAATCTGGATCTAACACTCGATGGCTATGAACCCATGTTGTCTAGTCATGTTATTATTTACTTTTCACTTCTAAGTGTTTCTTAGTCATCATATTCTTAGGATCGTTGTCATTCAAATGTGGTTCAGGTTCATTCATATAACCTTTGTTTACTCGAATGTTACAAAATAGAACAAAGCAAGGTATCCTTCTAGAAAGAAACGTTTATGTGATCTAATAATAAATTAATAAATAGGAAAAAAAAAAGTCAAGAATTTCAAAATAAATTCATGGAACCATTGTAAGATGCAATGAACTTAAGAAGTCGTCTCCACTGATTTTTAACACGAGGGCAATTTAAACGAATTTTTTTAAATAATATGGATTTTTTTTTAATTAAATAAGATTATGATTATTATTATTATTTTATTTATCTTGCTAGCTTTATAGGTATAGATAGGACCAACAAAATAAATAAATAAATAAATAAAAATGGGAGACAAGTTGGGTTCATGAACATGGCAATAAATAAATAAATAAATAAATAAAATTTTAATAGGGTGGTCCCATGTAATTGGGAATGAAATGATGACGTCAGCAATCTCCCTAGATATGGCAAGTTGCTGATTTGGTTAGGTGGCTTTACACTCAAAAACCCTAGCTAACTTCACCTATCTAAATCTAAATGACCTCACCGTTATTTAAATAATTTTTACTCGGGTGGCTTTACTGTTAGAACGCCTTGTCGTTTTGTTGTATGTAGGACATCGTGCATGTGTATGCTCGTAAAAACCATGAAATAATGAAACAAAATCCCTTCTTTTTTTAGAGTCAGTGTGCACGAATGATATACATTCAAGAAACAATACAGTGCACGGAAGCGATAATGTCTAGAGGGTTTCGTGTACATGAAAGTGATGTACGTGAAACCACGAAGAAAAGAAAACCCTGATAATTTTTTAAAAAATCTTTTTTTAAGTAAGGATAAAATCATCCTTGATGGTTAACGTTATATGTTTCTTTGTAACAGCTCAAACTCATCATTAGTAGATACTGTCTGTTTTTAGCTCGTTATGTGTCGTCGTCAGCCTCACGGTTTTAGAATTCACGTTTTTTTATGCCTAATTTTATGATATATGTTTTGAAAGTCGTTTTTAGAGATCTCGGGAAAAGCCCATTTTGTAACGTTCACATATCATGTCTAAGGCAGCGGTTTTAGTTTGGTTATGTTTTAGAAGTTGGATCGTTGTAAAAGCGAGCCCGAATAATTTAATGGGAAAAAATAAAAAAAGTTAAAAGGAACAATAGAGTATTTAGGTAGCAAAAGTCTTATCAAGTGGTTGAAGATACTTAATAATTAATTACATTAAAGGAGATTTCTATGGACCCATTTCTTGCAATTTGTTTGAAATAAATTGCATTAACAAATATATATATATATATATATATATTTATTTATTTATAAAAGTTTTATTATTGATTATTATTTATATATTTTCTAATTTTAATTTTAATAATGATAATCATCATAATATATATATATATATATATATATATATATATATATATATATATATATATATATATATATATCAACCATTCAAACTTGTCACAATATTGAACATTGACCAATATAATTGTTAGGCAATTAAAGATATAATTTATGTTTATTTCATTTAATAAATTTTTTAATTTTTATTTCTATAGATCGCTATTTTTTTTTTTTAATTTTAGGTCTAATAAATACTCGACCGACCTGTTTATTATTTTATTTTTTTTTAAAAAAAGTTTATCCGTCTATTAGACACAAATTTTTTAATTTTAATAAAATTTTAAATATGTCATAAACCTATTAAAAATTCAAAGATTTATATTTTTTTATGTATAATTTAACCTATTTTTTAAAAATTATAAATTGTGTAACTACAGAACTTTTTGCATGTATCGCTTGTATATTATCGACATATCATCTATGTGATCACGAGATTTTAAGTCTCGTATGAATACCGTTTTATTACTAAGGTATCTCAAAATATATAGTATAAAATTTGTGTAAAATTTAATATTTATTGATATTATTTATTTATTCTTTACTATTTTTCATAAATATCAATGACATTGTGTCGATATTTCCATGGATATTACCGTAAAATTGAGATCTCGACATTGTTGAAAAAAGTCTGGAGTATACGTGGAAGATAAGGTTGTAGCTTAGAGCTCGCCGTGTCTAGAAGAACTCCTCCCTAAAGTTCGAGGATGGTTGAGAATATATATATATATATATATAATAAATCTAGAAATAAAATATTATTAATAAATTAAGCAAAAAAAAGGAAACCGGATTAGACATGTTCATTTAATCCGTTGAAACTCATCTCGAACGGGTGGAGAAGGGTGTGTTGGATGATGGAAGTCCCACATCGGCTAATTTAGGGAATGATCATGGGTTTATAAGTGAGGAATACTAACTCCATTCGTTTGAGGCCTTTTGGGGAAACCCAAAACAAAGCCATGAGAGCTTATGCTCAAAGTGGACAATATCATACCATTGTGGAGAGTCGTGTTCGTCTAACATGGTATCAGAGCCATGCCCTAAACTTAGTCGTGCCAATAGCTCAAATCCTCAAATATCGAACAAAGAACTCCAAAAGAAAAGGAGTCGAGCCACGATTAAGGGGAGGCGCACTATGTCTGGCTCTGGTACTGTTTGTAACGGCCAAACTCCACCTTTAGTAAATATTGTCCGTTTTGGTCCGCTACATATCGTCATCAACATTAATCATTAACGACGATACATAACGGGTCAAAATGGACAATATCTACTAGTGGTGGGCTTGAGCTGTTATAGATGGAGACAAAGAAGACTTTTTCCGTTCCCGCTCTGCTTTGCAAACATGGTGCGTTTTTTAAGAGTGAATAACAAAAGGTTTATTCTCTAATTAACTTATAATAATCACACCATTTAATTAAAATGAGGTTGTTGATTAGATTCCTTGTTTAAATCAACTTGACATTAAATAAAATTCATTAATTAATTTATCTTCCTACGATCTAATAACTACTAAACTAATGCACTCGTGTCATGTCCAGCCTGTAAGCAATAGCCTAATTACGGGTGAATTCTCTACATATCTCGATGACGTGTTCCGCCACGTAGACGGCTAATTACTGATTCGGATAATTATTATTTATTTTATATAAAAAAAAATCAAAATGGGACCCATGGCGCCGCCGGGCCTGTGGCGTTATTCGAGCACGTGACCCAGCTACTATTATATTTAATTATCTTTGTAAAAGTTAAAATTATTTTTCATTCCCTCAATTTTAAATTATTTATAATTCCGCCCAAGCTTTTTAGTTTAATTATTTTGTGGATCGGGATTCTTCATTATTTCCGTTGCTATATATAGGGCTTAATTTTTCAAATTTGTTTTAAGCAGAGGCAGTTTCTTACGAGTTCCGATTCAATTTCCGGTGGAATTTCTTATGGAATCCTCTTATTTTTCGTTCTCCGATTCCGATTTCTCGACGGGATCTTCGTTCGGATCGGCCGAATCGTCGTTCTCATGGAGCGAATTTTTCCCGATTCCACTGCCGGATGAGTTTCTCGGAAATCAAACGGAATCGGAATCGAAAATTGCGGTGAAGGAAGAAATCGAAGTGAGTTCGATCGATTTCGCGGAGGAGAAACAGAGGAAGACGACGGCGGAGAAGAGTTACAGAGGAGTAAGGCGACGGCCATGGGGAAAATACGCGGCGGAGATTAGGGATTCAACGAGGCATGGAGTTAGGGTTTGGCTTGGAACATTTGATAACGCGGAAGCCGCGGCGTTAGCGTATGATCAAGCGGCATTTTCAATGAGAGGAGCACTGGCGGTTCTGAATTTTCCGGTGGAAATGGTGAGGGAATCACTCCAGGATATTAAGTATCAACTGGAAGAAGGTTGCTCGCCGGTGGTGGCTTTGAAGAGAAAACACTCTCTGAGAAGGAAGTCGGCGGCGGCGGCGGCGGTGGAGAAGAAGAAGATGAAGAAGAAGAAGAACATGGTGATTTTTGAAGATTTGGGAACAGAGTATTTGGAAGAACTGTTGATGCTAAGTTCATATGAGAGTTGTAGCATCAACCCCTTCTGAGATTCTGTTCTTCATCTTCAAAACAAATTTTCTCATGTCGATAAATCCCTTTCATTAATTTTTTTTTTCAGCCATTTTTGATGTTCTTGTGAAGGTTTAGATTCTTAGAGATGTTTAAGTATATGAAAGTAAAGTGAGGTTGTTCAAATTTTACTTCTCAATAATGTAATCTTATACATTAAATGAACTGTAATCTTAAATTTTGAATTTTGTTTATATTTGGTTGACCAGTTTCAATTTTCTTTTTTTGTTTACTAAACTTTTCAAAGTTCTAGAATTGTTCAAAACAACTCGTGGTATGCTGGTATGCGACCCAAGACAACGCTCGATTTTGAAGGGAGTAGATTATGACGTCCCACATCGATTGGAGAGAGAAACGAGTGCCAGCGAGAACGTTGGGACTTGAAGGGATCCCACATCGATTAGAGAGAGAAACGAGTGTTAGCGAGAACGTTAGGACCTGGAGGGGTCCCACATCGATTAGAGAGAGAAACAAGTGCCAGCAAGAAAGCTGGGATCTAAAGGATTCCCATATCGATTAGAGAGAGAAACGAGTGCCAGCGAGAACGCTAGGACCTGAAGGGGTGGATTGTGAGATCCCACGTCGATTGTAGATGGAAACGATTGCCAGCGAGAACGCTGGGTCCCAAAGTATTTATATAAGGAGAGGGGAATAAAGCATTTTTTATAATAGTGTGAAAACTTTTTCCGAGCAGACGAAAAGGAAAAGGACATAATATCTGTTAGCTGTGGCCTTAAACCGTTACACGGAACTTTAAATTGAGTTGAAACTAGATTATTTAAAAAATTACACGATTGTTTGAAATATAATTATATATCATATATTTATTTTACTAATAAAAATGATTTTCTTAATTATAATTTTGAAAATTTAGAAACTAATTTTTTTGAAAATAACTATAATTTATTTAACAAAACAATTTTTTTAAAAAATGATAAATTAATTAGTAAATATAAAAATTAACTAACTAATATTTAAAATAGTATTAGGTAGCAAAAAGTTGATAATAATAAAAAAAAAGACCAACAAAAAAACATACATGTTCTTTGTTTTGTTTTGTAAAGTTATTTAGAGACAATATTTTGAAATCCATAATTAATATAATAAAAATGAATGAATTAATTAATTTTTTATTCATTATGAAAAAGTGAAATAAAAATAAAAAATAAAAATAATTAGCTTCTCCAATAATGTGGTATTCATTTCATTGTATGTCCCATTATTTTGTCTCTTTCTAAAGAATCAATTAAACCACTCTTACAAGACATCTCATTTCATCATAAAATTCCAATTTAAATTATTCATATATAAAAATATATTATTAAATTTTCAAATAATTCATATATATATATTTTTATATTAAAATACATTAAATTACAAGTTTAACCCTCTCTTTAATACCGTCTCAGTCTCATATATCTCTAGACAATTTTTTGACTTTTTCAATTTTGTGTCGATTATTTTCCAAAGGCACGGATTTAGTAGAGATAAAAGTGAAAGTTTACGATAGATGTAAAGTTTAATATTATATGGGTCTGACCCTCGTTCGATCTTTCCATAACTTTGTTCCTCAGCTCCCATTGCTCACTATAATAGCTTGTTTCTCGGGTAACTTGAAACCCAGATGAAGTAGTTGAGTCATAGTAGCTCAGTAGTCATCTTATGTTTTTTAGTGCACTCGAAAGGCATGATTAGTTCCACAAATCTCACTGTACTTACCATGTTACACGAATAACCCGAGACCACATTTGAATGAGAACGATCATGAGGATAGACGACTAAAAAAAGCTTAAAAGAATTGAAAGTCACTATCTATACCAACAATCTGAATTTTCCTTTTCAGTGGCTCAATCACAAGAACTTCATGGTTAGCCGTGCATATGAGTGAGGACAAAACATGTTAGAACGAATGTCGAGACCATCCGAATTTGTCTCAAACATGGGCGTTACAGACCATAATAAACTTCTGATCGGGCACCTAGGATTTATACGACATTAAATTAATATTTTTGCACATCTAAAACTGCCCCTCCTCTCAGCCCATAGATTATGTTCTAACCAAACATGTTAGGGAGAAAAGCTAGGGTTTTAAGGGAATCTTCAAGTGGCATTATAATATATATAATATATATATATAATATAATATAAGAATTAAATAAGTTATATAGTTGACAAATAACGTACGTCCATTTAAAAACATAACAAATATTAAAGATAAAGTTAGTTATAGAGATATTTAATAATTAATAAATTTAATATCATTAAATCATTCCTCAACACACCATATCCAATCAAATTTAGTTTCGTCTACAAACATATATAAGATTTTTATTTTTATTTTTTCTTTCACGCACCATTAATCACGATTGGATTTATATCTTTAAAAAATAAAAATATTTATTTTCTTCCATTCAGTGGAACATGATAACGAGCGAGAGCGAGTTAGATAAAATTTCTCGAATTATTCGGAGGCTAGTAGGAATATTCTCGTTTTATGTAAGTTTATCGCTGACCATATTTAATATCATGATTAAATTAAAATTATGATACTCGAGTAAAGGAGAACAAAAAAATCCGGGTTGGTTGTATGAGATGACTTATGAGTTATCATGTGCCAAATTTAAATTCTAAATCATGATCTAAATACTGGGTTAGGTCAAATTAAGACATTTTTTTGGACTCAATCGGTTATTCTGATCGTAAATTTATTCAATAATAAACCCGACCCAATTCAACTATAAATTTTTTTGGGTTAGGGTTGGTTTGGCTAGTTTATTTAAATTTTTATTTTTAATAAAAATAAAAAAAAATTAAATCCTTAAAATTCTATTTATATTTTCAAACATTTTAATTAAGATTTACTATTCAATTTAAATTTTGAAAAATTATCTTTCAAATAGTTAAAATTATTTTAAATTATGGTCGGAGAATAAATAATAAAAAATAGTTTTGAAACTAAATAAAAATAAAATAAATATATACATATAATTATATTTTAAGTGAAAATCTATTTTTTTAAAATTAACAAATCATATATATATATATATATTTAGATTTATAAATTAATTTTGATATATATAAATATATATTGGTTTCAATATATATTGTTTGATTTCATTTGTGTTTGTTGAGATATGGCTTCCCGCGCTAAATCAGGAAGATTACGGATATTCATTCCTCCCCAATTTTTCATATCTCCTTCAACCTCGATCCCATATTTAAATCCCTCTGCTCCGATCTTCGAACTCCACTCAATTCACAGTATTCAGGTTCGTGATTCTATCAAGCTCTGATTTCTATTGCTCTGATTCGTATTTGATTTTGCATGTTCTTCCATGAATTCAAACATTTTCTTTTGTTTCTTTCGTTTTCTGGCTACTTTCTGGTTTTCGTCTTACTTAATCAATGAGTAACGAATAGATCGGTTGTTCTTTGCTCCTCCTGCCGTTTGTTTGTCATTCGCTTTGAATTTTGTCTAGGAGTACCAGTTGGATATGCAAGCATGTTGTTCTTGTTCTTTTAAGATATATTTCTCGGATTGTTTGATTCCTGATCGGAGTTTTCGTAAATGGTTATTTTTTTGTTTGTTTCACTGTTATGCAGACGAAGTGTATGATAAAAGTTACAAGAGAGTAAATAATGGGAAAGGAGTCATTACAAGTACTAAATGCATTAGATGTTGCCAAAACACAATGGTACCATTTTACAGCAATCATTATTGCTGGAATGGGATTCTTCACTGATGCATATGATCTATTCTGTATATCTCTTGTCACGAAATTACTTGGAAGAATCTACTATCATGTTGATGGTGCGCCAAAGCCTGGATCATTGCCTCCAAATGTTGCTGCTGCGGTTAATGGTGTGGCGTTCTGTGGAACGTTGGCAGGGCAACTCTTCTTCGGCTGGTTGGGCGATAAAATGGGGCGAAAACGAGTCTATGGCGTTACTCTAATGCTGATGGTTGTTTGCTCCATAGGCTCAGGCCTCTCCTTTGGCCATAATTCACAATCTGTCATGACTACTTTATGCTTCTTTCGATTCTGGCTCGGGTTCGGTATTGGTGGCGATTACCCTCTTTCGGCAACGATCATGTCGGAATACTCGAATAAGAAGACTCGTGGTGCGTTCATTGCTGCTGTGTTTGCTATGCAGGGGTTTGGAATTTTGGGTGGAGGGATATTCGCCGTTTTCATCTCTATGGTATTTAAGGCTAAGTTTGATGCTCCAGCTTATGCAGTTGATCCTGTTGCCTCCACTGTGCCCCAAGCTGATTATATTTGGAGGATTATACTAATGGTTGGAGCTCTCCCTGCTGCTCTTACTTACTACTGGAGGATGAAAATGCCCGAAACTGCACGCTACACGGCGCTTGTAGCGAAAGATACAGCCCAAGCTGCATCAGACATGTCAAAAGTTTTGCATATGGATATCGAGGCAGAAACTTCAGAGCCTGCTCAGTGTCACGGTCATGCTCGAAAGAGGGAACTAGAGTCTGCTCAGTGTCAGGGTCATGCTCGAAAGTGCGATCGTGACACTCAGCAGCTGCGAAATGCGTATGGATTGTTCTCGAAAGAGTTTCTTCGTCGTCATGGAACTCACTTACTTGGAACTGCAATTACTTGGTTTTTATTTGACATTGCATTCTACAGCCAGAACTTATTCCAGAAAGATATCTTCACCGCAATTGGATGGATTCCTCCAGCAGCCACCATGAATGCAGTTGAAGAAGTCTTCAGAATAGCAAGAGCTCAAACATTGATAGCCCTCTGCAGCACTGTGCCTGGCTACTGGTTCACAGTGGCTTTCATTGACAGAATTGGAAGATTTACCATTCAACTCATGGGATTCTTCTTCATGACAGTCTTCATGTTTGCTTTAGCCATTCCATACCATCACTGGACTTTGAAGGACAATCAAATTGGCTTCATAGTCCTCTACTCACTGACGTTCTTCTTCGCCAACTTCGGACCGAATGCAACCACTTTCGTCGTCCCAGCTGAGATCTTTCCAGCACGATTCCGTTCTACTTGCCATGGGATATCAGCAGCATCTGGGAAGCTCGGAGCTATGGTGGGTGCGTTTGGTTTTCTATATTTGGCTCAAAGCCCGGACAAGAACAGAACCGATGCAGGATATCCTCCAGGCATTGGAGTCAAGAACTCGCTTCTTTTGCTGGGTGGACTTAACTTGTTGGGAATGTTGTTTACTTTTCTGGTGCCTGAAGCCAAGGGAAAATCATTGGAAGAGATGTCAGGCGAGAACGAAGATGGAACCATTGAAGAACTTGGGAGGCAGACGCAGGCATTTAGCCATAGAACAGTTTCAGAGGCTTAAGGATTCAACCTGTGGTATTCCCATTAGAATTAGGCTACTACACCATTATTTCCCTTCAGTTTACAAATTTAGGAAGTGTTTAGTTTCTTATATTATTATTATAGAAATGTATTTAATTTCTTCTTCCGGTTCGTGTCGAGAATAGGTAGAGTCTCGACATTATCTCTATAAATTCCTTCATTGAGAAGGTTCAATATATACTTTTACGTGAAGTGTCGGGCCATGCCTGCATGTCCGTTGCATGTCAAGCCCCTTGTATTGTATCACTTCATTGCTTTCCTTTATGGCTTTCATGATGCATAGTTTCTTTATTGTATTTTCTAAGTGTATAACGTTTCAGCAAAATCATGTCTATGCCTAACCTGAAATGTTTCGGCAAAATCATGTCTATGCCTAGTAAACCTGAAATGCTTCGAAATGTTAGTTGTCAATTCCAAATGAGATGCGATGCGAGTAGTCGTCAATTCTTCCTAAGGGTTATATGTTAGCTAAGATATGCTTTCTTTGCTTATCGTCTATACATTGCTTTCTTCATTTTTTTTTCAATATTGCTTTCAAACTCTCCTTCTAAAATCTCTCTACCCCTTACAGATTTCGAGTTGGCTAACTCAATAAGTGGTGAGAGCGAGAGTGACGCACATTCGCTTGCAAGTGATGACCTTAAGGGTGTTGTCTCTGGTGCCATTGTAGAAGTAGGGGTTGGCAAGTTGACAATAAAATAGGAGGGTAAAAGAATTGTATGGATCAAATGGAGAAGGAGCATAAGAAGGAGAAAGTTATGGAGAACAGGTATTTTTGAGTCTTCCAATTTATTGCAAAAAAGAAATAAATAAATATTTTTAACTTAATTAAATTACAAAATCTTAGCTTAAACTTTGAATCTCAAAAAAAATTTGTACACCGTACATCTTACATGAGACGGACGGTGTAGATGTGTTTACATTTTTGGTTATTCGAAAAAGCAGGAAAAAGAAGAAGTGAGATCCGGTTCAATCTCCATTGCATAAATATGCTTCAACTTCTTCCTCTTCTTTCTCATCTCAAAATTCCAAGGGTTCTCTGACTGGTAACTATTAATTACTCATTCCCATGCTCTTTCTCTTTTTGTTTGCTTTATCTTTTACCTTAAACTCCACGAAATCCCCACAAATTACTCATTTTCTACTGCCTTTCTTGTCCTGTATACAAAACTGTTCATGTTTTTCTGGGTAGTTTTCTGATGCGATCCGATGAGTAGCAGAATAGGATAGCAGATATGCGATATTGAATGTTTTTAAAACGCGTTATGAAGGCTTCCCCCCTTATTCCACTTTCCTTTGGAGCTCCACACCGTTCTGTGTCTGCCTCTAATATAACCGTTCAAGTCCACTACTAAATATAATAGATATTGTCGTCCACTCCCACTTAAGGTTTTTAAAATGGGTCAGTAAGAGATTTCCACACCCTTGCTTGTAAGGAATGTTTAGTTTTCTCCACAATCTATCACCCTTGGGCCCAGCGTCCTCGTCGGCACCTATCTCTGCCACACCCTTGCTTGTAAGGAATATTTTGTTTTCTCCAATTGATGTGGGATCTCACAATCTATCCCCTTGGGCCCAGCGTCCTCGTTGGCACCCATCTCTGCCAGCTCAGTGTCGGGCTTTGATACCATTTGTAACAGCCTAAGCCCACCGCTAGCGTATATTGTCTATTTGGACTTTCCCTTTCGGGCTTCTCCTCAAGGTTTTTAACACCCCTCTTCTAGGAGAAGTTTCCATACCAAATGTTTCGTTGAGATCTCACAATCCATCTCTTTAGGGGCTTAGCGTCCTCGGTGTGGCACACCGTTCAGTATCTGGCTCTGATCCCATTTGTAACAGTCCATTGTCTTCTTTGAGCTTTCCATCTTCAACTCCCTCAAGTTTTTTTCAAACGCGTCGGCTAAGGAGAAGTTTCCACACACTTACGAGGAATATTTCGTTCTCCTCTCCCATCAACGTGGGATCTCACAATCTAGTCCTCTTGGGGGTCCAGCGTCCTCACTGACACACTACTCGTTGTCGGGCTTTGATACCATTTTTTACTTAAACGCGTACCTGATCAGTGATTAACAAATAGATGGGTTGTTTCTGGATCTCTGTTTTGTTGCAATGCATAGCTCTCTTCCTGCCCTTTTGTTCTTGTTTTGTTGAATGGAAACAATATTTTTTTGTTTTTGCAGAAGAAATAGAAGCAAGACATGGCAAAGGAACAATTACAAGTACTAAATGCATTAGATGTTGCCAAAACACAATGGTACCATTTCACAGCAATCATCATTGCTGGAATGGGATTCTTCACTGATGCATATGATCTCTTCTGCATATCCCTTGTCACAAAATTACTTGGAAGAATCTACTATCATGTTGATGGTGCAAAAAAGCCTGGATCATTGCCTCCAAACGTTGCAGCTGCCGTTAACGGCGTAGCGTTCTGCGGAACGCTCGCAGGGCAACTCTTCTTCGGCTGGTTAGGCGATAAAATGGGACGAAAACGAGTCTATGGCTTAACTCTAATGCTGATGGTTATTTGCTCCATAGGCTCTGGCCTCTCCTTTGGCCACAATTCACATTGTGTCATGACTACTCTATGCTTCTTTCGATTCTGGCTCGGGTTCGGCATTGGTGGCGATTACCCTCTTTCAGCAACAATCATGTCGGAATACTCGAATAAGAAGACTCGTGGTGCGTTCATTGCTGCTGTGTTTGCTATGCAGGGATTTGGAATTTTAGGTGGCGGGATATTCGCCATTATCGTGTCGTCGGCGTTTAAGTCGAAGTTTGATGCTCCATCTTATGCTGTTGATCCAGTTGCCTCTACAGTGCCACAAGCTGATTATGTTTGGAGGATTATACTAATGGTTGGTGCTCTTCCTGCTGCTCTTACTTACTACTGGAGGATGAAAATGCCCGAAACCGCACGCTACACCGCGCTTGTAGCGAAGGATACCGCTCAAGCTGCATCGGATATGTCGAAAGTTATGCAAATGGATATCGAGGGCGAAGGAGCAAAGGCTGCTGAGCCGACGCCAAGTGATAGTGTTAGTTCATATGGCTTGTTCTCCAAAGAGTTCTTTAGTCGCCATGGAACTCATTTACTTGGAACTACAAGCACTTGGTTTCTACTTGACATAGCCTTCTACAGCCAAAACTTGTTTCAAAAGGATATCTTTAGCGCCATTGGATGGATACCACCAGCAGCCACCATGAATGCACTTGAAGAGGTCTTTAGAATAGCAAGAGCTCAAACATTGATAGCCCTCTGCAGCACTGTCCCTGGCTATTGGTTCACAGTGGCTTTCATTGATAGAATTGGAAGATTTGCCATTCAACTAATGGGATTCTTCTTCATGACAGTCTTCATGTTTGCTTTAGCTATTCCATATCATCATTGGACGTTAAAGGACAATCGGATCGGGTTCGTTGTCCTCTACTCGTTAACATTCTTCTTTGCTAACTTTGGACCGAATGCTACCACGTTCGTCGTCCCAGCTGAGATCTTCCCGGCACGATTCCGTTCGACTTGTCATGGTATATCATCAGCTGCAGGGAAGCTTGGAGCTATGGTGGGTGCGTTTGGTTTTCTATATTTGGCTCAAAACCAAGATAAGAACAAAACTGAGGCTGGATATCATCCTGGGATTGGAGTTAAGAACTCGCTTTTGTTGTTGGGTGCACTTAACTTCTTGGGGATTTTGTTTACTTTTCTTGTCCCGGAAGCTAAGGGGAAATCGTTGGAAGAGATGTCGGGCGAGATCGAGGATAGTACCATTGGGGAATTGGGTGGCCAGACATCTTCTAGTACGACACAGTCACGTGTTTGAAGATTTCATATATGGGATTCTCGTTATAATAAAGTTGACAGGACGATTGATGTATTTCTGTGTCATTTCTGTTTCTTCGAGGTGCTCGATGACATGTAGTGACTATCGAAATTTTTGTACTCAATCTGAGAAGTATAATAGTGAATGATTTTAGAAATGTATCTCCTTGTTCATACTTTATCTGTGTGAGATCTCATATTGGTTAGAGGGGAACAAACCATTTCTTATAAAGGTGTGGAAAACTCTCCTTAGTAGACACGTTATAAAAATCGTGAGGCCGACGGTGATATGTAATGAGCCAAAGCGAAAAATATATGCTAGCGGTGGACTTGAGCTGTCACAATTCACTCCTTTGGACGCTCAACGTCCTCAACCAATGTGGGATCTCACAATCCACCCCAATGTGGGATCTCACAATCCACCCCTTTGAGGGCCAGCGTCGGATCTCACAATCCACCCCTTTGGGCGCTCAGCGTCCTCAACCAATGTGGGATCTCATAATCCACCCCCTTGAGGGCCAGCGTCGGATCTCACAATCCACCCCTTTGGGCGCTCAGCGTCCTCAACCAATGTGGGATCTCACAATCCACCACCTTGGGAGCCAACGTCCTCTAGCATGCCGCCTGGTGTCTAGCTCTAATATCATTTGTAACAGCTCAAGTCCACCGCTAGCATATATTTTTCGCTTTGACTCATTACATATCACCGTCGGCCTCAAGGGGGTGGATTGTGAGATCCCACATTGGTTGAGGACGTTGAGCGCCCAAAGAGGTGAATTGTGAGATCCCACATTGGTTGAGGATGTTGAGCGCCCTTCCACATTGGTTGAGGACGTTGAGCGCCCAAACAGGTGAATTGTGAGATCTCACATTGGTTGAGGACGTTGAGCGCCCAAAGGGGTGAATTGTGAGATCCCACATTGGTTGAGGACACTGAGCGACCAAAGGGGTGAATTGTGAGATCCCACATTGGTTGAGGACATTGAGCGCCCAAAGGGGTGGGTTGTGAGATCCGACGCTGGCCCTCAAGGGGGTGGATTATGAGATCCCACATTGTTTGAGGACGCTGAGCGCCCAAAGGAGTGGATTGTGAGATCCGACGCTGGCCCTCAAGGGGGTGAATTGTGAGATCCCACATTGGTTGAGGACGCTGAGTGCCCAAAGGGGTGGATTGTGAGATCCGACGCTGGCCCTCAAGGGGGTGGATTATGAGATCCCACATTGGTTGAGGACGCTGAGCGCCCAAAGGGGTGGATTGTGAGATCCGACGCTGGCCCTCAAAGGGGTGGATTGTGAGATCCCACATTGGTTGAGGACGTTGAGCGTCTAAAGGAGTGAATTGTGAGATCCCACATTGGTTGAGGACGCTGAGCGCCCAAATGAGTGAATTGTGAGATCCCACATTGGTTGAGGACCCTGATTATCCAAAGGGGTGGATTGTGAGATCCCACATTGGTTGAGGACCCTGATTATCCAAAGGGGTGGATTGTGAGATCCCACATTGGTTGAGGATGCTGAGCGCCCAAAGGGGTGAATTGTGAGATCCGACGCTGACCCTCAAGGGGGTGGATTGTGAGATCCGACGCTGGCCCTCAAGGGGGTGGATTGTGAGATCCCACATTGGTTGAGGACGCCGAGCGCCCGAAGGGGTGGATTGTGAGATCCCACATCCATTGGAGAAGGAAATGAAGCATTCCTTATAAGGCAACAATGTGAAAACTTTTGCCTAATAGACGCATTTTAAAAATCGTGAGGTCGCAACGATACGTAACGAGCCAAATCAGACAATACCTACTAGCGATGGACTTGCGCTGTAAACAAATAGTATTAAACTCAAACACCAAGCGGTGTGTCAACGAGGACACTGGACCACCCCACATCCGTTGGAGAGGAGAACAAACCATTCCTTATAAGAGTGTGAAAATCTCTCCCTAGTAAACACGTTTTAAAAATCGTGAGGTTGACAATAATACATAACGGGCTAATGCTAGCAGTGGACTTGGGCTATTACAATCTATGTTCGGTAACAGGGAGTGTTCTTCATTTCACATCATAAAATGCAATAGAGATATTGAGACAGATCCATCAGAGAACAAGTTACCAATGACAATACGTTCGATAGATATCTAAACATTTTGTATTACAAACATATCTACATCTGAGAAGCAGCCATAGCAACCAGACATCAACATCATGTCGATCAACCATATATCAGCATTCTACAGATGTTAGTTTATTTTACGGTTTTGTGCAACGTTTTCATTCGCCAAGGGATCGGTTTTACATATATCGAAACGGGGATAAACCGATTCATGAGTATTCAAAATACAAGCTGGTTTACCCCGACGAGAACAACAAATTAAACTAACCGAGACTGTTCATTGAGCACGGTCTCTGATCACATCCAGGTCCATCTCTGCAGGGTCGGTAGCTTGAATCTCATAGTGTATGCCATTGAGATCGTGTCGAAAGCTGTCCTTCGATGTCGCATAGAGCATCTTAGCACGGATTCGTGAACTAGCTGGAGACCTGAGGTACAATAATCTAGTGTGAAGAATAATCCATGAATAACCAACATGAACATGAAGAATCCTAGTGGCTAGAGCTTAGAAATTGTAGTAGTTTGATTTTAAATAGTCGCAGGTGATCAGTTGGTCATAGGATCAAAACCTCGGATAACTAACGTTTTTGTAATAGCCCAAGCCCACTACTAGCAGATATTGTCTACTTTGGCCCGTTACATATCACTGTCAGCCTCACGGTTTTAAAACACGTCTGTTAGGGAGAGATTTTTCACACCCTTATAAAGAATGTTTCGTTCTCCCTCTCCAACCGACGTGGGATCTCACAATCCACCCCCCTTAGAGGCCCAGCGTCCTCGCTGGCACCCCGCCCGATGTTTGTCTCTAATACCATTTGTACAGCTCAAGTCCATCGCTAGAAGACATTGTCCACTTTAGCCTGTTACGTATCGCCATCAACCTCACGGTTGTCTTAGGGAGAGGTTTACACACCCTTATAAGGAGTACTTCGTTCCTCTCTCTCCAACCGACGTGGGATCTCACAATCCACCCATTTTGGGGGCCCCATTGTCCTCGCTGGCACACTGCCCGATGTCTAACTTTGATATCATTTGTAACAGCCCAAGCCCACCACTAGCAGACATGGTCCACTTTGGCCTGTTATGTATCGCCATCAACCTCACGGTTTTAAGACGCGTCTACTAGGGAGAGGTTTACACACCCTTATAAGAAATGCTTCGTTCCTCTCTCCAACCGACGTGAGATCTCACAATCCACCCATTTTGGGGGCCCTAGTGTCCTCGCTGGCACACTGCCCGGTGTCTAACTTTGATACCATTTGTAACAGCCCAAGCCCACCGCTAGCAAATATTGTCCGTTTGGCCCCGTTACGTATCGCCATCAGCCTCACGATTTTAAAACGTCTCCTAGGGAGAGGTTTTCCACACCCTTATACGGAATGCTTCATTCCCTTCTCCAACCGATATGAGATCTCAATGCAGTGTTGTGGAGCAACCCAACGAACAATGTATATCAAGTAGGCATTAACATAGCAATAAGAAAGATAAGAGTAAGTTGATGATAGGTAAAAGCTAACCATGCTATGAAAAATATCTTGCTCTTCTGGCAGTTGTCGGATGTCACGAAATCAAAATCATAGACAGCGTAACGACAATCATTGTCGGGCAGAGCAGCAGTGAAATCTTCATAGCTCTCTGCAGGACTGCCAATCTTGTCAACCACCACCTCTCGTTTCTTTTCATCGACCTTAAAGATCACGTATCGATACATTTTCTTTCTCTGTAGCTCAGAAAATATTTTCTTGGTGTGTTCATTCACACCCATTGCAGATAAAGTGTTTTGCTGCAGAGGTAATTCATAAATGTCAAGCAATCAAATAGAAGTCCATGGAGGAATCACATAACCGTAACAGCCTCACAGTTTTAAAACGCGTTTGCTAGAGAGAGGTTTCCACACCCTTGTAAAGAAAGATTCGTTCCCTTCTCCAACCGATGTGGGATCTCACAATCCACCCCTTTTTCAGGGCCCAACGTCCTCGCTGGCATTTGTTCCCCTCTCCAATTGACGTGGGATCTCACAATCCACCCCCTTTCAAGACCCAGCGTCCTCGCTGACACTCCAACCGATAGAGGATCTCACAATTCACTCCCTTTGAGGGCCCAGCGTCCTCACTGACACTCGTTCCCCTCTCCAACCGATGTGGGATCTCACAATCCACCCCCTTTCAGGGCCCAGCGTCCTCACTGACAATCGTCCCCCTCTACAATCGATGTGGGGTCTCACAATCCACCCCCTCTCGGAGTCCAGCGTCCTCGTTGGCACTCGTTCCCTTATCCAACTGATGTGGAATCTCACAATCCACCCCTTTTAGAGCCCAGCGTCCTCGCTGACACTCGTTCCCCTCTCCAACCGATGTGGGATCTCACAATCCACTCCCTTTTAGGGCCCAGCGTCCTCACTGACAATCGTCCCCCTCTACAATCGATGTGGGATCTCACAATTCACCCCCTCTCGGAGTTCAGCGTCCTCGTTGGCACTCGTTCCCCTCTCCAACTGATATGGGATCTCATAATTCACTCCCTTTCAGGACCCAGTGTCCTCGCTGACACTCGTTCCCCTCTCCAACCGATGTGGGATCTCACAATCCACCCCCTTTCAGGGCCCAGCGTCCTCACTGACAATCGTCCCCCTCTACAATTGATGTGGGATCTCACAATGCACCCCCTCTTGGAGTCCAACGTCCTCGTTGGCACTCGTTCCCTTATCCAACCGATGTGGGATCTCACAATCCACCCCTTTTAGAGCCCAGCGTCCTCGCTAGCACTCGTTCCCCTCTCCAATCGATGTGGGATCTCACAATCCACCCCATTTCGGAGCCCAGCATCCTCACTGGCACTCATTCCCCTCTCCAATCGATGTGGGATCTCACAATCCACCTCCTTTAGAAGCCCAACGTCCTTAGTAGCACTCGTTCCTCTCTTCAATCAACGTGGGATCTCACATATACCAAAAAAGTAAACAAACAGAGCAGAACACCATGATTAATCCCGAGATCCCAAATAGATTCAAGTTTTATAATCCTAAAGTTTCTAAACAGAAATTGCAGAACGAACAAAGAAGAAGACACTGGCACAGAATCAGACCCCACCCTCCACCTCCAAAGCCTGATCAGTAAGGATCATAACTTCCTCCCTTTAAATCAAAGCTTTCAGAGCCATAACATAACCTCCCTAATCCAACTTTTTTCACCAAAACACACCATATTTGCAGAACAAAAGCAAGAAGTTAAGGTCACAAAATACATATATGCAGGCTCCACAAGATGGGTAGTTCTCAAAGATCAAAAATGGGTTAAGAATCATGAGATACACATAATCAGCATCAAATCAGAACAAAACCCAGTTTCCCAGTTGACATATAGTTGAGTTAAAAGCAAAGAAAACATGAAAGTAAGAACATAAAGATACCCGTCGGAGGCCTCTGAACGACATGATGATCGGAGAAGCGGCGGCGATTAAGAAGCTTAAGCAAAGGGAGGAGGAGAAGAAAGATCAGAGATGGTAGGCACAAGAACCAGAGGCAGAAGATATAGAAAGAAGAGAAAGGGAAAGGAAATGAGACCCAATGGCTAATCCTCCCAATTTCCCAAACAATCAAACTGAAATATTCTTCACTTTCAAAGTTTTTTTTTTTTTTTTTTTTTTTTTTTTTTGACTAAAGAAAATACAAAATTTGGTAAAATAACTTTCATCTCAACTTAATTTCTATTTGTTCTTGGCTTTTTGATTTAAATTTAGTTTATATTTGGTGATTTTAGTTTCAAAAAAACAAAATGTTTGGTTTTAATTCTTAATTTATAAGTTTGAAATTAATTTTTAAATGGTCTATCATCAGACCATCTAACACCAAAATACAAAAAATACATGAATGAACCGAGACTATATACACGAATGAGTCAAAAGTTTAAAAGAATTGAAAGTCACTATCTATACTAATAAGATGCACTTTCTTTTTCGGTGGTTCAATCACAGTAATTTCATGATTAAGCGTGAAAGAGATATCTTTTAAGATGCATGTGAGTGAGAACAAAGTATCCTGAGAGGACGAGTAAATAACGTGACCATGTTGAGGTTCATCAGGTGTTGAATCCAGATTCTGAATCTTGGGCATGGATTGTTACTTAGATATGGTTTGGGGACGAACCAAGGCGGAGGTTGAACAAAGCATATTGGGAGGACACGAGTAGGTAACGTGACCATGTTGAGGGTTATTAGGTGTCAAATCTAGATTTCGAATCCTGGGCATGGGTCGTTACCTAAATATGATTCTGGGACAAACCAAGGTAGAGGTTGTTTTCACCGTTGACCAATACTCAAGTTGATATATATTTTTTAATCGGTTAAACTTTTTAATAAAAAAAATATATAATAAATTAATAGAAATTTGTATAATTTTGAATGAATTTGAAGTTGCAAATAAGGAAAATGATAAAATAATGAAATTACATGTGATATTTGAATAAATTTGGGTTTATTATATAATTAAATGTGGCAATTAGCTCATAGATCCAACTCACATATTTAATATATATATTCTTTTTTAGGAAAAAAAAAAAGCTTATTATTATTATTATGGAAATCATGTATTATTTTCGTTTAGCTTACAAATTTGCAAAAATAGTATTGAAAGGCAATTAATTTCTTCCTCCCTACACAATTTCTAGGTACTTTTTATGGGTTTTTGGTGGTTCTATTTTCGTTCGGCTCTTTAATGTATTATTTGTCTCGAACATATCTGTATTCTTTGAAAAATACAATATATTTCTTTGACAGTACGCGGATTGGGTTAGGTTGTGAAAATCTTTTGGATCAATCGAAATTTTAGGTTGATTGGATTGGTGACTCGAGCCACCCAAATAAAATTCACAACCCAACTCAACTCGATCTAACCCTTTTATTTTTAGGTTGGGTTAGGTTGTCGGGTTATTCTTTCTGTTTTTTAAAAAATTATTTACTATCCTCCCAAGGTGAAGGTCATCTGTCTGATCTATATGGAATTTTTTGTTTATATGGTTACATTGAATTAACCAAATGAGGAGTTTATAGCCTTTCTTTGACAAATTAACTACTTGTCTCGGGTGGAAACCTTACGACAAGCCTTTAGGGAAATCCGTGACACGGGAACTCTCTCTTGAGGTCTTTGGCTTTATTCATTTAGGGCTTGCGTGACCCATCAATTCATGGTGGCAAAGTGGGTAGGGCAATCGTATGCTCGACGCGGAAAACGCTTGAGGAGATATAAAGACTATCATCTCTTAGAGTAGAACAAGCGCTCTAGGAAAAGAACGGTTACCTTGTTACTGGGTAAATCTCATAAATTTCAAACATTAAACATTCACAAGTTATAATGTTATCACTGACATCGTTACAAATGTCAAATGTTCTTGATCTTCATAATAATCTTAAAATTAAGGTTTGGTTGTAACTCTATTTTTGAATTGGTCGAGTTGACTCAACCAAAAAAATGTCAACCCACAAACCGACCTAAATCTTTTATTTTTCAAAAATTCAATCCAACTTTTGGGTTGTAACCCTATTTTTCGAATCGGTCGAGTTGACTCAACCAAAAAATGTCAACTCACAAACCGACCTAAATTTTTTATTTTTCAAAAATTCAATCCAACTTTTATGGTTTGCGTTAGGTAGTCTAAATCGGTCAGATTCACGACTTATTTGACATTTTATAAATGTTTCAAAACTTAGATCACCACTCTATTAGCACCGTGACATTGATTCAAGTCCAGTTTTTTTGTTCAAAGCTCTAATTTTTTTTCTTTCAAATATAATATTAAAACGTTTACAAATAATTAATGATAATATCGTATTTTTTTTAAAAAAAATATAGTAACATTTTTCTAAAGGTAAAGTTTAAAGTTATACCGTTTTAACTTTTTGCCCTCTTTTTCATCTCCCTCTCACCGTCATAGGCACGTCCCTACCAAGAAATACACTTTATTGATGGAAAACGTAGCAAATTTTATGTTTTTAGCAACTTTTTTGATACGTTACGTGTATAAATATGTTAAAAATACATTAATTTTTTTACCAGACATACCAAATTGAGAAATTATAATGCACTAAAAAATAAAATCGACAATTTAAAAAGATTAAAAAGGAATTTAAGAATCATATAGTATATTACATTAATAAATTATGAGTTAGGATATAAATACTATATAATAAAATGTTTAATAGAAAAAATGATTAAAAATTTATTAAAGTTTAGAAAATAATAATAAAAAAAAAAAAAAAAAAGGATGCGTTGTAGTAACGCAGGGTTGTATTTAATAATGTCTGGTGGGTCTTTCATTACTTCTGGGGCCCACTTTCCTTCAATTCCTCGCACGTGTCCATTTCCCCACACGCTTTATCTTATTGCATTTAACTTTTTTTTTTTTTTTTTTTTTAATTTTTTTTATTTATGATTTTTTTTGTTTCGATAAATAAATAATATTAAATTTTGTATTTAATAAGTTCAAGATGTATTAAATAGAAAAAAAATTAGACTAAATTAATAAGAATATTATTTAAATTTAAACAAAATATATCTTTAAATTTAAAAATATTATTATCATGAAAAATGTTAATATTTTATTTAAAAAATAGGGTAAATTTTTTAAATTTTCTTTAATAACCTTAAATTTTTTTTAAAATTTTAAAAATATTTAAAGTTCTTTTCAAAATTTAAAAATATATTTACCGTTACCGTCACGTTTCAAAAATAATATTAAAAAGTTTGGAGATAATTTATGAAGTGTTAACTTTTTTTTTTTTTTTTGTCTATATATTGACGATATTGTTTATATAAATAAAGGATGGAAATCCTATTTTTAAAAATTTTAAAATTATTTATCATTAATTATATTTATATTTTTTAGGTGAGGGGAAACCAATCTCCACCGTCGGATGGACCCACCGAAATTAAGATCTTATGTAGGACATTTGGTCGGAAAGTTGGCCAGGGGTGGGGGCCCACAGGCTATAGCCAATCTCCTCACGTTTTACCGCCGCCGCTTTGTTATTATTATTATTATTATTATCACACTTTAATATTCAATTTCAAATAATGATTTCATTAAATATCATTTTCGAGTTTGAATATATAGTGAATTTATTATCACTATTGGGGAATAAATTAATAAGTAAAAAAAAAAAAAAAAAAGTTAAAATCAACCGAGGCGTAGGCACATGATTTGACCCAGGTACGTGATCTAACCTAGGCACGTGACCCAAATCAAAACACACACATACGACCCAAAGGGGTTTGAGCACGATTCACCCTTTAGCTGTTGGTTCACGTCTAATTCGCTTCGGAGTTATTAGTTTAGCTTACCACTTCATCACGCTAGGAAGCATTGGAATCGTCTTCATTTTATTTAGAATTAAACAAAATTAAAAGTTAGCAAATTATAAGACTCGATCAATTTAGAGGTATATATCACTGATCAAGAGGTCTGAATTCGATCCTCATCTTCACGTGTTGGACCCAAAAAAAACTTTAGTTTATTACTTCCCGTTCCTTTACGAGGACCTATCGAAATAGGTAGGTCCAAACCTTGTCCTCTTTCCGACCGAGCGATAATAGCTAGGGTTAGTCGTTTGAGATCGGTAGATTCCTATAGAAAAATCATTTTTTAGATTTGGTGATATGATTATGAAGAATTATTTGAATAAATAATAATTAATAGATGGTCAAAAATGGGTGAAGGGAAGATCTTAAAGAAAAGTTTTAATCTTAATTAATTAACATTAACTAACTTTCCTTCCTCTTTCCTTTTAAGTTTAAAAGTCTCCAAAGACATAATTACAAACCTTTAATTAGTGGATGTCTTCTCACTCACAATTTGTATATCCTTAAATGCTCCATTTTCTTCACAAATAACGCCGAGGTTGACTTATAGCAACTTCCACCTCACCTTCTTAATCAAATGTTTTTTTCACGCCGCAGATTAGTGTGAGCAACACGTCCTGAACGGGCATAACCATGACACTGGGCAACTTACTCGGTTTGAGCTACTTTTGAGGGTGAATATTGTGCCCACAAACCAACACGAGTCTTTCTAGGATGCCTGACCTTTCTCTGCATCCGCTGCAACATGGTCAAGTTACTTACTCCTTGCTATCGATTAAAGCAAAACACACTTAATTGTAGAGTTTCTATGATTGAGCCACTGAAAAAGAAGGTGCTCCTTGTTGGTATATGTAGTAACTTTTAGTTCTTTAGACCTTTCTTAGCCATCATATCTTCAGGATTGCTCTCATTCAAATGTGGCCTCGGTTCATTCATGTACCCCTCCTTTACTCTAGTATCACATGCCCACAAGCTTCCGCGTTGGTTCGTTCTCGAACCACATCTTACAAGAAGAGGTACAGCTTTGATACCAATTCTTATGTCCTATGTCCATAATTTGGATAAGGATTCAAAATCTAGACTTGTCATCTGATAACTCTGATATTCTCCCGCATCCCCTGCAACATGGTCAAATTACCTACTTTTCGCTACTAGAATCAAAATTATCCCAACAAACCAATATGGGTCTTTTCAACATTTTTTGTCCTCACTCACATGCTTCATGGGAAAGTTTTCAAGAGGTCACTCAACATAGAGTTGCTCCAAGCAAAACATGCTTAACCTTAAAGTTTCTATGATTGAGCTATCGAAAAGGAAAGTGCACCTTATTAATATAGTTAGTGATTTTCAATTCTTTTAACATGATATGCCATGTACACATATTAACATGATTACTTTAGGATTATGAAATATTGTTATGTTATGTCACGTACGTGTTCATGAAAGTTATATTTATGAAAGAATGAATGTACGACCTAAATCATACGTTATGACATGATTTAAAGCTATGGAGAACTTATGCATTTTTGTATGTCATGTGCATTGGGATACTTCCCCATTATGATGAGTATAGACCCGTACATTGTGATGTCTATGTACACCCTAATATTATGCGGGCTTTTTTCCCTCTATGGCTCCGGTAGCGTGAGCGTGCACTAGCTGAAGGGTAGGCCCAGGGGGTGCGTATATGCCCATTTGGTGGCTCCATGTACGTGGGTCGTGTTTAGAGAAGTACTGCACATCCAATTTTTGCCCGGACTGTAAAACAAAGTTCAAGGCCATGAAATGTTTTATGAAAGAATAGATCCCACCATGATTGCCTGTGTATGCATCTCCCGACCCCAAGCCAAGTGTTACTCTTACTTTTTAGGTAAAAGTAATGCATCCTTGTACAGATGACAACATCATGATGACGGCCATGAGACCAAAGCTAGGGTAAATGCATTGATGTTGTTCTTCTTTTGTAGTCTTACGTTTGTAACTAATGTTAGTGATGCGTTATAATTTGTGAATGTTTGATATTTGAGTTATTAACGACAAATGTATGGTGGATAAGAAGAATTTTTTTAAAAATAATTAAAAAAAAAAAAAAAACCCGACAACCAAACCCAACCTTATAAACTCTATTCGAGTTATTCGAGCACCAACCCAACCAATCCAAAATTTCGAATTGGTCCAAAAGATTTTCCCAACCAATCGAACTCGTGGGTATCCATAGATATCAACGTTTCAAAAGAAGAGTATGAAAAAGTTGATGGGTTTGTGGAAAAACAAAATGTTAAAAGAAAACCCACGTTTTAATTTGAGGAAAGAAACCCTAATGGTATCACATCGAACAGCCCCACAATAGAAAGGTAATTTCCTCGAAGGATTGTAATTTGTAGGCTGATTTTCCCCTTTAAAAACCAAACACAAGTGCGCCCTCTTTTCCACCCACTTTCCCTTCTCTAATTCCCTTTTTCTTACACATATATATGCATAATTCAAGCCCTCATCTCTCTCTCTGTTAGGGCTCTAAAGAACTCAACATGGTGAGAGCTCCATGCTGTGAGAAAATGGGGCTCAAGAAAGGCCCTTGGACCCCTCAAGAAGACCAGATTCTCATCAATTATATCACTCTCTATGGCCATGGAAATTGGCGAGCCCTCCCAAAGCAATCTGGTAAGTTTATATGTCCTTTTACTCAAAACCCATTAAAAAA
This sequence comes from Cucurbita pepo subsp. pepo, assembly GCF_057944985.1. NCBI lineage: Eukaryota > Viridiplantae > Streptophyta > Magnoliopsida > Cucurbitales > Cucurbitaceae > Cucurbita > Cucurbita pepo. The sequence continues at coordinate 1,578,913 of NC_141812.1, forward strand.
AATCTAGCTTTTCTATGAACTTGGCCAAGAAATGAGAGGGAAATGCTTTCTAGCTCGAATTTTCTTCGTTTTCTTACGTGGGTTGGCTCGTTTTTTCATAATTTCTTATGGGTTTTAGCAGGATTGTTAAGGTGTGGAAAAAGTTGCAGGCTTCGGTGGATTAATTATCTAAGACCAGACATTAAACGAGGAAATTTAACCAAGGAAGAAGAGGAAACCATTATTAAGCTACATCGAGTGCTTGGAAACAGGTTCGTTTCTCCTTAAATCTAAAAGGGTTATCACTACTCGTAGAAAAACTAAACCTAACGTACCAATTCTGAAGGAGCTACGAGATACCTTTCAGCAAGTTACCAATGAGTGAAATGGCTAGTTATCGTTAACTCTTTGTCTTTCTAGTAGCTTTTCTTCTCTATTGTTTGTTCTTGGAGAGATAGATTCAAACCTACGGATGAAAGAAGAAAAAAAAAAAAAGTTTTTTAGGTGTTAAGTTATATATTTTCATGGTGAAAAATTCATTGATTTAAGACAGAATATTAATATTAATGTCGGTACGAAAACAAATTATTGAACATAGCTGTTATTACGTAGTTGTCTCATAATAATTTAAAATGTATGTCGATACAGATTTGAAACACATTTTGTGCTCTCTCGTACTAACAGCAAAAAACCGTCCTTCGCATGGTTTTTGTCTCGTTCATGCTTTCTCAAGTACAAAACGACTAAAATTGTCAACCACATTATTCTAGCCTGTTAGACAAGTTTTCGTGACTCGGGTGTTCTCGAAAATTGATATAATTTAACTATAGCTAATTATTTAGATTTCACATCGATTATTGCATAATCTTTAATCCATTTTATGTCATCATGTGACACTAACAAACAAAACGACATTGAACTTAACAAACAAAACATGTTTTTTGTTTTCAACCAATAATTAAGAATCTATGTTCTTGGTTTTTCCAATAAACTAACATTTTATATGTCTTCTTGATCGTAGATGGTCGGCAATTGCAGCAAGGTTACCGGGAAGAACCGACAACGAGATAAAAAATATTTGGAATACCCATTTGAAGAAAAGACAAAATTACACCGCCATGAACCGGCCAATCTGCAGCCGCGACGAAGAACCTGCAGCACAACCCTTCAAATTTACGACCTTTCACTCCATGCAGAACCCTGCTTCGGCTTCTTCACCGCCCCATTGCTCCAGTGAAAGCTCCTCCATCGTCTTGCCAGAGAACGGTGACTTGTCGACGAATAATTTGCCCGAAGCCGACGAAAACTTCTGGGTGGAAGTTTTGGCCGGCGATCAGATCGCCACCGTGGGGAGCCAACAGGGATTTGGAGGTGAAAGCCAAGGACAATTTGATAGTATGAATTTTTGGTACAATATTTGTCCGAGGTTATAACCCGAACCAATCCTACCTTATTTTAAAAATTAAGAATATTTGATGTTTGAAACCAATATTAGTAATTGGCTGATAATTGATATTTGAGTTTTTATGAAATTTTAATTATTAATATAACATCCTATTTTTTTCTAAAATAATTATAAGAGAGAATAAATCATATTTATACACAATACTAAACTTGGGTCGGGTCGGGTTAGGTTGAGTTAGGTCGGCTTGTGAATTCTATTTGGGTTGTTTAGGTAACCAGCCTAATCCACTTGAAATTTTGAGTTGACAAGTTAGGTTGTCGGGTTGTATTTTTACTACGTATAAAAAATCTTATTTATACACAATATATGTTATCTTAATAATTAAAATTAAGTTGGCTGTGAATTCTTTTTAGTGGTTCGAGTCACTAATCTAACGAACTTGAAATTTCGACTGATTCAAAAGTTTTTCTCGATACAATTCAACTGGTATATATTTCTAGTTTCTCGAACTTATTTTTTACAAAAATAATTATAAATTTATTGGAAAAAAATAGTTAAATTTGAATATTGGAAAGTTGAAGTAAAATATATACAATTTTATATTGCAAATTGTAAGGCCGACATAAAATTCCATGTAAAAGGAGAAGTATTCAAATTGGATTCTTCAAGCATTATTGACATGTTTTAAACATCTCTATTTATCCTTTTTATCCCTCCCTCAATAATTAATATCTCTTGTCGGTAAAAGTGTAAATCTAGATTCGACATCGGATGAACCCGACATTCTACTACATCCCGTGCGACATGGTCAGGTTATCTAGTTCTCACTTCTAAACGGTTCGGATGTGGTCTCGATTTATTCATTACTCAACTTTTACTCGATGCCACATTGAAATTGAGAGACTAAATAAAAATTACCCACCGACTTAAAGACCAATTGTATTTTTTTTTTTATTGTAATATAAAGTTAAAAGTTTTTATAAAATATAATAAAGATATATTTTATTGGACATGAAAATCTATAGAAAGATTTTATGGATTAATTTTTAGAAATAAAATCTTACAAAAATGCTAAATTTATGGTCCTTAAAATGTTTAAATACATTGAAATTGAGTATTAGACTGCAAAAAAAGTTTATTTATTTATTTATTTATTTATAGTGGAAAATGGGTTAGTGGGTTATTTCACTCTAATTTTTAATTTCAAATTTCAATATTTTGATTGAAATTTAGTGATAAGATATGTCTCCCAATTAATAGTAGAAAAATATACAAATAAAATGTGTTTTTTTAATCATAATTGAGAGCTAATAATATTATGACGGTGAGATTCCATATTGAAAAGGAGAACGAAATATTCTTTATAAGAGTATGAAAATCTATTTCTAGTAGACACGTATTAAAACTGTGAGGCTGACGGTGATAGGTAACGAGCCAAAATGGGCAATATCTACTAGCGATGGGCTTGGGCTGTTACAAATGGTATCATAGCCAATCACTGGGTGGTGGGATAGCAAGGACGCTGGCCCCTAAAAGAGTTGATTTTCAACTTTTGTGTATTTAGATGGTATTAAAGCGGAACCTATCCTTGTATGATGTTGTTTTGGATGAATGAATGTGGAAGTTGGTGGTCACGTGATGATTGATTAAAAAGGGTACATGAATGAACCAAGACCTAAATCTAAATTAGAGTGATTCTTAAAATATGATGGTTAAAAAATACTTAAAATAATTGATAGTTATTGTCTATATCAACAATATGTCTCTTTCTTTTCGATGTCACAATCATAGGAACTCTAGAAATTTGTTTAAAAAATATGTGACTGAGTACAAAACATGCTGAAACAATCCATGTTTGTTAATAAATAGAGTCTTCTCTCCAAGAAGAATATCAAACCATGAGGTGTCGTATACTTCACAGATTTTGAAACTAAAAGCTATTATAAAGAATAATAATATGATTTTTTTCTAGAAAAAAATCCTTCATCAAATCTTAAATAAGTTAAAAACTCAATCTTTCCCAACGTAAATGGACATGTGTAATTATTTGTGACGCCCGAGTAAAAGACAGATACATGAATAAATTGAGATCACATTCGAGTGAGAGCGATCCTAAAGATAAGATGACTAAGAAATACTTAAATGAATTGATGAGTATTTGTAAGAAAAGTTCTTAGTCGTTGAGCATTTCAAAAGATTCAAACTACATAAATTTCTTGAACGATTTTGCAAATTACACAACGTTTTCAATCTTTCCCAACGTAAATGGACATGTGTAATTATTTGTGACGCCCGAGTAAAAGACAGATACATGAATAAATTGAGATCACATTCGAGTGAGAGCGATCCTCAAGATAAGATGACTAAGAAATACTTAAATGAATTGATGAGTATTTGTAAGAAAAGTTCTTAGTCCGTTGAGCATTTCAAAAGATTCAAACTACATAAATTTCTTGAACAATTTTGCAAATTACACAACGTTTTCAATAATCTAAGTTCCAACCCTTAAAAATACTTCTAAAATTTGTTATTTATTTTTTAAAAAATATTCACATTCTTTCGAAAATATTTTCCTTAACCTTTCATAATATTTTGGAATTTAAAACCCAAAACAATATGACGATGAACAAGAATATAATTTTGGATCTTCACCTATGACTAATAATTTCTTCTAGGAAAAACTAGCCAGCGTTGAGATATACGTTCTTCTGTTGATGAACATAGCATCGATAGCACTTCTTGTGTCACTACCGTATCATTTCTCTTGTCACAATGCATAAACATAAGATAAACATAATTTCTTCTAATGTAAAGATATGTCGGCATATGTTCGTCTTATCAACTATTCTGTCTTTTTGAGACAAAAAAAGAAAAAAAAGTAGCTCAAGACAACGTTAAATTATATTTCATCAACAAAAATATAATTTAATGCTCTACCAATATAAACACTTCATAACATAATGATCTACTTGCAAAAAAAATATAATATATGTGTGTGAGAAATGAGGTGGGACAGAGAATATAATCTCGAATTTTCGACTTTGTTTATCTAAAAGAGAGAAATATCTCCTTATTCCTCCATTCTCGATCGAACCGAGAATTCTTGATATGAACTAAGAGACATCAATCATACAATATACTTCAATGAATATGTGAAAAAAATGTTGTTGAAATTATTAAAAGACGTTTCAATTTATGTCACATTGAAAAGAATGAAGCTTCATTGTTATAAATTTTTGGTCGATTATAATTTAGAGTTATGATGTTTGTTTAATATTTTTTGAAGGCTTATTTACGATGGATAATAATGGTCATACAGTATACATAGTGACTAATTATAATCAAAGTATGAATAGACTATATAAAGTCAGGTATGTTATCATTGTAATGAACTTCGAAAATGTAGTAAAATGAGCATTTATGTTTTCTAACCAATGACTAAGTTTCTTTGCAATTATACGTAATTTAGATAATCAATCTTACTTGTGAAATGATTCGAATCTCAAACGAGTGTTCTTGCCTTCAAATATTTGATCAACAAGAATCATTCAAGCTAGACATGATCGATCTTGAGTGATTCAAATCTCAAACAAGTGTTCTTGTTTTAAGATATTTAATCAACAACTTAATCTAATTTTACTTTCCCTGGGAGGGATTTCATATCAATTCTCTCCTCTAATCGAGGCAGGTCTTCATGAGTCCTAACCCCATAAATTTAATGAACGTCTCTAATTAAAACTTGATTTGCACGACACGAATCACTTGATATGCTATCAAACAAAAAATCAAAGCTCAAAAACAACAATTAGATAAAAGACAAAGGGGGAAGGCAAAGAAAGAAAAACAAAGACAAATGGTGGGTGTGTGCAAAACCATTTCCATGCATTCACCACGTCCTAGATTCCAATTTCAGAGAGCAGCCCAAATGTTGCTTCATTTCAACACCAAACACTCCCCTTTGTTCTATATATTAACCCCTTTCTCAATCCCATTTCATCTCACTATCTCCTTTCTACTCTTTTCTTCTATACTTCAACAATGGCGACCAGAGTTGTCCTGGCGATTTTGCTATGTCTTGTTGCTTGTGGGTCGAGCTCTCAGTTGCATGAGCGGCGCTCGTTCAGGGAAGAAGCTCAGCAATGCCGACTCGACAGGATTCGATCGATGCCACCATCGCGTCGTATCGAGTCTGAGGGAGGCATCACTGAGCTTTGGGATGAAGCTGAGGAAGACTTTCAATGTGCTGGAGTTGCTGCCATTAGAAACATCATAAGGCCCAACTGTCTCTCTTTGCCTAAATTCCACAGCTCCCCTATGCTCATTTACATCGAGCAAGGTACGATTCAAATGAAATTCGTTTCAAAATCACTCACAAACATGTTCTAAAAATTATGGTTTATGAATGGAACAGGTGAAGGGTTTTTGGGGCTGAACTACCCCGGGTGCGCGGAGACATACGAGGCACAGTCGGCGCAATCGTCAAGAAGGTCTTCGAGGCGCATGGGACGTCGAATTGGCGCCGGGAAAGAGGATGACCAACACCAAAAGGTGCGGAGAGTTCGCCGTGGTGACATGATCGTTGTGCCTGCTGGCACTGTCCAATGGTGCCACAACGACGGCGGGCAAGACCTCGTCGCCGTCGCCTTCTTGGATCTCAACAACGAAGACAACCAACTCGACCTCCGCATCAGGGTATTCCAATTCTACCTTAAAAATCTCAACTTTAATAGTTTACAAGTAAGGAATACATCTCCATTGGTACAAGGTCTTTTGGGAAACCAAAAGCAAAGCGATGAGAGCTAATGTTCAAATTGGACAATATCATACCATTGTGGAGTTTCGTGATTCCTAACATGGTATCAGAGCCATGTCGATAGAGTCCTAAAATGTTGAACAAAGAAGTTGTGAGCCTCGAAAGTGTAGTCAAAAGCGACCCAAGTGTCGAACAAAGGGTGTACTTTGTTCGAGGACTCTAGAAAAGGAGTCAAGCCTTGATTAAGGGGAGACTGTTCGAGGGCTCCATAAGCCTCATAAGAGGCTCTATGTTGTACTTTGTAGCCACGAGAGCTAATACTCAAATTGGACTATATCATATCATTGTGGAGGTTCGTGATTTCTAACCGACAGTTATTTTGTAGGGATCTTTCTTGGCGGGTGGAATTCCAAGGGAAGAAAGGAGGGAACTTAGAGGATCAAAAAATAATGATCTTGTGAACATCTATAATGGGTTTGATCAGGATTTTCTTGCACAAGCTTACAACGTTCCAACAGATTTGGTGAGGAGAATGCAAGAAGAAAGGAGTAGTGGACTGATCGTGAAGTGTGATGAACAAATGTCGTTTTTGACACCGGAGGAGGAGGAAGAAGAATTGAGTGAATCGCCTTCAAGAAGGGAAGAGATATCAAATGGGTTGGAAGAAACCATATGCACTGCTAGAGTTCAGCACAACATGAACACCCAAAGAGAAGCTGATGTATACTCCAGGGAGGCTGGTAGGATTAACATTTTGAACCAACTCAAGCTCCCTATTCTCAGATTCATGGGCATGAGTGCAGAGAAAGGCCATCTCTTCCCGGTAAATACTAACTCTCATTTCATTTTTTTGAGCGGAACCCAATCCAATAAGTTCATTGTGAGATCCCACGTTGATTGAAGAGGAGAACGAAACATTCTTTACAAGGGTGTGGAAACCTCTCCCTAGTAAACACGTTTTAAAAATCTTAAGGGAAACCTCAAAGAGAATAATATCTACTAGTAATGTGCTTGGGCCGTTACAAATGGTATCAGAGTTAGACACCGAGCTGGGTGTTAGCGAGGACGCTGAGCTCCCGAGGGGTGGATTGTGAGATCCCATGTCGGTTGGAGAGGGCAACGAAACATTCCTTGTAAGGGTGTGTAAACCTCGCCCAAAGAGGACAATATCTGTTAGTGATGTGCTTGGGCCGTTACAAATGGTATCAGAGCCAGACACCGGACGGTGTGCTAGCGAGGACACTGAGCCCCAAGGGGTGGATTGTGAGATTCCACATCAGCTGTAGAGCGGAACGAAGCACTCCTTATAAGAGTGTGAAAACCTCTCCCTAGCAAACGCTTTTTAAAAACCTAAGCCAGAAAGGGAAAGCTAAAAAAGAACAATATCTGCCAGCGGTGTGCTTGAGCCGTTACAAATAGTATTAGAATCAGACACGGGGCAGTGTGCCAGCGAAGACGCTGGCCCCCAACGGAGTGGATTGTGAGATCCTACATCAGTTGGAGAGGGAAATGAAACATTTCTTATAAGGGTGTGTAAACCTCGCACAAAGAGGACAATATCTGTTATCAGTGTGCTTGTGCCATTACAAATGGTATCAGAGTTACACATGTTGAGGATACTTGCTCCCAAGGGGATGAATTGTGAGATCCCATGTCAGCCTGGTGTGTCAGCGAGACGCTGGCCCCCAAGGGGGTGGATAGTGAGATCCCACATCGGTTGTAGAGGGGAACAAAGTATTCCTTACAAAAATGTGAAAATTTCTCCTTATGAGACGCGTTTTAAAAACATTGAGGGAAAACCCAGATGGGCAAACAAGTACAATATTTACTAGCACTAGGGTTGAACCGTTACCTTCATAATCCAACCCAAACCGTATAACTACAACCTCTATGGGTGAATCTAACATTTGGTTTTGGCATGACAGAACGCACAATACAACCTCCACTGGTCAATGACAGACCACAGACTAGTATACGTAGTAGACGGAGAAGCAAACTTCCAAATATCCGATGACTACGGCAACCAAGTGTTCAACGAGCGAGTCTCAAGAGGAAACATGTTCGTGATACCCCAATTCTACCCCGCATTGGTTCAAGCCGGGCAAGAAGGGTTCGAATGGATCACATTCAAGACCTCAAACCAGCCAATGAAGAGCCCAATCGCAGGCTACACATCCTTCTTCCGAGCCCTACCACTCCAACTCCTCGAACAATCATTCCAAATCACAACCGCCGAGGCTCAGCAGCTGAAGCAAACAAGAAGGCAACACACTTTCCTCTTCCCACCTAGCAGCGGCGGCAGCAGCAGCAGCCGCCGCCACAGGTCTTAAAGAGGTCCCTTTTGCCACTCGTAGAGATATGAATAATAATAATAATAATAAGGCCACAGGTGTTGTTGGATGGCGCTGTCTTTGTTATCTTTGTTTAGGGTTGTTGTTCTTTAAGTTCTTCTTCTTGTAGAATAGAGAAGAAGGGTGTTTCTAATGAAGATGAAGGAGTTTTAAGATTATCCAATGTGTAATACTATATGTAATAACTTATGAATAATGTAATAAAATATGTGGCCCGTCTTACTTCTTTCCTCATTTTGTTTCGCCTAATACGAAAATTGGGTTACTTAGAACGTGTGTGTTGAACACAACTATCTGTTTGAAACACTCGCACAATCTATTAAGACCAATCGAGAAGAGATTTACAAAACAATCATGAGAAACTATTACTTTGTAGGGTTTGGAATTCACACAATTTATTAAGACCAATCGAGAAAGGTTTACAAAACAATCTGTACAAACTACTACTTTTGGTTGGGATTTCTTGTGATGATGAACTAAGTAGGGCAAAGGGGTATATTTATACTGCAATCTATTCCTAAAATTTCCAAACGATTTTTCCTAAAATTTCTAAATCATTTTTCTAAATTTATTCTTAAAATCCCGGAATCATTTTCCACGTTTATTTCTAAAAATCCTAAATCATTTTCTTCACGTAAATATAGTCACTCATAGTTGGGCTTAACCCTATTGTGCAAGTGATGATATTTTAAAGTGTGATGATCCAAATTTAAGTTCTATGTCATCCTCATGTCATTCATATCCTAATTTCTATTTGAAATTCCAAAATATTTGTGAAAGGATATGAATATTTTGTAAACAGATAGAAAAGTTGAACGGAATGAGATGGTAAAAGTGCATATATATAGGCGTCGTGACATTTACTATTACCTTCCAAGATTATGTTGTAGGGTAGTAACTATATAAACTAATCATAAAAAGTTTGAACGGAATGAGAAATAAATAAAACTAGTTGAACTGAACAAGAATGAAGAAAATCAACTTGACGTGAATGGGAATCGAGAGAAACAACGTGAATTGAACCAAAACAAAGAGAAATACTCACCCGAACCAATCGTTGGACCTGAATTAGAGCGCTTCACTGGAGAAGATGTATCATGTTGTTTGTGTAACTAGATTTGAGCAACCTTACTCACACCATCATGTTGTTGGTTTTTCTTGCACATGTGGTCACCAAAAGATGGGATGACATTGATTGCATGGTGAAGTTGTCTTCGAGATGTGAATGTCGAACTCGTTGAATTTATTGTAGTCGTAAGAAACCCGTGTAGTGAAACATGATCAATAAGATGTCAATCAACGATCGACTACTACAATAGGTGGTTGAAAGTTTCATTACAACAAAATGAGAGGAATGACCCAAAGGGATAATGAAAAAATGCCCAAAAATAGTCGTGGGACGTGAGAGAGAGTGCACTAGGGCTAGGATCTGATGAAAAACAACCAATGAAGCTATGACCGATGATAGTTGTGGGATGACTCGCTGTCGAAATGTTGAAATTTATGTTCTAAAGGCAGGTAATTAATTATTTTCTTTTACAATAATTTTAATTTAATGTTATCCATTATATGAAAAATTATAAGGTTATTAGTGTAATCTTGAACAGTATGTGGTTATCATATAAAATGATCGTGTTCAACTAATAACCTAAAGGGTGTAACATATGAATAAGATTTGGTGCCTTGTCCCAAGAGCACATAGATGAGATAAAAGGCTACTATATGTCACTGTCATACTTGTTTAAGGTGTGTTCTCTATAGCTGTATTTCGGATGTCTCGATCATGGTTGTCTAGAATGTGTTGTCCATGACTGCATGTCAGTTACAATCTCCTTTTTCATGCTTTTGTCTTAAATGAACCTTTACCATATCATGTTGTGTCAATACGGAAGTGTACGACCTTTCACCAAAATCATGTCTACATTGAGCTAAAATGCCTCAAAATGTATTCTAAGGGGATGCAACTAGTCGTCAATTCTTCCTACCCTAAACTTTATGCTATTTAAGCCGTGATGTTTCTTTCTGTGCATATAGCCATATAACGTTGCTTTCTTCCATTCTTTCAAACTATTTTCAAATGTATTTCCTCGTTCAAAATTTTTAAAACATTTCTCGCAAAAGTGACTCGAAGCTCGAGCATACGTTGACTTTGTTCATAAAATCCAAATTTCTCAAGCTGACTTGTTCACTGAGTTAGAACAAGTGTCACACAATCGTTGTCACGCTATTGCAAGAGTACAATTGTAACACTCTGCGCTCTTGTAAGAAAAAGATAAGCTCCTTTTTATTTATTAGTAATATATAGGTTAGGGAGAACTCCAAAACTAGGGTTCGTTCCTAAAAATTTATCTTACAAACAATATCAACCTTAAAAAATGGCACCCCTCCGAGACTCCCAAATTACAAGCTAGCCCACAACGATTTTTCCACCGTAGCTGCTTCTCCCTTCCCCCTCTCTCCATTCTATCATCCAAACAAGACTAACACTTGGAGTGAAGTCATAAAAATCTAAATTTAATGTTCGTTTTCAAATTTAGGTTAATTCATACAAAGAATATAACCCGTAAAACAAACATAGACATTTAATTCTCATACATTAATTATCGAACATATTCGAACACAATATCGTATCAAAACCAAACAACTAAATGACAAATACTTTGGGAAGTGAGAAATGTAAGACAACATAAACGACACAATGTAAAGTGCCAACACAAACCTTATAAATCAGAATTTACCCTTCATTTCTTCAGATACCTAAAGCCACCTCCGACATACCAAAACAATGATGTGTTGAAACACAAAGGCATTTGCAGCCATGCAATATGAAAAATGGCAAACTCTTCTCAATCGTGTCCAACCCTTCACCATATTTCTCCATCTATAAATCCCAACATTTCCCACTTCCCAAATCACTTCAAAAAATACACCAAACACAAACATTAGCCATGGGAAACCCTCTTTTACTCTCCTTTTCCCTTTGCTTCTTAGTCCTCTTCAATGTCTGCCTAGCAACCGATCAAAACATCCAAGGCTACCGCAGCCGGCGCTATGGCGAGAGCCAGCGCTACGGCGAGGGCCAGCGCCGGTACCGCGAGTGCCGCCTCGACCGACTTGATGCCCTCGAACCCTCGAACCGTATCGAGGCCGAAGGCGGTGTGATCGAGATGTGGGATCCTAACCATGAGGAGTTTCAATGCGCCGGCGTGGCTTTCCAGAGATACTTAATTGACCCCAAGGGTCTTCTCCTTCCTCAGTACACTAATGCCCCACGGCTTATGTACGTTGAAAGAGGGAGAGGGTTCAAGGGAGTTGTGCTTTCGGGTTGCCCTGAAACGTACCAAGAGTCTCAGCAATCGGCTGGGGAGTTTCGTGATCGCCACCAGAAGATCCGCCGTGTTCGCACCGGTGACCTCTTTGCTGTGCCTGCTGGCTCTGCTCATTGGACGTATAATGATGGCAATGAGAAACTTATTATCCTTGTTCTTCTTGACGTTAGTAACCATGCAAACCAACTGGACTTCCATCCAAGGGTATGTCAAATTTTAATTCATGGGTCGTGATAAATTTACTAGATTTGCTAAATTTAAGAAGTTTTTAGTAATGGGTCGCAATAAATTTACTAACTTTACTAAATTGAAGAAGTTTTTAGTTACGGGTCCGTTAGGAATCACTGCTGTATGCAACGGTATGATATTGTTCACTTTGAGTATCAGCTTACCCTCTTACCCTTGATCACCCCTTAATTAGCTGACATGGGACTCTCTCCCAACAATTCTCAACAATCCTCATCTCGAACAAAGTACATCATAGAGTCTCCCGTGATGTCTGTGGAGCCCTCAAACAATCTCCTTTTAATCGAGACTCAACTTCTTCTCTGAAGCCTTCGAACAAAGTACACTATTTATTCAACACTTGAGTCACTTTTGACTACACATTCGAGTCTTACAACTTTCATAGAGCCTCCCCTGATGCTTATGGAGCCCTTGAACAACCTCATCTTAATCGAGGCTTGACTCCTTCTCTAGAGCCCTCGAACAAAAGACACTTGAGTCACTTTTGACTACATCTTCCAGCCCCACAACTTCTTTAATCGACATTTAAAAATTTTATTGACATGTTAGATTAAGGTATGGATCTGATACCATATTAGAAACTACAACTCTATAATGATATGATACTGTTCACTCTGAGCATCATTGCTCTCATGACTTTACTTTTAGTGAATGGAGATGTAAACTCCCTTAATTAGCCAACATGGGACTCCTCCCCAACAATTCTCAACAGGGTCACAATAAATTTGATTTCTTTTTCAGGCGTTCTACTTGGCCGGAAACCCAGAGGAGGAATTCTCGGAGAGAAGATCGGAATGGAAGCAAGAGCAAACACGACACAGTACCCGCCGGGAGGGATCAAGCAACAAGAACAACATCTTCTTTGCCTTCGACGATAGAGTTCTCGCAGAAGTTCTCAACATAAACACCGAGATGGCGAGGAAGCTTCGTGGAGAAGACGACTACCGACGCAACATCATAAAGGTCGAGGGACAATTCGAGGTAATCAAGCCACCAAGATCACGAGGAGGACAAAGAGGAGACGAACAACAATGGGAGGAGGAACAAGAGGAGGAGCAAGAGAGAGCATATGAGCGCAGCCGAGGCCGCCGAAGCCACCGATGGGCCGACGACAATGGTTTGGATGAAACCATTTGCTCTATGAGATTAAAGGAGAACATTGGCGATGCCTCCCGCGCTGATATCTACACACCTGAAGCTGGTCGTCTTAGCACCACCAACAGCCATCGCTTCCCCATCCTCCGCTGGCTCAAACTAAGCGCCGAGCGTGGTGTCCTTTATAGAGTAAGCGCACCACCCCACATAGCTTTGAGTCAATTTGAACTAATTTTGAACTAAACCAAACCATTCTTTGTGCACAACAGAATGCAATGTACGTCCCGCATTGGAACCAAAACGCACATAGTGTCATATTTGTAACAAGAGGCCGTGCAAGAGTCCAAGTAGTCGACGACCGAGGCCAAACCGTATTCGACGGCGAGCTACAACAACGACAGCTACTAGTGGTACCACAAAACTTCGCCTTAGTCAAGAAAGCAAGCGATGAAGGGTTCGAATGGGTATCATTCAAGACCAATGACAACGCCATGATCACCCCACTGGCCGGGCGGACCTCAGCCATGAGAGCCTTCCCAGTTCAAGTCATTGCCAGCGCTTATAGAATCTCAAACGAAGAGGCTCTAAGGCTCAAATTCAACAGGGAAGAGACCACTTTGCTGCCCCCACGCATGTCATCATCGGCACGTAGGGCTAACCCGATAGAAGCTATGTAAAGCGCTTGGTTTGGTTTGGTTCGGTTTGGTAGGAAGGGCCAGTTTTGGCTTTTGTTTTTATGGTGTAATAATTTAGGTTTTAAAGCTTCGGAATAATCGTAATAATAATAATAAAGACGAGGCCTTTCTTATACAACAACTTATGTTCGATCGATCCTTTCTGTCTAATAAATCTCTAAACTTTTTAAAAACAATTCGAACACTATTTCTCGAACGAATCTCGACTATTTGTTGAACAAGATGTACATCGGGACGGTGGGCTTGACTTTTGATCTGTAATACACAGTCTTCTTGCTGTTGAATGTTGGATTCTCAATTGTGATAACAATTTTTCCAGGCTCATTGATGTAGAAACAATTCCTCAAGCTCTCTCCCATTTTTTTCTGATTTTGCAACTGAATTCTGTATGATCCTTCATCTTCTGGCACGAATTCTTCCTTGTACACCACGTCCCATCCCGCTACCGTCACGTCCCACACTATCGTCACCCCAGTCTGCAAATTCAATCATAACCCGTTAGCTTAAACTTTTAGATTAGGTTCAAAGACGCGTTTGTCCGACCCCTCACCCTACAAATCTAGTCGTAACACATTATCTTAAACTTTTAGATTAGGTTTAGAGACGGGGTTTGTCACCCCAGCCTGCAAATCCAATCGTAACCCATTAACTTAAACTCTTATATTAGATTCGAAGACGGGGTTTGTCATCCCCAACCTGCAAATTCAATTGTAACCCATTAACTTTAACTTTTAGATTAGGTTCAAAGACGGGGTTTGTCACCCTAAACCTATGAATCCAATCATAACCCATTAACTTAAACTTTTAGACTAGGTTCATAGACGTGGTTCGTCACCCCAGCCTACAAATTTAATTGTAACTCGTTAACTTAAACTTTTAGATTAGGTTCAAAGACGAGGTTTGTCACCCCAACCTATAAATCCAATCATAACCCATTAACTTAAACTTTTAGATTATGTTGAAAGACAACTTAAACTTTTAGATTAGGTTCAAAGACGGGATTGTCCCCCCCAACCTGCAAATCCAATTGTAACCCATTAACTTAATGTTTTAGAAACTTTTAGATTAGGTTCAAAAACGTCGTCTAACCCACAAGTCTTGGCTTACCTCAGGAGCGGGGAATTCAACGGTTCCAGCGAAGTTTCCTTTAACGGTAAGCTCTGAAGTTTTATCAGCCGGTGAGAATTCGTCGTCGTCATCTCTTTTAAGCCCGCCATATCGAACTGGCAATTGTTCCGGGGCGATAAACCTGGATTACAACCGTCCAAACCAATTGCTTAAAAGTATCAATACCAAACTTTTGAAGATAAAAGATGCATAACAAGCTCACTCGAGAAGTGTCTTTGACACTTTTGATTGATTGGCAAAGATGAACTTCGCCTTGGTTTTATGGCTAATAATCTTCGACCGGAGTATATGTCGAGCATAATACCAAAACGGAGCGTTTATAACTATCTATATAAAAAAAAACACTACGACCTCTTAGAAAAAAATAGAGATAGCAACATGTATCGTTCAAACCCAGAAGAGAAAGAGAATCGTTTACGTTTTTATAAACAAGCTCGGGATAATGATCTTGTATAAGCAAGAGAGCTTTCTTGCTAACACTCCGAAACTCCTTCATAGCGGGACCAGGAGAGTTTTTCAAATCCGTAATTTGAACGATAGAATCAACGCCTCCTTTCTCAAATCTCAACCGTTGGATCCCTTTCTCCATATTTTGAACCATCCATCTCAAGAACTCCTCACATTTCTCATCAGTTCCAAACGTTCTTTGATACATCTCTCTATCTCTCAACGCCGCATTTGCATGAAACCAAAGCGGGTGGCCTTCCCTATCTTTACCCTCCAAGAAACCAACCAAATTTTGAAGGTCACCTCCAAGTTTCTCCTCAAGAATCTCATCAGCTTTGTACTCTTTGCGCCATTTCAAAGTGTTCTTGAGCATGTCAAACGCGTCCGAGACTTTGTAGCGTTGAGCTTTCAAGAACTTCTGGAGCAAAACGTCGGTACCTGTTAAGAATATTTAGTACTAAATTATAGCTTACCATACATATCATATCATATTTAGAGCAAAACGTCGACGATACCTTCGTGACCTTTGCTCGGTAGCAAAGGGACTCCCCATAGGCTTATTTCTTTGTGATGTTCTTTGGGTTTGGGTTTGCCTAAAAGAGAATTGCCTATGATTGCTTCTTCCACTTTGGTACGAAATTCGATCAAAGCTCTCTTTTTCTTCTTTTTTCTCAACTTTTTCTCCATTTCATCCAATTCTTTTTCGCTCGTTTCGCCTTCTAATCTTTCCTGTTCATCAAATAAGCCCCAATTTTGTTTTTTTAGTTAAAAAAAAAATAGGTTTTTTCTATAAATTTGAGGAATCAAATACTTATGGATCCAATCTGTTTATAAAGTATAAAAAAAGGGTTTTTAAGTTATGTTAAAATTTAGGTCAAATTAATAAAAATACTCGTAAACTTTATATTTTATCTGAAAATATTATAAACGGTTAATTTTGGAAGGAACCCGTTAGTACTTTGTTTCAAAAATATTCATAAACTTTTGAAAATGTTTCAAAAATATTCTTAAACTTTTGAATGTTTCAAAAATATATCTGAACTTTTGAAATTTAATTAATAAAAATACTGTATTAATAATAATTTTTTTAAAAATTAAAAGATATTAATGTTTCTTTTGAATAGTTAGGTTTTTTAAAACGTGTCTATATACTATCAGTAGAGTATTAAATTTTTAGAAAAATTTGAGGTTTCAAATACTTTCGGAAGTTCAAAAATAATTTTTAAAATACTTTTATTTTTTTTTATCATATTTTGAAAATTAATGATATGGGTATTTTTTTTTTATTCTTTTAAAGTTTAAAAGTAATATTGAAATGTTTGAAATTTCAATAATATATTTTTTTTTAAGAAAATATAAAGCTTAATGGTAAAAAAAAAAAAATTATATATGAGAAACTAAATAAACTTAAATTAAAAAAAAAAAAAAAAAAAAATATATATATATATATATATATATATATTTAAAAGAAAAATAGAAAAATCGAGCTGAACCAAATTTATAATTTAACGAAAATGATTGACGAAAAGATGGGTCTCACCGGATCATCTTCTAGATGAACAAGTTCTTCATCGTTGTTCATGGAGAAATTCATATCATCTTCCATAATAGTCTCGTCGTAGACCTGTTTCTTCTTTCTCTCGGCCACCATGTTTTCTTCTTCGAATTCCACGACTCTGACGATTGGAGAGATTGTTGTCGTAAAACCAGATACCGGCTTAGTTAGAACCGATTAGAATCAGATTCATAGAAAAGAACAAAAAATGATCGACAAAGTGATAACAATTGAGAATTTCATTGAATCGAATGACAAAAAAAAAAGCCACAAATGCCATTCGTTTTTTTCTCCCAAATTTAGGAACTTTTCTTTTTCAGATCATAATTTTGGTTCATTTGTTCATAACAAAACTGATGATCAAATGATTTGTGGATATGAATTGGCGTTGTTCTAAATTTGTGGTTCTTATCAATTCCAATAAACTTGGAATTTGATGTATAATAAAAACGGTACATAGGGGATCCGAAATTAAATTTACCGAGAAACTTGGTAAGACATATATCTTACTCGAGTTACACTTGTTATGCTTCTAATCTATCTCTCAAGATCACAATTTGTTCGTTTCTGATCTACCCGTTGGAGCTCATCGTTCTCCCTAATCTAGCTCTTTCGAGCTTTATACATTCATTAGTCTTGACTATACAGCCCCTTCGAGCTCATCTATCTTGTTAGAGATATTCGAAGTCATTCGATAACCGAATTAGCTTATAATTATTCTCTACATCACGTTTCCTAATCTAATTCTTCAGGGCTCATAGTTTTTCTTGCTCCTTGAAACTCAGGAGCCCATAATCTATTCTCTTGGGGTCATCTATCCGCTCATCCTCTAATACTAATGTGAATCTTGTCTTGACGGTTTAGGATTAAGAACGAGCTAGCAAACCCATTTTATATTAATAATTAATACAATTATTAGATAAAATTTTTAATTAAAATAATCTCAAAGCTTAGGGATATAAATTGATATTTTCCCGAAAAAAAAAAACGACAAAGTAATAGCTTTAAGATTAATTGAACTACAATGGTATAAATGCCCGAATATAAAGACAAAAACGATATTTCAAGTACTAATATTTGATTAAATTATAAAAGAACACCGTTCTGTCGTACTATAATTACGTGTGATCTTTTGTAAACATTTTAAAATATTTTAAGTAAAATCCTTTAAATTTTTAAATGAAATATATATATATATATATACACATATACTAACATATTTGTTACGATAAGACTAAACATAAAACTACAACATTCAGACACATTGACTTTTCGTACATTTAGATATGTTAACTTTTCATACAATATTCAGACACATTGACTTTTCGTACCGACATTTAAATATGTTAATTTTTTGTACGATATTCAGACACATTGACTTTTCGTACAACATTTAGATATGTTAACTTTTCATATAATATTCAGACACATTGACTTTTCGTACCGACATTTAAATATGTTAACTTTTTGTACAATATTCAAACAAGTTGACTTTTTGTACAACATTTAAATATGTTAATTTTTTGTACGATATTCAGACACATTGACTTTTCGTACAACATTTAGATATGTTAACTTTTCATATAATATTCAGACACATTGACTTTTCGTACCGACATTTAAATATGTTAACTTTTTGTACAATATTCAAACAAGTTGACTTTTTGTACGACATTCAGACATGTTACAACTTTTCGTCCAACATTCTAAAAATAGATTTTTTTTTCTTTTTTTTTTTTTTTTTCTATCAAATATGAAGATTAATAGGGTAACTTGTAAAAAATACGAGTATATATATATATTTATTGGTTTTTCATGGGCAGCAGGAGAGCCATTTTGAGGTTGGGCCAGGAAGATATGGTTAGGGAAGCCCAGTCCCCCATGGGGCCCGACCACATCCTCTTCGCCCGAGGAAGATGCCGCACTTCTCAACCCAAACCAATCTCTACCTTTATCGGTGATATTCCCAAACACAGGCCGTAGGGCAAAGAAGAACATAGCGGAAGGCGAAAATCCTCAGAAGAAATGCAAATCTAAAACCCCTTTTCCCCCAACTAAAACCTTTCCTTCGAGCTGTTCAAACCAGCAATGTCTCAGCTGCCTCATCTTCTTCCTAACAACGCTACAGGTTTCTGTTCTTGATATCTACAAATTCGTTGTTGGGTACTCTTTAATTTTGTGCTTTGTTTGCTTGAAAGCTTGGAAATTAAGTATTATCTTGTTTACATTTACTGGGTGTCTCTAATTTTCTTCTAGTTTTATGGGTTTTGTGCTGTCTGAGGACCCTGAGCTTCTTGAATTTTGAATTTCTATTTGGGAAGGGTTTTGTGGTTCTTGATTTTGTCTATGTTTTGCTGTTCTTTCCTTTCCTATGTGGAAGTTATGGAGAAATTATGTGACTGTTGCGCAACAAGTTTAAGTTCTGTTTTAGAGTACTTAATACCACTTTCCGATTGCTTGAAAATTCTCTACGTAGTTGGATTATGTGAGATCCCACATCGGCCGGGGAGGAGAACGATACATTCTTTATAAGGGTGTGGAAACCTCTCACTAGCGGAAGCATTTTAAAAACCTTAAGGGGAAGCCTGGAGGGGAATGCTCGAAGAGGACAATATTTGCTAGCGGTAGGCTTAGGCTGTTACGAATGGTATCAGAGCTAGACATTGGGTGATGTGTCGGTGAGGAGGCTGAGCCCCGAAGAGGGATGGACATGAGACGATGTGCCAGCAATGACGCTGGCCTCGAAGGGGGTGGATTGAGGGATCCCATATCGATTAGAGAAGGGAACAAGTGCCAGCGAGAATGCTGAGCCCCGTAATAGGGTGGATTGTGAGATCCCACGTCGGTTGGGGAGGAGAACGAAACATCCTTTTTTAGGGTGTTGAGACCTCTCCCTAGCAGACGCGTTTAAAAACCTTGAGGGGAAGCCCAAAGAGGACAATATTTTCTAGCGGTGGGCTTGGGCTGTTACAAATGGTATCAAAGCCAGACACCAGACGATGTGCTAGTGAGAAGCCTGAGCCTCGAAGGGGGATAGACACGAGACAGTGTGCCAACAAGGACGCTGGGCCCCAAAGGGGGGTGGATTCGGAGGTCCCACATCGATTAGAGAAGGGAACGAGTGCTAGCGAGGATGCTGGGCCCCAAAGGGGGATGGATTGTGAGATCCCGCATCGGTCGGGGAGGAGAACAAAGCATCTTGTATAAGGGTGTGGAAACTTCTCCCTACCAGACGGGTTTTAAAAACCTTGAGGGGAAGCCCAAAAGGATAAGCCCAAAGAGGACAATGTCTGCTAGCGATAGGTTTGGGCTATTACAAATGGTATAAGAGCCAGACACCGAGCGATGTGTTAGTGTGGAGGCTGAGCCCCTAAGGGAGATGGACATGAGGCGGTGTGTTAGCAAGGACATTGGCCCCCGAAGGGAGTGGATTGCGGGCTCCCACATCAATTAGAGAAGGGAACGAGTGCCAGTGAGGACGTTAGGCCACGAATGGGTGTGAATTGTGAGATCCCACATCGGTCAGGGAGGAGAATGAAACGTGCTTTATAAGGGTGTGGAAACCTCTCCCTAGCAGACACGTTTTGAAAACCTTGAGGGGAAATCCAAAAGGGAAAACCCAAAGAGGACAATATCTGCTAGCGGTAGGATTGGGCTATTACAGATTACTTGACCCATTGATTTGATTGGGCTATTACAGATTACTTGACCCATTGATTTGTTTAGCTGCTTGATGTTCTTGCCTTAATTTTGTAGTGGATATATATGGTTCTGGGCATAACTCAACATCTTGTGGCAAAACTTTCCCTTCTTTCTCTCATGATATTGGCGTTTCTTGAACGTGATCTTGTTGATATGTATTCTGTTTCAATTTCTGGGCTCTATTATACCTTTATCCTGAGTTACATTGAAGTGTTGTTCATAATTTATTGATGTGCCCCCATCCGTTCGGGGAACTGATTGACAATTATATTCGAGTCGTGCTTATAGAAACTAATGTTGTTTTTTCTTATCGGTCACTATTGATGCATTATTGTTGTTCAAAAGTAAGCTGACAACATGGTTTGCGTTGTAGAAACATAAGGTTGTTCATATATGCCCAAATCATGAAAGTGCCTTTGACTGTTAAGTTGTTTTCTCGACGCCCTTTGTGAGGTCCCACATTTGTTGGGGAGGAGAACGAAACATTCTTTATAAGGGTGTGGAAACCTCTGCCTAGCAGACGCGTTTAAAAACTTTGAGGGAAAGCCCAAAGAGGACAATATTTGATAGTGGTGGGCTTGGCTGTTACAAATGGTATCAGAGCCAGACACCAGGTGATGTGCCAACGAGGAGGCTAAGCCCCAAAGTGGGGTGGACATGAGGTGGTGTGCCAGCAAGGACACTAGGCCCTAAAGGGGGTGGATGGGGGGTCCTACATCGTTTGGAGAAGGGAACGAGTGCCAGTGAGGACACTGGGCCTCAAAGGGGGGTGGATTGTGAGATCCTACGTCGGTTGAGGAGGAGAATGAAACATTCTTTATAAGTGTGTGAAACCTCTGCCTAGCAGACGCGTTTAAAAACTTTGAGGGAAAGCCCAAAAAGGACAATATTTGATAGTGGTGGGCTTGGCTGTTACAAATGGTATCAGAGCTAGACACCAGGCGATGTGCCAACGAGGAGGCTAAGCCCCAAAGTGGGGTGGCCATGAGGTGGTGTGCCAGCAAGGACACTAGGCCCTAAAGGGGGTGGATGGGGGGTCCTACATCGTTTGGAGAAGGGAACGAGTGCCAGTGAGGACAATGGGCCTTGAAGGGGGGTGGATTGTGAGATCCTACGTCGGTTGAGGAGGAGAACGAAACATTCTTTATAAGTGTGTGAAACCTCTCCATAGCAAACGC
Source organism: Cucurbita pepo subsp. pepo (assembly GCF_057944985.1). Taxonomy (NCBI): domain Eukaryota; kingdom Viridiplantae; phylum Streptophyta; class Magnoliopsida; order Cucurbitales; family Cucurbitaceae; genus Cucurbita; species Cucurbita pepo. The sequence continues at coordinate 1,600,776 of NC_141812.1, forward strand.
GTTTTAAAGCCCTGAGGGGAAGCCCGAAAAGGAAAGCCTCAGGAGGATAATATCTGCTAGCCCAGCGGTGGGCTCGGGCCGTTACAAAATCTATTCCCAAATTCGCATTGAAGGTTAAGCAAATTGGATAAAAAAGAACGTTTGGGAATAAATCTGCTCTGTTCTTGCAGTATTCATGAGATCTCAATGTAATAATGGAATCATACTTTGATTTTTGTTCTAGTTTTCTTCATATGATCTTGATTACTACTCGTGCTGGAAATTTAAAAGTTTATATAAACATGGATTCTTGATTTGATATAGGCTTTGGACTGTCCGATAGCAGATGCCTTCCGTGCTCGGGAGTTTTTGGACGAGCAGCCACCGTCTCTTCTCGCTCTTTATGTACCGAACATAGAATCAATGCAGCAGTCAAATTCCGACCCGTAAACTGTGCTTTGTTGCGAGCGTCTTTTACGTGCCAAGCCAGCTCGGGAGGTCATAGGAAGTACTCGGATTTCTCTAAGCAAAATAGGCATGGCTACTCAAGAAGCAGAAATAGGCAAAATGAGGATAGAGACAGCCTTGAACATGTCGATGAATCTGATTTATTGTCGTCGAAGAATGGACCATTTCTTTCTATCTCGAGCAATTCGAAATCCCAAACCACGGCTAACCCGGGCCCGAGGGAGAAGGAAATTGTTGAACTTTTCAGGAAGATTCAAGCACAGCTTCGGGAACGAGCTGCGATGAAAGAAGAGAAGAAAATCGAATCTCAAGGACAAACAAAAGGGAGTGAGACGGTCGATTCGCTTCTTACGCTATTGAGAAGGCATTCAGTGGAGCAAGGGAAGAGAGGTGGCGGCGGCAGCGGAGGCGGAGGCGTCAAGGACTCGAGTTTTAACCATGTCAAAGAGAATGGTCCTTATGATGAAGGGAAAAGCTCAAGCATTTTCGGCCTAAGTTCTCATTTGAGAGAGAAGGCTCAAGAGCCAACAGGCTCGTCTTTGAGTCGACCGGTTTCAAATTTTCAACGTAAATCCCCCGTGCCTGTGGTGAAGTACCAACCGATTTCGCCTGGGGAAAGTATTTTGAACTCCATTGATGTTGTGAATTCAAAGGGACTGAAACTTAACGGAACCGAGACAGGTTCTCAACTGAAAGCAAAGGTATGGACTCGACAGGAGTCGGAACGAGAGCACTGGGAAGAGCTGCAATCACAAGGAGAGACAGAGCAGGAGCCAGAGCCAGACCAAGAGTTCGAGTTGGAGCCAGAGCCTGAATCATACGAGCTAGAGCACGAACCTGATGAGATGGAGCCTGAACTTCTTAATTTATTAGGCGTCGATGACACATTTGATGAAGACGTTAAACACGATGAGAAATTTTCCAAGAACGATGATCACGAGGACTTGAACTCATTGAAGCTTGCTGAGCTGAGGGCGATCGCGAAATCTCGGAGTTTGAAAGGGTTCTCGAAGATGAAGAAGAGCGAGCTCGTGCGGTTGCTAAGCAATGCTCAGGTATGAAAATTTCATGTTGCACAGGATGTTTAGGCGCTTTTTTTGTTTTGCTTGAATATAATCAATCTGTATGACCAGTTTTGAGTTGAAATTAGCTTTACAGACCTTTTCCCAGATTGTATATCAGGCTAGCCTTTTCACAGGTGCAGAGTACTTGCAATCTCTATTCATATGAATCATTTTTTAAAAGCGTTTTTCAAGAACTGGTTGTGACTCTCACGTAGTGTACTAAAGTAGTGGTGACACGTGAGTGTTGCCCATCGAGCTATATCAACAACCGAGGGAGAATTATCTTATGTGATCGAGGAGAATGGTGCATCATCTCGTGCACAAAAAATTGGGCGTTAAGGTTTAAGCAAGAACAAAAGGAACAATGTGTCGTAGACAAGTTTAATGGAAGCGAAATGGAGCTTCAGGCTATTATCTCGAGAGTTTAGTTTGTATAAGTTAAAAATGTTAGCTCGCCTCGCCAAATTTTGCGTCAAACGGATATCAAATAGACACTCTAGAGTTAAGTTCGTATAAGTGAAAGATGTAAGCTCGGCACATTAGCATATGATACCTTTTGATTTTGATGTGAATGAGTGTCAGGTCAAATATACATTAGAATGTATTATTGAGGAGACATGGAGATGCAAGACAAATGATTTGAGTGTTTTCGTCTAGAAATAGAATTTTAAGGATAGTGTCAGATGGCATGGATGTACCGACGTTGTGCTCTTTTCCATAGGTCAAAGTTTAAGTCATAGGGTCAGCTTCGACATGGTGTGTAGAAATTACTCATGGGTCAATTCATGATCAGTGTGTTCGAGAAAGTTGAGAAGATGGATGACATCTTGATGCTTGTAGTGACATCACAAACCATTTGGGAGACTCAATGGTTTCTGGCTTTCATGATCATCACGTTAAACATCATTATATTGGATAGGTTTGGATAAGTATCATAAATTACTAGATGAATCTCGGTAAAGTGTATCAATTTGTTTTGACTCAACAAAGGGTTAAAACACACCGTGATGAAGTCCCAAATTGATATAATATTCTAAGGTCTCACATCGGTTGAAGAGAGAAACGAAACATTTCATGTAAGGATGTAGAAACATCTCTTTAGTGGATGTGTTTTAAAACCTTGATGGGAAACCGAGAAGGAAAAAGTAAAAAATAGCTGGACACCAAACGGTGTTCTAGCGAGGACGATGGGAGAGGGTAACAATAATTTGAAAACGTATAAATGATATTATTAATTAATTTATAAACACGTTTTGTATTTAAAAAAATGATATAATTACTCAATTTTTTTCGTTTTTTATTTTTATTTAATTTATTTTACTCTTACTTTATTTATCTTCGTTATATTTTTTCGTCACAGTCTGAGATTCGAAACTTCAAAAATTAGATCTCGAGACTCAAAAAAAACCTTTTGCAACACACAATCGAAAGGAATAAATTCCATTTCACTTGGAACCAAAAACATTATGTTTTGTTTGGTTTGTTTTCTAAAAACAAAGTATAAAAATTGCTGTTTGAAGTGACTTTGGAATGACAATGGCTACTCTCACACTGTGTATTGTCAGTTGATCTTCTACATGTTTCTTTTTGTTTTGTTGTTATGTTTGGAACATGTCTAGGATAGAAGGTAGCCATGGAGGGCTCGACGCTCAAGATTCGACCGTTTACTACGTTAAATTATATCCTTTTAATTTGACGGTCGAATTAGTGAATTTCATGAAAATATTTCTTTAAATGGTTAAATCTCGAAAAAATTGATTAAAAGAAGTGTTCGTCGAGGATTCATGGAGTTAAAAATGAGCATGAAAATGGCGAAGTCAGGAAATCAGCTAGTTCATTTGAAGCGTTGTTTACAACCAAGCTAGAATGCTAACACGTGTAGCATCTTGATGCTACGACTTGGGGAAGTTTCGTCTAGCTCGATTACATAGATTGTCTGTAGATTGTACTCAACGAAAAAAAAGTACCCATTTTTTAGATCGATTTCGATCTTAGTGTAGGGATGATATTTATGGTATCTTGTTGGGATCTCAAAATTTCAAAAATAGCACGAATCTAGGGTACAACGTAGATATGTTGTCTCTAGCATCTCGATGTTGTCTCGATACCTTATAATTAGTTTTTTTTTTTTTTAAAAAAATTAAGTCGTTAAGAGGAGCTATTCGGAGAGTAAAATTCTAAACCCGATTGGTGCACTTTGTAGAGTTTTGAGAGGATTTTTGAAGAGTCAAAGAAGATTTTTTTAGGCTTCGGAGCCTGGAATGGTGAATGACGAGACTTGGACTAAAATGTCGATGTAACAATAAATTAGTGTTTTTTATGAGTTGAATTGACAATCGTTCATTTTCTTTCATTCATTGTTGATATTGCAGCTTAATCAATCGCTATAATTCACTTATTAAAACAATAGTTCATTAATGAAATCAATTCCCTACGTTTCTGTTCTTAATTTAATTCTCTGGGAATATAATTTTGGTGTTATCGATGACACTTCTGCACTCGATCACTAAATTGAAATTTGAATCAGACACTTGCAGTAAATATTTTTTTGCTACACAATTACGTCCCTAGACAATGAGAAGTTTCATGTTTTTTTACTTAGCTTGGAGTGTTCTAAAAGTGAAAACTATCCCTACCGACCAACATGAACCCCTTCAACCTGTTTTGTCCTCATTCATGATCTTTTTAGAGAAAATTACAAGTGGTCAACGAGCATAGGATAAAATGTATTGAAAGGACATGTATCAGTCTATGAGGATAGTCTACTCTTAAAACAATTCAAAACAAGCAAGCAACGTGCAGGAAAATGTTGGGTCGACAAGTGCCAATTATAGATTCTAAATTGTAACTGTCCAAGTCCACTGCTAGTAGATATTGTCTGCTTTTGCCCGTTACATATCGCTGTCAGCCTCACGTTTTTAAAACGAGTCTGTTAGGGAGAGGTTTCCACACTCTTATAAGAAATGTTTCGTTCTCCTCTCCAACCAATGTGAGATCTCACAATTCACTCCCCTTGGAGGCCCAACGTCCTCGGGACGTTGGCACACTACTTGGTGGATTGTGAGATCCCATATCGGTTGAAGAGGAAAATAAAACATTACTTATAAAGGTGCAGAAACCTCTCCCTAACAGCTGCGTTTTATAATCGTGAGAGGCATAAACGGACCATTTATTTCCAAATGATCCATCAATTTGACTAGCCAATGTTTCAAAAAAGTAGGCATCTTTTTCAAAATAACAATAATGATAACAATATCAAACGTTTTCTTTTTTAGACTCTAATTTTTTTCAAAAAAAAAAAAAAAAAAGAAAGAAAGATTGTCCAAGAAGCCTAGAAATTAAATTCCTTACCCACCTTTAGTTAGATTGAGTTATGTTTATTTATTTAATTAAATGGATTCAACAATTATTTTTTTGACAATTTATTTTTTTAAAAATAATATAGAATTATGTAATCCAAATAATGCAAATTAAAAAAAAAAAAAAAAAACTATATATACATATATTTTTTTTAATTTTATAAATAATTCTTTTAGTTTTTATAATGTAATTTTCTTGAGTTATATAAAAATAAATAAATAAATAAATGTAGAACATTTTATTTTTTATTAAACAACGATTTAGATTAAGTATCCAGCGTTTTGTCTTTTCGAAACAGGCTCTTGTGAGGAACTAGAAAAGCCTCACTCACAATTTAGATTGTTTTACTTTCATTCTGGATTTCCGTTATTCTCTTGAAAGGATTTAAAAACGGGAGCTCAGAGAGGAGCACCCCAAACTCTCGACTCTCTTTTTTCTTCAGTGGGATCATAGCAAAGTCGATTAAGGACAACACTCCTTCTCCTTCTCACGAAACACGTTCTTACAAAGGTGGCACAAGAGGACCTGAAAACCCTTTTCGGGTTGAGCTAGCCTGAAAAAAATTCACCATTCAAATAATTAGGTTAGTCTAAAAAAATGTCTAATTATTGTCCTGTTTGTTTTGTCAACTGTGTTAGTCCTTGATTGTATTTGGTTGTTTTAAATTCAATGTACTGTTTGAAATGATGTTTATTAAATGCACACACGCTTTTAATAATCTTAAATTATTGTATATTTATAACTATTTCAAATCTTTCAGTAACGATCTATTGCTTGAGTCGCTCGAAAAACAAATCGCCATGAACAAACGAGAAATGAAAAGTGGTGACCAAAGCATTGAGATTTGATACGCTTCGTTACTTTATTGATTACTTTATCATTATTATTTTCTTCTTCCAATTGAATGCACAATTTGGTGATGCAAAAAAGCTTAGGATGCTCATGGCATTTATTCTATAGAGATCCAACAAAGTTGCCATTAAACTTTGTTCAATTGTAGTTGAATGTGATTAAGACCCAATTGGCATCCTAAGCAAATCCAAGATTACCCTAAAGCTATAACTATTCCTTCTCAAGCCTCGTGGTTCGTATAAGATATCGAAAACAAATATCAATCTAGCGAATCGAAAATTTATCATTGGAGTAGGAATCTTACAGAATTTCATATGAAAATTGAGATTTGTAACAGTGTAGTGATCTAAATTTCGTTATAGCTAGGTTATTGGTATAACGCTCCTCATCCCTATTTCTGTTTGAAATTCTAGAATTTCAGGTTTTCAAGGGTAATTGTGAAACTTTTGAAAGTGTTCATGTATTTTTTAAACAAATGACGAGGTTCGTGGATACTATTTGTAATTTAAGAATATCAGCTTATACCTCTAAACTTATCACTTACCGTCACAGACTAATAACTATATTAATTAAAAACCTTAAACTTTATGTGAGATCTCATATAAGTTGGAGAGTGAAACGGAACATTCTTTATAAGGGTGTGAAAACCTTTCTCTAGTAGACGCGTTTTAAAAATCTTGAGGGAAGCCTGAAACGAAAAGCATAAAGAAGACAATATTTTCTAGCGATGAGTTTGAGCTGTTACACTTTCGTAAATGAATAAAAAATTTCACACGTTTATTACTAGATATCTCTAGTAGTATCTTATCTTCTTTCTCGCTACTTAATTAGGATAGAGAACATCCTTTTTATTTGGTGATTTTAAACGAAAATAAGCATAAACTAGCAACGAATGCACTGGTTCACTTATGAAACGTTAAGATCTATCCTCGACTTGCTTGAGAAAAATCATGTCCTAACTTTTTTTTTTTTTTTTTCACTACTTGATTTGGCCATACGAGAGAACATTCATCTTATTTGGTGATTTTGAGTTGATTTTAAACGAAATCAAGCAAAAACCAACAACGAAAGCTCTGATTCAGTTATAAAACGTTAAGATCTAAATTGATAAACTTATTAGCTTGAGATCTAAACCGACACCACCGGGACGACGGGTCCATAAACATATCATGTTTCAAGCTTTTTGGGTGTCTCCATCTAAACCTAATGTCCACCTCTTTTCACCAAAAGAAGTACCATTATAACTTCTCTCTCTCAACAATTCAATACAACAATAATAACACCAAAAACTCAATTAATTACCTCTTCAACTCCTTTTTGGGTTAAAACCAAACACAAAACATACTCAGAAACCAAAGACAGAACATTTTCAGAAACCAAAGACAGAACATTTTCAGAAACCATAATCTACTCAAAACATAAGATGAAGCTAAAAATCAGCTGTTTTGCTGTTCTTTTTGTGGTTTCTTCTCATATCCCATAAAAAAAAGTTGATAAAAATCCTCTCTTTCTCTCACTAAGGCTCTTACACACACTTCAAGAATGGAGATTTTAATAATTCCAATCAAATAAATCAAATCTTGTGTCTTAGATTTTCTTTCTTTTTGTCCACTGTCTTGCTTTTCATGACTAGCAAACATTTTAGTATAATCAAAATATATTCATCAATTTCTCTCTCCTCCTTCAATATTTATTTCCACAAACCCTAATTGAAAAGAACACAAATTTTTGGAACCCAAATGGATTCAATAATCCCTGAATTTGAAGGTCTCAACAACACCCAACAATTTGGAGTGTCAAATCTTCAAAATTTAGGTATTGGGTCATCTTCATCTTCATCAAACAGCCGCTATGAGAATCAAAAACGGCGAGATTGGAACACATTTTGTCAATACCTTAAAAATCACCGACCGCCATTAGCTCTTTCAAGGTGTAGTGGAGCTCATGTTCTTGAATTCCTTCGCTATTTGGACCAATTTGGTAAGACCAAAGTGCATACTCCGATCTGCCCTTTCTATGGCCATCCTAACCCACCAGCTCCATGTCCTTGCCCTCTACGCCAAGCTTGGGGTAGCCTTGATGCCCTTATTGGCCGCCTTCGAGCTGCCTTTGAAGAGAATGGTGGGATGCCTGAAGCTAACCCTTTTGGTGCTCGTGCTGTTAGGCTTTATCTTCGTGAGGTTCGTGATTTGCAGTCTAAAGCAAGAGGAATTAGCTATGAAAAGAAGAAACGAAAGCGCCCTCAACAACAACGACAACAACAACAGCTCCCTCAACCTTCCAATGGAGCTTAAAAAAAAAAAAGCAACTTTATAATCATGGAAGCCAATTAGAGGGTACCTTTCTTCTTTAATCATCATTATCATCATCATTATGCTGCTTTTTATCTATCAATTCTAGGGTTTGAGATGTTTTTGTAAGGTTTTAAGGTGTAACCCACTTTATGAATTACAAATTTAATCATCAATCTCATCTCTTTCTTGGAATTTTGAGGTGGGTTTTTCTTAAAAATGTGAAATTCTGACTAATCAATCCAAATTAGAGAAGATTTGGGGAGATCCCACCCAATTTGGGGGAGAACAAAACACCCTTTATAAGGGCATGAAAACCTATCCTTAATAGATGCGTTTTCAAAATCTTGAAGACAAATCTGAAAGTGAATGCTTAAAGAGGACAATATCTGCTAACGGTGGGCTTGGGGCGTACAAATGGTATCAGAGCCAAACACTAGGCGATGTGTCAGCGAAGAGGCTGAGCCTTGAAGGGGGTGGACATAAAGCGATGTGCCAGCAAGGACGCTGGGCCTCGAAGGGGGTGGATTGTGAGATCCCAAATCGGTTGGGAAGAGAACAAAACACCCTTTATAAGTGTGTGTGAACCTCTTCTAGCATACATGTGAGGACAATATCTACTAGGTGTGAATTTGGACGGTTACAAATGGTATTAGAACCAGACACCGGGCGGTATGCCAGCCAGGAGTCTGAGCCCTGAAGGAGGGTGGACAGGAGGCGATGTGTCAGTAGGGATGTTGGGCTCCGAAGGGGGTGGATTGTGAGACGCCACATGGGCAAGACGCTGTCCCCAAATGGGATGGATTGTGAGATCCCATATCGGGGGAGGAGAACGAAACACCCTTTGTACGAGTTTAGAAAGTCTCTCTCTAAAAGACGCGTTTTAAAAACTTTGAGAACAAGTTTGAAAGAAAGTAGGTAGTGGATTTGAGGCGTTAGTAAGCCAAATTGATATAAGTTTTATGTATTGATTCATCAATTGTCTTTTGTTTGTGTGTGAGCTTTCTGTTTGCATTAGAAAAGGCAAAAAACAGGCATCGGATTATATCATAAATTGTATCCTTTTGATGCAAAACAGTGTTGGTGAGAGCAGCAGTGAACTGTTAGTGGGTACTGCAAATTTTACTATCCAACTGATGGAACGTTTACAATGTACTTGGGTTTCAACTTTACAATGCTCATATAAAATCTTACAACATCATTCCCAGATTTTGTTTCTTTCTTACTCCACTTTTCTCCACATTATTATTTTCCTCCATTCATGTCTCTTCAACTTTCAAAATTCTCAAAATTCAAATGATTTTGTATAAAGAATTCCTTTTCATGTTCAAATATCTTAGAAATAGTGTATATAATCTTCCTACAGATCATTCATTATAGGTGTGTACATATGGGTTGGATTTGATTGGAAAAATCTTTGGAACAAACTCAAAATTTCGAGTTGGTTGGGTTAGTAACTCGAGCAACCCGAATAGAGTTTACAACCTAATTCAACCCATTAGAGTTTTTTTTTTTTAATCCTACTTCTTAGAAATCATTACAAAGGTATATACAGGTCGGGTTTGGTTGAAAAATCTTTTGAACAAACTCGAAATTTCAAGTTGGTTGGGTTAAATGACCCGAGCAACCTGAATAGAGTTCACAACTCAATTCAACCCTCTATTTTTGGGTTGGGTTATACGGTTTTTTTTAATCCTACTTCGTAGAAATCATTATAGAGGTATATACAGGTCGGGTTTGGTTGAAAAAAATCTTTTGAACAAACTTGAAATTTCAAGTTGGTTGGGTTAATGACGGGAGCAACCCGAATAGAGTTCCCAACTCAATTCAACTCTCTATTTTTGGGTTGGGTTATCCGGTTTTTTTTTTTTTTTTTTTTTAATCCTACTTCGTAGAAATCATTATAGAGGTATATACAGGTCGAGTTTGGTTGAAAAAACCTTTTGAACAAACTCGAAATTTCAAGTTGGTTGGGTTAATGACCTAAGCAACCTGAATAGAGTTCACAACTCAATTCAACTCTCTGTTTTTTGGATGGGTTCTCGATTTTTTTTTTTTTTTTTTTTTTTTTTTTTTTTTTGAATCCTACTTCTTGGAAATCTTTACGAAGGTATATACAAGTCGGGTTTAGTTGGAAAAATCTTTTGGACAAACTCAAAATTTCAAGTTGGTTGGGCTAACGACAGGAGCAACCCATATAGAGTTCACAACTCAATTCAACCCTTTATTTTTGGGTTGGGTTATCGGGTTTTTTTTAATAAAAATCCTCTTATCCACTATATATGTTACATTAATAACTAAAATTTCATAAACCTAAAATATCAAACATTTACAAGTTACGACCTATAATAAACTTTGATTACAAATGTCAAATATTTTTAATGTTCGTAATAATCTTAAAAGTAGGGTTGGGTTGAGTTGTAACTCTATTTTTCAGGTCAATCGAGTTGACTCAACCAAACAATTGTCAACCCGCGAATCGAATTGAATTTTTAGATCTAATTGACCTCAATGTTTATGGTCGAATTATCCAGTCATATGAACACTCGTAAATCATTTGTTGGAAAAATATCTATTTTTCTCAATGATTGAAGGAGATAAAAAAGACTTCATTTTATAATAATTTACATTTTTGTCTCTGTTAATTTGAGAAATATTCAGAGATAATTTTTTTTTCTTTTGTTGGTGCTGTCATGTCAATTGATAATGAAAGTTAGCAATGGAAAAGACAAGTGGTAAAACTGTAATTTTCCATATTGATTTGGGTGATGAGATGGTTGAAAAAAAAAAACTTTCACTGTTTTCACTTATTTACTTGTAAAGTTGCAGCTGCAAGTTTCCTTCTTTGTCATGTCAGTGTCTCCCATGTCCTCGAAGATGAAGTGAAGTTTGCTGCAACTTAGAACATTGAAACAAAAAGTAAAGAAGAGGAAGATGAGAGGGGAAAGGGTGAAAAAAAGAAGAGTAAAAGTACGAGAGAGATCAAATCGTTAATCTTTTTGAATCGTACGTTTAAACATAGAGTTGTTCGTAAGACTCAAGAACTCGATCAATTCGAATTATCTGACTCAAACTATAAGTGTTAGGTTGGGTTTGATTTTTCTCAATTTGGGTTGGATTGAATTTTTAGAAAATCGAAAAAATTAAATCAATTCGCATGTCCACATTTTTTTGACCAACTCGGAAATAGGGTTAGAAAGCTACCTTACTTTTACATTTGTAACTGATGTTAGTGATACATTCTGACTTATGAATTTTTTATATTTGAGTTTTAGAGATTTTAGTTGGGAATGTAATATGTACTGTAGATAACTAAAAAATATTAATCTAAACCCAACTCAAAATTAAAGAGTTAGGTTATGAACTCTATTTCTGTTGCTCGGGTCACCAACTCATCCAACTCAAAATTTCGTGTTGGTCCAAAAGATTTCTCCAACTCAACTCAAGACGTGCACACTTCTACCTAAACATAGTTTACTTGGTTGAGGCCTAATGCTTTTATTCAAAAAATTAGATGTTCTAATCCCTACTATTTCTTGGCTTTGCCATTTCCTCTCTCAAGCACTACTTGAAATGAAAGTGCAAATAAATGAGAAGGGTCAGGAGTAATTTTCTAATTACTTTAAATTTCAAATTTTCTCGGTATTATTGTAGTTGGATTTCGAAGAAATTGGCTTCGTTTTTTAAGTTTCTGATATCCGCTTGATTCCTACTTCGATTAGCACATTTTTTTCGCATTTTTTCAGCTAATCTCTTATTTTCACGCATTAAACTCAGAAATACGTTGATTTGCAAATATGATGGTCGATCATCGTTGAGATCGTAAAAACTGAACATTTTTTTAGTTTTTTTTTTTTTTAATTTAAAGATTTATTGGATATAAATTTAGAAATTAAAGAATTTTTAAACTTCAATGAATCTATTAGCATTTAAAAGTTAATGAATTTATTAGGATGATTGAAATGAAGTTAATTAAGATTCATTCAATCACTTCCATCACTTCAAAGTCTTCCATTTTTGTTCTTTAAAATTAAATGGAATGAAATGAATAATAAATATGAAAGAGGGGTCATTAAGGGGATGAGGACCACTCCATTTGGAGGGGTTTGAGGAAAAGGCTCCTCCATTTAGGATCTCTGCACCCTCTATTAATGGGTGGATATCAATACATTCACTATTTCATTGATGTATATCTCTACTTTTAAGTTTCTTAGTTTAATTATCTTGACATAAGGAGGGAGGGATAAATAAATTGATACCATATTCAAATGAGAGCGATCTTAAAAGAATGTAAAGTCATTAATTATGTCAATAAGGTGTATTTTCATTTTTCGGTGGCTCAATCATAGAAATTTTATGATGAAGCATGTTTTATATGGAGCAATTCTATGCTTTGTGACCTCTTAGGAGTTTTCCTGTGATGCATGTAAGTGAAGGCAAATCATGTTAGAAGGGCATGTTGGAAGGACTAATGTTGGTCTGTGGGGATAGTTTTCACTCTTAACAAGCAATGATGTCGTAGGAGATGCAAGGAAATGATTGGTAGGAGATGTAGGGGAATGCTAGAGCACAGAGGTGTCCAATCTTGGGTAAGAGCGAAGGGGGATGTCAGGGCACACGAGTGCTGAATCTTGAGCAAAGAAACGAGAAGTAGTAATGTGACCATGTCGCAAGAGATGTCGGACTCATGCTGGTTTGTGGGAATAGTTTTCACTCTTAAAAAGCGAGAAGTAGTAATGTGATCATGTCGGAGGAGATGCATGAGAATGACAGAGCACACAAGTGTCAAATCTTAAGCAAAGCAATGAGTAGTAATGTGACCATGTCACAGGCGATGCAGTGGAATATCAGGGCATACAGGTGCTGAATCCTGCACGTGGGTCGTTAGGGTTATTTACTTTCTAAAAAGGTTTTAAAAATCTACGCTAAATTTTTTTAAAAAATATATTTTATTTTAAATTTGGTTAAAAATTGAATGTACGATGAAAAATATATTAAAAAATTGTGAAAAAAAATGGCACTTTTGTAATTTATTTAGCAAATGAAATAAATATCTATGTGAACATGAATGTACACCATTGTACTTAGGTACCATATTAATGCATTTTAGGAGAAAAATAATTGGAAGTTTCATCAAAATCTTTGCTTTTTTGATAAGACACTTGAGCTTATAAGAATAGGATTATAAAATGAGTTATGATTAATGCATAAAACATTAGATTTTAAGGATAGTTAAGTTGGTAGGAGACTACTCATTGTGATAAGAAAGGAGTGATTGAATAGTTGAATGGGATGCTTCTTCACATATCACATGTCTATAGCAACCATATCACATGCCAATTCCCACCTTGAAATGATTGATCAAAACCCTTTTGCTTTTTTTCGCTCGGCTTAAATTAACAATTCAATAACAGATCTTATCGAGTATTTCTGTAATAGTCTAAGCCTACCGCTAGTTGATATTATCCGTTTTGAGCCGTTACATATCGTCGTCAGCTTTACAGTTTTAAAATGCATATGTTAGGGAGAGGTTTTCACACCCCTTATAAGTAGTGTTTCGTTCCCTTCTCTAACCGATATGGGATCTCACAATCCAAACCCTTGGGGATCATTGTTCGTTTTGGCCTGTTACGTATCGTTATTAGTCTCACAGTGTCTGCTACGGAAAAGTTTCCACACTTCTTACCAGGGGTGGTTCATTCCTCTCCTCAACCGATGTGGAATCTCACAATCCACCCTCTTGGAGACCCAACGTCCTCGCTGACACATCGCCCCGTGTCTGGCTCTAATACTAATTGTAACAGCCCAAACCCACCTCTAGTAGATATTGTCCACTTTGACCCTTTACCTATCGTCATCCACCTCACGATTTTAAAATGTGTTTGCTACAAAAAAAAGTTTCTATACTCCTTAATAGTAGTGATTCGTTCCTCTCTCTAACATATATGGGTTCCACAATTTCTAAATTATCCTCTTTTCTTACCTTTTAATCTTAGTTTCTTGTTTTTTTTAGAAACATTAAGGCATATATAATTTCATAATCTAACTTAGTAGGTTTAAAACCCAACATCGATTATTCAACCAAAAATCGATCCCTCTAACCCAAGTTGATTTGAAGTAAGAAGGGGTCATGAAGTATTAAGATAATATCTGCTAGCGGTGTGATTGAGATGTTATAATTATATCGACACCGTACGGTGTACCATCGAAGATACTGGGCCCACCTCTAATAGACTATATTATTTTTGAAAAAATAAAATTATATAGTTTTCCAAATTCTATGATTTTAGTCACTAAATTTCAATTCCATTTGAAAGTAATGGACAAGATGGCTTGCTTCCATTGAATAATAATGGCTTCCAAGGATGGATCACCATCAATAACAGTGCCATCTTTTTGGCTAATAGTCACCAATTTATCGGATTAGGGAGCAATTGGGACACCCATTTGGACATACCCTACAACCAACCCTAAACTATTTGTCATCACAAGAAAACGACTTGCCCTTCCCCTTCATTTATACCAACTCCAATGTATTTCCCTACCCAAACAAATTAGTAGTATGCTCCTATTCAAAGCTTGCCCATCTTTCAAATTTCGAACGATCATTTGTATTTACTTTCTCAAATGGCGTTTTCCATGACTCGTAAATATGAAGATGACAATTGTGTTACTAAATTTATTGGCTTTTAGACGCCTTTAGAACTATTATATAACTCGATTTGTTAAAGTATTATAAGTTCAAATAACTTTTTTTGTAATGATTGTCACTTTTGTCGAGATGATATAGAGTGAATTGCCTCAAGTCAAGGACGAAGAACGTGGTCTCCCCTCCTCCTCCCGACCTCAACAATATTACTACAAGCCTTGATTGAAGTGGGGTTGTCAAGGAGAGGTCAAGATCTCGCAACCACCTGACTAACACTCAATTAAGCTCATTACGGTCCTATTACGGCTAGTTGAGTAAGCTCGTAGGAATTTTGCTATGATGCATATGGGTGAGGACAAAGTATGCTGAAATGACTCGTGTTGGTCTGTGGGAATAGTTTTTACTCATAGAAGCAAGAAATAAGTAACGTGACCATGTTGAATTTTAGGCATTAGACGCTACAACATTATTTAAGCATATTGACCTCTCAATTAAGAATTTATTAGGAACGTATGCAAGAAACAAAGACATGAACGATGATCATATTAGGGCAATACAAGAGTAAGACTAATCAAGAAAAAGAAAAGTTTTTAGAGTAAAGTAATTGCTATCGTCCATTTCAACTCAACACGACAGCATTTACATAATCAGTTCCTACATATCGAGTATCACATCAATATATGTAAATGATTATGAAAATGATGTCATGTATACCTTGTAATTTTTACATTAATCTTAGTAAGTTCAACTAGTTAAGATATATGTTTTTTATCAAGAGGTTAGAATCTCGAATGTCTCTGCCCCAAGAACGTTTTGTTGAACTAAAAAAAACTTACCATTGTTATACATGTGTTGTTGCATCAATTTCTATGCACGTTTTTTGTAGGAACCCTCTTCAATTTATATATATTTTTTAGACTAACCTTTCAAATTCATAGGATAAACTAAATGAAACGTTTCAACGTCTAAGGTATCTTGATCAATAAATCATATTGGTCATATAGCTAAGTCAAATCTATAAGTTTGTCGACCTAAATATTGTTCAAGTAGTTAGAATGTTAAATTATCGATCAAAATTTTAGTGGTTCGAATCCTTACCCTACCTATTTAACAAAATTAAAAGTTTAGTGTATTATGAATGCGTGAAAGAACTAAATAAAATTAAAATTTACGAATCTATTAGATAATTTGAAGGTTGAGTGACTAAATAGATACTAACTTCAAAATTACTGGACTAAACTGATAATTTACCATAAGAAAAAAATTAATAAATGACTTCAAATATGTAGATTCTAGTTTAAACAACAATCGACAAAGATATAGCTATGCTCTTGAAAATTTCGAGGACCTACAAGTGTCTAGTGAGTTGTTTTGTTTATTGAGTATTAGATCCATTCACCAATTCAAACATAGTTGAACACTGAAAACAAATAGTTTATTCTCGTGAATTTACCATATGTTTGAAAAGATCACACTAACAATGTTTTTTTTTTTTCTAAAACTATAGCAATTGGCTAAAAACTTAGAGTGATTTTATCAACAATCAAAAGTGGTTTCTTCCAAGAACAAGTTGAAAAGGTTTCTTAGAGAAAGCTTTATTCAATTTTTTTTATAAAACTAAGTATTTCCATTAGGACAAGCCATTAAATTCTCGATAAAGAGACCAGTACTTTGAATCTATTTCACTTTGTTACCGAATAGTATTGTGAGATCCACGTCGGTTGGCGAGGAGAACGAAACATTTCTTATAAGAGTGTGGAAACCTCTCTCTAATAGACGCATTTTAAAACCGTGAGGCTGATGACGATACGTAATGCGTCAAATCATATAGTAACGGCTAGCGGTGGGCTTGGGTTATTACAAATGATATCAGAGTCAGTCATCGGGCGGCAAGCTGACGACGATACGTAATGGGCCAAATCAGACAGTATCTGCTAGTGGTTGGCTTGGGTTAATACAAATGATATTAAAACCAGTCATCGAGCGGTGTGCCAGCGAGAACGCTGACCTCCAATGAGGTGAACTGTGAGATTCCACATCGGTTGAAAGGGTAACGAAGCTAGAAACCTCTCTCTATTAGATGGATCTCACATCGGTTGAAAGGGTAATGAAGCTAGAAACCTCTCTATATTAGATATATTTTAAAATCACGAGACTGACGACAATATGTAGCCGGGCATAACAAACAATGTCTAGTAGTAGTGAGCTTAAGTTGTTACAAGTAAACATACAAACAAATCAATCTCAACCATTGATTAAAAATTTAATCCAAACACATGCATATGTATACATTTGGAGTATTATTGAGGAAGATCATTGTCAGAAAAGTTGAATATATGTGTGAAAAGAACAGTAAAAGTTGAGTAAAAGTTGAGACAGTAATTAGTTTCATATTTTTTTCCAAAGCGAGTGAGTGAATGTGTTGGTAAAACATTACAATTATGTAAGACAAAGACAGGAAAAGTATCTTATGATGTTCAAACACATCCATCCACGGCAAAATTTTCAACCTATTTGCTAAATCTAACCTCTTCTTGTCTCCAAATACTCAGCTCACTGTGCTCTTCTTCCCCACAAAAACACACCAATTTGGATGAGAAGGGAAAAAACTTAGTTGTTCTTCCTTTTTTAGAAAACCCCAAACAAATATCCTTTCAATTTCACAAACCCATTACAAAAAAAGCTTCCTTTTTTCTCTTAAAACATTGAGAAAATCCAAGAACAAGAAGAACACGAAGAACAAGAAGAAGAAACCCTAGAACAAGC
Source organism: Cucurbita pepo subsp. pepo (assembly GCF_057944985.1). Lineage (NCBI taxonomy): Eukaryota > Viridiplantae > Streptophyta > Magnoliopsida > Cucurbitales > Cucurbitaceae > Cucurbita > Cucurbita pepo. The sequence goes on from NC_141812.1 coordinate 1,618,205, forward strand.
TTTGAGGTAAGCTTTTAATGCCAAAATCTCAAAATTTATTGTTTTTTGTGTTAAATTCTTGATTCAAAACTAAACCATTTTGGGAATTCCTTTTGTGTGTTGAAAATAAAGGAATTGGAATGGACTTCTCAAACAACAGCATCAACCACCAACAAGCTGTAGCAACCTCCTCTACCAGCAGCAGATATGAGAATCAAAAGCGTCGCGATTGGAAAACTTTTGGTCAATATCTCAACAATCATCGCCCTCCGCTCGCTCTCTCGAGATGCAGCGGTGCGCATGTTCTTGAATTCCTCAGGTACCGAACAAAGAAGTAATTTTAAAAAAAAGGGCACCGATTGCCTTTGTCTAGTGTCAAAATTTTCTAGTTCGATCGATCGATCGATCGATTTGTGCGTATATCCAAAAATCTTTCTCGTTTGTAGGTATTTGGATCAATTTGGAAAGACGAAAGTGCACACAGCTATTTGCCCTTTCTATGGACTTCTGAACCCTCCCGCGCCATGCCCGTGCCCTCTACGACAAGCGTGGGGTAGTCTCGACGCGTTGGTTGGCCGCCTTCGAGCCGCTTTCGAAGAGAATGGTGGGAAGCCTGAAGCCAATCCATTTGGGGCTAGAGCTGTGAGGCTCTATCTTCGTGAAGTTCGTGATTTGCAGTCAAAAGCTAGAGGGATTAGCTATGAGAAGAAAAGAAAGCGCCCACAAGCACCTCATGGTGCACCAAGATCATCATAAAAGATGCAAACTTTCAAAGGGAAATAACGAACACAACAAATTCACCAATTGGGTATTGCTCTAAACCTAATTATAAATCATGGGTTTTGCTTAATTTTTCATTTTCTTTTTTTTCTTGAATAAATTAAGGGTTTTTACTCTCTCTATTTCCTCTAGGGTTTGGTAAATTTCAAGCATTTTTTACCCTCTTTTCTTTGCTTTGGTGAATAAATTTTTCTGAAAAAGCTTCTAAGAAGACTGTGAAAAGGTGTAAATCTCTGCTTTTGATGCAAATACTATCAGTCTTACTATTTGTGCACTTATGCTCAACGTTTGTAAATCTTGTTCATGTTTGTATTTAAATTAATCATCATTTTGTTGTCTTAATTTTAGTTCACATGTTAATTTAGTACAAAACATACTGGTTTCTCTGTCTTGTTGCAGAACTTTTAATAATCTTGTCCAAATCTTGCTGTGAGATTCAATGTTCTTATTTTTTCCTTTCTTGTCGTGTCTTAGAACCAAAAAAAAAATGGTTAAATGGGTGAAAATCTCTAAAAAACCTAGCCACGAGTTGGTGTCGGGATTCATGACTCTGTCATTTTGATCGAGAATATAATGTTTTAAAAGTTGAAGTCGGTTTGAAACCCTTATGATTGTGAATTAAAATAGATGAATTAGGATGTGGTGTGTGAGTTGAATGCCTGCCATTGTTGCATCCATGGAAGAGAACTTTTGGGCAGTTGAGACAGTACATAAAAACAAAATAGGGTTACCAAACATGGTTTTGTTAGGGTTCATGTTGTTGTCCAATGAGTTATAGATATCCTCGTATTTGAGTCAATGTTGTGTCCATCAAATTAGGTCAAAAACTTAGATTAATTAGTTTTTTTTTTATTTCTTTTTCTAACTTACTTTTTAAATTCTAAAATAAATATCAACTTGAACTTAGTTCAATTGGTTAAGACATACGTCCAAAAATCACGAATGAAAAAAATTATAAAAACATCAATCATGGTATAAACCAACCATTATTGTGTTTAGATTATACATTTGATCTTTTCACGTTTTATACAAGTATTTACATAAGTTTTTGTGAGATCTTACCTTGGTTAGAGAGGAGAACGAAACATTCTTTACAAGAGTGTAGAAATGTTTTCCTATAACATGCATTTTAAAACTTCGAGAGGGAAGCACTTAAAGGGAAAACTTAAAGATGACAATATCACCAACCTCGAGGGGGAAGCCCTTGACGGGAAAGCATAAAGAGGACAATATCATCGCGAGAATGCTGAACCGAAGGGTGTGGAAAATAATAATAATTTTAATAAAAATTTCTATTCAATCACTTTACTATTACATTTCCAACCTAATATAATTTATTTTAATCTTTCATCATTCACAAATTTGTGATTTTGGAAGTGAAAATTACTTCAATTTGTGCTAAGCAATAAATCATTTGAGAGAAGAACCAAATACACGTGCGAAAAAACGCTTACCACAAGCATAGTGAGCTTAATAGTCTACTCGTGTTCGATTTTATTTAGAAATGAACAACTAAAAGCCAAGAACAAAGTAATACGAGTAAGAATATATGTGAAAAATGTTTCGAGGAAGTTGATTTTGTTAATTGCATTTATAACTCAACTACTTTAAATGTAAATATAGTTTACTTGATTTAACTACTTCTAAAATGATCGGAAGATAGGAACGTTAGGCATGATAGGTATCACAGTCATGTTACTTGTGGCTGCATGTCCTTTCCAAACCCTTTTTACTTGTTTTCACGTTGGATAGCAATATATTGACTCCGAGTCATTTTAATGTCTACTCCTATCAAAACTAATTTGCCTAAAAAAGTACTTTAGGAGATACGATTAGTTGTCAATTCTTTATATCAAGGTTATATGCTATCAATATCGTTGTTGTTGCTCACTATTTGCTAGTCTAGAACATTGCTTTATGTGCAAACGTCTCTCGAAACTTTTTTTCCCTGTTTTCTAAAACCGTCTTTCAAAAGCAGAATCGAAGGCTTGAGCTTATGTCGTCTGGGCCAACAACAACCTAAATGTCATTTGGCTGATTTTCTCGAGGGAGAAAGTAAACGTTGCACAATCGCACTGTGAATCTCAAAAGAGTACAATTATGACAATAGACACAAGTTTTTTTTAGTTCAACAATTGTGTCAGTCAGAAATCTAACCATCTACATTTTACATATCTTTTTGAGCGTGAAGTAACATCAGTTGACCAAGTTGATAGATACTATCTTATATGCAATATCAAAGACGTGATTCGTATGGGTCTGTTTTTTTTTTTTTTTTTTTTTTTAAATAGCAAGGAGTCAATTCTTTCGTTGGCCGATTCAGCTAGCCAAATCGTACTAATGCAATCCATTTGTCCTACGAGACTACACAGCAAGTCAAACTCTTAGTAAAACTACGACTAGGGTGACTCATTATATTCTCTCTAAGGGTAGGTCAGTGAAGCGTCGAGCTCAGTCATATATCAATAATAAATTTAAATCCCTTAATTTTTTTCCCCTTGTTTTCCATTATTGAAACATGAGTAATCAATATTATGCAAGTTATAGAACAAAATGATAGAACCCACTTAATAACCCACTTTGCAAGGACCAAAGTGCAATTATAGATAGTTAAAGCAAATTTGCTATCAAGTAGTTGAAGTTTTGTTTATTTCATTTTAGTCCCTTGGAAGTGAGAAATTAAAGGAAGTAGATTTGAAAAAGTTTTGCAAAAAAGTCCAAAAGTTTGCAATAAATGCAGGAATCAGAAGTGGAGTGTGTCCCTTTCAGAAAGGATAAATGAGAGTCCCTCTTCTCTCATGTCATCTACAGTTCCTCAAAGCTTCAAAAGTAAATACACATTAAAAATCTTTCAGTGGAACTGTCACTTTGTTCATTGCTCCCTCTTCTTCTTCATATTTACTCTCCAATAACCCAACCATCACTTTAATTACCCTTTACTTTTCATCTCCATTATTTACTTTGTTTATAACCCGGTTTCGTAAAAGTAACGATTTAGTTTTTAAATTTTAGTTCAACGCTGTTCGTGGGTTGGGTGTGGTCGAGTTAAGACATTTTCTAAACTCAACTTAGTTGGAGAGAAGAATGAAGCATTCTTTATAAGAGTATAGAAACTTCTCCCGAATAGATGCGTTTCAAAACCGTGAGGTTGGCGGTTATATGTCATGGGTCAAAACGGACAATATCTGCTAGTGATAGCCTCGGCCTATTACACATTTATTAAATAATAAACTCAAATCAACACAACTTATCTGCTACCTGTGACCTCCGGCAAAATTATGAACCTAAATTAACTCAACCTAGTCTATCATAAATTTTTTGGATCAGGTTGGTTAGAGTTGTTTGGGACGCTTATTCAACTTTTTGTTTTTAATAAAAGTAAAATGTTTGTTCGTAAAACCTTTATTTATTTATTTTCAAACATGAATGTATTTTGAGAAGTTATCTAGCTTCAGCTAGAAGAATAAAAATTAAAAAATTAATTATGAAATTAAATAGATATATGTATATATACGTGTATTATAAGAAGAAATTAACAATAAATTCATATTTGTTAGGTTCTGGTGCCAACAATTCAGCATGGAAGAAAGGACTCTCGGAGCCGAGATCACTAACTAAACTAATCTAATACTAATAGAATAGAAAAGAGCTATCTTTTCTGTATACTTTCCTCGGTTCCGTTGCTACTGCAGGCTTTACGCAATCAATCAGATCATATAGATATCCCTTCAACACAACATAGGTCATCGAAAGGATCTCGGAGACCCACCAAAGCACGAAAGTCAGAATCTTTCAGAAAATGGATTCCTATTTGAAGAGTGCATATCCACATGGATAAGCTCACACTAACCCGTCAATTTGGGGAACAGATGAACCAACTGAGTCTATGAAGTTTTCATTTATTTGAACTCAACTCAACCTGAATAACTTTATAATCCCACATTAGAAAAGTCGAGCTTAGACCGCTTCTATAACCCTTTATAATTAAGGCCAACCCGTTTCTTATTTTTCATGTTTATGAAATATAAGTGAAATATCATTATCGTTTTTGTCTATGAAAATATCATTCTCCGTTGACGGGCATCGTAAAAATATGGAGATATCCACTACTCAAACGAGAGGAATGGACGTTCCAAAAGTGAAAAAGAAATTATTCGAATTTGTTTACATATCATTTGAGACCCCAAACTTATCTCGTTCTCTCGAGCATATCCAATTTTGTAGACCTCTTTTGTTTTTTTTTTTTTTGTCCTATATTCTTCATAAACTTGCTCTCCAATTTCATAATGTTTGGCTTTCCGTTTCTTTCATTTATTGCTTTGAAGATGATGAATAGCCAGTCAAAAGTTTTCCGCTTTAGCCCGTTACGTATTATCGTCAGCTTCACAATTTAGAACGTGTCTGTTAGGAATATACTTCCACACTTTCGTAAAAAATGGTTCGTTCCCCTCTTCAACCGATGTGAGATCTCACAATCCACTCCCCTTACCCCCTGGTGTTTGGCTCTAATACAATTTGTAATGGCCTAGGTCTACCGCTAATAGATATTATCCACTTTAACTCGTTACGTATCGTCGTCAACCTCACAGTTTTAAAACACGTCTAATAGTGAGAGGTTTCCACACCTTTATAAAAATGTTTTGTTCCCTCTCCACCCAACGTGAATCTCACACAATTAATTGATTTTTTTCGTTAAAAGATGTAAAAACTTAATGTTGTTTGAGCTACTTGGACCCGTAAAGATAGATCCAACATATTTCACTATTTCAATTTTGATATTCCCAAAGGAAAATCTTGGTATGATGTATATCGAGATCTTTGCATATTATGCCAAGACATGTAATCTCTAAGCGTAAATAAATTTAGGAGGTCAACCCACGTCAGCGAATCGTTTCTAGATCTCGTGAAAGAATATGAGATTTTATGCTCGAATTAATTAAAGGTACATTTTGGGTATCGAGAATATCTTTTTTATGAAATTCATAGTTGTCATCACTATGTCAAGAGTTTTAAACTGAGATTTTCCACGAGAGTGAACCTTTCCACCGACGCATGCTCAGATTCAAAAGATTAAAAAATGAACTAAGTTTTTAAAAATTATTATTATTAGCTTAACTTACGTTTAACTTACGTATAATTTGACAGTTAAGTTATTTGTAATTTCAACAGAAATTGAGAGCATCAAATCCCTATCATATAAATGGAATGCTAGGCAAGCTTCGCAACAAAAACGAAGCAAGCCCTTAACTCGCCTCTCTAACGAAAGTTAGTCAAGCTTGAAAGTTGTTGCACGCTAGTAGCATGCATCCGTTTTTCAGCTAGCTTCAAAGTGCTAGTTGTAGCGCCTACACACTCTTTGTATATAAAGGTACGTCTCTTCTGTGGAGTTGGATTCCACGAGTCTTATCTTCCCTCCAATGACTAGCTTCCTTCCCTTTCTTGTTCCAGTTTGACAGCAAGAACGCTACCCTACCCATTTATAATTTTGATTCAAACGTTCGACAAAATACGAACCAACCAATATTATGATCTAATGAGAGCATAAAAAGTATAATTAACCCAACTTGAATAAATTATAGTGTGAACAAATTTGTTTAAATTTGAAAAAGGAAATGTGGGGGGGCCCTTTTGTAATCTCTTGTTCTAAGCAAACCTATAGTTTCTTCAAAAGGGACATGACATGTCCTATCATCTAGATTTATGGAATATTATTACATCAAATCTATATATTATGTCCAAAACATTATATCAATCTCATTAACACCATTCTTTAAATTAATTAATCTAATTTAATTAAAGCTTACTACAAAGTCATGCTCCATAAGTGGATGGTTCGGGTCGAGAAGAGCTCATACAATGCAAAGGGTTTGACTTAAGTGGATGGTTCGGGTCGATTATTGTATAATCTGTCTGATTCACGAGGTTATCTTTATCCAACAGATTTTATGTTATCCAACGGATTTTGACTAATGAAACTATAACAACCCAAGTCAAGCTCACCGCTAACTGTTATTGTTCTATTTGGACTCTGTCTCAACGTTTTTATTGCTAACAGATATTGTCCTATTTAAGTTCTCTTTCAAAATTTTAAAATACGTCCATTAACGAGAGATTTTTACACACTTGTAAGTAATGTTTCGTTCATCTTTCTAACCGATGTGAGATCTTAGAGAAACCCTAAAGTTTATATTTTGTATCTAAAACGTCGTTGAATAAGACACTAAGTATTAGACAACACCTTTAAAATTGAGGGATCTTCAATATTGATTTGACCCTTTAAAGATAATCGATTGTCGGAGAGTTCCCTTGCTGTTTCTTTGTCTTGGGGGAAATTTATCAAAAGTCCCATCAAACATAAAATTGTATATTAATAGTTGTTTTAAAACAAAAATTTTTAATAAAAGATCTAAATTAATTGATTGATAAAAGTTCGGAGATTAAATCCGATATTCGAGTAAAAGAAGGGTACATAAATGGACCGAAACCACATCCGAAAGAGAGCGATCATGAGAATAGAATGACAAAGAAAAACTTAAAAGAAAATGAAAGTTACTACTTATACCAACAAAACGCACTTTCATTTTCCATGGCTGGTTAAGCGTGTTCTAACTGAAGCATTTCTATGTTGGGTGATCTCCTATAAATTTTTTTGGGATGCATGTGAGATCACACATCAGTTGGAGAGAGAAACGAAAACATTCCTTATAAGAGTGTGAAAACCGCTTCTTAACAGACGCGTTTTAAAACTGTGAAACTGACGACGATACGTAACAGGCCAAAACGAACAATATCTACTAGCGATAACCTTGAGTTATTACAATGCATGTGAGATGACACATCAGTTGGAGAGAGAAACGAAAACATTCTTTATAAGAGTGTGGAAACTGCTCCTTAATAGATGCGTTTTAAAACCGTGAACTGACGACGATACGTAACAGGCCAAAATGAACAATATCTACTAGCGATAACCTTGAGTTATTACAATGCATGTGAGATCACACATCAGTTGGAGAGAGAAACTAAAACATTCTTTATAAGAGTGTGAAAACCGCTTCTTAACAGACGCGTTTTAAAACTGTGAAACTGACGACGATACGTAACAGGCCAAAACGAACAATATCTACTAGCGATAACCTTGAGTTATTACAATGCATGTGAGATCACACATCAGTTGGAGAGAGAAACAAAAACATTCTTTATAAGAGTGTGGAAACTCCTCCTTAATAGATGCGTTTTAAAACCGTGAAACTGACGACGATACGTAATAGGCCAAAACGAACAATATCTACTAGCGATAACCTTGAGTTATTACAATGCATGTGAGATCACACATCAGTTGGAGAGAGAAACTAAAACATTCTTTATAAGAGTGTGGAAACTGCTCCTTAATAGATGCGTTTTAAAACCGTGAAACTGACGACGATACGTAACAGGCCAAAACGAACAATATCTACTAGCGATAACCTTGAGTTATTACAATGCATGGGAGATCACACATCAGTTGGAGAGAGAAACGAAAACATTCCTTATAAGAGTGTGAAAACCGCTTCTTAACAGACGCGTTTTAAAACTGTGAAACTGACGACGATACGTAACAAGCCAAAACGAACAATATCTACTAGCGATAACCTTGAGTTATTACAATGCATGTGAGATCACACATCAGTTGGAGAGAGAAACAAAAACATTCTTTATAAGAGTGTGGAAACTCCTCCTTAATAGATGCGTTTTAAAACCGTGAAACTGACGACGATACGTAATAGGCCAAAATGAACAATATCTACTAGCGGTAGACTTGAATTATTACGATGCATGTAAGTGAGGAAAAAACATCGTGTAAAGACTATTTTTCACTTTTAAGAAGTGAGAAGTAGATAACATGATCATGTCGCAGCCGTCGGGTACCGAATGCACTCGATAATATAACCTAACAAATTAATGGATAATTTTTTTTTTTTTTTTTTTTTTTTAATTGCATGAAGGTAAATTTAGGTCGGCCAAAAGAAAAAAAAGGATTATAGAAAAATAATGGAAATATTAAGGCCGTCCATACATTAAGCTTGACTGCAAGAGGGTGGGACCCCTAAGGAAGTTGACATGACAACGGTCTCGTACGGCGCGGTCCCAGATAAGGACCTCATTGGTCCGCGGTAATGACCGCACTGTCACTGTAGCCGACACCCCTCACAGCTCCGCACGTGCCCTGCACTTTCCACTGTCCACACGCGGCTCCACCATCCTTTTTATATTATTTTATTATTAATATATAAATAATAAATAATACGAGTTTTATTTAAATCCTATCCACCGTAGGATACATTATATTTGTACGGTTCGATTCCACAGAGTTTTGGGCCTCCAACTAAGCCCAAATTCATATTTGTTGCTATTGGGCCTTTTTCCTCAGTCCATTTTCTCATGGGCCTAAGGCCCAAATATTTCTGTTAATTTACATATTTTTTAAATTTTAAGACGAACCATTTAACTCTCTCGAGATCGTAATCGAGTAAACAATATTTATTTAAATTAAGAACGAACGAGAAAGTGGAAAACTAAAATTCTCGTTTATTAAACATGATTCCTTATCCCGTCCCTAAATTTGATTTTTTAAAAATTACGTTGAATATTATATTTTATTTATTTATTAAAATATAGAAATTGAAATCAATAATATATATATATATATATATATATATATATATATATATATATATATATATATATATATATATATATATATATATATATATATATATATATATATAGAACTCTTAATTAATGCATGTTTGGATTGATGTGAATATTTAAAGGCTACATGTGAAAGCATTGAAAATCCAACAAACATTGTGGAAAATTTAATAAGAGCCAGCTAAATGTTAAAATAATTTCATCTATTAATATTCTTTTTTTTATTTTGTTCTAAATTTTTAAATTTTGACATTTTAAACGAGAATTTTAACTTTGAATATGGTTCTATTAATAATTAAAATATTATAAAATATAAATATAGTTACAGATATTAAATGTTTTCGGACGGGTCGGGATGACTCGACACAAAAAATAATCAACCCACGAACTAAATTTTCGATTTTTCAAAAATTAAACTCAATAATATAATATTTAAGATTTGGGTTGGTCGGATTCTCGAGTACTATAAAAGATGTCTAACCCACCGACAAAGCTGCAGAGGCTCTTCTTCTTACCGCGTAAACCAACCGAAAACTACCTGCCTTTGTCGTCTCCATTTCCCTTCCTTTCTGTAACAAAATATGAAATTAAAAAATTGAGAGAAAAAAGAAAAAAAAAAAATCCGTTTCTTGTTCGTTCTCCGTGTCGATTTGATTTCTCAGTACAGTGCTCCAATGGGGTCTCTCCCTCAATCTTCCGACATTCCCCTTTCCATGTCGCCGCCGCCGCCGCCGCCTGAAAAATCCCCAAATCCAAATCAGAGCCCTATCGACGAATCTGCGCTTCTCAATCTCTTCAAATCCCAACAAAATCACCTGAATTTCTTCTTCCACAATCTCGATCTCCCCCAAACTCTCAAATTCGCTGTCACCCTTCTCAACGCCACCGGAACCATCTTCTTCTCCGGCGTCGGAAAATCTGGCTTCGTCGCCAACAAGATCTCACAAACCCTAGTTTCTCTTGGCATTCGCTCCGCTTTTCTTTCCCCACTCGATGCGCTTCATGGAGATATCGGCATTTTGAATTCCGGCGATGTTCTTGTTCTCTTTAGCAAATCCGGCAATACTGAAGAGCTTCTTCGTCTTGTTCCTTGTGCTAGGGCTAAGGGTGCGTATCTCATTGCTGTGACCTCTGTTGAAGGTAATGTGCTTGCTGGGGTTTGTGATATGAATGTGCATTTGCCTCTTGAGCGTGAATTGTGCCCTTTTGATCTTGCCCCTGTTACCTCCACTGCGATTCAAATGGTTTTTGGAGATACTGTGGCTATTGCGCTTATGGGTGCGCGGAATTTGACTAAGGAGGAGTATGCCACTAATCATCCTGCTGGGAGGATCGGCAAGAGCCTCATTTTCAAGGTTACTTCTACTTTTACTTCATCCATTTGTTCTTGAGCTGCTTCTCTTTATGTCTATTGGGATTCGAGGGAGTCCATGATCCTGGGTTTATAAGTAAGGAATACATTTCTATTGGTATGAGACCTTTTGGGGAAGCCTAAAGTAAAGCTAGGAGAGCTTATGCTCGAAGTGCACAATATCATACCATTGTTGTGAGATCCCACATTGATTGGGGAGGAGAACGAAACTGTGATGTCTCATATTGGTTGGGGAGGAGAACAAAACACCCTTTAAGGGTGTGGAAACCTTCCTCTAGCAGACGCGTTTTTAAAGTTTTGAGGGGAAACCCTGAAGGGAAAGCCCGAAGAGGACAATATTTGCTAGCGGTGGGCTTGGGTTTAGGTCGTTACAGTTGGTATCAGAGCCAGACACTCGACGATGTACCAGCCTTCTCGTTGTTCCCCAAAGGGGGTAGAGATACGAGGTGGTGTGCCAGTAAGGACGCTAGCCCAAAAGGGGGGTGGATTTGGTGGTGGTTCTGCATCGATTAGAGAAAGGAATGAGTGTCAGCGAGGGCGCTGGGCCTCGAGGAGGGGTGGATTGTGATGTCCCACATTGGTTAGGGAGGAGAACAAAACACCCTTTATAAGGATGTGGAAACCTTCCCCTAGCAGACGTGTTTTTTAAGCCTTGAGGGGAAACTCGAAAGGAAAAACTCAAAGAGGACAATATTTGCCAGCTGTGGACAATATCTGCTAGCGGTGGGCTTGGGCCGTTACAATTGTGGAGAGTTGTGACTCCGAACATGGTATCAAAGACATGCTCTTAACTTAGCCATGTCAATAGAATCCTCAAGTGTCGAACAAAGGGAGTACTTTGTTCGAGTATTCTATAGACCTCAGGCTCTATAATGTACTTTGTTTGAGAAGAGGATTGTTGAGGATTGTTGGGAGAGAGTCCCACCTGGGTTAATTTAGGGAATGATCATGGGGTTATGAGTAAGGAATACATCTTCATTGGTACGAGGCCATGAGAGCTTATGTTCAAAGTGGATAATATCAATAAGAATCGTGATTCTAAACACCTTCTCGTAGCTGGAGATTCCTTCCTGACCCTATTAAGAACTGTAATCAGGCTCCCATATCAGTTAGATCACCAGTTTTAGTATCTTAATCGAACAGTAGGTGGCAGGCAATGTCTATTTGAACCATGTTTCATTCTTGTCAGATTCTAGGAATAGGCTTTGGTTCTACAAATAAAATGTGATCTAAGAAGCACGGATACTGATAAGACACGACATGGACATAGTGACACATAATGTTTTAAAAACCTAGGACATGGATACTACAATGACATGTTTATACAAGATGAAAATCAAAATCAATCATTTATGTGCTTAAGAATTGAGGTCAATGCATTTTACTCTCTACATCTCTAACGAATGTTAGATCTATGTTGATTTTGTACAACTAGTGTCTAACAAGTGTCGTAGTGTTCTAATTGTTCGATACATGTCAGACACGGATACGTTAGTCCAACTAAAGTGTCCATCCTTAGCCATCTTCCTAAGTCGGAAACCGAATGGTACGTCCTGGCAGATCGACTAGTAACCCTTCTGTTGCAACTATAAATCTTATACTCTTCTCATTTTCTCTTGTAGGCCAAATGACAGTTCAACGAGCAGATCATTGATTAAAATACGTATTGAACATTATATGCTCATCCTTCTTCTGTTAGGTTCTTGTCCTGTGAATTTCAGGGGCATTTGTTTGATCTTGTTGGATTTTGACTGCTTTTATTACATTTCTGCAGAAAATTTTTGGTTTTGAGAGACATCTTTGGGTTTTGATTGCTTGTTTATTGTGATTTCTTCTTTTATAGCCCAATTGATACCTGTAACGACCCAAGCCAACCGCTAGCAGATATTGTCTTCTTTGGCTTTCCTTTTCGGGTTTCCCTTCAAGGTTTTCAAAACGCGTTTGCTAGGGAGAGGTTTTCATACCCTTATAAACAATGCTTCATTTCCCCTCTCCAACCGATGTGGGATCTCACGATCCACCCCCTTCGGGGCCTAGCATCCTCACTGGAACTTGTTCTCCTCTCCAATTGATGTGGGATCTCACAATCTACTCTCTTCGGGGCCCTATCCTCGCTGGCATGCCCAGTGTCCACCCCCTTTGGAGCTCAGCGTCCTCGCTGGCACATCGCCTAGTGTCCTCAATCGATGTGGGCTTGGGCTGTTATGAAGGGGGGTGGACACCGTGTGGTGTGCCAGCGAGGACGCTGGGCCCCGAACGAGGCTGGATTGTGAGATCCCACATCGATTTGAGAGAGGAACCAATGCCAGCAAGGATGCTGGACCCGAAAGGGGGGTGGATTATGAGATCCCACATCGATTTGGGAGGAGACCGAAACATTCTTTAAAGGGTGTTGAAACCTCTCCCTAATAGACGCGTTTAAAAAACCTTGAGGGGAAGCTCAAAGAGGACAATATCTGTTAGTGGTGGCCTTGAGCCGTAGTGGAACTGAGTTTGATTTGTTGCGCTTTACCGTAACTTAGGAACTATGAGAAACGATCTCGAGTCAGCCAACAATACAGAACTTGATATTTGTTATTATGCAGGTAAAAGATGTGATGAAGAAGCAGAATGAGCTTCCTGTGTGCAAAAAAGAAGATCTAATAATGGATCAATTAGTGGAGCTTACGAGCAAAGGATGCGGCTGCCTGCTTGTCATAGATGATGAATATCACCTCATTGGGACATTCACAGATGGTGATTTGCGGCGCACTCTCAAAGCTAGTGGTGAAGCCATCTTCAAGCTCACGGTAGGCCAAATGTGCAACAGGTATCAATCTTTAATACCCACTTGTTTTAGCTGACTCCATGAGAGGTACTTGCTTGTACAAGTTCTTGCTGTTTGTTGAACTTGTCCCGTATGGCAGGAACCCGAGAACGATCGATCCCGAGGCGATGGCGGTCGACGCAATGAAAAAGATGGAAGCACCGCCATCTCCTGTACAATTTCTGCCTGTTATCAATCAGCAAGCTATGTTGATTGGCATTATCACATTACATGGCCTAGTTTCTGCAGGACTGTGAGTGGCATATGTCTCCCATTTCTTTGTCTGCATTAGAGGTTTCTATTATTGTTCAGTCTTTTTTGTGTAACACTGTTCATCATTGATAGCCCTGTCTAAGTATAGTGATTACATAAGTGTAAGAAAACTCGATACGTAGAGGATGAATCATGTCGTTTTCATATATTTGTCTTTATACGGCATGTGAGAACTGTTACTACTCTCGAAAACTCTCGAAAACATAGGTTAACAGATACGGATGGTGTTGAGCTTAGAATGAAGATGTTCGATCGTAAATCTCCCCACCATATACACATACTCAAGTGAAAAATAAGTTAGATTCTACACGACCTGTAATGGCCAAGCCCCCCACCCCTAGCAGATATTGTCCTCTTTGAGCTTCCTCTCAAGGTTTTTAAAACGCGTTTGCTAGGGAGAGGTTTTCACACCCTTATAAAGAATGTTTCGTGCTCTTCCCCAACCGATGTGGGATCTCACAATCTGTCCCCTTCGGGTCCCAGCGTCTTCGCTCGCACTCGTTCCCTTCTCCAATCGATGTGGGACCCCCCAATCCACCCTCCTTCGGTGTCCAGCATCCTTGCTGGCACACCGCCTCATGTCCGCCCCCCCTCCCTTCGGGGCTGAGCCTTCTCGCTGGCACATCACTCGGTGTCTGGCTTTGATTCCATTTGTAATGGCCCAAACCCACCGCTAGCAGATATTGTCCGCTTTGGGCTTTCCCTTTCGGATTTTCTCTCAAGGTTTTTAAAATGCGTCTGCTAAGGAGAAATTTTCACACTTTTATAAAAAATGCTTCGTTCTCCTTCCGATGTGGGATCTCACATTACCAAACCTTGTGAAACTTAAGAAAACAAGAAATGAAAATTAAGAAAAAAATATGTATGGCTTTCGCAAAATGAGCTCGGGGCAAGGTGTCTAAGTGCGAATGAAGTATGCACGACTCGGGTAAGATGATATTTAGACATGTACTCTCTTTAACGAAATCTCTAGGCTTGTCGATAGGACCTCATGAATAGGCCTGCAGTCTCGATACGACCTCATGAACAAATGGAAGGTATATTAGGATCAACATTCTCAATTCTAATGGGGAAAATCTTGTGTACACATAATGGTAGTATGTCATGTCGTCTCATCCCCACAACATCTGAGAATGTCACGTGTTATTTCCAACTCATGCACAAGCTGTAATAGCCCAATCCCACCGCTAACAGATATTGTCCGTTTTGGTCCATTACGTATTGCCCTCAGTTTCACAGTTTTAAAACGCGTCTACTAGAGAGAGGTTTCCACACCCTTATAAAGAATGTTTTGTTTCCCTCTCCAACCGATGTGAGATCTTACACAAGCTAAGTAACGTTCGGGGGATTTAAGGAATATTTCACTCTAACTCTAGAAGCTAAGTGAGTTTCGTTTCCCCTTGAACTCTTACGATTCAAATGCATCTCCTCGAGCTTTGTGGGTCGTAGTTCCGCTTCGTAATCACATGAACTCTATATTGTGGTATCAAAAATCACAAGTTTATTACATCCACATTAATGCGCCTAACTGATATCATTACAGCTTTGACTAATGTTCTTTACAACAAGACCAAAGATTTAAAAGAAAGAATGAAATCTAAGTGTGTCCAAAGCAACAATGCCCCAATACTCTCCTATGTCCAAATGCACCATACATTAATTACAAACTATATATCAACAGCGCAGCGTAGCGTAGCAGATATCATCGCCCTTTCAGAGGAAAACCTGGCTGCTATCGACGTCGAATTCCATCTGATCCAAGTTCGATACGACACCGTCTCGAAAGGTATGTTCTTCCAAATCCATTTCCCACATAACCCCATAATCTGATTCATTATTTTTTGGGCAGAAAAGTTGATCAGTTTTGGGATTATTGTCTTGTTTCTCTTGAGGAAGCTGCTGAAGGAGATGGAGAAAAGAACAGCTGCCTGTGTGGCTATGGCTGATCTGTTCGGGAGCTATCGAAGACGATAACGAAGCGATATCGATATCGACATTGTAGCTAGAAGGCATCACGGTCTTGCTCGGATCACTCGGAGGGGGAGATGGAGCTCGGACGAGTACAGAAGGAACGTGCTCGAAGTTTCCGAACGTGAAATGCTGGTTGAGTTTGTTGTTGTAGTCTTCTTGCTTCCCCTTTTGAAACACTCTACACAAAACCCAATCCTCCTGCACTCACATAAATTGGTTCATTTTGTTAATTTTGAACTTTGGAGGGACTAAAAAATAAATATTCTTTCTTAATGCAAACCAAGAAAACTTCATTAAATTGAATATGACCAAAGTGGAAAAAGACACCAACTTTTGTGTTGTTACCCTTTAAGGGTACATGAATATAATTCTTTCCAAATTGAAGGACTAAAAAGAAAAAAAAAAAAAATAATGAAAAATCCAACCTTTGGGAGCCTATGAGGGGCCTCTAGACGAAATTCATGCATAATCCATCCCGTTTTAATCCCATTTGGAGCTCGGTTTCTATAAAACACCAAAGTCTTTTTCATCCCCACGATCTCTCCCGTTGACGAATCCACCACCGTTCGATCTTTCCCAGTCGCTTTCCAATATCCACATGTCGTCGCACGATTGGTTCGATATCCCGTCGCGTATTTTCGATCTCGAAAGCTGAAGAAGTACCACTCGTTGCTATTCAGCTTTGCCACCTCTTTTAATTCCCAAAAAACAAAAAAGAATTAATTAGCTAAATTAATCTTTCGCTTTCATTAACTATATATGATTGAACTTGTTCTATTTAAGTAATGAATAATTTACCGAATAAAATAGAAACTAAGGCCTAAGGCTAATGAAGCCTATGATTAAGATATTAATCAACTATATAATTAATAAATAAACGTATTTTTTCACGCTAAATTACAAAATCGCCCTATCATAAAGGTATGATTAGCAATGTAATGATGATCATAAACAACAAAACAAGATTTGTTTGCATGAAAGAAAGATTTGATATATAATTTTGTGAAGAACTAAGAACAAAGAAGAAATGAATCAATAATTAATGAAGCTTGTTCTACAAGTTGAAGCTAGCTCAAGCACTTGTGGGAAAATGGGTATTATGACTCATCAACTTATATTATATTACTTCAATTATGGGACCAAAAGTTTCTCAATTTTGATCCATTGTTTTCCCTCTCTTCTACGTGTCTTCCCTAAACAAAACCTTATCTAATAGTTCGAGAGCGAAATAGAGCTTCGGTCTTGAAAAAAAACGCTAAAAATAGCTCAACGATCAAAGCATCTGATGGAATATTCTCGAAACAAAACGCTGAAAGACAAGATTTTTACACGAATGCACGTATTTGTACGTGGGGTAGGAGAGAAAGAGAGATTCTTTGGATATTTAATGTGAATGAGGTTGAGGTCGTGGTCGAGGTCGAGATAAAATCCGATCCTCGTAAAAGGGTTGGGATTTAGCCAATTGTCATGAAATTAATGCCTCTTAAAACCACCTCGTATGACATCGAAAGGTAAACAAAGAACCAAAAACACAGATTTTTTGTCATACAAAACCACATCGTACTACACAAAAACATTGGAAAATCTTTGTTCTTTACAAGTTCATGCAAAAAAGTTCATCTTTTTACACACAAAACATCAACCAAACCAATTGATTAAGAAACATATGAACGAATTGAAGAAAACCCATTATGAATCCAAGAAAAACCCTCGAAAATAGCTGAGATTCATAGGAAAAAGAGCCTACCAGGAAGCTGCCATGGCTCACAAGTATGCAAATCAATCTCCACAAGAGTGCCCTTAAGAACTTGTTCATTCATAATCTTTTTGTAAAGATAATGACAAACCAATTCTTCATCACTTGGGTAGAATCTAAACCCAGGAGGAAGGGAGGCTCCAATATCTTTAAGCCCCATTGCTAAGAACAACTAAGAACTTAAGAACAAAATTATGGGTATTAAACTCAAGAGAAATGAAGAAGAAGAGAGCAATTTGGGGAAGGAAATGGGTATCTAATAAGGAATGAAGATTTGGTTGTATTGATATATATAGTTGGGGTATGAATGAAAAAGGGGTTTATTTCCTATAAGTTGATATAAGCTTTTGGCAGGCCATGCTTATATGCATAGGGAGTTAGTTATAATGGTAAAGTTTTCAAGCAAAATCCCAAGTTGCAAGAAATCTTGAACAAAGGGATGATGACTATAAATTTAATTTTTTTTTATTTTTTATTTTTTTAATTTTGAAAAGAAAATTGTGCAAAAGGTCAAAAAAGTTTGATAAAGAAACAATCCAAAACAACCCTTTTTCCAATTACAATTATTAAAAATGGGGTTTGGAGTTAAATTTTTTGTATTGAAAACCCTAATTTGAAATTGGTTTTTCTTGAGTTGTACGTAATGTAATAATTTATTGGATTTTGAATTTTACTTGGTGTTAATCGCATTAAGTAAACTCGATCCCACCGCTCTGATGTGGCTGGTAATTTTTCGTTGTTGATGTACGAGAGAGAAGTATTTCAAATTTACATCTTAATTGTCGTGCGTCGTGGCTTGTTGAATAAATTTTCATAAGAATGTCGGCATATTATGACACCTGAGTAAAAAAGTGTAACAACTCAAGCCCACTGTTAGCAGATATTGTTCGCTTTGGCCTGTTACGTATTGTCATCAACCTCACAGTTTTAAAACGTGTCTACTAGGGAGAGGTTTCACACCCTTATAAGGAATGTTTCGTTCTCCTCTCCAATGGATGTGGGATCTCACAATTGTGTAATAACTCAATCCCACCAAGCCCACTACTAGCAGATATTGTCCGTTTTGGCCTGTTACGTATCGTCGTCAACCTCACGATTTTTAAAACGTGTCTAATAGGAGAGGTATTCACACCCTTATGAGAAATGTTTCGTTCTCCTCTCCAACCAATGTGGGATCTCACAAAAAGAGTACATTTAATTAATCAAGACCACATATAAATAACAGTGGTCCCGAGAATATGACATAATAATTGAAAATTGTTTGATAGTTACTACCTAAATCAACAACGTGTACCTTTATTATTCGTCGCTCAATCATCAGAACTCAGAAGTTACGGAATTGAGGGTTGCTAATAAAGTTTATATGAATGAAACGAGATCATATCTGAATGAAAATTAAAAAAAAAATGTTTTTAAAAAATTGATAGTTACATTAATTAATTAAGAATATTTTAAACAATTATTAATTCCCTTCATAAGAGTCCTCTCTCCTTTCTCTCTCATATTCAAAATAGAAATAAAAGAATAAAAAAAAGTCCTATATTTTAATAAGTATTTTAGGTTTCTAAATAAAAATTAAATTAACAATATTTTTAAATTTTAGTTCTAGTTAGGCAGATGATTCTCTTGAACCAATGTACTAATATGATACTTAATAGAAACTTTGATATTACACTCTAAAAACAAATACCTCAACATAGTTAGGAGATGATGTGATGGTTTAATAAACATAACGTTTGTCTTAATTTATACTCGTAGTAAACAAATTAGTATATAAGAACGTTACAAGGCTCGAGAGGTTAGCATATAAATACATGTCAATAAAATTAGCTCGGGCATGAATTACGTAATGCCCGTTTGTTCAGTCCTGTGAGCTATTTCAGTGTTATTATTTTGTCTCTTCATCTATCTGGTATCAAAGCCACTTGGGAAGGAAATTTTGAGGCAGTACATTGACTATAGAGTTAAGATATACATACATGTCAATAAAATTAGCTCGTGTATGAATTACGTAACGCACGTTTGCTCAGCCCTGTAAGCTATTTCAGTGTTATTGTTTTGTCTCTTTCATTTGGCTGGTATCAAACCACTCGAGAAGGAAATTTTGAAGTAGTGTATTGGTTAAAGAGTTAAGCATATACATACATGTCAATAAAATTAGCTTGTGTATGCATTACGTAATGCACGTTTGCTTAGCCCTGTAAGCTATTTCAGTGTTATTATTTTGTCTCCGTCATTTATCCGATATCAAAACCACTCGGGAAGGAAATTATGAGGCAGTATATTGATTAAAGAGTTAAGCATATACGTACATGTCAATAAAATTAGCTGGTGTATGAATTACGCAACGCACGTTTACAGCCCTGTAAGCTATTTCAGTGTTATTAGTTTGTCTCTTCATCTGTCTGGTATCAAAGCCACTCAGGAAGGAAATTCTGAGGCAGTATATTGATTATAGAGTTAGGCATATACATCAATGTCAATAAAATTAGCTCGTGTATGAATTACGCAACGCACGTTTGTAGCCCTATAAGCTATTTCAGTGTTATTATTTTGTCTGTGTATGAATTACGCAACGCACGTTTGTAGCCCTATAAGCTATTTTAGTTTTATTATTTTGTCTCTTTTATTTGTCTGTATCAAAGCCATTTGGGAAGGAAATTCTGAGGCAGCATATTGATTATAGAGTTAAGCATATACATCCATGTCAATAAAATTAGCTCGTGTATGAATTATGCAACACAAGTTTGCAGCCCAGTAAGCTATTTCAGTGGTATTATTTTGTCTCTTTCATTTATCTGGTATCAAAGCCACTCGGGAAGGAAATTTTGAAGCAGCATGTTAATTATAGAGTTAAGCATATACATACATGTCAATAAAATTAGCTCGTGTAATTACGTAATGCGTGTTTGCTCAGCCCTGTTAGCAATTTCAATGTTATTATTTTGTCTCTCCATCTATCTGGTATCAAAGCCACTCATAAAGGAAATTTCGAGGCAGTATGAATTAAAAAGTTAAACAACTCTTCAAAAAGACCCGTAACTTATCGTATCATATTCTCATTTGATTTAAATACTAAACCCGAAAAAAAAATGTATAAAGTAGAAGGCTAAAAATGTATGTCTTTCCAAATACAATTCTAATATGATTGATACTCAATAATTAGAGCTTTGGATAGGTACTTTGGCCAAATCAAACAAACAAAAGTTCATTCTCTTGATAAGCATATTAACCATTTTTATCTTTAACTACAAAAACATATATATATATATATATATATATATATATTCAATAATGATAAGAAAAGACTATTTTATAAGATGGGAAAGTATTTGAATCAATTAAATCATGGCTACATTTATTAAATTATATTAATCAAGGTTGAGATACATTTCATTATACAAATGGGACCTATGCTAATGATCATATAAAAAGATTATATTATATGATAAATCCATAGTTCAAGAATGTAACACGTCAATAAGAGAATGGCAATAATTTTTTAATATATGGACAAAAGTATGCACATCACGAAGTGTACAAAAATTTTAAAATAATTGTATATGTCAAGAATCATTGGACAAGTGTCAAATAAAATCATGTTTTTTTTTTTTTTTTTTTTTTTTTTTTTTTGTAATCATACCCTTACAAAAATTCATATTATTTGAGGACCGGGTCATGAGAAAAATTAGTGAAACAGTATCGATTTCATTATATATGTCTTATTCAATTAAGTTAAATAAAAAATATATATATATTTAAAATGTTTGTGGGACAGAAATGGGAATGATCTCGGGTTATGAACTTATAATCTATAATCGACAGCTCAACTTCAACAGACACGTGGTTTAAAACCTTATATGAAAAAGCAGTCAATTATGCAATTTGGTGTATCTTTATCCATATCGAGGGATGAAAATGGTTTAGCTCAATGTTGAGAGACGTTTGTCCCCTTCGTAATTATACTTTTTTGAAATGTTTGTGGGTCATGGAGAGGGAAATGAAGCATTCCTTATAAGAGTGTGAAACGAAGCCCTAGGAGACACGTTTTGAAACCATGAGGCTGACGGTGATACGTAATGGGCCAAAGCGGACAATATCAGCTAGCAGTGGGTTTAGGCTGTTACAAATGATATCAGGGCTAGACACCGGGCGGTATGCCAACGAGGACGTTGGGCCTCCAGGGAGTGGATTGTGAGACCCCACATCAGTTGTAGAGAGGAACGAAACATTCCTTATAAAAGTGTGGACAATATTAAGTGGGCTTCGATTGTTACACCCAACCTCTCATTTAGGTTCGTTCTTCTTATGTATCGTCACCGTCATTTTTTTTTTAAATAATGTTAACGTGTAGTTAAAATTTCGAGAGTTATACTAAAAAAACAATGAATTTAGTAGGTAGGGAAAGATGGATTAAAAGATTAAATTAGATAAAAAGGGAAAAGAGATGGTAACATAATTAATTAGGGATATGATTTCAAGGAGAGGATTAGTTATGAAAATGATGTAATTAATAATTGAAGGTACAAAAAAAAAAACCCCTAATTTGAGGAGAAAGAGCCACGTAAGCACTAGAAGTTGAATTTATGTATACATGTGATGGGAAAATGTATACTAAGGAACAAGTAAATGAAAATATGACGTATGAAAAGCATATTATAAACCAAAAAATAATAATTGAAACTATATAAAATACAAATTATTTAATGAATTGTATTGTTAGGGTTCTTTTCTAAAGAGGGAATTTTGTTAGGTAATGTATATCAAAGATGATGACATATTTATATTATATGTTGGAGAATGAGTAACGGCTTCATATTCTCCCTTCTTTCTTTTCAATAATTTACTCCTAAAATTACTATCCTTTTTTTAATCAACTTTTAATCATTCCATAAAATTAAGTTAATTAATTTAATTAATTCATGGATTTTCTCAGTCAGTTGTGTTGATGAGAGGTGTTTATATGATTTGAGAACTCGACCAATTTGATCTACCGGACCCAACCGAATATTTGGGTTGGGTTAGATCCTTTTTCAGCTTGGTTGGGTTGAATTTTTTGAAAATTAAAAATTTGGGTTGGTTCACGTACGGGTAGACGTTTTTTTTGGTAAGATCAACCCGACTAATCGGAAAATTGAGTTATAACTCAGCCCTGCTTTTAATATTATTTTGAAGAATTAAGAATATTGACGTTTGTAACTGATGTTAGTTATGCGTTGTGAATATTTGATATTTGAGTTTTACGAGATTTTATGTAATGCTTTGACATGTTACGTATCGCCGTCAATTTCACAATTTTAAAACGCGTCTATTAGGGTAGGGAGAGATTTCCACACTCTTATAAGGAATGTTTCGTTTCCCTCTTTAATCGATGTGAGATTTCACAATCCACTACCTTGGGAGCCAGCGTCCTTGCTGGCACACCGCTTGGTAACTGGCTCTGATATTATTTGTAACAGCGCAAGCCCACCACGAGCAGATATTGTCTACTTTAGCCCGTTATGTCGTTAGCCTCACGGTTTTAAAACGCATCTACTAAGGAGAAGTTTCCACACTCTTATAAAAAATGTTTCATTTCCCTGTCGAACAAATATGAGATTTCACATTTTAGTTACAAAGGTAACATGTACGGTGGATAAGTAGGACTTTTTTAAATAATTAAAAAAATAACCCGACAACCCAAGGTTGTGAGCTCTATTTAGGTTCCTCAAGTCACCAACTCATTTTAAATAATTAAAAAAATAACTCGACAATCCAACCCAACTCAACTCAAAGAGGGTTTGATTGTGAACTCTATTCCAGTTGCTAACATCACCGACCCATTTTAAATAATTAAAAAAAATAACTCGACAACCCAATTCATTTCAAGAATAGAGTATCGGGTTCTGAACTCTATTCGGGTTACTCGGGTCACCAACCTAATTCATATTAGTCCAAAAGAATTTTTCAACCCGACTCGTGTACACCCCTACATTATTAATCTCGTCCCCATACAATTAATCATTTAGATTCATGTAACCAAGCCCAATTCTTGTATTTGGATCTTGAAATAGAACACCAAGATTTGGTTAATCAAACACACTAATCCCTAATTAATTAGTGTTAATCATAATCTACTCATTCATTTTTTATTTTCTTTTCATCTCTTTTTTTTTCCTTTAAAAACACATTTTATTCAATAATATTTGATGGCTCATAATCTCTTTTTAGAAACTAATTTTATTACGAAATAAATCAATTTTCCACGTGGCAATTTTTCGAAGATTATTTTCAAATTTAAATTAATTTTACAAGTATTTTTAGTGTATATTTATTAAATATATAGTTCACTAAATGCCAAATGTATCACTTCTTTGGGTCAGAAACGTATACTATATGGTAGAAGGAAGTTTATACATTTAATTAATTGAAAATTTTCTTCTTATTATTATTTTCTCATTAATGTATTTCATATTTCAATCTAGTTAATAAAAAAATCCATAATAAAAGATATTGATGAAATTAGCTACATGGCTTAATTACTTGCTTAAATTAGAAAGAAATTAGCTTCAATATCCAAGAAAAGCCAAAATTAACTTTATAATATACATGGAATATAATTATAGTTCAATGTATTATCGTGCTTTTTAAACTTAGGATGTGACACGAATGAACCGAGACTATATTTGAATAAGAGCGATCTTGAAGATATGAAGTTATTATTACTTATATCAATAACGTGCACATTTCTTTTCAGTAACTCAATCATAGGAACTCGAAAGTTTAGCTTGAGCAATTTTATGACAGGTGAACGATAACAAAGCATCTCAATGGGTTTGTGTTAGTTTGTGGGGGACAGTTTTCACTTTTACGAGCAATTCAAGACAAATAGGTAACATACATGGTTCATGTTGCAAGGGATGAAGAAAAATGTCGGAGTCATCAGGTGTCAAATCCCGACCCAAATTCTAATTTAAATTCTGGGCATGGATGTTATCTACTCCCAATGGCTACGAATTGATTTCAGTAAAGAAATCGTGAGAAAAACAAACACGTTTTCATAAACAAAATCGTTATCAAATGGAACAGATACGAATCATTTAGGGTTAGGGTTAGGGTTAGAATTTGGTGCAAAAATTAAGCACCTCTAAGTGATAGTGACAAGCCCATTGATTGCTAGGGTTAGGGCATTCATGTGCACAAAAGTAAAAAAATAAAAAAGATTAAATATTAAAAAATCATGAAATTTTCAACAACTTTGCCATGAAATGAGCAACTTTTTGTGTATTTTATAACAACACTTTATCCAAAAGCTAAGTTACTTCACTTTTGGGGAAAAACCTTGGATACCCTTTTACATAACTCTACCTATTTTCGAGCCCTGATTACGGGTATTCGTGGGTTAGGTAGGTCGGGTTGAGACATGTTTTTAGACCCAGCTCAATTGTTTGGTCGTAAATTTTGTCATCTCAAACAACTCTTATTAGACAAATAAAAATTTTGAATTAGATTGGTTCGTGTTGTTCGGGTCATTTATTCAAATTTTTTATTTTAATAAAAGTAAAATGTTAGTTCGGGAACATCTATTTATTTATTTATTTTTAAATATTTAATTAAGATTTACCACTCAAACAAGATATATATTTTTGAAAAATTACATTTCAACTAATTAAAAATTAAAAAAAAAATTATGAAGTTAAATAAATGTAGGTATATAAATGGTATCCTAAGCAAAAATGTATTAATTAAAATTAACAATAAATCCGGGTTAGTTCGATTCAACTCAAGTTTTAAGGAAATCTACTCAAATCGTACGAGTTGGGTTGGGTTGATAAGGTTTTTGGGTCATTAGATTTTTTTTAACACCCGTACGTAATAATCCTTCATAATATTCGCATATTCTTCGTATCAGTAAATTCGGGTTAGTTCGATTCAACCTAATCTAGTTTTAGGGTAACCTATTCAAATCGTACTGGTCGAGTTGGGTTGATCGGGTTTTTATGTCATTGGATTTTTTGAGCACCCCTACATAATAATCTCACGTTCTTCCTATCAGAAAAACCCTAGCTTGATTCCCCCGAGCTCAAAAATTCGAACTCGACCTCTCATTTCATGCCATTCCTTCACGTTTTTTCTCTCTAAATTTCTTAAGATTCAAACCCTTTTCACAAAAAGTAATATAACCGTTAAAAATGAGAATTAATGTCGTTTTTTATCTCAACAATCTCACCTTTTTAAGATTTGGCTTCCACGACAAGAATTTATCATATTAGAATAACATTGTTTTCAAACAAAAGCTAACGTATACCATTCAACTATAGAAGGAAATGAATCCCAAAAGTTCACCATCTCAAAAGTGATTTTTTTTTCTTATTTTTTAAGAGTCGCTTGACGTGAGATCTTACGTCGGTTGGAGAGAAAAATGAAGCATTCATTATAAGGGTATAGAAATCTCTCCCTAGCAGACACGTTTTAAAACCGTGAGGCTGACGGCGATACGTAACGAACTAAAATAGACAATATCTGCTAGAGGTGGTTTGAGCTGTTATAAATGATATCAGAGCCAGACACCCGACATTGTGTCAGCGAGAACGCTGGCCACCAAGGGAGATGGATTGTGAGATTCCACATCGGTTGGAGAGGAGAACGAAACATTCCTTATAAGGGTGTAGAAACCTCTCCCCTACCAGACACGTTTTAAAACCGTGAGGCTGATGGTGATACGTAAGGAGCCAAAGCGGACAATATATGTTAGAGGTGAGCTTTGGTTGTTACAAATGGTATCAGAGCCAGACACCCTGCAGTATGCCAACGGAGGAAGCTGGCACCCAAAGGGGATGGATTGTGAGATTCCACATCGGTTGGAGAGGGAAATGAAACATTCCTTATAAGGGTGTGGAAACCTCTCCCTAACAGACACGTTTTAGAACCATAAGGCTTATGACAATACATAACGAGCCAAAGCGGGCAATATCTTCTAGCGGTGGGCTTGGGCTATTACAAATGGTATGAGAACTAGACACCGGACGGTGTGCTAGCGAAGACGCTCGGTTCCCAAGAGGGGTTGATTATTATAAGAGTGTGGAAACCTCTCCTTATCTGTAGACAATATCGGGTAGCGGTGGGTTTGGACTATTATATTTCAAATCGAAACCAATTTGGAATTTCTTTTCGCCCCTCGTTTT
Organism: Cucurbita pepo subsp. pepo; assembly: GCF_057944985.1. Taxonomy (NCBI): domain Eukaryota; kingdom Viridiplantae; phylum Streptophyta; class Magnoliopsida; order Cucurbitales; family Cucurbitaceae; genus Cucurbita; species Cucurbita pepo. The sequence goes on from NC_141812.1 coordinate 1,644,994, forward strand.
CAAATAAATCATTTATGTGTCACTTTCAAACTTAAATTATTATTTGAAAAGATTCGGTGGATAGCTTGCAAACATGGGAAATTGTTTTGTACAAGTAAAGTCTATCACAAAATATGAATATTAATGAGTTTCTTTTTCTTCCTTAGCTCTCTTCGCCACCTAGCTAGGGTTTAATTTTACAGCTTCTTCTCAATCCCTCTTGTTTGGCCACCAAGAAACCTCGAGGAAATCTATGAGAGACACGACACAAATAAAACATGACCCTCCCAAGATCTGTCTGAGAACGTGGCATGAACATGTTCTCAAAAGTATGAATAAGTTGCATCGTGGTCTACCGTGGGATTATCTTTGTTAGATTCGTTGAAAAGTTATGAATAAAAAGCGTAATCGAGTATAGTTTAGTCGTAATTGACATGTACTTCTTAAAGTTTAAAAAATATCGTGGATAAACAATCAAATATATGGAGTCATAAGTGATCGAAATTTTTAGATTTAATGATGAATTAATACGGTATCGAGTCTTGGAGAGAAATCATATGAATTGTGAAGGGTTATGTCGGGAGAACATGGCATTAACCGTTGTCAATATATGAATAAGATGGATCAAAGTGTGGGATTATTTTCGTTTGATTTGTTCGATATTCGTAACTTGAGTTTTTTCTTGTTAAAAATTATCGATTAAAAGTCACCGTGAATATAGTTTAATATAGTTTAATGATAATTTATATGTTTTTCTTATGTTTTAAAAAAAAATTATGAACAAATGATTAAATATATATGGTCATCTATCGGTGGGTGGTTGTTCGTTGTTCCGACTTTTTTGTGTCAAGATTTTGAATAAAAAATCAAAATAAGTATAGTTCAACGATAATTGATATGTAGTTCTTACGTTTAAAAAAAATTATGAACAAATGATTGAATATATGTAGTCATATTCGAGCTTTTATTTCCTGTCCTCGTCCTCAGTTTCTAACTCAACAATTATTCATTTTTCATTTTTTTTTCTCGGTTTCTAACTCAACAATTATTCATTATTCATTTTTTTTTCTCGGTTTCTAACTCAACAATTATTCATTATTCATTTTTTTTTCTCGGTTTCTAACTCAACAATTATTCATTTTTCATTTTTCATTTTTTTTTCTCCGCTCTTCTTGAATGCCCTCGTTAACAGATCCACCGCTTTTTTCATTTTTTTTTTCTCCGCTCTTCTTGAATGCCCTCATTAACAGATCCACAGCTAGCAGATATTGTCTTCTTTGGGCTTTCCCTTTCGGACTTCCCCTCAAGACTTTAAAACGCGCTAGGGGAAGGTTTTCACATCCTTATAAATAGTGGTTTGTTCTCCTCCCCAACCAATGTGAGACATCACAATCTACCCCCTTCAGGGCCCAGTTGTTCTCCTCCCCAACCAATGTGGGACATCACAATCCACCCCCCCTTCGGGGCCCAGCGTTCTCGCTGGCACTCTTTCCTTCCTCCAATCGATGTGGGACCACCCCCAAATCTACCCCCGGTGGTTTGTTCTTCTCCCCAACCAATGTGGGACATCACAATCCACCTGATATGAACCACGACCAAGGAATTTCCATACCTCAAGGTCCAATTACAAGGACAAGAGCCAAGAAGCTACAACAAATCTTATACAGTTATATTCAAGCTATGGTGAGCTCATCAAAGAAAATTCTAGAAGACGTTGGAGACCTCCCTTATATGTTATGCAAAGTTGAGCTTCAAGACAGAGATGAATTAAATGCACTTTAAGTTGCATTTAATGAACTCCGCTGAATTTATCAAAATAGTCCAAGGATGACTAATAAGCACATTTTATTATTTGCATTATTTAATTATAGTTTAACTATTTGTTGTCATATTTAAGCTAATTTTAAATATAGGAGTTAAGGTTATATTGTAACCCACCTAGGTTACTGTATTCCACCATTAACTAGCGATTATGGAGGTTATGAGTATTTCTCATTTACTAGCCCATTTAATTTTGGAACTATGTATCACATAAAGGTTTGTAAAGGCTATATAAAGCCTTCTTTTTTCTTTGATTAGACATCAGATTTTGGAATTAAGAATAGAATTTCTATTTTAGCTTTGTTGAGAGCTAAACTTTCTTTGCAAATTCTTGCGTTTAGAACTTGCAGGTAGAGTCATTCAAGTGGTATTGATCAAACCTCTTGTGGAGTGATTCGAATCACGAGTTTAGAAACGAGTTTTCTTTACTCTTGATCTTGATCATCAAGGTAATCCGAATCTTACTCTCCTTGTAGTTGATTTCCTTATCATATCACCACCCCTCTTCGGGGCCCAGCGTCCTCGCTGACACTCTTTCCTTCCTCCAATCGATGTGGGACTGCCCCCAAATCCACCCCCCGGTGGTTTGTTCTCCTCCCCAACCAATGTGGGACATCACAATCCACCCCCCTTCGGGGCCCAGCGTCCTCGCTGGCACTCTTTCCTTCCTCCAATCGATGTGGGACCGCCCCCAAATCCACCCCCCTTTGGGGTCAGCGTCCTTACTAGCACACCGCCTCATGTCTACCCACCTTCGGGGAACAGTGAGAAAGCTGGTATATCGTTCGGTGTCTGGCTCTGATACCATTTATAATGACCCAGATCCACCGCTAGCCGATATTGTCCTCTTTGAACTTTCCCTTTCGAGCTAAGGCTTTAAAACCCGTCTGCAAGGGAAAGGTTTCCACACCTTATAAGGAGTGGTTTGTTCTCCTCCCAACAGACATCACAAAAAATAAGGATTAAAAAGTTGTGAAAGTTTAAACGTATTTTTAATATATTTTTGAAACACCTCTAAAGTTAAGAATACTTTTGAAATAAAATAATAACGAGAATATATTTTTTATTAGAAAATTTTAATATATATATATATATATATAAGGGATTAAATTAAAATTGTAAAAAAAAAAAAAGGAATTGATTAAGGTATATTTAGTCCGCCGCCAACCCAAAGGAGGCCCACAAATAGAGAGAGATTATTGAGGCAAATTATTTGGGGACTTTCACATCAAAACCATAGCCTCCAAAGTTTGTATCTTTTTGTTTATTTATAACCTAATCTTCACCAAACTTCAATATTTGGACCCTTTTTTGCTCTTCATTTTACCATAGAGTTAATTAGAAAGTTATATTTTACCTATAAATCGTACGATTTCACTTACCTCGTGTACGTTCTCCTAAATCTTAACCTCTAAATCTTCCTTTTATGTATTGGGTGTCGGCACCCTTCTGTAATCCCGTCAACTTCCTCACACCCTCGTGTCCTCTTCAACTTTGGTGAATTCAATACTAAACCCTATCAAATTTCGCTTCTCGAGTTCTTGTCGAATCATTTCAAACGAGCCCTTGGAAATTGAAGTCTGACTCCTTTTTTCTGGCACGATAATTTGTCTTCTCATGAACTCTTGAATTTACGAACATGTTAGATGGTTTAGTCCTCTACCTATGTTGTATACTCTATGACATTGCATAAGATAATGTGATTATGCTACTATGAGGGGGACGGTTTGGGGTTTGCCAACTAACTCCTAATTGTAAACTTGTCTCGATTGACAAGGGTTCACATAGTATTTTATTAACTCGTAGAGACGTATGGTCATTCCCCTTATAATTATACAATGTGGAGATTGTTAAAGGGTCGTCAGTTAACCTTTATAGTAGAATTGACTCGATTGACTAGAATTCCACATATGTATCTGATATTAAGTTGGCTGGTAAATAAAATGTGAGACCTATTAAAGGGTCGCTCGGTTAACGCTTAATAGTGAATTTGCCTGATTGACTATTACCTATATTGATATCTAATGATGAGGTGATGTATAAGAGGGTTGTGCGCTAGATAATTTATGATATATAGCCATAAGAACACTCTGTGTGAAGATGATTAAGCGATCTCCGGCTATCTCTTAGTCATGAACTTGCTCAAATACACGTAAGAGTTCACACAAGTATAGTTTAGTTAGTCGGCACGTGAGTTGCTCCCTCGACATTATGATGATGATTATGATTATAGTATTATTAGAGAATCGCCAACTAATCTCATGTGCATGATTTGAAGAAAAATATAACAAAGAATAGTAGAAAGCTAACTAAATCATCTTAAAACCCCAAGAAGACCCTAATGAGATAATCGAGCTCATATGAGCGGTTTGAGCTCCTAAAGGAGCTAGGTTGTGAGAAATGAAACGAACTCTAAGATGAGCTATATTACGAGAATTGATGGGTTTCGAGAAACTAGATTTTGAGTGACGATAAACATTAAGTAACGAAAATTCGTATGACGAGCTCGAACGAACTAATAAAACCTAGTTGCTAATTTCTTAAAAACCTACGACTTAGACACAATACTCGGTGTATAAGACATAAGAACATGGTACATGAATGAATATCTGACACCAGACTTCAAATAACTTAAGAGCCTATAAGCAAGCTACTTATTGAGTATTTCTATACTCATTTACGCTACTGTTCTTTTACAGATGGAACATGAGTTTTTCGGTAGAAACGAGTGCATACACGAGTTGTAGTCTATAAGAGTCGAGATAAAAAAAAAATTAAAAAATTCTACAGATTACCAAATTTTTTTTTTTTTTTTTAAGTTCACCGATATAAATAGACGAGAATTATGTGTCCCATGTCATCAAACATTCTTAAACTTGTCAAATTCATTTGCTACATACGACGTCGTGTGGTTGAAGTTGAAAGTGACCAAGTTTAAACATGCAGCTGGAATTGACAAACAAACTCAAATAATTAGATGAACTCAAAAACAAATTTCAATAATTCCATGTTCAATATATATCTTTATGTTTAACAAACAAATGGGATGATGTGGGCTTTTTTTTTTTTTAATGTAATTAACGAAATGAACAAAAATTTCGATATCAATCTTGTTCTTATCTTGTTAATGATAGAGTATTTTTAGTTCAACAACACGTAAGTATCAAAATTTGAACCTCGAATCTTGATTTTGGTCGAAGATTCATGTTGTAACCAGCTCGTATTAACTAAAAATGATTGGAACAGTTTGAATTTGATGAAATGAGAGCCGAAGAATGTTTCAATTTCGCTTGTACAAATAAAAAGGGTACCTGATCATATATGCACCATTTGATGGTAGATAAGATTCGAACATCTGATCTCTTAGTCAATAAAAAAACATATGCTTTCATGAGTTGAAAAGATTCGAACGTCTGATCTCTTAGTAAATAAAAACATATATGTTTTCACGAGTCAAATTACAAGTCAAACTACGATGTTTTTTTTTTTTTAAGTATTCGAGCTACGTAAAATCATGGTTCAAGGAAATGTGACGTAGATGGTAGAGTTTTGGATGTTTCATTTCTACCCCTGAAGAGGCTTTTAAGTATTCGAGCTACATAAAATCATGGTTCATATGACCCGATAACATGATCAAATTGGACAGGTGGACTCCCTCGATTCATTGTACTGAAGCGATTCGAGAAGAACGATTAGGGTCATATTCTATTCTTTCTACAATACCCATAGATGTGTTTCGTTTGAGATCAATTCTTCGCTGCAATCGCTTCGATCCACCCCCTTGATGAAAAAGCGTAATACACCCTAAGAAATTCCTACCCACAAACTTTCCTATACTCGTGAATTGTTTAAGTGCTCTCCCGTCTTGGCTTTGTCTCATTGTCCAGATCATAATACTTAACCCAAACCAAAAGAGTATAATTAGGTTAGATTTCTGTTAACATTTTTTTAGTCAGGTCAAGCAGACCAATTTGAAAATAAAGTTACAATCCACCCAACCTGTCCTACTTTTAAACAAATTAAAAAAATCAACGTTTATAATCGATGTTGGTGATGCCTTGTGCCTTATAAATATTTGATATTTAAATTTAATAAAATGTTAGTTATTAATATTAGATGTATTATACATAAATATAATTTTTTTAAATAATTAAAAAGAAAAGTAACCCAACAACTAGATGAATTTGGCTGGATCAAGCTGTGAACTCTATTCATTTGATCAGGTCGCCCAAAAGATTCTTCTAAAAACATATATTTTAGTTAAAAAAATGTATGTCGTCCCTGCATGATTATCGATTTTATGGTTTAGACGCAATCATTTATATTAACAAAAAAATATATATATATTATATTTTCTTAAATACTTAGAACACTCAATATACACGTGAATAATACCCAAGAATTATGTTTAAAAAAAAAAAGATTTGTTCGAGTTGACCCAAAAGATTTTTCCAATCCCCTACTCGAGTTTTACTTCAACAATTTATGTCTTGTCTATTGAACTTTGTTGCACTACGATTATCGATTTTATGATTTAGATGCAATCGTTTACATTAAAAAAAAAAAAAAAAAAAAAAAAAAAAAAAAAAAAAAAAGTATTATATTTTCTTAAATACTTAGAACAGTCTAGGTACACGTAAATAATACCCCAGAATTATTTAAAAAATAATAATAATAAAAGCAGCCAGCAGCCATTAATTTAATTAATATGTTAAACATGATTAAGTTAACCAGGCTAAGAAGCCATTAGAATCTTAAATTTTGAATTGGAGAAGAGAAGCTGATGCTTTGGTTAGAAAACGACTTATCAGTCGGAATCATATTCCTTACGCAATTAATCATCTTCTCACTCATACCTAAATGGCTTCCATATGCCTATTTCCAAGTGTTCTTGACCCCCTCAATCCATCATTTTGTTCGAGTTACCAAAATGAGCATAGCTTAGCGGTAATTGATATATATATATATATATGTTTAGAGGTCGAAAGTTTAAATTTTTTCATATAGTATTACTAATAGTTTTTTTTTTTCGATATTAATATAATAATTTATTTTTATTTTTTATCCAGGGATGAGCATATTAAATATTGGGGTTAGTGCATGAATTTAGAATTATTATGGGCATAATGAAATTTTCCTTTGGTATGAAGTTAACATGTCTTTATAATTAATGCTACTTTTTTTAGTTAAATAATTATAAGTTTGTCCTAGTGTTAATAGTTCTTTAAAAGATCGTGTATAATAGTTCATTTCATAACAGTTAATTTTGTGTTAGATTCGTTAATTTTATCTATCGAATTGCATTAGTTTAGTGTTTATGAGACGCATTGACTACCATATAAATAAATATGTGGTTATAACGTGTCAAATGGATAAACTTGGGCAGTTTTAAATTGGGATGAATTTTAGAGTTTTGTTCTTTAAAAATTCAGGATGAGCAAAGTGATTAAGGAAACTAGGATCGGTTGGGTTTAGAACAAATTTTCAAAATATACGACATACTATTACTGATCCCCAAAGGAAACCACGAAGTTAGAGGAATTACTGCAGTTAGGCTTGTCTTTACAAAACTCTGTTTTCAAGTTCGAATCCCAAAAAAGATGCACAACAATGATAGTTTACCATTCATGAATCTATTAGACACAATCCTAAAAGATACGAGACCGAAAGCTCAATTTCACAAACTTCTGAGCAAATTATAATGAAAAACACATGTTTGGCTCTCCCATCATCATCAAGGAGTCAAATTTTGGAGTAATTAATTGCAACACAATTTGAGACATTGAAAGTTCCTTGTGATCAAAGTCACTCCCAAGGAAAATGAATTTAGAAAAGAAAAAAAAACAAGAAATTACAAAAAAGAGTTTCTTTAATTCAAAAAAGAAGAGAAAGATAATGAAGCAACCATTGATCCATCCATATGCAAATCTTACACAATTCAACACTCTACCATCTACACGTATATAATATATAAATATATATATATATATATATATATATATGCAAATGTCAAATGAATTTCAAAGAGCATTCCTATTACGAAGAACAATCCATTTTAATACTCCAATGATTATTTGGGTTTTGTGCCTAATTTTTGCCATTAAATATGGGATTGAGATCAAATAACATAATATAAATAAAGGGATAAGCTTTAAATTTTGCATTATTTTAGTCTTTTTGTTTTTGATTTATTTGGGCAATAGAGTGATAATTAAGATATTATTCAGCAAAATAAGATGCTTAAAATATTATTCTAAAGTACTTTTTGAAATTAAAGAAGAGAAATGGTGTAAACTAAATTACTTTAAGGAAAATTCTTGGTGATTTTGACTCACATATATCAAATCATGTCATTTGTGATTGAAGAAAAGAGCGACAGCCTTTGGTGTTCTTCATTGGGCGCCATGTTCTTCCTCCTGCTTTTCCAAAAACAATATCTATAACAAAGACAATAACAATTCCCTCAATCATTTCAAGAAGATTCATTTCGTATTCTATTTTTCTTTTTCTACATTTCATTTTTCATCGAAATCTAATCAAAATGGCACGAATTGATCTTATTGAGACAATAATTCCATATAGTTTATCACAAGACAATAATTCTATAAACGCTGTTTATCGCATGTGACAATATGCTTTTGTTCTATCACTTTGGCCCACTGATCAAAATTTTCAACAATAAGATATATCCCCACCGCACTCATTTAAGTATATTTCAGCCGATCAGAACATATATATCTGACTAAAGGGCTAAAGTTCGAATCTTCGGCCTCTAAACGTGTGTGTATATGGAACTTGTTAGTCATCAAACAAGGCATATGACAGATAAATTAGCAATTTAGAGTCTTCAAATCCTTCAAAATAGTTGAGGATGATGATATATATCTATTTCAGTTCAGATGCTATTTCTTTTCCTACATCTAGTTAATTATTCCTTGGATGGGGCCGAAAGGTTTCGCACCAATCCATTTAGCTATATTTTTGCAAGCAATATGGCCACTTAGGCCCAAACTTCTAAGTCCTACAACCCATTTGAACAAAATTCAAATACCATGAAACAAGAAGCATAGTCACGGGCCAACAGAAGAAGCACATAATATAGTTCAGCCAATCAAAAAATGAACCTTGCGTACCTTCTTAGTTATGCATCAGATGAATTCTCTTGTAATCGTCCAATCCGATGCGTCTCAAATCCCAAACCTGGACGTGTATGGAACTTGAGCTTCGAAACACGAAGGGAATTGGGACTACCACCTACAAGCTTAGGCTAAATTAATTGTCAGTAAATCGGGTTATATACATATACAATGCCAGCAACTTTAAAAAGGATCAGCAGACATTGGTGACTGACAACTTGTACAAAAGGATAAGAAATTATAGGAGAAAGCATGAAAAAAGACCCATCATCTTTGCACTAAAACCAGATCTTTAAACTAAATTAGTTCGCTTTTAGTAAAACAATGTTCGGTACACATAAAGCCGATGACAAGCTTAATGATAGGTTCAAGAGTGATTTGTGCATTATAGCTCAATTACAAGCCATAGAGAAAAAAAAAGGCAAAACTATCTATCAAAGTTTAACAAAGTCACGATCTACTATAGGTGGGGGTTTGGGAAACAAACACTTGAGAAGCACCATAGAGCTGATTTCAGAATGCATTGAGTTCAGTACTTAGGAGGCGGCTGCTGTGTGGGTAACAAGCCAAATCGCTTCTTAAGAAGAACTCTCTGCCTCGAGTATTTGTCATCAGGGGAGAAACGAGCTGCAGACAGAAAATGTACAACAGGTTATCAGGAGTTCGAAACTGCTAAAACCATGACCGCGTCGAAGGGATGGTATAGAGGGCAATATCTGAATTAATTCAATTAATATAGAGAACAAATGATGACATCTCTAAGGAGAAAGGTGAACAACGACATTATCCTCTTCTACATGTCAACCAATGATAAATGTTGCCTGCATATATATCGACAGCCTAAATTCGTTCTCAAGAGTGTATAATTGCAATCTTCACAATAGGCTCAGCCACAGTGAAATTAACAACTGAAATAGACTACATATATCGTTTGGAACCAATTCCCATATTACAAGAACGACAGCACAGATATTCCAGCATGGTCTTTCTCCCAATCAAGATTATTGATATTTCTAATTCTGAAAGTAAGGGAAACGAGATGGCATACAACTAGCAAGGTAATGCAAAGAATTTTACCTGGATGAGCAGATTGTGCGACCAAACCTAGAGGCGATTCTTTCTGTACAAGAAAAAGGAAAATGCAAACTAGATACGTTAGCAGAAATTAGATATCAGCATAAGAAAAAGTACAAACAGTGCGGGGAATTAGCAATGTTTTATCAAGCCAGTTGAAATGTGTGTGCAGGGATTAATTCATATGTATTTTGTTGGCACAATGGTTTGCATTTTAAAATGTACAATTCTACCAAAAATGAAAATAAAAAGTATACCGACTCTAAAAACTCAGTACAAATCCGTTACATACAACCTGGTGCTGATAAAATACAGAAATATTGCAACCTGAACAATAAGTATGTTGTCTCTGCCTCAAAACTGGCAGAGCACAATGGTGCTGTGTTCTAGTTGTCAATTGATGTCATGGAGGAAGACTAAAATGCCCTAGGAGGGAGAGAAGAGAGTAACACAAGAACAGGTCTGGCTCCATACCATCGAAAGAAATTGGACGTGGGAAATCACATGTCAGTGGAGTGTGTAAAAGTAACTTTGGAGATTTTTCCGATGAAAGTCCTGTTGTATATCTTACAGCACTATGACTTACATATCTTTTGGTTACAATATTAGAGTTTTACCATTCTAAATAATTGTCTAATCAAAGTGGAATTGCATCAGACATATTTTCTTGTTACTTCATAACAGGACCACTTAGGCAATTATAGTGTATTCAGGAAAATAAGTTGATATAATTAGAATCAGGGTAAATTATGCAGGCCCCTGCAATATTTCAAAAGACTCTAATGACATATGAATTTTAAAGGGCCTCCAATTCCATCTCCAACCCCAGCTTCCACAATATTTCCATCATTTATATTGATGAAAAGAACTTTTGGAGAAATGAGACATTCATAAAATTTTATCTAAAGTTTCAGGAAACAATTTGGGATAGCGTCACTTGAGGCTAAAGATGTTCAAACGATCATCAACAGCTTCACACTATACAGGAAACAATGCCTGCTATCTTACTTCTCTCTTTGGAAAGTAGTAGCAGTGCTCAATCCTCAAAAAGCGAAGGCCCAGCCAAAAGTTCTGAGTTCTTTTGGGATTTTGAGACTCCACAAGATCTTGAAAACTTGATAAATGAGAAAGGCATTGATCTCCAGATTTAATAAGCTAACCAAATAACACCTTCCAGGAGAAACAATCACTAACTTGGATGCCAAGAAAACTGATCCCAGTTATCTACACCTTGCACATTGATCTTGAGTGGGTAGCTCATACCAGAACGTAAGCTAAGCAAGGAAAGGAATAGATTAGATGGTTGCTCTCTTCCCTCTGTCAGTCAGATATATGGGAAGAGAGGCCTCTAAAGTCTCTCGGCTTATCCAAGGATTTTTTTCTTTTTCTCCCCCTTTTGTAGGATGAAAGAAAAAAAATTAGTTCTAAGAGATCGTAGTCCTTATATCTCCTAAAGCGCTTTCCAAACGGAGCATATTATGGCCCCGCCCATTTTACCACCAAGAATTGATGGGTCAAGCAATCCCTAAATGAGTAAAGCCAAAGACCCCAAGAGAGTCCCCACATCAAGAGTTGTCCTCTGCAGACGAGTAACTAGCTTGTCATAAGAGTTCTGCCTGAGACAAGTAGCTAGTTTGTCAAAGAAAGGCTATAAACTCCTATTTTGGCCCCCATCGTTGAAAAATCCTTGAACTTAAAGGTTTCAACTACCATTTGAATTAGCAAGTGAGAAGGATTACATAATAGTAGCAATGAAGCTCTATGACCTTATTTCATCCATCCCTTTTTCTTGCCAGGTGGGCCCTTACCCTATCCAGACACCATATTTGCTTGACATATTGGACTGTCTTAACAAACTCTCGTCAAGGAGAGCCCGATAATCCATTTGGCAAGCCATTGAAGAACTTCTCAGCCTCAAAACAGATCTATCCATGTCTACCAGCTTCGATATAAGCAGAAACAAAGTCCCAGTAAGAATATAGCTAAAATCTCTACCAGCCCGAACAGTAGAGAAAGAATGGCGTCTAAACTCTAAAGCCTCTCCTCCTCCATGGTCAAAGGAAGGGACCAAGGTAACTCTAATCTGCCATCATGAAATGGTGAAGAAAAGAAAGGAGGATTTGAAATTCATGAGACAAAGCTCAAAGCCTTACCGCGAACTTTATGGAAAATTGGATATTCTAAGTAAGGGTGCACTATAAATTTAGGCAATCATTTAATGGGTACAACAACGAAAATGCAACTGCACAAATGACTCGCACTTAATGATGGTAGCCTACTTCAATATCAAGTGAGATCTAGCTCTAATCTTTTAAGGATGACCTGCACAAATAGAATTAATCCTATCTCCAAAACTTATAGTCAGTGACTAAATAAACCTTCATTATCTTCAAAATCAGAGAGTACATACAACACAGCTTATCTGAGACGCGGCAGACACAGTTCATGAATTTAAGATTTTTTTTTTTTTTTCAAAGGACTCAACGCCGCTAATCAATTGATGTGATATCGATGAACTTTTAAACAAAGAGCAAAGAAAAAAAAAAAAAAAAACGAACAAGAAAGACAAACCTTTGTGGTGTAGACTTTGTCACCATTGTCGTTTATGTAATACATAAGATACATCGTTGCTAAACACTCAACCTGAAAAAAAGTTGGGAGAAAAATCAATTCATTCCACAAACTTAATGCAAAAGCCCTAAACACAGAAGATTTGAATAACATCCATGGATAACTGAAAGAAAAATCAACAATCCTGAATTCATATGAACGATAAACATATCCAACGAGCAGTGACAATTACCTAATATTCGAGGGTTTTGGAAATCAATACCAGAAGAAAAACCTTACCGCTTGAACGAAGAACTGGAAAATGGCGGGATACGAGAAATCACGAAACTAGGGTTTAAGAACCTGTTTAAATCCACTGGAAAGGCTATTTTCGTCTTTTCATTTCTTTTTCCTTCTTTTTCTTAATTTTCCGGTTTTATTATAATTTAGAACAAACCTTTTGTTTTTTAATTTGTAAAAATAAAAAATTAAAACAAAAAGTGTTTAAAAATATTTATAAGTAATTAAAAAATAATTTTGCTTTCATTTTTTTAAAAAAATAAATACTAAAATGTTTAGCTTGCTGTTTTTTGAATTCCTTTCAATTATATATTTTTTTTCTATAAAAATTTTAATTTTTAGTTAAATTCTAAAATAATTTTTTAAAATTTTTAAATATTAACGTACAAAAATAAACTTACCAATGTTTATAAATTTAATTTTTAAAAACTAATAAGAAAAATAGATAACAAAATAAAAATCCCATAAATTAAAAAAATATATATATAAATTTAATTTTAATTTTAATTTTCGATGTATAATTTTTTTTTTTTTCACTCTATTATGTCTTTAGTAAAAATAAATAAATATTTTTGTAATTACTTAAATATTAAATTTAAACGTAAAAAAGAAATTTGAATATTTATCCAATTTCGTATTTTTTGGGATATTGAAGAAGGGCAAATGAGTAAATTCGGTTCTCACAGTACAGTTGACCTTCTGGAGCAACCATTGTTCGAAGCCACGTCTGTGTGCACCTTCGTGTTTGATGCCTTCTTCTCACCTTAATTCCATTAAATTCAATTTTGTTTGGAAATCCATTCCCCCAATTCCATTTCTTTGAATCCTCAAGCTTTCTGTGAATCAATCGCCATGTCGTTTGAGGAGGACGAAGAGACCTTCGAGCACACTCTCCTTGTTGTTCGTGAGGTTTCCGTCTACAAAATCCCTCCTCGAACCACATCCGGCGGCTGCAAATGCGGCGAGTGGCTACAATCCGACAAGATCTGGTCCGGCCGCCTTCGTGTTGTGTCGTGTAAGGACCGATGTGAGATCCGGTTGGAAGATCCGAACTCCGGTGAGCTTTTTGCTGCTTGTTTTGTTAATCCGGGTCAGAGGGAGAACTCCGTTGAGGCCGTTCTTGACTCCTCGCGATACTTCGTTTTGAAGATCGAGGATGGCCAGGGTAAGCACGCTTTTGTAGGTTTAGGTTTCGCTGAACGAAATGAAGCTTTTGATTTTAATGTGGCACTGTCCGATCATGAGAAGTATGTCAGGAGGGATCATGAGAAGGATCCGACTGGTGGCGGCGATGTCAATGAAGAGAGCCACATTGATATCCATCCTGCTGTGAATCACAGATTGAAGGTATTCATTCCTCTGGTTTTATTTTCACCAATCAATGAAGATGATTGTCTGCTGGGTTCTTGATTATGAACTGATCTGATTAATGAAATCATCTGATCCAACCATTTGGAAAACAAATCGTTCACATTGAATGTTAGGAATCACGAACCTCCACAATGGTATGATATTGTCCACTTTGAGCATTGAAGGCCTCATATGACATGTATTCCTCACTTATAAACCCATGATCAACCCCTTAATTAGCCGATGTGGGAATCCTCTCCCAACAATTCTCCCCTTGAACAAAGTACACTATAGAGCCTCCCGTGAGGCCTATGGAGCTCTTGAACAACCTCCCCTTAATCGAGGCTAGACTCCCAACAATTCTCCCCTCGAACAAAGTACACTATAGAGCCTCCCCTGAGGCCTATGGAGCCCTCGAACAGCCTCGATTACCTCCTTTAATCGAGGCTGACTTCTTCTTTGGAGCCCTCAAACAAAGTACACCCTTTGTTCCATACTTGAGTCGCTTTTGACTACACCTTTGAGGCTCACTTCGACATTTGAGGATTCTATTGACATGGCTAAGTTAAGGGCATGGCTCTGATTCCATGTTAGGAATCACGAACCTCCACAATTGTATGATATTGTCTACTTTGAGCATTAGCTTTCCAGGCTTTGCTTTTGTTTTCCCCAAAAGGCCTTATACCAATGGAAATGTATTCCTTATTTATATACCCATAACGTTTGCTAGCTTGCAAGTAATTACTATGATTTAGTAGCTGTGAAATCATAACGCTTTATATTGACATTGTGATTGTGCTTCTTTACAATGGGCTGGATGATAGGAAGGTGAAACAATTCGGATCAATGTGAAGCATAAACCATCTAGTGGAACTGGTATGCTATCAGCTGCTGGCTTGTCAGGGTCTGGTACTGGAAAGCCAAAAACTCTGAGCCTTGCTCCACCACCAACTGGAGCTAGGAAAATCAGTTCTCCTCTTCCACCCCCTCCAAATGATCCAGCTGCGCGGAAATTATCTGCCAGCGCGTGTCGGGATGTCGAACGTGAAGGAAAAAGAGACAATGTAAGCAATGCGAGCAATCCTTTATCAGATCTTTCCCAACTTGAGGTATAGTGTCTACTGCTAGTTGCTCATTTCCTGACAGAGAAACATGTTTGATGAGGACAATGTCATTCTTAAGTAATATTAATTGACTCTTTTAACTTACATATTATGGTTCCTCTGTCCTTTATGCACAACCCATTTAAATCTAGATTAGTTTTATGAAACACATTACTAAGTTTGATTCGACTCGAGTATTGGTTTCTCTCCTTTGTGATTGGAATTGGCTGCTATCTTAGATTCTTATTGTGATATCTCACATTGGTTAGAGAGGGGAACGAAGCATTTACTATAAAGGTGTGGAAACCTCTCCCTAGTAGGCGCATTTTAAAAACCTTGAGGGAAAGCCCAAAAAGGACAATATTTGCTAGTGATGGGCTTGGACTGTTACAAATGGTATTAGAGCCAGACACTGGGCAGTGTGCCAGCGAGGACGTTGGGTCCCCAAGGGGGTGGATTGTGAAATCTCACCTTCCTTATAAGGGTGCAGAAACCTCTCCCTAATAGACGTATTTTAAAAACCTTGAGGGGAAGCCCAAAGATGACAATATCTACTAGTGGTGGACTTGAGCTGTTACAAATGGTAATAGAGCCAAGCACCGAGCGGTGTGCCAGCGAGGATGCTAGGCCCCCAAGGGAGGTGGATTGTGAGATCCCACGTTGGTTGGGGAGGGGAACAAAACACTTCTTACAAGGGTATGGAAACTTCTCCCAAAAAAACGTGTTTTAAAACCTTGAGGGGAAGTTCGAAAGGGAAAGCTCAAAGAGGAAGTGTCTAGTGTGATGAAGTTTATTGAGTTTTTCAAATGCTTGAGCTATAGCCTTATGATTCCTTATTAGAGCCGTGTGCCAGCGAGTATGTTGGGCCCCGAAGAGGGGTGGATTGTGAGATCCCACATCGGTTGGAGAGGGGAACAAAACATTTTTTGTAAGGGTGTGAAACCCTCTCCCTAAAAGACGCGTTTTAAAACTTTGAGGGGAAGCCTAGTGTGACGGAGTTTATTGAGTTTTTCAAATGCTTGAGCTATAGCCTTAGATTTCTTATTTCTTGAAGATAATCTGATATTGATCCACATTCTTTAGGTTCACTTAGAACATACACGAGTGCATGTATCCTTAGGAACTCATGTCAATGAACAAATCTAGAACAATTTTAACTCGTGATTCGTCGCATTTGCAGAGAAATCTTCCTTCGGCGCCGAGTTCGACAACAGCAGCAGCATCAGGATGGGCGGCATTCTGATCAAAGTAAGCTGGTGTTTGTTATTTAAAACAAAAAGTCTTAGTTTTATGTAATCTTCATTTTTTGTTCCTCTTGAGGGTGAAATGAGAGG
Source organism: Cucurbita pepo subsp. pepo (assembly GCF_057944985.1). Classification (NCBI taxonomy): domain Eukaryota; kingdom Viridiplantae; phylum Streptophyta; class Magnoliopsida; order Cucurbitales; family Cucurbitaceae; genus Cucurbita; species Cucurbita pepo. Next base: position 1,661,641 of record NC_141812.1, read on the forward strand.
GGAGGAGGAATGAGATGGAAGGGAAGCTATAAGTGATAATACCATATTGGAAAATAATCTTGGAATACATATGTATACTTCTCCAGTTATTTTCCCTATCTATCTTGAGTTGTCTCTTTAGCCCTTTTGCTTCTGTTCTTCATTGCCTTCATTTCATTTTGCCATTTTGCTATTCAACTCATAAAAGGATGTCTGCTTCATGTATATAATACGGTGGTAGGGGTATACACGGATTGAGTTGGGTTGAAAAAATCTTTCCGACCAATTCGAAATTTCGGATTGGTTGGGTTGGTGACTGAGTTCACGATTCCAACTTTTGAGTTGGGTTGTTAAGTTGTTCGGTTTTTTTTTTTATTATTTTTTAAAAAAATTACTTTTCTATGATATATGTTGCATTAATAATTTAAATTTCATAAAGTTCAAATATAAAACATTTATGAGTCATAACATATCACTAACATCGGTTACAAACGTCAAATATTCTTAATTTTTTTTTTTACAAGTAGGGTAGGTTTGAGTTGGATTGTGGCCCTATTCCCGACCACTTGCAAATCGAACTAATTTTTTCGATCTTCCAAAAATTCAACTCAAAAAAAAAAAAAAAACTAACCTAACCCAATATTATGGTTTGGGATTTGGATAGTTTAGGTTGATCGAGATATCGGGTCATTTGAACACCCTTAGGTAGGCCTCATTGAACTAGTAAGTTATTGAAATTACCCTGGTAAAGAAATACGAGCCTATTGTCATCTCCTAAAACATCATTCCAAGTACGCCTTTAACATATAAGCACAAGTTTTCTAAGTGTGTTCTGTCTTTTCCCTCTTTGGTTGTCCTAAAAAATTTTAGATCTCATTTGGATGCAGAAAAAATTAGTCGATCTATCAATATTCGCCAATTTGGTTGTGCCAAAATCGACAATATGTCGTAATGCACCTCAAATGTTATCAACGGGCACTCATAACGGGTTGAATTGTAACCTAATAAATATACCATAGACTATAGAATTACACAAACAAAACAAAAAAAAAAAATTTGAAATGATAACAGGAATGGAAGAGCATGTCTGGATCTTGATGGAATGGTCAGGTTTCTAGTCTTTCATGAACTGAAGGAACATTTAAATTGTAATAAACAATTCGTCTACATCTACAAACTGAAATTTTGGCTACCCATCATCCATGATCAAACACTCTACAAATTGAATCACCCACAATCTGCTTCCAGTTAGGTCCGGTTAACTGTACACGGTATCATTGTCCTGTAAGGCACAGCTCGGTTAGTAAAAGAAGGGAAGAATAGAATGAATAGTTTAACCTTTCGTAAACGTTTCTAAACCATGCTGTGAGTAGAAATCTGTTAGAATATTGAACAAAAACTAGACCTAAAACAATATACCGGCCTCGATTTTTGTTCAAGATTCAAACATATGTCTATTCTCAATAGTAGTTTAGAAAAGTTTATGAAATCGACTATTTTTTAAACGAAAAAACAAGTTCTTAACTGAGCCTACACAAAATTCCAACTAAGAAAGTCTAGGAGTGGATAAGGCCCGGAGTGATAGGTACCATGGAAGTATAAACTAACTGTGCTTAGATTACTGTTTATACTCTGCCTTCAGAACCCAGAATGATCCACTGGTGCTTCTCTCTAATATTGCTATCTCTTTCAGCAGATTCTTAAACAAGGGCAGATCGTTTGAGGGTATCCTCTCCTTAAAATGCTGTACAATACTGGCTGAATCAGCGGATCCGCCTCTTTGTTGAATAAACGTACATATCTGCCGAATCAATACTTCGGGTTGTACTCCAGAAAGGTTCTTCAATGATCGAGAAGAACCGACACCGGCACCTCGTACGTTGTTTGAACTACTTGAAGGAGCTGGTTGATGATGTTCAAGCCCAGCGCTTAATGCTCTTTCTTGGTTTCCTCTGATTTTAGCCAGAAGTTCAGCTGAAGATAAGGCCTTTCCGGAAGATGTTCCAGCTGCAAGGCCATTTAAATGGCTAGCTCCATTTCTTGATGCTTCATCTGGAGATTTGGATTTGTTGTTTACCAGAGAGTTGACGGTTGAACCGAACTTCCGACGCACGGACGATGGTGCACCAGCGGTTCCAGCTTTTCCAGTCCATGTTGGAACTGAGATACGCTCGTTACTTCGTAGAATTCTAGACTGGCGCAATGCCTCGGCTGCTCTACGTGCAACTTGAGAAGCTTGCTCCTCTAGTCGTATCTTCTCCCCATCATCAGCGTTAAAAATGATATCATGATTAACGGCGCTCTGCATATCGAGAAGGATGTAAAGCAAACCACAAGAAAGAGGAGGAAAAACAAAAACGAAACAGCTGTACAGAAAAGTTCAGCATCTCGACTGTGGTCATCAGGACTAAGGACCGGTTTAGAAAGTCATTCCAAACAAACTCTAACAATACACGTGAAAATGCATATAAAAGATCGAAAAAAGGAGAGACTTACATGAATACCATGCGCATCAAAGAGGCTCTTCAAGATATTTTCGTCTTCGTCTGCCCCACGACCCTGACCCATCTCTACAGAATCATCTCTTCCAGAAGTTTCAGTCTCTGATTTGCATGGTTTTTCATCAGCAGAATCTGCATACGATACTGAGCCACCGCCATTTTTTTGTTCGTCCTTCTCATTTTTCTGAACGCCAACAACATTTACACTATCGGTCAACTCACTGAAAATATTCGACGTTTCTGTCGATCCATCCACCGCATCCTCGTTCAGTGTAAAGAGATCTTTCATGTCTCTAGCCTTAAAGAACCTTCTCTGCTGTGGGTTTTTTAAGATCCTATTAGTGAGAAAATGTTTATATATCTGTCGATGGTACACTTTCTCCTCTATAGTTCCACGAGTGATCAATCTATACACCGTCACATCCCGCTGTTGACCAATACGCCAAGCACGCTCCCTTGCCTGTAATCGGAAAAATCAATGACTAAATTAGATTCGAATCGCTTGAATATAATAATGTAAAGTTCTCACCCTGTAGCAGAGAATAGGAACAATCTTCCATAATACTGTAATAAGCAGAAGAATATAAAAGATGCTGACTACTAAACTGCAAGAGGGGCAGTATGGTAGTGCAACATAGTTTTCCTAGTTTAAACAAAGTGATGAACCTCAATCGAACATTTCCGAACAGGTCTCGAACAACTACTTCCATAGATTAAAATTGAAAATCAGAAACATGACATATTACCTGCATGTCGGTTGACGGATTCCAATCAGGGTCGAAGATTATAACCCTATCTGCTCCAGTTAAGTTGGTTCCTAGACCACCAACCTTGGTTGTTAAAATAAAAACAAACACCTCACATGAATTGTTGAATTCATCAATCAAGGCCATTCTCTGTTTGACAGGAGTACCACCATCCATCCTCCTATAAGTATAACCACCTCCAACCATAAATCGCTCTAAAATGTCAAGCATCTGTTGGGTCTGCGCGAAAAGAAGAACACGATGACCTTGCTCCTTCCAGACCTTCAGCACTTGCTCAACCACCTTCATTTTTCCACTACGTTCAGGATTCCCATAGTCGGGATTTTGGAAAGAGTGTTCTCTCTCGAGTAGATCTGGGTGGTTGCAAATTTTACGCATTACATCAATTCCAGAAAGCGAATTTCTATTCCCATCCAAAATACTTTCCACTTCAGAGCTTGCAAGGAATGCTCTATAGACAGAACGTTGCTCAGAAGTTAGACTGCAGAAGAGAACGTGTTCGGTCTTCTTTGGCAAATGAGCATTCACATCAGCTTTCATCCTTCTAAGAAGATAGGGCATAATTAAGTCACGAAGAACGACAGCGCACCTGCATAGTGAGAACATAAAAGGTAGATAATGTTAACCCACTGAAGGAGAAGAGAGAGAGAATACGAGATCAAAGAACTACCTCCATCCCCTTTTTTCATTAAAACGTCTTTTAAGTATCATCATGATAAACCCGCCCCGTATAACTATCAGCATCATAGCTCAATTAGTAAGCGCACAAGGAATTTGTAATCGTTAGTAACCTCTCCTAAAGGCCAAAGATTCAAAACAAAGTACACTTACAAATTCTAAACATTTACCAGAAAAGAGGAAGAAACGAGGGGAAAACAATAAAAATAAGAACTCAAACGTCGACAAAAATTTCACAACATTTACCTATATGCTGTTGATACTTGCAATGGAGAGGCATTAGCATAGCCACCAACAGATATAGGAACTGCAAACTCTGCTTCAAATACAGGCAACACCCCCAGCTTCCCAGGGAAAACGAAATCAAACAAGGACCACAACTCCGTCAATTTGTTCTGAATTGGAGAACCAGTCATGATTATGCGATGTACTGTCTGCAGCTGCTTGCAAACTAAAGTGACCTCAGCATTTGGATTTCGAATACGATGACCTTCATCCAGGACTGCATACCCCCATTCAATGTCAAGCAACTTCCCACCTAACAGTCGTAGTTGTTCATAAGTGGTAATGAGCATACCGGATTCTGACCTCAAAACACGGTTTATCAAGGAATCCCATTTTTTTGTGCCTTTGGACTGTGAGTTTTTCCCATAATCACTTTCCTCTGAATCTTCACTTTCATCACTTTCATAAGATTTCTCTCGCATCTTCCTGTAAGTGGGATCATGAGCAGAATCATGAAGGATTTCCACCAAAAGGTCCGGGCACCATTTCCGTGCCTCCCTCTTCCACTGTCTAACTAGTGTAACAGGGCAGACGATGATGCTTGGTTTATAAATGTTACTGAAATGTAATGCACCTAAAAAGGCCAAGACCTGGACCGTTTTCCCAAGGCCCATCTCATCTCCAATAATTCCACCAGCCCTTTGGCAGTGCAATTCCCATAACCACTGGACCCCAACTTTTTGGTAATCGAAGAGCTGATCAAATATGCTCTGAGGAATTTTCAGCCCGCCTTCAAGCGTTACAGAAGAAGGTTCGTAAACATCATCTTCTAAATCTCCTGAATCTTCTCTTTCAGAACCTGATGTATGTAAACAATCTGACATATTCTCTGCAACATGAATAACACATCAGGTACAAATAAAAATGTTCTTCGAAACATATCCTAAGCTAAAGATGATGTAGTAAAACTAACAATCAATGACATACTCATTCAGCAAAACACTCCACGGTGAAGAATTAAAAGGAGTAAGGTTTTCTCACAGATCAATGCTATATTACAACAAATTTTCAACTAAGTAAGATAGATGCTGGTAACAGCCTGACTTCATGCATGTAACTATCAAAAAAAGTACAGAAGGAAGTAAATCTTCTCAACTAACTAACTCCCATAGATCTATGAAATTTTTCTAGTATTTTGCAAACATCTGAATATGAGGCTAAGAGGACTTGACAACAATAGCTAATTCATTTACAGATGATTGCTATTATGCAACTGCCATAGAATGCTATTCATTGAAGCGTCATTGAGGAATATACTGTCCAATACTCATCTTTGACAACTAGGCAGATGAGTTTGAGGACCAAATTATAAACGAAAAGAGGAAATAGTAACTAAAAGAATCCTGAAACATGAGAGTATTATTCCCATTCACAAGTCCACAATAAGCCAATTAAACATATTAAGTCAGGGCTTCAGTTGACGCCTTGTGATACTCTAGTTGCAAAAGGACAACAAATTTAGCCTTCTTAGATCACAGAGAAGATGACAACTAGACCAGAGGCTAGAAAAGTATATTCTGTACAATTAATTGACAACAAGGTTAAGAATTTAGACGTTAACATCATGTAAAAGATACATTTGCCAACCATAGAATCAAGGAAACTGCCGAATGAACTTTGAGAGAATAAGCTGTAGAACAACCACGAGCTAAATAAGGGGCATACCAGCAGCTTCCTCGTCTCTTTCCTCCATGGCAATTTGTTTTCTGTATTTTTTGTCTGGCAAAGGCCGTCTAGTCTTTTTGCATTTTATTTTTTTTTTAGCTTTGTCTTCTGCAGATAGGGGAACCTTTGCAGGTTTTTTTAACCTGTAAAAAGGACGAGTTGGCAGATCAAGCTTCGGCAAGTCTTCCGGATCAAGCAATTTAGTGGTTGGTCGAGCTTGTGCAGCCACTGACATTGACTGGACGGCTTTAGCAACACTGTCAGAAGCAAAGTCATCATTTTCCTCTTCTTCCTCCTTTACTTCAGGCCTTGATTGCCCGGGGTTCTGAAGACTTGATTGCCCAGGGTTCTGAAGACGGCGCTCAAAGCCCTTTAGCTTGTGAAATGGTGTTAAAATTCCCTTCCGTACCAATTCATCTCTTTCCTAAGACAAAGAATGAAAGTTACACCCTAGTCACATAACTTTTTTTTTTCCAATCGCAAATGTAAAAAGCTATTTCAATTTACAGATACAGAAGACTTGTTAAGCATCTTACAGAGGATAGCATTTGAAAACAGTTTAACTCACTGTTTCAACAAAGCCCACAGTGGCTGCATCCAAAGCTGCATCAAAATCGTTATCTTCATCAAATGACACGACTTTCAACCTCTTTTCTCCATTTTTACCTGATTTCTTAACCTCTTTAGACTTTCTTTTAGGTTTTGATCTGTCCTTGACTATCTCCAATATTGTCTCGGCATGCTTGTCGTTCAAATGGGAAAGTTCTTTCTTCAACTGCTGTTGGGTTTTCTTCAAGCTTCTTAGCCTGTCAACAGCCAGGGCATGCTGAAGGCCATCTGCAGAAGCTGAAACACCGTCCTCTTCACGCCCATGCTCCTGAGGGTCAGCACCAACATGAGAATGTTGCTCATTTCTTTCAAGTTTCTTCCCTGATTCCACTGTCGATGCAACAGCATCGATCTCGTATTCAACAGCCCTAAGCTTCTGATGGAGCAGCACATGACTGGCCGAAGGTAAATCAGTGGTATCTAACTTCTCACAGGCGTTCTCTTCTGCAATTCCTCCAACATCAGCACCATTCTCACTATTCTTTTTTGCCTTCAATACAAAAACAAATCATTCAATGATGTTAACTGCAATGAGTTCATAACTGATTTCCAGTTGAAACTCAGGAGCTGCATACTGAGTTCAATTGCATGTAAAACAGCTAGAACCATAAGTTAATTTCAGCACTGATGTACTAAATCGACAACTCACATTTTTCTCTAGGCAATCAAAACGATAATCTAATTACCCAAAACCATCATGAACCTAACCAGTAAAATTGCGACACGCTACAAACGAAAAATTATGCAAATTTTGCTAAAAACTCCGGTCATTACCTCCTCTATCAAGTCCCGCTCTATATCCTCCGGATTAGCAGACGTCACACCCAAGCTGTTCAGAAAAATCCGATCCTCCTCTTCCTCCATCGCATCAAATACGTAAGTTCATCCAACGCATTGCACTGCACAGCCAATACCAAAACCTACCAAACAAAACTAAAGCGCATCAAATCCACAACATTCACTCCCATAGTCGACAAAACTTCGCATCTAACATGTGCGTTCATACTTAAATGTTCAAACCGACCAATGAGACAAAGTTGAAACCTGAATTGGAAGCGCCGTGAAGCAACCAGAGAAGAACTAACTCCAATTCAATCAAACAAAAAAATTAAAGGCAAAATAGGATGCAGAAATCTCTGTAAACAGCGTATCAGAGAGATGAGCGAAGGAATCCGATTTCGACTATGAATCGGAAGATCGCGGGATTCCCTGAAACCTAAATTAAGGCCCGGCGCCGCCTCCGACTGGCCGCAGTTTTTCAAACATTTCTTCAGCTTTTATTTTTAATTTAAATTATTAATTATTAAATTATTTAAACGAGCATTGACGGCTCGTCGCTTGACCAGAAACAAACTTGGGGGCACGGCTTGTGTTTGTGGCTAACGTGAGCTCTTAGCCATCGTCTCCTAACGTGCGCGCCTCAATCATAAATTATATTAATATTATATTAAATATTAAATTATAATTTTTTTTTAAATACCCTCAAAATTCAAAAATAAAATCTTTAAAATATTTTTACCCCTTTTATCTTTATAAAAAAAATCAAAAAAATTAAATTACAAATTTTGAATTAAGAGACAAAATGCATAATTTATTTAATTAATTTAGCTTTAAAAAATTAAATTACAAATTTAATTCTTTGATTTTTTTTGTCCAAATCCTTTCAACTTTACAAATATTTAATAAATTTTTAAATTATAATTTTTTTTATCTCTGATGTGAAATAGGTTAATAAATTTTTATATTTTATATTTAGTGCATTTATATCTAGTTTAAAGTGAACCATTTTCAAATAGATTTAATAAATTTTTAAATATAAAATTCAATGTTTAGATATATTTTTTATTTTTATTTTAATGAGTAATTTTGTTTTAAATTAATTTTAAATTTGTGTATTTGCTTCAAACCAATTACAAATATATATATTTTTAAATAACATTGTATAACTTTTTTTTTTTATAGATAATTTATGATATCTACGATCAAGAATTAAAATCAATGACCACTTTCAACGAATTAGTCTTCGATCTTGACCACTCACAACCGATCATAGTTTATAAGGTTTAGAGGTGTGTGGTGGTCGCCAATGGTCGCTGGTTGTGATTGGTAGTCAATAATGAATGGGGATGGCGGTGGTTGTCGACGTTGGTCAATAGGCATTAGTTTGTTGACAACAACGAGCAGTGGTCGATTGATCATTAATGTAACATATATTATAGATAAATATAATTTTTTTAAATTATTAAAACAAAAATAACCTACCCAACTGCCCAACTATCCAACTCCGACTCAATCTAGACTCAATCTAATGATCAGACTCGACTTGGCTCGATGATTTGTTAGTCCAATGTGAACCATTGGCGTGACCAATTTAATTAATCCAAAATTATCTGGCTCGATGATTTGTTAGTCCTATGTGACTCAATGTAATGATTAGACCTAGCTCGATGATTTGTTAGTACAATGTGAACTATTGGCGTGACCAATTTAATTAATCCAAAATTTCAAGTTTATCGGTATAATTGGAAACAAAGTAATTAAATATATTGTTTTTAAGTGGAATATTAAAATTATAATTTTTAACGAAAATAGGAACTTAAAAAAAAAAAAAAAAAAAAGTCTAGAGAGAGAAAATAGAGGAGAGAGAAAAGAGAGGAGAGAGAAAGAGAGGAGAGAGAAATACATCGGCGGCCTGACCTCTTTGTTCTTCTTATACTTCTGCCGTCTCTCTCTCTCATCGCCACGATTTTTCTGGTCTCATCCATTTCTTCTCTTTCCCTTTCTTCATGTTCAAGATAAATATTTTCTTCCCCGAAATTTTTGTCCTAAATCTCTGATCCGAATCCCGTATTTTTCGATTACTGTTATCTCCCTTTCATCCATCAAAATTTTTTTTTTTTTTTTCCTCTTGATTTCATCTTTCAAGACGAATTTTTCGTTTAATATTCAGTTTTTTCAGTCAATGTAGCTTGATTTCTTTGAAACTAGGGTTTTAATTCGCCGTCTGGCGTTGAATATTCTCCAGGGCTTCGATTCCTAAAATATGTAGTTGAAGAGGATCATCTTCTTTGACTAGTTTTGATTTGTAACATCTTCTTTGACTAACAGCTTGATTCATCGTCTACTGTAATCTGGAGGGACTTTCTTGTTCTTCAATTTGATTGTTGTGAGGCTCTTCAGAAACTCAATCTGTCTAATCTGCTGAAGTCGTCGGCAGTGGAATTACCGACCGGAAAAAGGATCGTGCTCTTATAGACGACGATTTGAGGCAAATCGGTGTTGGTGTTGTTGCATTTAGCTTTTGGGTTGACTTTGATTAAAGAATTGGATCATGGACCATGTGATTGCGGGGAAGTTCAAGCTGGGGAGGAAGATTGGGAGTGGGTCTTTTGGAGAGCTCTATTTAGGTCTGTCTCGCAATGGTTTCCCTTGTTTTATGTTCTTTTGTAACTTTTCTCTATACAGTAAGCGTGGTTTTGATTCATTTGTTTTCTTTATTGTTGCAGCTGTTAATGTGCAAACCGGAGAGGAGGTTGCTGTCAAACTAGTATGTGATTGGGCTTCAATGGAAGAATATTTGTGATTTTTGTTCTGATTTCAACTAACTGCTTACTTTTTCATTATTAGTAATTGCTGCATCGAATTTCTGTTTACTCGTATCAAGATAGATTCAAATGATTTCTTCTTGTTGATAATCTCGTTGTTGGCTTTGAGGTCCTTTGATCGTATAATTCTTTCCAGTCTACTTTAATCAACTTGTGAAAGAAACTTCGCCAATATACTCATGTGGTACTTCATTGGACGATATATATAAGATCCATATGTATAGATATCATCATCTACATCAGAAAGCCGTATGCTTCAAAAAAAGAAAAAAGAAGAAGAAGAAGAGATCATTACTATTATACCAATTTAGGGAAGAAATTTGCAACTAGTGCTATTGATATGATCTGATCTCAACGACATTTGTAAGCTTGATAAGACGATTGCATCTAAGGTGTATGGCTCATTTGGATGAGAGGACTAGAACAGGAATGAACTGATAAGCTGGTGGTTAACAATGTTCCCTTTTACCTTGTTATGAGAGGAAGGAATGCGGTCTTAGTGTTTCTTGCTCATCTCTCTCCTGCTTTCTCTTACAAGACAGACAGCAATTTTTAGTTAATAGATCAAAACATCATTTTACTTAATTGATTCACTTTACCTCTTTTTCTTTCTCTCTTAATGAGCAACCTCATTTCCTTTGATTTTAGGAACTTGCTTTTTATGTTTTATCGCTTGTTTCTGACAGTCTGACAACGAGTAATAAGTGCCCCCTGGATGTTAAGATATTTTAATCTTTGGTTGTTCATATCGTATGCTTTCAAGCTAAAGTAATCTCTTTTTACCAAAGCTTTCAGTCCTTGGAGTGATCTTGTTTAAATTTTGAGGAATAAATACAATTAATTAAAGAAGACAGGTTTTTTATGAATTCTTCTAAGTTTAGTTGCTATTTTTCAGGAACCTGTGAAAACCAAGCATCCCCAGCTTCATTATGAGTCCAAATTGTATATGCTTCTTCAAGGAGGAAGTAAGTCTCTCTCTCATTTTCTCTCTCTGATCATTAGATGTTGTGTAAATGGATGTCTAATTGTCTAATTAATGGGGAAGTAAAAGTGTACAATTTTTAGTTTGCATCATTTGCCGTTGGACGATAAATGCCAGGGGACAGTTAGATGTTCTTGGTACTAGTATCCTAATTCATCTTTTAAGGTCTTCATTTTCATAATTAGCTCTTTTACGATGTCATTAAATTCTATATTTTGTTGATGAAGCGGGAATCCCCCACCTGAAGTGGTTCGGAGTTGAGAGTGATTACAACATTATGGTGATTGATCTTCTGGGGCCAAGTTTGGAAGATTTATTTAACTACTGTAATAGAAAGTTCACATTGAAAACTGTCTTGATGCTTGCAGATCAATTAGTAAGTGTGCAGGGCTCTTTTTGTGTTGTATACATGAGCATTGGTTGGATGGTCCAACTAATTAACCCCTACCTATTTATTGTAACTTTCAGATTAACAGGGTTGAGTACATGCATTCAAGAGGTTTTCTCCATCGCGATATAAAGCCCGACAACTTCTTAATGGGACTTGGGCGGAAAGCCAATCAGGTACTGTTTTTATGTGGCCCTCTATGCCCCCTATCAAACGGAGATTTTGTGAGGTTCTAGTCTTTTAGTGATTCAAATTATTGACAGAAATTCAGGAAAATGGGTAAGAATGATTGAAGTAGCAAAGTCTTGTATTGTTCCATTGTATTTGATGCAGTTTCGATTAAGGATAATAATATTTTTGTTATAGGCAATTGCAATAACAGTTCACGGTTTTTTCTAATCAGTGTTTCGTGTAATAATGCCGTTATAGGTATACATCATTGACTATGGCCTCGGAAAGAAGTACAGGGATCTGCAAACTCATAAGCACATACCATACAGGTTGATACTGATCTTAACCTCAGAGCTGAGAAAATTATGGTTCTGTCTGCGACATGACATGACATGACAACATATGTATCTATTTTGTTTTAAATTATCCAATTCTTTGAAGATTCAGTTAAGTACAAGAATCTTTACAGTTTTTCCACCTCACTTTTTCAGGGAAAACAAGAACCTCACTGGCACAGCTCGTTATGCTAGTGTTAACACTCACCTAGGAGTTGGTGAGTAGTTTTGGAAGGGGATGAAATTCAAAACTTCGAAAACGTTTCAGCATTTTTATTTTATTTTTAATATTATGCTTTTTTATGGGCAGAGCAAAGCCGAAGGGATGACCTAGAGTCTCTTGGTTATGTGCTTATGTATTTCCTAAGAGGAAGGTTAGTCTACTGAACTCCTAAAGAACACTCATGCATGTTTTAGGGCAGCCAAATGGAATACATGAATACTCTTAGTCTTGTTTTTTGTTTGTGTATAATGACTGTAAAATTTCTGTTTCAGCCTTCCATGGCAGGGTCTCAAAGCAGGCACCAAGAAGCAAAAGTATGACAGAATCAGTGAAAAAAAGATTTCCACTTCTACTGAGGTACCCCAAAGAATCTAAAACAAAAACACGTAGCATATGTGCTCGTATATGTAATAATCATCTAGAATGATAAAATTTTCAATAACGATCATTTGATTTCAAGTATTAAGTTATTATTTTAATCATAATTACTCTTATTTTATGTTAATATCATATATAATAATTAGTTAGTATTTCTTACTAATATCGATAACAGTGTTTGTTCGCCCTCCCCTCGAGAATTAAAAATTAAAAATAAAAAATAAAAAAATAAAAAAATAAAAAAACTAGTGAAACTTTCGTTAGATCGGGCAGAGTATAAAAATGGTGATGCGATAACACTGATACTATTATACAATTTATATTATTCTTTGTTAATATATTTTTATTTCCAAACACGGCCTCACCATGATCATAGAACATATGTCTCTTTTATGAGCAATTGGTCTCTATCTATGCTACTATTGCTGCTATTAATTGTAATTATGTTTTATAGGCGCTTTGCAAATCACATCCACCAGAGTTTGTATCTTATTTCCAATACTGTCGATCACTGAGATTTGAAGACAAACCAGATTACTCGTATTTAAAACGACTTTTTCGTGACTTGTTCATACGACTAGGTAATTCATTGTTCTTTATCTGAACCTTCTAACTTTATATTCACAATGTTTATTTCTTTAGCCCTCTATATAAACCTTCGTTTGAAGGTTTTCTTTCCCCTCCTTCAAGTGGAGCCATTTTCTGTAATTTTTTCCTTCATAGGCCGTGGACCTCTGTTTTTGTATGACCTAGTTTGGTGTACATTCATTCATCTTAATGTAATCCGATTTCTTATTGGAACGAATTTGTTGCTTGAACTTTCATGGCTTGCTTTTATCTCCCTTTTTCGTCGTCCATTATACCATTCAGTGATGAGTATGGATTTCTTAAGGATCTGAATATTTCCTTTCAGGCTATCAATTTGATTATGTGTTTGACTGGACTATACTAAAGTACCCTCAAATTGGAGGTGGCTCCAGAGGACGAGTAAATACTTGCAACTTTTTCCTTTTGTTTATATATATATATGATATGGATTTGTTATTTTGGTTTCTGGTCCCATTTTGTAGCACTCAAGTGGGAAAGCCGCAGTTACTCCAGGGCCATCTGCAGAAAGGCCAGAGAGAACCTCAGGTCTGCTTCCTTGAAGTTTTTCTCGTTTAGAATTATTGTTATTTTTCTTTAAAAAGGACTAGAACATGAATTTTCAGAAATAAAGTTCCAGTTTAGCGTTAAACATATTGCTTATTACTTGTTGGTATTATTTGTTGAAGTGGGGAAAGAGATCCGGGAAAGATTGTCAGGTGCGGTTGAAGCATTTTCCAGGAGGAATATTTCCGGTTCCAGTCCACATGTTGATCATTCTAAACAAAAGGCTTATGAGGATGTGGTAAATTACTTTCATTGATTTTGAACTATCATTTAATAACATATTACTTTATCCAAATCTTACTATTGAATCTTCTAGATTGGATTGATTTACATCTTTTATTGTATCTTTGCAAATTCTATTACACTTCCAATTTTTTGTTTCTTGGTAGTTATGTTCTTAAAATTATTTCTTGTTACAAGTTTGAATGGTTACCTGACGTAATGTTTACGGATGGAGATGAGACTGTCTATGGGAGGAGAAGTTGGAGAGGGGAACGAAGCATAAGGTTTGGAAACCTCTCCCTAGCAGATGCGTTTTAAAACCTTGAGGGGAAGCCCAGAAAGGAAAGTCCAAAGAGCACAATATCTACCGGCGGGATTGGGTTGTTGCACGAAGAGAGGTTGTTTGGCCCTTTTGGTGCAAATTCTTTCTATTTCGGGAGGGACACCAAAAATAGAAGAGCTGACGCATGCCTCGGGTGTGCTTTTATGTAGTGAAAAGGAGAAGAAAGTTGGAAAAAAATGGGGTAGTTTTGTTCAGCTTGCTCTAGAGAAGGGAAGAAAGCAAAAAACATGAATTGGAAGTAATAAAACCAAGGTTGCTTGAGAAAAAAACGTAAAACGTGAAGTGAAAACCGTAAAACTGGTACATGAAATGGAACTAGTAAAAATGACGTGCTACAGGGCTAAGAACCAAGCCTTAGGAGTTGCCTGGTTATAATCGTTGAAGTGTCTGCTTAGTTTAGTTTTGGTTGGATGTGATTATTGTCCTTCGATTTGTTTGACAACGAAATTCAGATCGAATTTTCAATTTTCAGAGCTGTTTCTTGAACTAAGCTCGTTCGAATAAATTTTCTGTAACGTATCATTGTTCTTCATTTGTTCTGAAGAACCATATGCTACTCAAATGTTGCATTTGGGGAAAGATTTAGGTAATCTTTATAGTTGCACTTGGGAATTTTGGAGGATACTTCATTCATGATTGTTGTAGTGATTGCACTTAGTGAGATCATGCTTGTAGAATGTGGTGTTATATCAACTTTCTAATTGAAGTTATGGCAATCCTTGTTTTCAGCGTCCTGATTCTGACCGTGTTCGTGGTTCTTCTTCCCGATACGGAAGCTCCTCGAGAAGAGCTGTAATTGCAAACAGCAAGCCTAGTTCTTCTGCCGATCACAGTGAGGCTCGTCGACTAGTAGCGAGCACTGGACGCCCCTCTACCACTCAAAGACTTCATTCTTCTTACGATACAAAGCCAACCTCATTTGTTCGAACATCAACTGCAAAAGGCAACCGTGACGATCCCCTCCGAAGCTTCGAACTTCTATCAATCAGGAAGTAACAAGTAACAAGAAGGTTTTCATTAGGGTATTTGGCACACGCATTAGAGGGATAACGCCCTCGCATTTGCGATTATTTGCATCATTTAGTTCTGTTCTTTCTTGTACATGGACATCGCGCAATCCCAACCCGAACCCGATCATGAACCAACATTGCAGCAGCAGGTCAGTTGACACATCTTGTATGACCCACCCCCCACCCCCCTCCCCCCTCCCTCAAAAGAAAAACCAGGATTATTTTTTTCCAGCCCTTTGCCCTCTGAAGCGTTTACAGCGGGCGGGCGATCGTATCATGTTCTTAGACGCCACTCGAGATGCAGACTTTGACGTTGAACATTTCTACTTGTGACCCAAGTAACTGTAATAAAAACTGTTATTTCCTTTCAAGTAGCTTATGAATTCATGAACAACTTGGCTGCTGGAGAAACAGAGACTTTTAAACCTTCTTCTGCTTCCTTTTTTTGATCTTGTAGTGATGGAAACAGACAATTCCTGAGCCTTTTCAATTCAGAAATGGCCTCTTGCTTTTCCAGGAAAGTTCTTATAATCTTTTATTTTTTCGTTTTTTTCTTTTAAATTGAGATTATAAACATTTCGTCACATTACGAAATTTGATTTAAGATATAAACTCAGTTTGAAATATATTCACATAGGAATTGTTACCCGTATATTTTGTATATTTTTATGTGTAGGAATTAGTTGATAGCTTATATCTTATTTATTTATAAATAATGGTGTGGTGAGCCTGAAAGGAAAGTAATGGTGTGGTGAGTTAGAATATGTTGGGGGATAATCTTATTTATAAATAAAAAGGAAAAAAGGAAAAGTAATTTCTAATTTTAGTTTGTAAAAAAGAAGAGAAAAAGAAGAAGAAAAAGGGAAGATTTGGAGTGTTAATAGAGAGAGAGAGGTAATATTTGGAAGGGGATTTTGTGGCGAAAAAGGCATTGGAACGCCTAACCAACAACAAAAGGAAAGCCACCAAATGAACGAAATGAACGATCCCTTTTCTTCTTGTTTTCGCACCCATTTCTCTTCTTCCTTCTTCATCTTCATCTTCTTCTTCTTCTTCTTCTTCTTCTTCTTCTTCTTCTTCTTCTTCTTCTTCTTCTTCTTCTTCTTCTTCTTCTTCTTCTTCTTCTTCTTCTTCTTCTTCTTCTTCTTCTTCTTCTTCTTCTTCCATTCCTATTACCATTATTATTACCTCACTTCTTCTTTTCACTTCTTCATTCTTCTTCTTCTCCATACACTCATATTAAGAAGATGAAAGGCCTCCTCAAAGGCCTCAAATTCATGTCCCAAATGTTTGGTATTCCCTCCCTTTCTCCTTCCTTTCTCCTTCCTTTCTCTCTTTCTTCTAACACAATTCTTCTTATGCTTTCTTTTTGCCAGAAAATGAGAAAGAACCTGAAATGCAGATTGGCCTTCCCACTGATGTCAAGCATGTTGCCCACATTGGCTTGGATGGTCCCTCTGTTAATTCTCCTAGCTGGGTATTTCTTACTTTATTATTTCCGAGCCTTCATCATGAAAATGTTTTCACAAATACTTTTATTTCGTCTCAATGGATTCCACGGTTTTTTTTTTTTTTAAATATTATTCCGCTGCCGACTTTGAATCTTAAATAGGGTGTTCTTGTGATAAGGCGTTTGAACGCTATGAATGTTGTGGTAAAGAGTTTCATTTCTTTTAAATGAAGGGTTTTTTTAAAAAAATATTATTGAGTAAGGGACTGAATCTTAAATGGGGTATTCTTATGAGATGTTGAATGCAGATATAGATTATTGGGTGAGGGACTAAATTTTAAATAGGGTGTTCTGATGAGGCATTGAATGCAGATACAGATTATTGGTGAGGGACTAAATTTTAAATAGGATATTC
This sequence comes from Cucurbita pepo subsp. pepo, assembly GCF_057944985.1. NCBI lineage: Eukaryota > Viridiplantae > Streptophyta > Magnoliopsida > Cucurbitales > Cucurbitaceae > Cucurbita > Cucurbita pepo. Next base: position 1,678,799 of record NC_141812.1, read on the forward strand.
TTATGAGGCATGGAATGCATACGAAGATTATTGGGTGAGGGACTAAATCTTAAATAGGGTATTCTTATGAGGTGTTAAATGCAAAAAAAAATTATTGAGAAGAGACCAAATCTCAAATATAGTATTCTTATAGGGCAGAATGCAAATCAATGTTTTGGCAAAAAGTTTAATTTCATTGAGATGGAGGGTTTTTTTGAAAAAAAAAATACTGGGAAGGGACCAGATCTCAAATAGAGCGTTCTTATAAAGTGTTGAATGCAAATGAATATTTTGGTAAAAAGTTTAATTTCATTTAAATGGAGGGTTTTTTTTTGAAAAAAAATTATTAGATAAAGGACTAAATCTCAAATAGGGTGTTCTTACGACGTGTTGAATGCAGATGACTGAATTTAAAGCTCCGCCTCCTTCATCTGCCCCTAATGGAGATATCAAAGCCTCGAACGGAGATGCCTCTGTCCCATGGGCATCTCAAGGTATTGAACACTTTTCTCGTCTCCCTAATTTTAATTTGAGTTTCATTTTCATCTGCATTTCTATGTAATCTGATATATATATACATAAGACTAAACAGATATAATCTTGAAAGTTTATAAATGGCCTAAATTAATCAAAATACCCCTAAACTTTCAAAATTTTCAATAACATCCTTAAACATTTTGAAAATTTCAAAAATACCCTTATCGGACGAAAACGGTTTCTTAGTATTTTTTTTTTCCAAATATACCCTTCAATTTTCAAAAAATTATATAATTATTATTAAAAAAAATTAAAATAAAAAATTATAAAAATACACAAAAATAGCATATTTAGAAATTTTAAAATACTTTAAAAATTAAATATTAGAATTGGATAAAGTTGTAATTTAACTAAAATTATTATTTAAAAAAAAGGAAATTTAAATCTTTTGAAATACACTTGTGGGAGAAGTTACTGAGTGGTGATGGATTTCAAATAGATTCAAAAAGGGATATGGCAGTTACGACCCGGGACTTGCCGGAGCTACCGAAATCGTCGAGACGGCAGTCGTCGACCGTCGGCGAGTCTACGGGGAAGGAGAAATCGGAGAAGGTAAGGTCAAAGAAATCTTCAAAGTCGAAGGAATCCGATGGCGTCAGAGCGTCCCGCCGGAGCGCTGATCTGAACCAGGGCGGCGAGTCTCCGACGCAGGGCGCCCCTGGAATTCCGAAAAAAGCGCGGCGAAAGAGATCGAAGGAGGACGGATCGACGAGATCCAAATCCAAAGCCACGGCGGCGGAGAGTTGTTCGTCTCAGTTCTCTGATAACGGGTCGGATGCCGGATCCATAGCCGGATCCATTTCCAGATCCAACGACGAGGACTTGTTAACGGGAGACGTTTTCACGTGAAAAAAAAGGGGAAGAAGGAAAAGGGGAGAGGGGCAATTATGTAATTTAAGGTCGTAGGTAGGGTAACTCTTTAGTTTTACCGCATTTTTTTTACCTTTCTTTTTGGGTTAAGTCACGAGACATATGAACTAGGTGTTTGGAGCACTAAATCACATACGTGTTCAAAATGTTCGATGACCCAAAAAACTCATCAACCCCGTACAGTTCGGGTTGAATTCAAATAAATGAAAACTTTATGAATTTGATTGGTTCATGTATTCCCGTAAAATTAACTTGGGATGAACAGAACCAATCTGAGTTCATTGTTAATTTTAAAATATACATTTTTGCTTATATATACGTGTTTTTATTTTATTTTATAATTATTTATTCCCAAAAAGAATATATATTGAAATTGAGTGGTAGATTTTAAATAATAATAAATATTTTATCGCATTTAAATAAATAATATTTGATTTAAAAAAATATTTAAATTATTTTCCATTATTTACCTGAAAATATAAATAAAGCCCAATCCACCGACATTATTAAATGTTCCAATTAATTAATAATTAAATTATTGTGACATTATTTCCATTTTTAGGGTTCCATTGGTCATGTTATTTATGTTAGGACATTATTCTCTAAATTGAGTAAACTAATATTTATTACATACATAATAGTATGGAATATTATAAATTCTAATTACCGACATTCTCGACTATAAAAAGCTCAATCCTCTCACGGTAGACTCATAGTTCGAGTCCCGTCCATCTCCTTAGCTCTCGACTTCGCTTCTCTCTCCCTCATTCTCAATCATCGTCGTCTCCATCCACCTCTCCCGCTGATTGTCGTAGTGGATGATCATCGATTTCTGTTGACGTTAAATTTTTTTATCGTCGTCTCCATCTGCCTCTCCTGTCGTTTTTTATAGTAGACAATCATCGATTCCTGTTGACGTTAAATTTTTCATCGTCGTTTCCATCCACCTCTCCACTTTTTTCGTTGTAGATGATCATCGAATCTTGTTGACGTTAAATTTTTCATCGTTGTCTCCATCCGCCTCTCTCGGTTGTTATAGTAGACGATCATCGATTCTTGTTGACATTATATTTTTGTCCAGTTGTTCTATTAGATTGCACCTCTGAAGCGACAGGCTGTACGTATCCTCTCCCACTTTTTATCGTTTTCTTATGTTCATCTTTTTTTTTTTTTTTCAAAAACTTGAAATATTATATTTCGTAAATAATGATTTATATTTTTTTTTTCTAAAATTTTAATATTTTACAAGTATTTTAAAATTAAATCAAATTCTTTATAAATATATATATAATTTAAAAAAGATTTATGATTTATATAAAATTTTAGTTTATTAGGTATTCATTTTAATTATTAAAAAAAAAACACGTACTAAAATTAATTATTAAAAAATTGAAACGAAATTGCTCACTTTTATTGCTTGATAATATTGTAAATTTTTAATTAAAAATTATAATTTTATCCAACAATTATAGTTTTTTAAAACATTAAAAAGTTGTTTTTTTATAATTTAAAATTAATGCTTTTCATATATTTATAATATAAATTAATCAAATTTTAAATAATATTATTCAAGATTATTCTATAGTATTTGTCTTATACGACAGACATGGAAACTAGGAAGACATTAAAAAAATATAAAAAATTAGAGTTGTTTATATGACCCGAGAATTTGATCAACTCCGTCTATTTAAGGTTGAATTAGATTTTTTTTTTTTTTTTTTTTTTTTTTTTGGGTTGGAGTTGAATTTTTGAAAAACCAAAAAATCGGATTGATTCGCTGGTTGACGTTTTTTGGTCGGATCGACCTGACCAACTCGAAAATAGAATTACAATACAATCCTATATTTGAAATTATTATAAAAATTAAAAACATTTGACGTTTATAGCAGAGGTTAGTAATGCATTGTGACTTATGAATATTTGATATTTTAGTTATAAATGGGTAAGTAAGATGTTTTAAATAATTAAAAACAAAGGCCGACAACTCAATCCGGGTTGGGTTGAGAACTTTATTCAGATTGTTCGGGTCACTAACCCAATGAAACGCAAAATTTTGGGACGGTACAAAAGCTTTTACCTATACACTCCTACAAAAATGAGCTCAAATTATGATTAAAAACAAAACCCGACAATCCAACTCGGGTTTAATTGGAAACTTTATTCAGGTTGTTCATGTCACTAACCTAATAAAATGCAAAGTTTTGGGACGGTACAAAAGTTTTTACCTATACGCTCCTACAAAAATGAGCTCAAATTATGATTAAAAACAAAACCCGACAATCCAACTCGGATTTAATTGGAAACTTTATTCAGATTGTTCGGGTTACGGATACAATCCCGACAGTACAAAAGTTTTTTACCATATACCCTCCTAGAAAAATGGGCTCAAATCGGATATGTTCATAATCCTTTCGGGATAAGAAATTTGAAGTTTTCTCTCTTTTTCTTCATTATTTCTTGCTATAAATATCCCATCCGATGACACTCTCAGCAAGATCCAGAGCGGAGAGTTTCAGTCTCAGCCGCAGTAGAAGGAATCTCAAGGTCAGGAAATGGCGAAAATGGAGGATCGAGAAGTTCGATCTCACCCTCTGTTGAGAAGACGAAGAACAGAGCTCAGCCATGGCTTCTCTTCCTCGCAAATGGAAGCCATGGCCGCCTTCTGTGAAGCTCTCATTCCCCCGCTGCCTCTCGTCAAGGAAGATCCACTCCATCAATCGCTTCTTGCATTCTACGAAGCTTCCGCTTCTCAAGCCCCGATTCCTGATGAGGTCGTTTACTTACTCTACGATCCTTTTGAGTTCTTAATCTTCGTTTTCTCTCCCCGCTCGAAGTTTGGAGATTCTTATGCTGGAAACTCGCTTGTTTGTTTGTTTTTTCTTATCGGATTTTTAGGTAGCGGCGCTATTGGTGGATAGGGCTAATCCGAAAGCTGTGTTTCTTGTGAAATTGGTTATGAGGCTTCTGTCTTTTAGAATTGGAACATTATTGCTTTGTGGATATCTTTGCTTTGATTGGAGATGGCCTTTCGTTCTCAAATTCTCTGAGATTTCTCTGGAGAAGAGAGAACAGATTCTCAAGGATTGGTCTGTGGCTCACCAGAGGTATACTGTGCTCCTGAGAATGGTTTTTATGATCATAAAAATGTTCTGCTGCTTCAAATTCTTCTCCAGGGTACGCTTTCTCTGAACATTCTCAGTTCCTTTTTCCTGTATCTGTGCTTTAGTGTTCATATTCAACATTGCTTTGAAGATTCTGGTCAAGGATGATGATAAGTGGATGTAAGTGTGTGATCTCATGTTAGTTGGATAGAAGAATAAAACATTCTTTATAAGGGTGTGGAAATCTCTCCTTAACAGATGCGTTTTAAAAACCTCGAAGAGAAGCCCAAAAGGGAAAGCACAAACGGTACAATATCTGCTAGTGGTGGGCTTGAGCTGTTACAGATGGTAGCAGAGCCAGAGCCAGAGCCAGACATTGGGCAATGTGCTAGTGAGGAGACTGAGCCTCGAAGAGGGTGGACATGAAGCGGTGTGCGAACAAGGACATTAGGCCCCAAAGGAGTGGATTGTGAGATCCCACATTGATTAGGAAAGAGAACAAATCATTCTTTATAAGGGTGTGGAAACCTCTCCCTAGATAGCAGATGCGTTTTAAAAACCTTGAGGAGAACCCCGAGAGAGAAAACCCAAAGAGGACTGACAATATCTGCTAGCGGTGGGCTTGGAATTATAATAAAGAAGTTGCTAGAAAACAAAAAGGCAAAAAGTGTAGGTGATTGGGCCTTCATTTTGTTGGTTGTTTTTCAATCAATCCTTGCATTAGTTTGACATTTACAGCGTTCATCTCTTTGAATATTTAGAAGTTAAGGCTGACATCTTCTTGTTCTACTGGTTTAGACAACAAGAAAGATCTGTTCATATTGACTATTGAGTACTATCATACAGAGAATTCCTTTTTGTTCTGTTTCAGATCGACGGAGAGTCGAAAAACATAGCATGGGAAGCGATGGGGTATCGTGTAGACACTCGAAAACGGTTGAATGATACCCGAAAAGAGCGGCCTCTTGAAAGGGGGTTGATAGAAACTGGCAAAGAACATGATTCCACTCTTCTCCGGTCTCTTTCCATGAAAGGCCTTGCAGTGACTGAGGATCAAAAACACGGTAGCACCTATACGATCAAATGTGATGTTGTGATTGTTGGCTCGGGTTGCGGTGGCGGGGTTGCTGCTGCGATTCTTGCAAAATCTGGTTTGAAGGTAGTCGTTCTCGAGAAAGGGAACTATTTTGTGCCTGAAGATTATTCTTCCCTGGAAGGTCCATCCATGAATGAACTATATGAAACAGGTGGACTTAAGTCAACACTTGATGGGAAGGTTATGCTGTTGGCTGGAACTACTGTAGGTGGAGGCTCTGCTATAAACTGGTCTGCATCAATTAGAACTCCTAAACCTGTTCTTGAAGAGTGGTCTACCATTCATAAGATTCCTTTGTTCGGGAGCTTCGATTACCGATCGGCAATGGACGCTGTGTGTGATAGAATTGGAGTGACGGAGGGATGTCGACTTGAAAGTTTTCAGAATCAAGTTCTTCGTAAAGGGTGTGAGAATCTTGGTTTGAAGGTCGATTCGGTTCCGAGAAATTCCTCAAAAGATCATTATTGTGGCTCTTGTTGTTATGGTTGTAGGGTTGGTGACAAGAAAGGGACTGATTCTACTTGGCTGGTTGATGCTGTTGAATCTGGTGCAGTGATCCTCACAGGCTGCCGAGCTGACAAGCTCGTTTTGGAGAACACGAACAACACAAGTCGAAACAAGCGATGCTTAGGAGTGATAGCAACTCCGCTGAGCAAACACGTCACGAAAAAGCTTTATATTGAAGCAAAAGCGACAATCTCGGCTTGTGGTTCTCTCCTAACACCTCCTCTACTGATTGCAAGCGGACTACGTAACAAAAACATAGGCAACAATCTTCATTTGCACCCGGTTATTCTAGCTTGGGGATACTTCCCCGAACAACTATCCGATTTCACGGGTAAAATATACGAGGGAGGGCTCATTACTTCGCTCCACAACGTAGTCTCACAAGATTCCAATAGCCATGCCATAATCCAAACCCCTGCACTTGGACCAGCCTCATTTGCTGCCATGTTTCCATGGACGTCCGGGCGTGATATGAAAGACGCAATGGTGAAATACGCTCGAACCGCACACCTTTTTGCTTTGGTAAGAGACAAAGGTGCAGGAGAAATAAAGGTAAAGGCTAACGTAAAGTATCGACTCGACCAAACCGATAAAGAGAATCTAAGAATCGGTTTAAGACAGGCATTGAGAATCTTGATTGCAGCAGGAGCAACTGAGGTGGGCACCTATAGAAGCGATGGCCAGAGATTCCGATTTCACGGGACAAACAAGGAAGACTTGGAGGAGTTCCTCGACTCGGTCGAGGCAGCCGGGGGACCGTTCTCGAGGGAAAAGTACTGGAACATTTACTGCTCGGCACATCAGATGAGCAGCTGCAGGATGGGCAGCACAGAGGAAGAAGGAGCAGTGGATGAGAATGGTGAAAGTTGGGAAGCAAAAGGCTTATTTGTATGTGATGGAAGTGTGCTGCCAACTGCAGTTGGAGTGAATCCAATGATCACAATTCAATCCACAGCTTATTGCATCTCAAAGAAACTTGCAGAGTCTTTGAAGTAAGAAGAAAGCTTTCAATGTGTTCCTCCTAGTTCTTAAGATGTAAAATAGTCGAGAGTCGAATAAATTTTAAGTTAAAATAACGTTCTAGTCCTTGTACAATGAATTTTATTCCATTTTAGTCCTCGTACTTTCAAGAAATTTTAAAATTATGTAAATATATTAAGTTCCTTTTTTTGAAAAATTAAAAATAAACTTACCGCAACTATTTTTAAGATTTATAGAAGATACGAGGACTAAATTTAAACATTTGAAAGTATAGAGACTAAAATAGGATGAATCTCGAAGTATTTTTGTGAGATCCCACGTTGGTTGGAGAGTGGAACGAAATATTCATTACCTATCCCTAACAGACGCGTTTTCAAATTGTGAAGGTGACGGCAGCATGTAACGGGCTAGAGCGGACAATAACTGCTAGCAGTGTGTTTTGACTGTTATAAATGGTATAAGAGTTTGGACACTAGGCGATGTGTCAACATGGATGCTAGACCCCCAAGGAGGGTGGATTGTGAGATCCCACATCGGTTAGAGAGGGGAATGAAACGTTCCTTATAAGGGTGTAGAAACTTCTCCCTAACAGACGTGTTTTAAAATCGTGAAACTGACGGCGACACGTAACAGGCTAAAGTGGACAATATGTGTGCTAGCAGTGTGTTTGGACTATTACAAATGGTATCAAAGCCAGACACCGGGCAGTGTGCCAGTGAGGACGTTGGCCCCTAAGAAGGGTGGATTGTGAGATCCCACATCAATTAGAGAGGGGAATGAAATGTTCCTTATAAGGGTGTGGAATAACATACACGTCCTAAAATTCTGAAGTTGACAGGGACACGTAACTGGCTAAAGCGGATAATATCTGCCAGTGATGTGCTTTGACTGTTACAAATAGTATCACAGCTAGACACCAGGCAGTATGCCAGCAAGGACGTTGGGCCCTCAATAAGGGTAGATTGTAAGATCTCACATCGGTTAGAAAGGGGAATGAAACGTTCCTTATAAGGGTGTGGAAACCTCTCCCTAACAGTCGCATTTTAAAACCGTGAAACTGATAGGGATACATAACAAGCTAAAGCGGACAAAATGGGAAGAAGAAAAAAGAACGGTTATCCTAACAGTAACTATATATATCATATTTTTCTAGTACAAGTGAGGGTACGAGGATTTGAACCTCCATCTTAAAGGGAATAAGTATATGTCAATTACTGTTGAGCTCACTTCCGCCGCTAAGTTTTTTAGTTACAACCGCTCAGTTAACAATGACGACAAGTGAAATTATTCAAGATATACAAATTTGAGCTCTTGGAACAGACAAATAGCAGTTCACAGGAGACCAAAGAAAAACATCTATTGAGTTCAGATTCTACTGCCATCACAAATCTATCTTTAAGCTAAAGAATGCATAAAAGATTCTCAGAAAATGAACGTACTTGTTTTGAAGTTCTCGCCTGAAAACGACCATATGTACGTGTGAGAACGTATATGAATCCTCTGTACGTCTATCCGAACAGGGCTTCGATCTCAAAACGGTCGAGCCAAAGCTTTGTCATTGATCCATAATGGCTTCTTTGCTTTGTAATAGAAAAATGCAATCATCTGAACCAGTTCATCCGCCGTCCGAAAGTCTGCAAAAGAATGTAACGAGAGGCACACGCATCGGTTTGGGTTTAGAAGAAACATTCGCACAAACTGAAATGGATTATAGCAAGAAAGAAATGCAAACCTTTTTCCCGGTATAGGACCTTGTTTCCTCTTAAAAATAAAATTTGAGGACATTCTCTAACTTTCAGAGCGTAGGCTAGATCTCTTTCGATATTGATGTCGATTTTAACCGACTGCATTACAAGTTTAACGAGACTAGAATAAACAGATGCCAGGTAAAACAGTCATGGGGGAGGGGGGGGGGGGGTAGATCTCGATTCAGCTACTCGGGCAAATCTCGAGGAATCAAACAGATAAAAAAACACGAAACTTAGCTCATACCCGGGGTGGTAATCGATCTTTTGCGTTCCAGTACACTTGTAGTGCTTTCTCGAGTTCTTTCAAAGTCTTCCAATTATCAGTTGCCCTGTGAACAGAAAAATCAATTCATCGTATCAGTATCGGTGGTTTCGATATACTGTCGATGCGTTATAGCCCGAAAAATTTGCACAAAGTTCGAAAGGTAGAAGAAGAGAACCTGTTATATCTTTCGAAAACAAGAACAACAAGTGGACTAGGATGAAAAGCAAAGCTCTCCCACTCCAAACAGTTGATTTCTTGCACCCAGTTGTCATCAATTTCCCCTTCCCAGTCAATTTCGACACCATCATCCCCAACTACGTTCTTGATCGGGTGCTGTTCAAAGTACTCCGATGCTCGAACTCCCCATCCCACATCGGCATCTAAAGGCCAATTTGGATCTTCTTCCTCCACCACTATCTTCTTCTTCTTCTTATTCCGTCCAGTTCCATCACTTTTTTCTAGCTCCTCTTCTTCGTCCTCGTCCTCTTCATCGTCACTACTTTCAGATTCAACCTCGTCGTCAACCTTTTCCTTGAATATATTTTCCTTATTTTCCATTACTTCTGCATTTTGCTGTCGTATTGATGCGAATGTTTGTTCAAGTGTGTTACGAACATAATCTTCAAGAGCTGCAGCTTCACTTCTACGACCACGTCGAGGCTTCCTTGGGATTGTTGTCGGGAAAATCCTATCATCATTTTCTTCCTCCTTTTCAGAAGCCTTGCTTTTCCTACTGCGACTTCTCGACTTTGGTTTCACTTTAGAATCAGCACTAGGCTGAGAATCCTGTTCTGAACTCGATTTTGACGAAACAACAAGGCAAGGAAGTTTTCGGCTGTGACTAAAGTGTACAAGATTCGGCAAAATACTGACTGAATGAAATCTAGAATAACGAGACGGCTTAAAAGTCTGATACTCAATTGGAACGGTTAAGGATCGATGCAGAATAGAAGCATTATAAACTGTATATTGAGGTGAAACCGACATCGAGACGGAAGGGGCTTGGAGAAACATCATTTTCTCAGTTTCCAAACGGCATAGATTGAAACCTGTTAAGAACAGAAAGGAGCAAAAGGAGCTTGGACGTCGGGAATGCAGATGAGACCGAAATCCATAACAAAACTAAACACAAACAAAGGCGCTCATGCCCCAATACTCTGCAGTTAGACCTCGACTTAACTGAATATCTCAACTAGGTCTCCTCGTAAGCTTACACGCCGACTTTATGTCAATACCTAACCATAGAAACAAATTTAATTTTACAAACCATTGTCATAAATTGATTTTCCACAATCATCAAAACATACCTAATTTGTTCCCTTGTATGAGTTTCAGGCTTTACTGTAATAAAACAGACAAAAAAACCCAGCTAAAGCTATGCCTGGGAGTACATTTCTACCATAGTAGAAGTACTTTTAGGTGGTTAAAAGCACTTTCAAATTCAAATATTTACAAATTCAGAAACACTTCTCAAAACACGTAGGGTTGTCGGATTCAATCCTCTAACATCTTGGTCGAAGACATATGCCTAAACGAGTTAAGTTGTGCTCGAGCAGGGGACCTCTCATTACCTTCCCACCATACACTCCTACACCAATTTCTTGTTGTAACAAAAGCGGAAACAAGATCGATCACATTCACACACCCACAAACAGAAATTAAACAAAGAGACACAAAGATTTACGTGGTTCGGAGAGAAGAAATTCCCCTACATCTACGGGTGGCGACCAATCTCAATAATCAAAATGTTTACAAAGTGTATATCTCACCCTTTCACAGTACAAAGTCTGACTCAACAAAATTCCACTCAAATGCAACTATGTAAATAAAAAATGACATTCAATCTTAATACCTCTCAACCATCCTAGACAATCCTTTATATAGTCATAGAAACATTAATGTCATACATGAATCAAGATGATTCACGTATCAAAATAGGAGATGAACCAAAAGTGGGTGATGAACCAAATGAATGGGAGATGAACCAAATAAATTCCAATACATGCATACGAAAGGGGAATGCACCAGAAAATGTTCACGAATCCTGAGTTAATAGTGTTTGAAAGAGATTGTTCAAGAATAGATGAATTAGTTGTTTTAGAATCGAGCTACTTACTCTCGAACCTAGTTAGAAACTCTTAGTTTACCATACTCTCATCTTCTCTCCAGGCAAAGAAATGACATTGAGAAAGCGAAGGGCCCCAATGAACTCTCTAATAGTGCCCTGAGGGGCCGAAGAGTCGAGTAACCACAGATCGTCTAAGATAGAATGGAACTGTCTTTGATTGAGACAACTGACTGATATATAGAAAGTGTTCCGCTAGATGAACGAGACTAAACTACTCTCCCAAGATTCATGAACGAACGAGACTAAACTACTCTCCCACATTCATGAACTTATTCTTCGTGACAATTTATAACATTTCTTTGAACAAACTTCTCTACGGCATAGATTTTCTCTCAATATTCTCTCTTTACACACACATTCTCTCGCTAACTTCATATGTATGCATCGAATTAGTACACACAGAAAGAGGCACAGGCTTAAATATGAAGAGAAATCCATTAAAACTAAGCAGAAAACACTTCAAACGGCAGCAAAAAGACAGCAAAAACAAGACCCAAGGGATCATTGGAAGCAAATAATTGAATCTCAATTCCACTTCCTCCTTCCTTCAGACCTAGAAGATGGCATTTCAAAACACTTGCGTACAAAAAGAAAATGGAAGATAATCAAATCCGATAATACAGCCATAAGAACAGTAAACTAGTGGAAATTTGAGCAAGTTTCGAAGCGATTTTCAACATACTGTTACTCGGAGCCAGCTGAAAGCAGGGAAATCGCTCTGTCTGAAGATATTTGGAGCTTCCCCGGTCCAGATTTTCGAGCTATTACGAACTCCCAAGCGCGCTGGAGGGAAGAATAGATATCAAAGATACTGGTGGGGTTTATGGGATGATAAGCGCTTCAATTGAGGGTTTATAAACCCATGTCCAAATCGTCTCGCTCTCCATGGAAAGGATAAAACCCAGGTAAAATAGTAAATAGTATCAACTTTAAGGGCAGTTTCTGATGATTATGAAAAAATATATTTAAAAATCAAATAATTTGAGTGTTGCATTTAAAAAAAATAGTATTAATAAAATAATAATATACCTTAAATTTTAATTTAATTTTCATTCATTAATAAATATATTATAAATAGCATTTAAGTTTTAGGGTTTTTAGTTTATTTAGCCATTAATATTAATAATTATTTTTAAATAAATTAAATAATTAATTACATATATTATAGCTCAAAAAAATAAATACATATAGTGATGTAAATGATAATATGATAATAATAGTAAATTAAAATTGAAATGAAAAAAAAAAACTATATAATATAATAATTAAGAATCCAATTTAATTTTATAGTGATACATATTTAAAAAGAAATATTATCTATTTAATATATTTGTCACAATCGCACTCTTGGTGGCAGCGAACTTGCGATTGTGCGGCACTCACTTTCCAACAACAAGTGAACAAGCCAATTTGTTCTTGCGTCGCTTACGGTCAAGCGACATATGCTCGAGCCTCTAGCCTCGATTTAAGAGAATGTTTTAAAAAACGAAAGCAGAGAGAGATTTTTTAAAGAGACGTTAGTTAAAGCAAGCAAGAGAATAACAACAACGGATCAGTATATATATATATAAGTTTATTAATGATTAACATTCTTTTTAATATAATTCATAATTGGAATAATCTTTTTTATTTATTATTTGGTCGAATTATTAAAGTATAATATTGATGTGGGACCCACCTTACCTATTTTTCAGCACATTTAATATAAATTAATAATTATAATATTTAAACAAAAGTATAAAGGTATTATATTTCATTTTTATAAAGCCATAGACTTTCCACGACTTACTTAAAATACTTTATTTTTAAATTTAATATTAATTCCGTATGATATCATTTAAAGTTGCATAAATAATAAAAATAATTATATTAAATAAATATCAATTTTTCAATTTTTTTGAAGAAAAAAATAATCAATGTAAAGTATTTATGGATCTTTTTAATAATTAATAAAATTTGTAAATGGAGAAAAAAAAATTACCTTTTGAGACGACATCTAATTGTAAATAAATTAATATTTTGAAGTAAAAATTGGAAGAACTTATAATAAAAGGAATAATATTTACACCAAAATTAATTTCCACGTCGGATTTCCCAAATTTCTTTTAAAATTTAGAAAAAGAAAATAATTTAATTATGTCTTAAAACTTTTAATTTTATCAAATTATACCTTAAACTTAAATAAGCGTTACAATTTTTACTATATGTTCAGCTTTCATTAATTCGCCTCTCGTTGTTTTATTTTTTTTATTTTTTTTTAAATCATACTTATCCTCGATATATGTTACATTAATAGCTAAAATCTCATAAAGCTCAAATATCAAACATTCACAAGTCACAACGTATCACCAACATAGTAACAAACGTCAAAATATTCTTAATCTTCGTAATAATATTAAAAGTAATGTCGGGTAGGATTGAGTTAGATTGTAATCCTATTTTCGGATTGGTCGAGTTGACCAAACAAAAAAAAATGTCAGCCCATGAAGACACACCGCTGATTTAGTTTTTTTTTTATTTTTCAAAATTTCAATATCGAAAAAAAAAAATCTAATCCAATTTAAGCTGATCAAATTATCGAATCATATAAACACTCATATTTTAAAATAAAATAAAGCTCCAGATAACAAGTTCCACTTGTTGGACGATGAAAGTCTCACATCAGTTAATTTGGAAAAATGATCATGAATTTATAATCAAGGAATACTCTCTCAATGGGTGTGAGGTCTTTTGGGGGAAGCCTAAAGAAAAGCAGAGTTTATATTCAAAGTGGACAATATCATACTATTGTGGAGAGTCGGGTTCGTCTAACACTACTAACCCACAAATTAAACATTAAATAATTTTATAAAAACAAAAAACACATAAATTTCAACATAAAAACGTGAATTCGCGAAGAATAATAAATAAATAAATATTTAAAAAAAAAGAATTAAAAAGAAGAAAAGAAAAAAAGAGAGAAAAAAAAACAGTCTCTGACAGAGTCTCTGACAATCTCTGACAGAACAGTGAAAAACGGTTTACCGCCGGCGCGTAATGAGTGCCACGTGGCAAAGATAATCCTCAGGCCACGTGGTAACTTTGGAAGGTGGGACCCAAACGCTCCATTTTGGCTCAATAAAAAATTCCCTCAAATTCTAAGCCCCCAAAAGGCCAAAGATCGTCGTCTCTAGGATTCTGTTTTCCTCCATTTTTTTTTTTTTTTTTTTTCTCTTTTTCTTTTTCTTTTCTTCATTTGGTTCCTTGTTTTCATCCGAAAGCAAATCTCAGAATCGTCCACTAAAAGCAGCAATAAAGTAAAAGATTGTTCAAGCTTTCATCTGCTTTATTGCGTTGCTGTTCTTGATTTTCAAAACGATTCAAAGCAGGTCTTGATTGATTGATTTGTTGAACAGAAGAATTCAAGTCCATGGGTATTGCTGTTTCTGGATTTTCCCTTCCCTCGCTCTCCTTTTACTTTTGGCGAAATAAAAGGTGTTTGTTCATACTCTTTACCTTTGCTTCTACTGATTTTTTACTTGCTTCAGTTGCTTGCTTCTTTGTACTGTATTGATTTTCAATTTTTCATCACAAATTCTTCGGTTCTTTTTGGTTTTCGTTGATGGATTTTGCTTGAACGAAACTGAGTTCGACTGTAACGGTTTGATTCTTAAGCTTTTCGTCGAGTTCAAGAACGACATGTTTGGGGATTTCAAAATTAATGACTCGATTTCTTTGTCGCTTGAAGCGATTTTACTAGAATTCATCCTTGTTGTTTTCCGAGTTTTGATCTGGAATTCATAGACATTGATGAGATATTTGTGTTTGTGGCTCAGTGAATAGATTTAGGAGAAATTTATGAAGGTTATGTTTGTGTGGTTGAAGATTTTTGGGTGCAGGCAAACAATATGAAGAGCGACGTTAAGATAAGAAGGGGGAGGAGCGCTGGAAGAGGGGGGAATATTAGGAAGATAATGAAGTGCTTGTGTTCTGGTGAGAAAGCAGCTGGGGATGATGGGGTTCCTGCATCAGAATCGCCTTTGCCTGTGGAGAATTCAGCAAGCGGGCGCTCTTCACGGACTAGCGAGATCAACAAGAAGCCAGAAATTGGCAATATAGAAGAAGCCGAGTCCTCGCTTCGTGAGAGTGGTTCTTTGAATTATGAGGTTAGAATCCTTAAGCTTTCTAGCTTGCATGTGATCGTTCTTGGTTTATTGTTTCCCTTACAAACTTGTTTATGGATGATTCTATGGAGCAAAGAAGCAAGATTCTAGAGTGAAAACAAAAAAACATAAGCAAGCTTTCTTTTTGGTGCTAAATGATCAAGATTCTTTTGAGTATTGAATGAAAATTGACCTCTGCTTATATGAGTTCTTGGTCAGTTGTCAATGATTATCAATCTGAATGCATTGTTTAACAAAAATGGAGTTTATCGAGAGGGGAACGAAGGGTGTGGAAAGCTCTCCCTAGTAGACGCATTTTAAAAACTTGAGGCGAAGCCCAGAATGGAAAGCCCGAAGAGGACAACATCTGCTAGCGGTGTCCTTAGGCTGTTACAAATGGTATCAGAGCCAGACACCGAGCAGTGTGCCAATGAGGACGCTGGCCCCCAAGAGGGGTGGATCGTGAGATCTCACATCGGTTGGAGAAGGGAACGAAACATTCCTTTTAAGGGTGTGGAAACATATCCCTAGTAGACGTTGAGGCTGATGGCAACACGTAACAGGCCAAAGCAGAAATGGAAATGGAAATTGTCTGACTGATATGTATTGCAAAAATTGCTGTCATTGAAATAAAACAGAGATAGATTTGGTGTATTCTCAAGTATATCTCTGAAAAAGGTTGTAATTAATTTATACCTGCTGTTTGAAGGAAGCAAGAGCATTGCTGGGGAGATATGAATATCAAAAGGGAAATATTGAAGCTGCTCTTCATGTATTTGAAGGAATAGACATTGCTGCTATAACTAGTAAGATAATGATCTCCATAGGTAGAAGAGGCGACTGCCCGAGAAGACGATCGCAAAGTTTTACTACTCCTCCAATGTCGATGCATACTGTCAGTTTACTCTTGGAAGGCATCTTTTTCAAAGCAAAATCACTGCAAGCCCTTGGGAAGTTCGGAGGTACTGTTTATTACTTGAGTTTTGGGAATCTATGTCTTTTGTCAAACTCTTCAAGACGTTGATCCGTAGCTGATCTACGTTTTCCACAATTTTTGCAGAAGCTGCTCGAACTTGCAAAGTTATTCTGGACATACTCGAATCTTCGTTCCCCGAAGGCTTGCCTGAAAACTTTGGGGCTGATTGTAAATTGCAGGAGACCGTTACAAAGGCGGCGGAGCTGCTACCGGAGTTATGGAAGCTAGCCGATGCTTCTCAAGAAGCGATCCTTTCGTACCGGCGGGCACTTCTTCATCTGTGGAACCTTGATGCGGAAACCACTGCTCGAATTCAGAAAGAGTTTGCTATTTTTCTTCTGTACAGTGGAACCGAAGCATGCCCTCCTAATCTTCGGTCGCAAATGGACAGCTCGTTTGTACCGAAAAACAATATTGAAGAAGCTATACTCTTATTTATGATACTTCTTAGAAAAGTTATTCTTAAAAGGATTGATTGGGATCCATCAATCTTGGATCACCTCTCCTTTGCACTAACAATATCAGGGGATACAAGGGCTTTAGCAGGTCAAATAGAGGAATTGCCTCCTGGGATTCTACAACGACAAGAAAGGTACCATGCTCTAGCTCTTTGTTATTATGGAGCAGGTGAAGACTTGGCTGCTTTGAATCTGTTGAGGAAAGTGTTGAGCAGTCATGAGGATCCTAAATCACTTCCCCCTCTACTGATGGCGTCGAAGATTTGTGGAGAGAACTGCGAGCTTGCCGAAGAGGGATCGAGTTTCGCTTATAGAGCTCTGCAAAGCCTGGATCATGGATGTGATCAATTGGAAGGTGTTGCCAATTGTTTGTTGGGTATCTCACTGTCTGTGTATTCGAAATCCGCCGTTGCAGATTCCGAGAAGTCCTCCAGACAATGTGAGGCAATGGAGGCCCTCGAAGCTGCACGGAGGAAGACTAGAATGACCGACCCGAATGTTCTCTATCATTCGAGTCTTCAATATGCAGACGAGAGGAATTTAGATTCAGCACTTTATTATGCAAGGAAGTGTCTCAAGCTGGAAGGTGGATCTAATATCAAAACTTGGTTACTACTGGCTCGGATTCTCTCCGCCCAAAAACGATATACCGATAGCGAAAGTATTATAAATGCAGCTCTGGATCAAACAGGGAAATGGGATCAAGGCGAGTTGCTTCGAACAAAAGCAAAGCTTCTAATTGCACAGGATGAGTTTAAAGGTGCTATCGAGACTTACAGTCGATTACTCGCTCTTTTTCAAATTCGGAGTAAAAGTTTCGGTTCGGGAGATAAGAAGCTACGGAACAGTACTAGAAGATTGCAAATGGAAGTGTGGCATGATCTAGCTCTAGTCTACATAAGGCTCTCGCAGTGGCACGATGCCGAGGCCTGCCTTTCGAAGTCGAAGGCCATCTGTTCTCATTCGGCTTCTAGATGTCATATTACAGGTAATCCTTCTTACTTAACTGTTAGCTTCTCTTTTGTTTCGAATGGACTATTTTCGAGTTTCGCCCACGAACAGTTCTTAGTTCGTTTGAACGAATCTGAAGATATTAAACTGTTTAGTTCAGTGATCTGAGGGTGGTGTTTGGAACTGTTGTGAATTGATTACAGGTATGCTTTATGAAGCAAAAGGCTTGTATAAAGAAGCTCTGAAAGCTTTTATGGCTGCTCTGGACATTGATCCCATTCATGTCCCGAGCTTGGTTTCGTCTGCCGTGGCTATCAGACATCTCGGCCACCGATCGCATCCCGTTGTACGCAGCTTTTTGATGGATGCTCTACGGCTCGACCAGACGAACCATGGTGCGTGGTACAATCTCGGGCTGTTCTACAAATCTGAAGGAACCAAGTCTTCATTGGTTGAAGCTGTTGAATGTTTTGAGGCAGCAACTTTTCTTGAAGAATCTGCTCCTGTTGAACCCTTTAGATAAAACAGCTCTGCTCAAGTTTTCTTTTTCTTTTTCTTTGTTAATTATTTTTATTGTAACTTTTGCTTCAAAATCTATATTATACCCTCATATTGTACAACACAAAATCAATAAATGGAAAAGTTTCTCTTTCCCTCAGTCAAAAACAATTCTTTTGGAATTTCGCCCTTTTTTTTTCTTAATTTATATATTAAAGTAGGAACCTCTTTCCGAAGAAGCGTGCCACCCTGAAACTTACTTATTCAGGCCTTCCTTTACGTGAGCTTGTGTAATCGTAATAAGCACTCAACTCTCCTCTGAGTGACTGGATCCAAATTTGCCTATTTTTCCATACAAATTCAAGAAATTTTAAAGTCGGTACATTGAAGAGATTGAAGAGAGAGTCCAGGTTGGGTGAAATAATTTTTTGGATCTACTCGAAATTTTGGGCTTCCCCTTAAAGTCTTAAAATGCGTCTATTAGAGAGAGACTTCCACACCCTTATAAGTAATGCTTCGTTCCCATCTCTCACCGATATGGGATCTCATAGTCCACCCCTTTGAGAGCCCAACATCCTCGTTACACACCTCCCGGTGTCTAGCTCAGATACCATTTGTAACATTTCAAACCGACCGCTAGCATATAGTTTTTTTTTTAGGTTTTCCCTTCCAAGCTTCCCCTCAAGGTTTCAAAACGCATCTACTAGAGTGGTTTCTACGCCCTTATCAGGAATGCTTCAATCCCCTCTCTAACCGACGTGGAATCTCATAATACCAATTTATTTCTCTCCATCCCTACCATCCCTTCAGAACAGAGAAAAATAACAGCAAGATATGCGGAATACTATATCAAGATTTGCATATAAGCACTTTAAAAATGAACTTGGCCCTGAGAAACTGGAACACATACCTTGACTAATCAATTGCTATCAAATTCTATCAGAACATGTTTTCTTTTCCCTACTCAAAAGGCATTTGTGCCTTCTCATAACATGAGCATCATTACATTGGCAGAGCATACAAGCAAGCCATCTCAACAAAATTCTGGGGCATTATTTTCAATGGCATACAAGCAACTGAGCGTTAATTACATATAATTGGAAGTGAAACTCGTAATATTTACCTCTGCCTATAACAATGAACGTCAATAGCAAATGATCGTTACCCTCAAGAATTCAACGCCCCAGTTTCTCCTAACTCTGGAGAGTAACAAACCTCCATTTTAGCTGGAATTTTCCAGTTTGGCTAGCAGAAATTTTGAGCAATGGATGAAACCCGCCATTGGAATACCTGCATGTGAAATGATGGAAGACAACTGCTGGAGAAAATAGATTTTCATGAAGTCAAAACCTAAAAGATCAATAGAACAAAGGAGCTGATGTTGAATGTTTCCATTTTTCTATCTACTTGTAAAGTGCTGAGGAACTATTCTTTGACCAAGTAAATCATAGTAAATCTTATTGTTTCTTACGAAGAATAAGAGTTCCTTTAGGAGGATCAAGAATCAATCAATATAACTCTTCAATAAAATTACACCGAACAGTTTTGTGTGAAGTGAAGTGTCTAATAAGTCTCTAAGTCTTTTGATCATTTGGTGTTTCCATTTTTTTTCTTTAATCACAACATTTGGTTTTTTATTTTTGAAAATTATATTTTCTACCCTCTCCTGAGCAAACATTTGGATTCTTAGCCAAATTAAAAAAGACGTTTATAAAAAACTATCTTTTTTTGTTCCAAAGCTCAGCTGGGATTTGAAAACACACCTAAAAATGTAGACAACAAAACTGTCAATAGAACATTTTAAAAGACCAAAAAATCAAAAACTAAGGTCTTATTTGATAACTATAGGTTAAGGTTTTTCAAAATTACACTTATGAACACTCCTTACACCAATAGGTTTGTTTTGTTATCTAATTTCTACAAATGTTTTAAAAAACCAAGCCTCAAAACAAAAATAGTAGTTCAAGGAAAAGTTATTTTTGTTTTGAGAATTTGACAGACTTTTTTTTTTTCCAAAAATGTGAAAACCATAGCACAAAATTAGGACAAAACAAGCATAAATTTCATAAAAAGAAAACAAAAAAGAAGCAAAACAATTATCAAATAAAGCATAGATTATTAATTTTTTTTGTCTAATAAATCCTTAAACTTTAAAAGTATCTAATTGATAAGGACCTTGAATTTTTTTTAAACAAAGATCTATTAGATACAAAATTGAAAAGTAAAAAATTTATTCGACACTTTTAAAGCTTTAAGACCTATCAAATTCAAATAGAAAGTTTAGAGACTTATTCAGCTAATATGTAATGGAATGATATCAGTGGAGACTGGTTATGTACACTTCCTTCCAATCCCCATAAAACACCACATACTTAATTTTGCTCCACCAGAACTTAAACTTCCGGGACCCAAAAGAATCGCCAGAGAAGATTCATACCTTTTAATCTATAAATAATGTGAGAGCACATCGGTTGAGTTATTTTTTATCCTACAGCTCTGTCCGAGGTGAACGTCCCCAAAAACATATCTGCACAGCCATAAATGAAGTCTTTAAAAAAGGCCATAAACAAAGTAAAAGATAGTGAACTGATAAAAAATATGGAAGATTAATTTTCTCCAGAAGGAGGGGTCACCTGTATTCACAGTACTCAGGCCAGGCACACCGAGCTTTTCCATAGTCCCAGTAACAATCCTCGTCCCTCAAAGGCCCACGCTTAACTGTGAAAGTTTGTTGCTAATCTCACGAAGAAGACGAAGAGAATGAACGAAAAAAAAAAAAGTAAATGAAATTTACCTTTGGTAACGAAGCTTGACTTGGCATTGGGATGGATATCATGCAACATCTGGAGCCATAATTCTCGCATTAGAACAGGCGATCTCACGATGTTTCTGTGATTAACTATATGGAGATAGTGTCAATAATAATACATTTTAATGGTGTGAGACTAATTCTGTGTGTAAGCTTGAAATGTATGCAGAATGCAAGATCTAAAGATTTATTTCTCGGCTTTCTTGTACGACACACATCAGACCGCCCGACCCGTATCTTCTTCTTCTTCTTCTTCTTCTTCTCTCTCTCTCTCTCTCTCTCTCTCTCTCCTCTTTCCAGTTAATTGCAGAACTCAAGAATACTTACTAAACCAAAATGCAAATCCATATAAAGTTGGTAAAGCAGAAAAGAAACGACTTTTGCCTTCATTTAATGAGATTTTTAAGATGTAGTCCAAAAAACCTTTTCAATTCCAAAGGATTTCCCAAATTAAAATGGATAAAATCTCAAGTTGTTTCTTTCCATAGTGAGCAACCCATTTAACATTGGGCCTGTAATCCACAAATTGCATTTCATCCAAGTGTCAAATGTAAGTAAACTTCGAAACCGTCCTTCGGTGAAGTTGAGTGCCACATACCTTTATCAAGCTCCCATACAGCAGTTCTTTTTCCTGGAATGCTTTCTGAGTCTTCATAGTAAGTTATATACTTGCCTCTCTGAGACCTAGTCATGTTAGGAACAATATCTTCTTCACGGTTATTCTCTACATTCATATCAATCTGTACATCTGATCCATCATGTTCTGCCTACATTGTGTAAAAACAAGCCAATTAGATCTGACTATAAAAGAGGCCCTTCAAGAATAGGAATCAGTCAACTCAAAATATCTGTACGCATTCATAATATTAAATAGCAACCATGGTCTAAATGTAAATTTTGATGCCAAACATAAATGGTAGGGGTCGGTTATTAGCATAAGGATCTTGCAAAGTCCATTAAAAGCCTATGTAAGCTTATGGTATTTTATTGCCTAATTTCACAAGGAAGAAAATAGGAAATTAAATTACCATTGTCTGAGGATTTTTTACATTAAAAAATATACCTTCAACTTGGAGTCCAGGAATTGTTCAACTAGTTTGGCTGAGGGTCTTGCCTTACGTACATGCCACAATGTTATAGATGATCAATAATGGAACTAAGGAGCCACAAGCCATACTATAATAGCCTAATTCAATAATTTCTCTTTGTAACAGCCGAAGCCCACCGCTAGCAGATATTGTCCTCTTTAGGCTTTTCCCTTTCGGGCTTCCCCTCAAGGTTTTTAAAACATGTCAGCTAGGGAGAGGTTTACACACCCTTATAAAGAGTACTTCTTTCTCCTCCCCAACCAATGTGGGATCTCACACTTTGGGCATGAAAAAACAGATTAAAATAATCCTATTAACTCATTCCTAGCATGTGACATTGCCAGCAAGAAGCCAAGCCAGGCCACTAGATCAGATTATAGAAACGTGTCCAATATAACGTAGTATTACTCCATTCAGTTAGCTTATGGAGAAAGATAGTTGGAGTATCATAATTTCCAAGTCCTTAGGAATGCGATTTACCCTTGGTACAAGTCCAGCACAAATTACACATTCTTTTGTTCATGAAAATCGGAAAGCCTATTTGTATGATGATAACTAAATAATAAATGAACATGGATACCTGAGGAGCCCTTGTTATGTTCACTTTTGGTCCAAGCCAGCTTTTGCACCACGAGAGAGAATGGTACGGTACCTGAGAACGGAGAATTCTTTCTACGTCAATGCTGAAGAGACTTTCTGAAATTCAGCCTCCAAAAGGAAGCTTGCACTACTGAAGAAGCAATGTTCATTATTCGCCAACTTACTGTCTCATCCCCACTGGCAATACCAGGATTTCCATCTACCAGATTCCCTGATCTATAAAACTACAATTTTAGAGACGGAAAAAATTGAATCCTTAACAAAATAGGGAGCATAAGGCTAAAAACTTGATAGCTATTCACAAGAAAATGAAAACATTTGTTGTTTGCAACCATTAATTCAGAGAAGCGCCAAGCAAGAGTAATAATGGACCGTGAAAAAGGAGCAATTTACATAATTCAAGTTTTGTCTAATGGAAGCATACAGATGAGTACGCGTGATCTAAGATTATAATCGAGTCTATATCTCAGTTAGACTATTTATCTTCATGTCAAATCTTAAAATCGAAGATGCCTTGCAATTCACTTTTGTGCTTTGAATGCTAAGCATTTTGACAATTCTCTTTTTAGTTCTGGCAGGTCGGATGTCTAATTTGCAATTATTTGCCGGTTATTTAGATGTTGACTCGTAGTCACCCTTTCTCATAGTTGTTTTCAATTAATACAAAAAAAAAAAAAAAAAAAAAAAAAAAAAAAAAAATTAAATAAAAACTGAACAAAATAATCTCAACATTTGAGATCTTAAAGGAGGAAGTATGGCATACATTACTTGAACAGCCAAGATCATCAATAACCAAGAGGACATAATCATTTCCCTGCACCTCAGTTTTTAGGATACTCATACAGTATGGCCACTAACCTCGAAATGAGAGACCCTTCAATCTCATAGATGACATCTGTAATGATCCAATTATCGGGGTAAGGCTTTCCACTTGGTGCAAAATAGTAACCAACCTGTTTTACCATTGCCAAGATATGAAACTCATCGTTCACCATAACATTATAACTACAAAACTTATAAACTCAAATAAGATAAAAAAAAAATGGATCAAATTAACTTATGCTTGTTATGATCCAACTGGATGGAGTGTCCCAGTGGTGCCCTATTGACCAGTAGAAACTTAAGATGGACAAAGCTTCCCCAGGATTCAAGGAGGGTGAACTATGAGAATAATACCAGGAGTAGGGCCCTCAATATCAAATTATTGGAAAACTAGATGAATTGCACAACTCAGAGATGTGAATTCAACAAAACAAATATAAGCTCTAGGAGGTTTGCTGTTCACCTACTAATTACATGGCTCTAAGTTTATGATTATGATTAGTATACAGATACAATTGGAATTTCTTTTATATAAGACTTACATTCCGTACTAGAACTCTACAAAAATAGAAAAGAACTTTGTAAGAATGCTAATAAGTTTAAGAAATGTAATCATGAAAAGAGGGGTGTCACCATAAACAAATTAAAGAAAATCTAGCATTTGGGGAAAGAAATTTTCCTTATTCATCATGTACTATGTATAAGATTAAGGTGCAAAAACTAAAAACTGAAAAATAATTATTACAAAAAAAATAATAATAATAATAAATTTAAAAAAAAAAAAAAAAAACCTCAGGCATCTAAAGATGACTCAGAAAATATGTGTTCGATCAGAGAGTGCAACAATACCTCTGTCTTTAAATCTGTTCCATAGATACAGAACACAGTCTTTATCGGAGGTCTATCCCAAGGTGTTAGTGGGTTCAGGACAGGATCACTATGATATAGCCTGTAGTAGTGAAACACAAAGGGAAAGAAACTAAGACATCAAAAACATAGAATTATTTGAACAGATCATATTATCTTTTGATTAAATAGGATGGACTGTATGAACAATTTACAAAAAAAAAAACTACATTTCAAGGTTGGTTTTGTATACTACTATTTTATTAAAATTTCCAGGAAAAGAGAATACAGCATAAGTTTTTTCATAAGGAACATTTTTTTGGATATACAAACGAAAAAAAAAAAAAGGAATCAGATTAACAAGGACTAGGATTGATACTGGCCATCATGGTTTGGAAAATTAGAGAAAATATCTCCAATACAGTATTCGGTGAAGGTAGTGAAAAGTTGCAATTCTGCTACATTATTCAAAAAATCCCTCAGAAAATTCAAGCTGCACTATAAACTGAACCAACTGATGAAAAACTCAAGCCACCAAAAAGCCCCCAATTCGAATTTACGACGAAAGGAATATAAGTAGAACAGCCACATCATGAAGAGAGAAATACAACTTAGCCAACTAGAAGACTTTCTCATGATCATGTTCATTTTAGTTGAAGATTTGGTCGTTTCTGTCTATTCAAATTCTCCAAGAAAAAAAAAAACCTTGATAGCATTGAATCAAGAATGATCTTTGCCTTTTCCCAAATCTTTGACCACATAATAACGTTAAATTCAATCTTCTACCACTTCATCAAATGCCCATGATGCTCCACTCTCTTTATCCATTTTGTATCCCATTATTTAATTATGATGAAAATGACTTATTATAGGTCATGCCAGAACTTACACCACATATTCCAACCATAAGACTCTAATAATACGTTTACGTTAATATAATGACAATGATACAATGCTACTAAGATCACAGGAGGTACAACAGTCCTCTCTTGATGCTACTTAGAGACATTTGTAAAACAAGCTGAACTATTTAATATGAGGTCCACTAATATATAGTGCAGTTACCCCTGGGGTCATAATATTAAAAGTTTTGTTTCATTAACGATAAGAACCTCTAGAACTATCAGCAAAATATATTTTTATTAAAAACGCAAGAACATGTCCACCTGTGTAGCTGATATGAAAGCCTCTTGCCATCTGGATCATAATTTTCGATTGCTTTGAAAAAAGTCCCATCAGATGTCTCACGGGCAGAGAAAGATAGCTGTGTAGGGAGTCCACACTCCATGCTTGTTAAGTTTTCGTGTGTAACTTCTGAAAGTGATGGATACGCTTCATATCCAGCTGAATGTCCAGGTAATTGAACACACAAGGAAAAAATCAGCAATAATAGCATTATGCGGTCTTCCATGAGATTAGAATCAGTCAGAAATCTTACCATGGACTAAAGGAACTTCTATATTGGCTATATATGTTGGCCACCCTGAGTAGTTTGACCTGGGTTCCTGCTCACTACAGCGATAGGAGTGATGAACTCCCCCATTACCCTTGGAGAAATGTTTCCAGTATACATCCTCTCCCCTACAATACTTAGAAAGTGGCATCATCCACATTGAAGAACCAAATGAATTGCACATCACCCTAGCTGTCCCCTGATACCTCACCAAATTAAATCTGGTATTAGGTTAAATAAAAACATAGAGAAGGGCCTGTTCCAAGCATAACTAAGTGCGGACATTACTTTTGAGGAGTAAATAAGAGTTGACATAATGACTTAAGGGGTAAGAACCTGGAAAAGCATCTCCTCATCTCTTGAAGAGAAGAGGTTGTGATTGATGAGAGCATGGAATTATTTTGCTCTGACATACAACAAAGAACTTTTACTGCAGATATTATTCTTAGAAAAAGAATCCGAATTAGATGGTGGACATCAATAAGGACCATAGAAATGCTGAAGATGTTACTAAAGAGCAACACCCAGCAGAAGTTGAATGTAAAATTGAAATAGGAGCAAGTGGTGATCTTCGAAGTGCAGACATACAAGCTTTTCTTAGACAGAGTTTTGTATATTCCCAAGTATTTACAAAATTTGATTATATAATGGAGAGAATCAATCAAATCAAGGAATTTATTATATAATGGAGAGAATCAATCAAATCAAGGAATTTTTGAAGTCTAACACAGTCTGACTAAGTGGTATCTGCATTTTTATGGTATCCTGACCCAAATGTGGTAATCTGTTCGTCTTACGTTAAACTGTGGAAGTTCAAGACATTACGTTCCTCAGACCTGGCCCCCACTGAGTAGTTCATAAACTGATTCTACTAATAAATTACAGCATCATAGTATCCAACTCCCGTAATCAATGCAATGCAGGAGTTAACAGAATTAGACAACATGCAAATAAAACAATCGTTTGAAGGATAAAAATCTACGTGTCTGTCAAATTTCATAATCATATTAAAGTATCAATGCTGAAACGAACAGAGAAACCACCATGGAGGATGGAGAAAGTTAAATAAAGGTTTCCTTAAACTGATAATTGAAAAGCAACCTCAGAGATAGGGAGACCAAATGTTGAACCAGAAAGAATTGCTTTTATTGTGTCAGGTGCACCAAGAAGAGGAGCTCCTGTTGTCAATAAAAGTAGAAAGATAAAACAAATTTGGGATGAGTGAGTAGTATGCAAAAAATTGAAGAAAATGACTAAAGGTATTAGTTTCTTAATGAAACAATTCATACCAACAGCAAAGTATGCGTGAATATGTTGATCCAGCCACTCAAAATAGTGTTTTGGAGCAATTTCCAGCTTTAACCATTCCAAGAAGTAGCGAAAGACATTATTACCCAAAGAATGAGCAAACACTATTGACGGGCCTCCACGAAGTTTTAAGGCTGTCTCAAAAGTCAATCTGGAAAGAAAAGAATAATACTTCGAAACATTAAGCATCTTCAAGCTGCACCCAATCAACTTCTAAGGCTTAAAACAAAAAATAATAATAATAAATCTTATGATTAGGCATTGAGTTTTTGGAATGGTTATTGGGTCTCAATTCAACTTAAGATTTCAGATCTCTTTGTTGGTTGGAGAGGGGCACAAAGCATTCTTTACAAGGGCGTGGAAACCTTTTCCTAGTAGATGCATTTTAAAACCTTGAGGAGAAACCTGAAAGGGAAAGCCCAAAAAGGACAATATCTGCTAGCGATGGGCTTGGGCTGTTACAAATGGTATCAAAGCCAGACACCGGCCAGTGTGCCAGCAAGGACGCTGAGCCCCGAAGGGGGTGGACACCGGGCGATGTGTCAGCGAGGACGCTGGGCCCCAAACGAGGGTGGATTGTGAGATCTCACATCAATTGAAGAGATGAATGAGTGTGAGCGAGGACGTTGGGCTTCGAAGGGGGTGGATTGTGAAATCCCACATCGATTGGAGAGGGGAACAAAGCATTCTATATAAGAGTGTGGAAACCCCTCCGTAGCAGACGCGTTTTCAAACCTTGAATGGAAACCCAAAAGGGAAAGCCCAAGGAGGACAATATCAGCTAGTAGTGGGTTGGATTGTTACACTTTGAACTTAGTATCTAGGGAAAAATCCTTTGTGTACTGTTAAATATACCTAGACTCTGGTTCACGTTATTGTTCAAAATGTTATCTGCAATACTCTTCAGAGATCTTTAAATAATGCAAACAAGCCTATGCAACAAAGAAGACGTGATGCACCATAATAGGTGAATTTGTCAAACATTAAGGAATGGTCGATACATGAAAGTAAAAATGCAACATGCAGAGGCCACTCTGGTTGGTGATAATAATATCATGTATGATAGATGCATGTACATACTTGAGCTTGTGGAAATAAAGGTCTCGCTCCTCGAGCATTGTTGGCGACAATCTCCAATCATAGGGAACGGCAATAATTGCATTAGCTTCAATACCAAATTCAATACACCATTTTATCCATTCTTTCCACACCGAAGAAAGAGGGCCTACAGTTGATGAATTGGTACATATACGCTTGTCAATGGATGGAAGTACCGTACGTGAAACATTCTACCACTAGAAGAACAAGTGACTATGCTCATTCTATGATTAGTTCAAGAAAAAACTACTGTAGAGTTCAAGAAAAAACTACTGTAGAGTTCAAGAAAAAACTACTATACTTTAACTTTACCTACCCGTTATGTAGCCAGGATCGAGTTCAGTGATAGCTGAAAGACCACTATCAGGCCGTGACTTGCACTCAGGGTGATCGGTTTGATTGTATGGATCTAGCAAAATACACTTGAGCCAGCAATTGACAGCAGAGAGAAGCTGCAAGACCAATGAACGTTCAAAGACTAAGGAGAGCATCTTATGAACGAATTTAGTGTAACCATATCAGAGAAACAATATTGCTATTGATAACAAAGGAGAAAAATCACATGAATTTGGGACAGATGCAGATAATAATGGGCATTTGGAAATGATGCAATTTTTAAATACAAGTTTCAAAATCTTCTTCTGCTTGATTTAATTAAAGTTCGGCCAGCCATTTTCAGTCACCTATTCAAAGTTCAAATCTAAGAATACGTTTGAATCCAGTGAAACTGAATTATTCATACCCAGAAACAAGATAAGATGAGAATGTTAACCCACTAGCTGACAATCCGAATAATTAACAGGGTCTCGCTCATTTGAACCCACTGAACTCAGAATTAAAGATAGCAACAGCCTAAGCTGCAGCATTAATCATTAAAACAAGATAAATCGACAATGCTAATCCACCAGTTGATTGATTGTAACACTCCAACCCACTCCAAGCCCATTGATAGCAGATCTTGTCTGCTTTGACCCGTTACGTATCGTCGTCAATCTCATGGTTTTAAAATGTGTCTACTAAGGAGAGGTTTCCACACCTTTAATAAAGAATGTTTTGTTCCCTCTCCAACCAATGTGGGATTTCATAATCCACCCCTTTGGGGGCCCGGTGTCCTTGTTGGCACGCTGCCTAGTGTCTGGCTATGATACCATTTGTAACAGCCCAAGCCCACCGCTAGCAGATATTGTCCGTTTTGGCCTATTACGTATTGCCATCAGCCTCACGGTTTTAAAACGCGTCTACTAAGGAGAGGTTTCCACACTCATACACGGAATGTTTCGTTCCCCTCTCCAGCCGACGTGGGATCTCACAATCCACTCCCTTGGGAGCCAGAATCCTCATTGCCACACCGTCCGGTGTCTGGTTCTTATACCATTTGTAACAGTCCAAGCCCACCACTAGCAAATATTGTCCGTTTTGGCCTATTACGTGTCGTTGTCAGCCTCACAGTTTTAAAACACGTCTACAGATAGATTTTCAATTTCCACACCCTTATAAGGAATGTTTCGTTCCCCTCTCCAACCGATGTCGGATCTCACAATCCACCCCTTGGGTGCCAGCATCCTCGCTGGCACGCCGCTCGGTGTCTGACTCTAATACCATTTGTAACCGCCCAAGTCCACTGCTAGAAGCGTCCGGCATACTGGCATAGGGAGTATCGATTCAAGGCATACTGGCATAGGGAAATCCAACAATCGCAATGAAACATGCAAGTAATTTTCAACACGAACAATCGCACAAACTGAAACTCAACACTTCCAAGCATGGACTGACATTAACTTGGCTTCATTCTACATGCCAACAAAACAAGACGATATAACGATACAACGAAAGAGATATACCTTGGTAGTGTCCAGCCAGACGAGGTCCAGAGGATTGAAATCGAGAGGCGAATAGGGACAATCCAAAATGGACCACGCTCGGAGCTGTGTGGAAGCGAAGCCAGGGATTATGATACCGGAGAGTTTAGAATAGTCTCCGCCGAAATC
This sequence comes from Cucurbita pepo subsp. pepo, assembly GCF_057944985.1. Lineage (NCBI taxonomy): Eukaryota > Viridiplantae > Streptophyta > Magnoliopsida > Cucurbitales > Cucurbitaceae > Cucurbita > Cucurbita pepo. The sequence continues at coordinate 1,709,048 of NC_141812.1, forward strand.
TCCCCCATCTCCACCGAACTCAATCCCCTCTCCGCCCAAACCTTGCAAGAGGAGCAGAACGGTCAGCACTACACGAGAATCTCCTCCCATCATCGCATTCCCCTTCGTCTTCTTCTTCTTCTTCAGCTCAGGCTTGACCTGTGATCACTGCAAATGGACGTCGGAGCCCAGATCAATTTCCCCGGCATGATCTACTCTGGCCCGGCGCGTCAAATCCAAATTTCTTGTCAGCCATCTCGACTGCGTCACCGCACGTGACTTCAACAAATACGATAGAAAAGCCTAACGGATTCCAAAATGAAAATATTAACGGAGAGACTCGAGTGGTTATTTTTTAAAACAACCAAAAAAAAATTAAATCAAAATAAAAATTTTAAGAGAAAAAGGATTAAATATATATATATATATATATATATAAACCATAGGTTTTCTATTAATATTTTATTTTTCATCAATTATGCCATATTAGCTTGCAAATAAATATTATACTTAGGTACGACAAAATTCCGAGCAGGATCGGGTCTAGGTCAAGGAACCTCCCATTTGATTGAGCACGAGGTCAAGTTGATGATTTAATTTAGATAGTTCGTCTGTCATCGTCTTCAACCCCAACCTCAAGGCTGATTTTTTTGTATTATAATATTTTTTTTACATTCACGAACCTGAATGTATAAAAAAAAAAAAAAAAAAAAAAAAAAAAAAAAAAAAACTTTGGAACATAACAAATGTAGAATGAGGATTATTTCTCGGGGTTCCAATTCAATAATTCCACAAAATAAAAAATGGGATAAAAATTTGGAACGGGAGTGCTTCCTGATCTCGCCACACCTCTTTTTCATCGTTGATTATACTCAAGAGTATGTCACTATTTTGTCAAATCCGACCAAAATAGTTATCTTTTAAGGACATTGGAAGATTAAAAATGAAAATATAACAAAAATAAAATTTTAATGACCATGTAATTTGAATGCTAAATTAATAAAAATATCTATAAATTTTTAAAAGTTTACTCTTAAATTAAAATAATATATATATATATAACTCTTAAATTAATTTGGACGGTTAATATTTTATTTAAAAAATATCTTTAAATTTTAAAAAATTCAATTAATGCGCTTACTATATATATATATATATATATTTAGGGGTGTACATTCAACCCAACAAACCGACAATCCGGACCAACCCAACCCGAACTATAGGGGTTGGATTGGGTTGGATTAGCATTTCGGGTAGGGTTGGTTTCATTTTTCTGAACCCGAACTGAATCGGTTCGGTTTCGGGTTCGTGGGTAAAACCCTCGGATTGACCCGAGTCAAACTGAAATATATAAAATATATTAAAAAAACTTATGTAAAATAGGTTTGCTTGGTACTTTGATTTGTTTATAAAGACTTACGCCGTAGTTCGAATCCAGAAAATATATGTTTTTTAACCGTTATATTATATGTTCATGCAAATACATGTTTTTTTTTTCTTTTATGTATTTAATTTTTATTCTAAATTTTAGTTTAAATATATTTTTAAAATACCTTACTAAATGTTCATAAATTATGCAAATACATATTTTTTTTCTTTTTATGTATTTAATTTTTTTAACCGTTATATTATATGTTCATGCAAATACACGTTTTTTTTTTCTTTTATGTATTTAATTTTTATTCTAAATTTTAGTTTAAATATATTTTTAAAATACCTTACTAAATGTTCATAAATTATGCAAATACATATTTTTTTTTTTCTTTTTATGTATTTAATTTTTTAAAAATATTTTACTAACTAATTATTCATAAATTATATATGTATAAGACATGGCTAGATGGCTAGTTGAACGTTGACCAATTATGTTCTAATATATTTATTTTCTATTTGGTGAAACGTTATTATATTTCTAAATTCTAGTTTAAATATATTTAAAAATAAACTTATAATTCTAAATTATAATGTATTTATTTTCTATATATATATATGGGTTAATTGAATGTTCACAAATTATGTTTTAAAATATTTATTTTCTATTTGTTGCAACGTTATTATATTTTTAAATTATAGTTTTAATATATTTAAAAATAAACTTGTAATTCTAAATTATAATGTATTTATTTTTTATTTTTTATTGATATATATATATATATATATATATATATATATATATATATATTATTTTTCTAATAGTTTAGGTTCTCAGACAAGGTCGGCATAAATTTACTCTAAAATATTTTTATATATATATTTTTTTGTGTTATATATAATATTTATAGATTAATCATATTTATTATTTATTTAATTTCATGATATATCTTCATATTTTTTCTATTTTAATCAAATTTTTAATTTTTAAGAAATGTCGGTACTTACCTTTCTTTAGTTTTACGACATGTTGAACTATGTTAACATGTCACAATTTTCACTCGAACTATATTAATATGTTACAATTTTCGCTCGTTGATTTTTATTGAATAATTATGGATTGATTTGTGTTGTAAATTTTTAATATATTTTATATAACCCAACCCGAAAGAGGGTTGGGTTGGGTTGTGAAAAGTTTCGGGTTGGGTTGGGTCAAAAAAAAATCCCTCAACCCTACACAACCCCGATCATGTACACCCCTATATATTTTGACGATTAATATTTTATTTAAAAAAATATCTTTAAATTTTAAAATTTTTAATTAATGTTCTTAATATATATAGCAAAAAAGCCGCCAGGAGAAACCAAAGCTATGTAAATGGAGGCGGTAACCTTAATTTCGAACCTTTATATTCTACCATGTTCATAGTCATTGATTAGTGGTTCTTGGAGTTCTGATATCTCCGCCTTCCTTCAGAAACGACAATGCAAGACCGGCGAAAAAATTCGACGGCACAAGACAAGAATTAGCAAAAGCAGCCGCCAGGTAATCGAAGAAACCAAAGCTATGTAAATGGAGGCGGTAACCGACGATAGAGTGATCAAACTGTGTTTTTAATGGAGTCGTCGTGCAAACGTTTTGATTGTATCGGTTTATTCATCGAGGGAAATCAGTTCCAATGCAATCAGTATCTTCGTCTTTTGCGGCTCGCTTCCACGAAAACGGAGATGTGGAGGACTCGAGATGGAGCGATCATGCCTCCGGCGACTCAGACGATGATTCCGAAGTTCGATCCATGACTGCCAAGGCAAGTACGAGTCGATTTCTTCATTTTCTCTTTTTTCCTTTTGGATTCCTCGTTAATTAAGATGTTCTTTCTCGATTTCCATAGAAACTCTGCTTGTTTGTTCGATAAATTGGAAGCAGAAAATAGGTTTTCGCCGCTGCGTAACTTATTTTGTTTGTGGAATTAACAGGGCATTAGTTACCTGTGTTCGGAACTCTTGGAGCTGAAGGCTGAATCCAATGGAGATTTTCATAGAATTATTATTTCTAGTTGCATTTCCTTCTCAAGGTATGATCCAATTAAGCTCAACATACTTCCTTTCCCCTCCATCCACTTCCGGAGAGTCCAGTAACTGCCTCCGTTGAAATTGTACATGCGTGCTTGAAAAAGTGGCAGTGTTCGTACGATAATTCCTAAAAGAAATTAATTCCTAGAGCGGAACTTAATTTTCTGTTAGATTCATGCATGTAACATTTAGCTCGTGAAGTCGAACATGATTTTGTGTTCATTTATGTGTTGTGGCAGCACTTGATCCTCTGATTCCGTCTAAGAGGCGTGAAGTCTAGAAGAAACTGTTTGTTCTTCTCGAAGTACTTTAGTTTCAAGGAGGTGTGGTGTAGTGACAAAATTTCTTATCTTCTCAAATGGCTTTGGTCTTAGAGCGTTCATCATGATTGTTTGTGTCTGAATTCCAGCCAAGTTCCCTTTGAGATCCCAATTTTCAAATTCTTAAAATGTAAGAGATTTCTTTCATCGGTGCTATGTGCTTTGATGCTCGATCCTTTGGATTTAGGTTTTGTTGATCTTTAGCACAACCGATTTAGCTTTGGGTCAAAGTGGCACTTTGAGTATAAACTCTCCTGGCTTGCTTCAACAATCCTCCCCTCAACAAAGTACATTATAGGGCCTCCTCTTAGGCTCATGGAGCCCTCGAACAACCTCCCCTTAATCAAGGCTCAACTCCTTTTCTTGAGTTCTCGAACAAAGTACACCTTTTGTTCAACACTTGAGTCACTTTTGTCTACACCTTCAATTGACATAACTAAGTTAAGGGTATGACTTTGATACTATGTTAGTAATCACAGATATCCACAATGGTATGATATTGTCCACTTTGCGGTTTTGCTTTAGGCTTCCGGTCCACTTTGAGCATAAGCTCTCGTGGCTTTGCTTTACGTTTCCTCGAAAGGTCTCGTACCAATGGAGATATATTCCTTATTTATAACCCATGATCATTCTCTTAATTAGCCAACATGAGACTCCCTCCTAACAATTCTCAACACTTAGTGTTCGATCAAATACAGAGACACGACATTATTTGGGTTTTGCTATTTTATCAATTTGTCATTGGCTAAATTTTTCTTATCACATAACAAAATTTTGCTTTCCGTGCAGAGCATTTGAAAAGGTAAAGGCAATGCAACAGGATTTGATGGATCTAAAAAGCAACATCTCTACTCAAACAAAGCTTGTGAAAGACGTATTGGATGGCATGGATCTTGACATGGAGTCGGATGAGACGGTGGATTCAACTCTTCAAGCATCCGAATACAGTGGAATATCTTGCTTGATTGAATTGGAGGCTCACATTTACGAGGTCTCAAACACCTTGGATACCCTCATTTGTGCAAACAAGATAAATGAAGCTTTGGAGATTGTCAAATTAGAGGATGAAAATCTGCAGAGGCTGAAAGTTGAAGAAGAACATCACTCGTTTGACTTAGTAATGTTGTATGATTGTGTGATTTCTGACAAAAAGGCCAAGATTATGCTGCGATTGGCACAAAAAACGCCTGCAGGAGCAGGGACTGATCCAACCACGGAGCGCCCACCTTCAGTAAATTCTCCTAAAACGCACCAGGTACCTCAAGAACTTATGAATTGTTAGTTGAGATTTAGAATTTGATCCATATTTGATCTGTATATCTGTTTATCCAGAGTTTGTTTATTCGTTAAATTCGCTTATACTCAGCCGGTTGTATTATGATCATGTCGGTCTACTAATTAGATAATAACATAAATTTTATACGTTTGAGTTTAGTTTCCATTTGATCCATATGTTTCACAAACCTACACTTATGTCGTCTTATTTTAAGTTTAATGTTCATTCCGTTCACAAATTTTGAAGTATTACCTCTTTAGTTTAGTCGACCTAAATATTAATTTTTTACTCGATTTTCACTTACGTTCGTTTTTTTTCGAATCTGATAACTTTGGGTTAACTAGATAATTTTAATTGTAATGAAGAGTTAATAAGGACTAATTCTACAATAAATTAATTAATAGATATTATGGGTAAATTTATAAATTTTGAAATATACGGAAATAAATGCTAATCTATCTCGTGTTTAGTCAATGGGTTAGAATGCCATCTATCTACTTTACTTGAGCTAACTCGAGTACTTAACCACAAAGATGATTTAGTTGCATAAAACAAAATGATTTACACAAATAAATCTATGATTGTAGCATATTCTATCGTGACCAATTGAGCTATGTTTGAACTAATATGCTTACAAATACATCTTACCGTTCTTAAAAAACAATCCACCTTCTTCGAAGTCGAACGAGACAATGAAGAGGACGAGATAGCAAATTCGATGTAAGTTGAGTCGATCAAATAGTACAGAAAAACTACCAACTACACGGGATAGACTAGAAACATATATACAAAGATAAGTTCAAGTGATACAAAATACCACTTTGAGTAAAATTATTGACACCTTCATCCAATTTTCAATCACTATTAATCGAAAGATCTGTGATTTATTTTAATTATTGTAGATATTAAAGAATAAACGTAAAGAAAATGTTAGGGTTTCGCTTAAATTTAAAGTGGACAATATTTTACTGAATGATTGGATCCTATGAAAAAAACAAATTAATTAAGTTAAAAAAATTAGTACATTTAAAAATATAAATTAATAAATAGTCAAATTTACTACTTAAAGATTCTCCCATAATTAATTAAGTTTTAAAACCCTAATTTAATTTTCACCCATGGTCTCGATAAATTGCCATTTTATCGTGGCGCGATACGATATAATCAGCGCCGCCGAAGGCGGGAGTTTGCAAAGGGTGAAAGAGAGGGAAAGAGAAAAAAAAAACGCGCGAATTTCAAATGTTCCAGTTCCGCCACCCGAAATAATCACCCGCGCTTCCACTTTCACTCAAAATGAATCCTGACCGTCCACGTGTCACCAGAATCCAGATTCCCCATTTCTCATAAATCTCGCTCTTCTCTCCTTCCCCGAAGTAGTTTCTACCTGGACGAACTTCTTCCATTAATCTCTCTCTCTCTCTCTTGATAGCTTCAATCCGATCAAGAATGGCGGATTTTTCAAGCAATGTTCGTGCTAATGCTAATACTAGCAGATTCTTGAACCCTTGGGTGCTTCATTTTCAGAAAATGGGACTTGAGCTTAAATGTCCTCTCTGGTATGTTTTCGTCTCCGTTCTTCTTTCCTGCTACTTGTTCGTTACTGACAGTTTTCATTCGTTTCATGTTTTGTATGGATTAACAGCTTGAGCTTCTTTGATGAACCAGTTCTGCTTCCATGCGATCACCTCTTTTGCAAGTATGCTTCCGATTTTGTTGTTTGTCAGTTCGTTTTTTCTTGTTTGAGTGATTTTTCATGTTCTAGATGCATTCTTCCCTTTGTTTTAGGAGTTGCATGCCGTTTGCTTCACAGATTGGATCGGAGTGTCCTTTATGCAAAGCAGGATTTGTCGACCGAGGTAGAATTTCGAGTCATTTTAATGGCATTTCTTGTATTTGTACTTTTGTTATGCGTGTTTTTGTGTACCTCGATTTCTGTTTCAACTAATGCTCTTTCAAGAGTAGCGTGGTCATGAATTATCCCCGATTCTCCATTCGTTAAGATTGCATTGTCCGAAAATATGACGTTTACCAGAAAGAAAAAAATAGTGTAGAAACTGTCCAAGGAATATCCTTAATTTAAGCAATATTGGCGTAATCCCATTTAATAAGTGAATTGACTATATATATATATATTTTGTTTCCAGCAATGTTTCATATTCATTAGAGGATTAGATTTCTTGTTTCTTTTTTCTAGAGGACTAGTTAGCTTTTCTTTACTATTTCCCATTCCCTGTAGGATTAGTCAGCTTTTCTTTTAGGTTTCCATTATTAAGCTTTTATTTTATGTTTCTAATTCTTTTCTTTTATTGTTTCCTATTCCTTAGAGGATTAGTTAGCTTTCCTATATTATAACCAGGCCTATGTACTTCTCACTATGTAAGCATTGCCTTTCTTGACCGATAAGATTATGGGTGGTGATCATGATGCATTTGTTGTATGCTTCATTATGCAGACCTGAGGCCTGCTCCTTTCATGGACAAGATGGTGTCAATCTACAGGAGTCTGGATGCCACATTTGCTACTAATATGTCTAAACTAGTCTCAGCTGGTACAAACTACTTAACTTTCTCATTTATGTTGAGTTGAGGAAAAAAACGGAGAGAACCAAAACTGAAACAAGAAAATAACAAATCTAAAGAAAAGGAAGGTAAAGATGCTAGAGAAATTATACTTTTTAATTGGACACATGGTAAATTAAATTCACAATTCACATATTCGAAATGGACTAAATTTCTTGGAAGCTGGGAACAATTTATTTCAACTTTTAAGTTAAATTTTAACATACATTCTTAGTTGTTACCTTATTGCTTTATTTTACATCTCATGGGTCTGAAGATCGTTCATTTTTTAAACTGCTATAAGTGTTTAATTAACTACAGTAGACGTTGGGGCAACTGTGGAGAAATCACGTTTTGTTCAGTCTACCCCTTGTGCTGGCCCCAACTGCAAGGAGTTTCAGGGATGTAGCATGCCTGCTGATTGTAAGTGTGAAAATCTCGATATTGAGAGTAGAAAGGGTAGTTATGGGAGGCATGAAGATTGTAGAATGCCGCCTGTGAGTCAGACAGACCAGTTATCAGCAGGAAGCCCACCTCCGTTTGGTGATGGCAAGGTGTCAGATGACAGTAGTGATGAGTACCGTGGTCATGTGAGATTCGACACTCCCTATTTCCTCATACCCCTTTCTTTTTTCTGCTTATTCTGTTGCTTTTTCTGCAAATATTGAAGCTGCATACTGCCGTCTATTATCACAAGCTTGTTAACAATGCTATTTGCCGTTTTATCATGTAGATGACCCATGTCTGTTAAAAAGGAAAATGTAGATGCACCATAACATTGAAATACCTTTGTTTGAACTGCTAGAGATCCTTTGCCATTAATTTTCTCCTTAGAATTGCTTCCCCACATTGATAAAGAGAAACATTACTTGTAGCACTTACTGGTGATGTGATGCAAACTCTGTCACTTGTAAAGTAAGTCAGTGTCATTCTGGTTAAATGCCTTTATAATATAATAATGGACTAATCTTTATACATATATTAAGCTGGTAGAGTTACTGATTTATGAATTAGAATTAATGACTTTTTTGTGGTTCACTTATTTTTATACTAAACTCTGATAATTGCTGACTGTTGCTTTGAGGGTGTTTGTGCCATTTCCCTTATCTTTATAACAAGTCTTATCCTAAGTGATACGTGTGCTCTTGTTTGTAGGGATCTAAAAATGATTCAGACAGGAGATCTGTTATAGCTAATGCCGATGATAAGAAGCTGCAATTGTCTAAGTGTACGAGTTCTGTTTCTGAAGAGGAAGGTCACCAGAGGGACCCCAAGAGACAAAAGTTTGATTATGGCCAGTTAAAGTCAGGCTCAAGCAGTGTTGATCAAACCCATCCTCCAGCTTCAGAGCTTGGAAATTCAGAGACTTCAAATTCTGAAATGGAACACAAATCTCAAGTTACTATTGCTAGCAATCTGCCTCTTGCTGATGCAGAAGATGCCATTGTGAGAAATGCCAAATGTGCATTTTGTCAGTCCTCTAAAGTTACAGAGGTATTAATATTAAACATCTTAATTTATTTGCTCTTTGCATTCTGTTCGCTTTATAACATGTAAAGGAAAAGTGGCAATGGGTTATGTAATGGGTTATGTGTACTTTTATGTTAATTTTCTGTGTTTTCTAATAATTTCAGGATACTGGACCTGTCCTGCATTATTTGAATGGCAGTTTGGTTGTTGGAGTTGAAGCAGCAAATCCAAATGTCATACATGCTCACAAGCTTTGCGTTGATTGGTATGTCATCTCCATCTCCATCTCACATACCCTAGGTGGCAATGGGAAATCAATACAAACAACGTGCAAGTTTGTAGGGTTGAAGATATACAGTTGGTGTTTTGTTTTGTACTTTTTTATTATTTTTTTTACTTTTTAGATTTGTTAATGTTTTTTTCATAGGAAATGTATGTTAGCAATTGTAATATGTTTGTGTGCTCGATCAATTCCTTGTTGATTGTTTTTCCGTTTGTATAGCACAATGTTACAGTGCTGTGCTATGTCTGATCTATTATAGTTGTGGTGATATAAGATACTGATTTGAATGCAGGGCACCACAGGCATACTATCAAGGTGATGATGTTCATAATTTGAAGTCCGAAGTGGCAAGGGGTTCAAAGCTCAAGTGTAGTAAATGTGGGCTAAAAGGAGCAGCCCTGGGTTGTTATTCGAAGTCTTGCCAGAAAAGCTATCATGTACCTTGTGCACTTGAAATAGAGGAGTGCCGTTGGGACACGGTAAATACACTGTAGTTAAGACTTTGTAGAGTTCTCATGGTCTTTGTTTTTCTTAGTTTTCTTCGGTAAAGCAGTAGCACGTGCGCATGTGTGTGTGTTTATCTGTATATTTATTTGTTTCTTTTACAGGATAATTTTCTTCTTCTGTGCCCCTCGCATTCATCAGCAAGATTTCCAGATGAAAGGTCCAAGTCCAGGAAGATGCCGAGAAATCAGGCTTCTCCATTTCGAATGTAAGATATTTTATTTTTCTGTTACTTTGAAAGGCTCAACTTGCGGTTATTTGAAATGACTTGGCAAGATCTTGGTCATGATTCCAATATCCAAATTAATTTTTTAATATTGGCTCCACGATGCTTTAATAATGCGACTGGTTCTTAAAGGGTATGGTAGCTCATTCATACTTCCCATTTAATCCTCAAGATGAAAATAGGAATCTAAAGACTTTGTCCTGTATTTCGAAAAGTAAATATGAAACGTGGAAATGTAATTCTCATTTTATATTTCATGATGGAAAATTTTCTGGTTGGAGTTGCATTGAATAGAGGTTCTTTCTGACAACAAATTTGATGTGATTGATGTTTTTCTTTCAGGAACCAGCAAGATTCAAACAATTGGGTATCTCCATCAGATGGGGTAAAAAAGTGGGCGTTTTGTGGGTCAGCTCTGTCTGCTGAAGAAAGGGTTAGTTAGATTAACCTGCATTACTCAACTTATAATTGACATGCATTTTAATGAAATTGGTTTTACTTAAAAACCTCTAAATGCTTGTACATCACATATAACTTGTTGCACGGTCATCATTTCTTTCTATCATTTGATTAATGTGTCTACATTCAGAATGTAATACTGAAGTCGTCAAAACCTATTGAAGATCAAAGTTATCAGTTAATTATGAGATAAAAATGTTTGCAATCATGTCATAATTAAGGTTGAATGGTTCTTCCCATCCGCTTCATTTCCTAATGCATGTTTCTTCAATACATCTCAATGGTCTAACGAGTCTTCTATTTTCTCAGAATATTTTGGTCAAGTTTGCAAAAATATCTGGTGCCACTGTGTCCAAATTTTGGAAGCCAGATGTGACTCATGTTATTGCATCCACATCTGAGAATGGTGCCTGTACTCGGACATATAAAGTCCTTATGGGCATATTGAATGGAGTATGGATTCTGAATATGGATTGTAAGTTACAATTCTAATGATTTTTTTTTTCTGCGTTCTGCATTAGGACCTTGAGTTAAAATGTTCGAGGATTTTGCTTTTGTGGGTTCTATTTTATTTGGATGAGAGTTGAACTGATCATTACTACTATTCTAGAACATATTGTTTTTTCATCCATCAATAAAAAGGTGTTAAAAAAAATCTGTGTTGCCCACTTATTTCTGAACATAGCATCTGATAGTCGAGCTGAGAGGTAATTTTATTCGTTTCTGACATCTTATTCATTTCTGACAACTTGAAATTTGGATTGTTTTAGGGGTAAAAGCTTGCATGAAAGAAAGGCGTCCTTTGAACGAGGAACCTTATGAAATAGCTCTCGACAACTATGGGTGTACTGATGGTCCCAAATCTGGCAGGCTGAGGGTTTTAAACCATGTAAGTTCACTCATTGGATCCATGACGAGTAATGCGTTTAAATTCTTACTTCGAGTACAGTCATGTTCCTGCTAAATTAATAGATGTCTTGCATAATATAATGAATAAGTTCCAGGTACAACTGGTAGATATCAATTCTTAGATTGTGACGGATGCCAGATGATGCCTTCATTTCTTATTGCTATTATTATTATTTTTTACTTGGTCAGGATACCGTACATCTTAGGAACCACGATCCTCCACAATGGTACGATATTGTCTACTTTGAACGTAAAGGCCTTCTACTAATGAAGATGTATTCCTTACTTCTAAACCCATGATCATTCCTTTAATTAGCCAATGTAGGACTTCCTCCTAACAATTCGTACAGTCAAATGTTGAGGATTGTTGAGAGAGAGTCTCACATTGGTTAATTTAGGGAATGATCATAGATTTATAAGTACGAAATACATCTCCATTGGTATGAGACTTTTGGGGAAGTTCAAAGTAAAGTCACGAAAGCTTATGCTCAAAGTGGACAATATCATATCATTGTGGAGAGTTGTGATTTCTAACATCAAATGGGTCTTCAGTTATGTACTCTTCCTCTTCCTGATTCCAATTGATGACGTATAAATTGATTATTTTTCATCTTTGCAGGCACCCAAACTCTTCACTGGCTTAAGTTTCTATTTCACTAGTGACTTTCCACCTGCTTACGAGGAGGATCTTCAAGATTTGGTTATAACTGCAGGAGGTACCATATTGGAGAACGAAGAATTGGCTGTACCAAGTTGTAGTAGTGACCAGGCTGCTGCACCAAAGGTGCTAGTTGTTTATAATCTCGACTCCCCTGGAGGATGCAAAGTTGGGGAGGAGGTTTCAATTCTCTGGCAAAGATTAAATGATGCTGAGGGAATAGCTGCTAAAGTTGGAGCCCAAGTCATTGGTCATACATGGCTTGTGGAATCCATTGCAGCGGGTAACTTGCAACCTTTTGTCAGCTGCTAACTATGCCTTTAATCTGTCTTCCTTAGTGATGTTTTTAAGCTGGCTAACCATGATTTTAATCTGTCTTAGTAATATATGTTTAAATGATTAATTTAATCATTGTGTAGTAGACTCGTGTACATACTCAAGCAAATCTGAATGGTTTTTGATTGAGCTCCCCACTGCTTTGGATTTGGATTCACAAAAAAAATATTCTTATTCTACAAATTGGATGAACATCTACACCAAGTCCCTACTTGGGCAGTAGATTGGATTGTCAATGATGTATCTGCAATACTACTGAATCCACAACTGCACCTATTTGGAGAGTTTTCCCCAAGAGTTTTTCCTTGTGGAGTAGAACGAAACATTCTTATAAGGATGTGGAAATTAAAAACTTCTTTCCGACAAACACGTTTTAAAATCTTGAGAGAGTTTAAAGGAGACAATAGTTTCTAACAGTGGGTGGGCTTGAGCCATTACATAAAGGATTGCTCTTGAACCTATCATAACCTCGTTTGCCTACTTGATGTAATAAAATTGAAAAACTTGCCTCATACTTGATGTAATTAAATTGAAACTTGCCTCATACTTGATGTAATTAAATTGAAACTTGCCTCATACTTGATGTAATAAAATTGAAACTCTTTTAGTCCACTCAACCAACAATTTGATGACTATAGTCCACTCAACCAACAATTTGATGACTTGAGGCTAAAAAAATAACGATGCATACGAAGAAGTTACAAACATTCATAGCTGACACATTTTCTTGTAGTCACTATGCGAGTCCAACCAAAATCAAAAAGTCGGACTCAGCATGAGAGAATAAACTCCAAATCGAAATCATTGAGCAACTTCACACAACACAACATGGAAGGATGTCTACCAAACAGTTACTTCAATCAATGATTGCACCACTGAAAAACACAGTTAAAAGGCCTTACCTTAATTTAGTTTATAATTTAGTTTAGACGCGGATCAAATACCTTTACGCACGCTATATGTTGTTCTAAGCATGTTGCATGTTTCTTTGACAGAAAACAAATTCTTTTTTCATGACAATAGTCTCAACTTCTTAAGCACAATTCTCTAGTCAATTAATGGGTGAAACAGTAAATGACATTAGATTACAAATGAAAAAAAAAAAGGTACAAAAACATCCAAGCAAATAGATGCTGGAAACTAGGGGAATGGAAGAAAGTGAGGCCGGTTATTTGACTGCCCTAGCTTGCCAAGCACTTGCTATACCACTGATATTTGTGCTAAATCTGGGATCGTACATTCAATATTGAAGCAAAAATAAAAGGTTAGGATGACAATACAAAGGTGAGGCTAGAATAATAATAATAAGTATGTCGCAATATACTAAATCTCTATGTCATACGACTGTGATTTTGATCGATCCTGTGGACAGGGCAGAGAAGAAGTCGGTTATCTTGATCAAGATGAAATCTAAGTTACTAAGTTCGGTTCTACAAAGTCAAACAACTGAGCTAACTACCTAAATAATCTAACATTATGGAGCTATTCCAAAAATTGAAGAAAATGGCATGAAAGTTAAATTAGAGAATCGAAGAAAAAGACCTAATTATGCCCATAAGAATTTCAAGGTGACATACCACAACAGAGATGGGCAGTGGAAGAATATCCAAACCTTAGTCCATTAGCTGCATAAAAGGTCTGTTAAACAATGCATTCAGCAGCTCCAGAACTCCACCTGAAATTCCTGTGCATGTCAAAATCCCATTTAATAACTCGTGCTTACCACAGTTCGAAACTCAAACGTTTAAAAAAAAGTGGAAACAAACAAAGTTATAAAGAATCCCCAAAACAGGAAGAAGCTGATAGCATCTCCTACCTCTATCTTGACTGCCATAAGAAAGCCACATCAACCAAGGACTGCAGAAACCTAGTATTTAGCAAGCACTGAATGCATACAAGAGATAGCACTACATAATACCCAAATCACCATGAAAAACAGTAAACTTGCAATACAATAACAGTGTATAGAATATCCTCATAGCCACCCATCATCAACATAGAGAAAGAAAAGTAAATAGATACTATTCTAGCTTCTACATGAGATTAAGGGAAAGAAAAACATAAAAGAAGTGCGTCAATGTTTTCAATTTTCCAAATGCTCACAACAATAAGCAACCTCAAGATAACAAGCCTAAAAATAAATATTACTACTGCTAGAAAGCAATGGACATATTCAACTACAGAATTACACTGCCTGATAGCACTGAGAATGAAGAAGACCCCACCATTCTCAGGATTTGTTACTATCAAGCATAATGTCTTGAGCGTGGAAAAGGATAAGATGTGCAAATATTTGGTGAGTGGGGTTAACCATGTCTGGACTGAGTGCCACCATATCCACCACCATAACCACCAGGAGTCTGTGAAGCATCAGATCTCCAGCCACCACTAGAATAACCTGAATTTCCATTAGTTTCCCCATAGCCAGTCCCCATGTATCCACCAGTCATGCCATGTGACTCTCCACTTTGACCAGAACCAACATTACTATTTGGACCGCTTGCAGCTCGTCCACCAGAGGTTCCATATCCACCGTAAGTACCATCATTTCCACCATAATAACCCTGATTCCCGTACCCAGAAGCCCCGCTAGGAGATTGACCCCTTGGGGCAGGAGGTCCACTAGTACCTGAAGCACTCCAAGGAGCTCCAGCGCCAAAGCCTGGACTGGCACCATAGCCAGGACCACCATATCCGGGAGCTTGGTTGGGCCAAGAACTTTTCATGGCTCCCGGTGCTCCACTTAGATAACCAGCATTGACAGCACTAGGATTTCCAAATGGCCCAGCTGGACCACCAAATCCAGTATTAGCACCACCATACATACCAACACCGTAACTACCATAACTTCCATAAGGAACACCGCTATTTGGACCTCCATAACCATAACTAGATACACTATATCCAGCATATGGGGGGAAACCACCAGCAGTAGACTGAGGTTGCATATATCTATTGCCATCTGATCTACCATCGAAGTTGTTAGCATTGGTGCCAGAGGCACCATAATTTTGATAGCCTCCACGACCACCACTTCCTGGATTTGCATCTTTAGGAAGTGCCCGTTTCACCTCTACAAGTTTACCATTCAGTTCGTGAAAGCTCTTATAAAGTACTCTATCAACTGCATCTTCATTGTCAAATGTTATGAAACCAAATCCACGAGGTCTTTGAGTATTTTGGTCATACATTATCACTACATCAGTTACTTGACCATAACTTTCAAAATACTGCCGAAACCCATCTTCTGTTAGTGCGGAAGGGAGACCTCCAACAAATATTTTCTTGGTCCTAAAATATCCACTACCTCCAGAACTTCTGCCAGAGTTATAAATCCCACTTCTTGAGGAAGTTTGTTGTTCTTCTCTTGATAACGCCCTTTTCGCCTCCACCTGTGTCAACAAAGCACAACTTGAAATTGCTGAAAAGACTCAGCAAAAATGCAAATAAAGTATATCAACTCAATGTATGCACGAACCATCCTCCTTACCAGTTATAGCAAGCTAGGAAATATAAAATTTTGCAACATTTTCAACAGCCTTTTTAAATAATCATCTCATAATGTGTCTACTGTCAGGTTGATATGTATTTCTTTCCTCACTGTCCTCGTATCTCAAACATAAATTGACTAGCACACAAAGCAATGCAAACAGACTAACAGAATTCTTTATCACTTTTAACCTGAGAAAACAATGAGACTAGTATGCCGCTTATATTCTTTACCAGGAAGTCATGTGCTAATCAACTTCTCAGGCATAAAGGTTCCTTTACAAAGTAGTGATACATTATCCTTTGGTTTAAAAAACAAGAAGCTAAATATCTGGTACAATTCAATATCAGCCGGACAGGGTACTGTTCTTGAGTTCCAGGATCAAACGAATGATAAGCCACAGAACCAACATGTTGGCTGAAAAAGTATTCACGAAACGACTGGTGCAGCCCCCTTAGTCTAAGTCACTTCGTTTCTTTTTGTCCAAGTTTCTTCTCTTTTTGTCTAACTCACTTCCTTTTTTCTTTGTGGGTTTGGGGAATATCCCAATTAATAGGTCCGAGATCCACATCTATGAATTGAAAGGTCCAAATGATCAACTCTGCAATTAGTTGTTAGAATCAATAGGTCTTCAAATCGTTCATTTGAAAAAATTGAAACCCTTCTTATTGGATGATCATGATACTTCCCAAATCGAAATTCTTGATCATTGGAGGAACAATATCACTCTTTTTGTTCAATAAGATACCAAAGTGAATGATTGACTCATTTCATATGAGTGATCGCAGGAAATCCTTTGATAACAAATGACCGGAGAAAACTACACAATTGATAAGGGTACAAATTATAGAATGATCCGCATTTCGCAATTCCGACTTCCCTTGCAGTTGAAATACGAAGGTAGTATGTATAGAGAAGGAAATAACCGAACGACCAAACAAACTATTCTGGCCGGTTTCATACTGTTCAGGACCACTCAGACTCAAGAACAGTAAACCAATTATGAACTAATGAAATACAAGGGGGGCAGAGAGCGAGTCTCACTCACTACAGAACCACTGTTAATAATGAGGTCCTAAATTAAAGCAATCAACAGTCCACGACCACTACAAGAATATGATTCCCGAAATCCCCATAATGATGGCAACAAAAAGCAAAACCGTCGTGGAAATAGAAAACCTAAGTAATGCAGATAGAAATTCAGAAGAGGAGGGCAAAACCTGGCGGCCATCGATGGTGTGTTTATCCTGAAGAACCTGATCAAGAACGGAAGGATCAGAGAAGACGACAAAGCCGAAGCCACGGGGACGGCCAGTGGTCTTGTCGCGCATAATAACAGCTTGGTTAACTTCGCCAAAGTGGGAGAAATAGTCTCTGAGCTTCTCCTCGGAGGTGTCCCAAGCTATTCCTCCGATGAAAAGCTTCCCCTCGTCGGAGTCCATGTCTCCGTTGCCTGAAAGAGCACCGGAATTAGGGCCACTTCTCGGTCGCCAATGAGTTGGGGAGTTACAGTCGTCAGCTCCGGGAGATCGAGAAAGTCGAGGGAGAAAGAGAGAGAGAGAGAGAGAGAAGAATGGAGGGAAGGAAATGAGCGCGAGAGTACGAGGAGGGAAATTGGGGCTAGGGTTCCCCGAAAACGATGTCGGTTCATTAATATTATATATTTTTCTATTATTATAATTAAAATAATTTCCATGTCAGCAACTGGGGTGGTGGCGCAGTTGGCTAGCGCGTAGGTCTCATAGCTTCTGAGTTATCCTGAGGTCGAGAGTTCGAGCCTCTCTCACCCCATTCTTTTTATCATTTTACCCCTCTTCTTTTTATTTTGGTTAATTTAATTACATAATTTTAAATTTTATATCAATCTTATTAAATTAATTTACTCGTTTTTTTTTTGTTAATTTATAAATTTAATCACTTGATTTTAAAATTTATATCAATTTAGTCTTCTTTTTTATTAAATTGCAAATTTACCCTTTTTTTAGTTCATTTACAAATTTACCCTTTTTTTAGTTCATTTACAAATTTACCCTTTTTTTAGTTCATTTACAAATTTACCCTTTTTTTAGTTCATTTACAAATTTACCCTTTTTTTAGTTCATTTACAAATTTACTCGTTTTTTTTTTTGTTAATTTATAAATTAATATTTTTTTGTTAATTTATAAATTAATCTTTTTTTGCTTAATTTACAAATTTGGTATTTTTTTTTTAAATTTTTTTTATGCATTTGCTCAATTTATTTAATTTTAAAATTTGTGTTAATGTGTTCTATTATTATTATTTTGTTAAATTCTAAAATTTCCATTTTTTTTAACTAAAATTTCAAAATTTATAGATATTTGTACTTTAATGTGAACAACTTATGGCGGTGGGATAGTTTGAACCTCTCACCCATGTTTTATATATTTAATGTAACTACTCAATTTTAAATGAGATTCACTTTATTATTTAAAATTAAAGCTTATAATTTTATTAAATAATAAATTCCATTCTACCCTACTTTAAAATTCAAAACTAAATCTGATAATTTAACCAAATAACCAAATATTTAACATTTTTACCCAATTTTTTGTTTTTTGTTTTTTTTTTCTTTTAAATATAGAATAAATGAGATAAAAAAAAAAACCCACCATTATTTAAATGGAGGCTACAAAAATTGGCGTATTCTTAAATTCCATATCATTCGTTATGGTACGATCAAATTTTAGCATCGGAAATATTCGGTAATGGGTAAAAGCTTAACGGAGCAATTTCGGAATAACGTGAGCATGATCTGACTACTTCAGGTATTTAAATTCCTTTCCCCTCTCGTGTTGTTAAACTTTTTATTTATTTTTAAAAAATCAATTTTGTAATATATAATTTTATTACTATTAGAACTATATTTAAAAAATACCCATGAAATTTTAAAAATAACCGAACACCGTTTACCTTTATAAAAAAATTAAGAAAAATTATTATATATATAGACCAAAGCTGTCTATTGACACTCAATAGATTATCTACGAAATTTTTAATATTATTTTGAAAAGTTCATAAATATTTTTAAAACAAAAAGTTTAAAAATATTTATTATTATTTTTTTTAAAGTTGTTGTGTATTAATAAAAAAAATTCAAAACTTAAAAAGTATTTTTGAAGAAATAAATTATTAAAAGAAGGTAATAATATATTTTTAGAAAATAAAAGAATATTTTTGGGAGAAATTATTTTTTATAAGCTATTCAAAATAAAAGTAGTTAGTATTATATTAAAGCTTACAGACATCCAACGGATGGGGACCCAGTGCTCCAAAGAATCCAACGGCCGGAAATCAACGAAACATAGCCAAACGTTCGCCTGAAAAGCTTCCAAGGAAATTTTCCTTTTTTTTTTTTTTTTTTCTGTCACCATTTACAGGCTGTCTTTCATTCGCTCGTTTCCCCACGGGAGTTGCATTTTAAAAAGCAAAAAATTTTCTTGACCGTTTCATCCTGCCCCACTTTGGATTCACTCATAAACCTAATCACTCTCTCTCTCTCTCATCTTCATCCGATTTCATCTTGAGGTGAAAGCGTTTGTGGAAATCATGAAAATCCATTAGCAGAATCGGCTTTCAGAGTCATCGGAGCATTGTTCTTAGTGAGAGAGAACGAAGTTTTTCCGTAACAATGGGCTGTTTCATCGCTTGTTTCCGCTCATCCAATGACGGAAAACGCCGGATGCGGAGGCGGCGTAAGGTTTCGCCACGAGATCAAACCGTAAGTTCATCTTCTGGATTTTTTATTTTATTTGATTTCATTGAAACAGCTGGATGATTCTCTTTTGTTGTGATGTTTTAGATTTCCAATATGCTGGTTTAATCTGTTTTAGCTTCGATTTTGTTGGTTTTGGCTGTTTAAATTGACTGATCGTTGTATGAACTTGTTTGATTTCTCGAAGTTTTCTTGCTTAATAGAGCTCTGAGAAGCTAAATCCCTCATATGAAATTGAAATTGAAATTGAAATTGAAATTGATCGAAACTTTACTGTAGGCTAATGCTATCTCCCAGCCCGTTCAGGCCTCACCATCTACCTTAGACAGTGCTTCTGTTGTGTCCATTAGTCCGATTCTTAAATCTCGGTGAGCCCCCCCGCCCCGGCCCCTGCTCAAGTTTTTCCTTCTAGTGTCTTGTAGGTTCTCAAGTCTTTGTGTTTTGAGTTGTAGGAACAGGTCTGAGGAGAGACTAAATCTGAGTGCTAGAAAAAGAGTAACATTTGATTCCAATGTAAGAACATATGAGCTTGATCATGTTGAAGATGATGCTTTTCTTGAAAAGGAGAGGAACAAGGAGGAGGACCTAGCTGAAATATCCCAATGCAAATCTATCTCTGAAAATGGCTCTACCGTTTCGAGCGTTTCGTCTTACCCATCGAATCATAGGTATCAGAATTGTCGAGATAGTGATGATGATGATGATGGATTGGATTATGCTGATAGTGATCTCGATCATGATCATGTTGACACTGATGACAATGGTGATGATGATGATGATGATGATGAGGATGAAGAGTATGAGAATTACTCTGATGATGAAGATGGAAGTTCTGCTACTCAAGTGTTTGTCGACGAGGTTGATAGCTGTTTGTCAGTATGTGGGTGTCCTGGAAAGACTGAACCTCAAACCGGGGCGAGACCGATTGCTCGAGATAGGAATGCAGGTGTTCCTTCTGTGTTGAAGCCTGTGGAAAATATCTCACAATGGAAGGCAGTTAAAGTTAAGGATACACATCTGTCGAACAAAGAGAATTTGACACTAAATGGAGCTCCTTGGAGTTGTTCGGGGACGGAGCCATGTTTCGGGAAATCATCTTTTCGTTACGTATCGAGAACTTGCAGACCTAAGAACTCAGCTCAAGACATAGCTGTTGATGCTAGCCTTTCAAACTGGTTGAGTTCATCAGAAGTTACACCTCCAATCAAGAGTAGCACAGGCATTTTAGGTCTTCCAACACCAGAGTCACAAGGATCAAACTCACCTAAAAGCCAAGAAGATAGACCAATTTTGGGAGCTTTAACTATGGAGGAGCTCAATCAGTTTTCAACTTCACCCTCTCCGAGGAGATCACCATATAGAAGCGCCCCCAACGGTATGCCAATCATTGGGACGGTTGGCACATACAGCAGTAACTACATAGAAACGTGTGTGAAATAAGAGTGAAACTGAGTTTCGATTGATGTCGTGGAAGTAAGAAACCAGTTTGTGAAGGGTGACAGTGCCATGGATATCGATAATCGAGGTTTGAGTTCGAGAGGTGATAGCGCGCCATAGATGACGTTGAATGCAAGCTTACCAGCTTACACTACACCATTGTATGATAGATAAGTGTGTGAGATATTTGGCGGAGAGTTTGGATCTGTCCATTGATTTTCTTTCATTGTTTTGTGAATTTGATTGAATTGATTCTGTAATGCTCTTTTGTTCGATTGAGTTAATTCATTCATTCGTTTGCTTCTCATTTGGGCTGTTTTAGAGGATAATTGATGAAATTTCGGACCTATAATAACTCAAGCCCACTGTTATAACAGAGATTGTCCACTTTGACTCGTTATGTATTGCTGTTAGTTTCACAGTTTTAACGCGTTTGGTAGGGAGATTCACAGTTTTTGGTAGGGAGATTCACAGTTTTAACGCGTCTGGTAGTGAGATCCCACATTGATTGGGGAAGAGAACGGGATATTCTTTACAAGGGTGTGAAAACCTCTCCGTGTTTTAAAAACCTTGAGAGGGGAAGTCCAAAGAGGACAATATCTGCTAGCGGTGTTAGGGCTGTTACAGATTCCATACCCTTGCACGGAATGCTTTGTTCCCCTCTCCAACCGATGTGGGATCTCACAATTCACCCCTTGGGGCCCAACATCCACGCTGACACACTACCCGTTGTTCGACTTTGATACCATTTGTAATGGCTCAAGCCCACCGCTAACAGATATTGTCCATTTTGACTCGTTACGTATCGTCAGTTTTAAAATGGGTCTGGTAGGGAAAAGTTCCATACTCTTATGAGGAATGCATCGTTGCCCTCTCCAACAAACGTGGGATCTCACATAATCTATCCTTCAAACCCATTCCCGAGCTAATACCAACACTCATATCGTAAGCATAGAAAGAAAAACAGGGCCATTACAACAAACAAACAAATATCATGTCCTCACGTTGAATATACCTGCAAGCATTGGTGGAACATTGCACAAGTTGATTCAAGCTATAGTGGGAGTCTAGAGCTTTTCATAGTCTCATGTAAAGCAAAATTTAGTTGAATTATCAAAGCTACAAAATAAGAAACTAAGAAGAGATTTTGTAGAATTACACAAATGGTGACAGAAACTCCTTACAGAAAACACAGCCTACTCATCTGTCCTTTGGCGTTTCGATAGCTCGGAGCGAGATTCAAAAACATCAGGCTCGGGATTCTCCGGGACTTCCCTATGAGAAGCTAATAGCTTCCCCTCTACTTGGTTAGTAGTCTTTTCGGATATCGAGTCAGCTTCGGATGGATCGGTGCATCGCGTGGGATTATCCGATGGCTTTGTCAGGTTATTGCTCGACTTGCATTGTTCTTCAAACATCATTTGAAGGTACTTCCCCTGTTCTTCTATTCTTAACTGTAAATTTCGTTGGATCTGTCGAACAGTGAACAAGAACGGAATTATCTCGAGGATATGGAGGAATAGTGTACTCGAGGGTCTAAAGACCTTCAAATTTTCTCTTAATTTTCAGAGAGGTACATATTCCTTTTATAATACACAAAAGCTAAATAAATCCATAGATACTACGTAACTAAATCCATATATACTGTAATACACGTAAATAAATCTCTAGACACCAGGTACCAAGGCAGAAAATTAGCGAGGTCAACTATTTTGTGAGATCCCACATCGGTTGGAGAGGGGAACAAGCATTTCTTATAAGGGTATGGAAACCTCTCCCTATTAGACGCGTTTTAAAACTGTGAGGCTGATTGCAAAAAGTAACGAGACAAACCAGACAATATTTACTAGCGGTAGGCTTAGGCTGTTACGATTTATATTAGAGCTAGGGACTGAGCAGTGTGCCAGCGGAGACGCTGGCCCCGTAGGGAGGTGGATTGTGAAATCCCACATTGATTGGAGAGGGAAACGAAACATTCCTTAAAAGGGTACGAAAACCTCTCCTTGGTAGTTTTAAAATCGTGAGGCTGACAACGATACGTAACGGGCAAAAGCGGACAGTATTTACTAGCGGTGGGATTGGGCTGTCATGTATTTTCCCTTAATCAAGGTCATTCCTTCAACATTCGACTTCAAGCCGAGGAATAGATATCATCCATTCTCAACTTGGATACTAACATCGAAGGGAAGACAAAAATAATATTACTAACATCGAATTTTTGTTCGAGAAGGAATGGTCATGTGACCCGAGAGCAATCATTAGTTAATGTGTGAAACCAACGAGCACCGAAAATATTTGGAATAGTCGAGGGTCCTCATATATCACTATGAATCAAATGAAAAGAGCTTGAGCTTTTATTTTAACTAATGAGAAATAGATACATACCTCGAGTTGTTCATGTAACTTTTTTTGAACTTCCATCTGCAGCCGTAGAGCCTCTGTGATATCAATACTCCTGTTAAGTAGAAATATTTTAATAGGCATATTCAAGCATCATTTCAATATCCCCACCAAAGCAGAATTCAGGGCTGTATTTCAACCGGAATGGTTTAATCTCCTACGAGTTAGAAATACCCATATGCACTATGTAACAGCCCAAGCCTAGTGCTAGCAGATATTATTTTCTTTCGGCTTTTCCTGTTGGGCTTCCCCTCAAAATTTTTAAAATCGTCTGCTAGGGAGAGGTTTCCACACCCTTGTAAGGAATGCTTCGTTCCCCACTCCAACCGATGTGAGATCTCACAATCCACTCCCCTTGGGGGCCAGCGTCCTCGCTGGCACACCGGCCAGTGTCTGACTCTGATACCATTTGTAACAGCCCAAGCCCACCGCTAGTAGATATTGTCCTATTTGGGCTTTCCCTCAAGATTTTTATAACGCGTTTGCTAGGAGGAGGTTTCCGCACTCTTGTAAGGAATGCTTCGTTCCCCCCTCCAACCGATGTGAGATCTCACAATCCACCCCCCTTGGGGGCCCAGCGTCCTCGCTGGCACACCACCCAGTGTCTGGCTCTGATACCATTTGTAACAGCCCAAGCCCACCACTAACAAATATTGTCCTCTTTGGGTTTTCCCTATTGAGCTTCCCTCAAGGTTTTTAAAACACGTATGCTAGGGAGAGGTTTCCACACCCTTGTAAGGAATGTTTTGTTCCTCTCTCCAACCGATGTGAGATCTCACAATCCACCTTCCTTGGGGGCCCAACGTCCTTGCTGGCACACTGCCCAGTGTCTGGCTCTGATACCATTTGTACCAGGCCAAGCCCACCGCTAGCCGATATTGTCCTTTTTGGGGTTTCCTTGTTGGGTTTCTCCTCAAGGTTTTTAAAATGTGTCTACTAGGGAGAGGTTTTCACACCCTTGTACGGAATGCTTCGTTCCTCTCTCCAACCGATCTGAGATCTCACACACTCAGAATAACTTACGTTTTCAGATCGAGAGATGAAATATCCTCAAGTGAGGTGGTGCTTTTCTCCATTGGTCCTGCAGTGAAAATGAAAATGCATGCAATTTTCACACCAAAATATCAAACAAAATCAAATAATATGAGCCATCATGATCTAACTATTGTACTTAATTACAGTGGTAAACTTTATCACAAGTATTTTCAATACCTTTTGATGATTCTGGTTGGTATCTAGCCGTTCTATATTTCTGCAACCAAGAAGTAGTAAAGCCAATTACACGAGTATCGAATATAAAAAACGCTCGATATGCATATTCGTTCTATATTTCTAGCCGTTCTATATACCTGCAAGTGACTTTTTACATGATAGATTGTCAAACCCTCCACTTGCATAAGCTTAAGAACACCCTTGGGAGTAGCTCCTGAGAGGTGAAAATAGTGAGCCCATTAGATATTAGATATAATTAGGGGTGTACATTCAACCCGACAACCCGGACCAACCCAACCCAACCCAAACTATAAGGGTTGGGTTGGGTTGGGTTCATGTCTCTGAACCTGAACTTTTGGGTTGTGTCAAAAAAATCCCTCAACCCAACCCAACCCGAAATGCAAATACAACCCAACCTAATCCTTATAGTTTAGGTTGGGTTGGTCCGTATTGTCGGGTTGAACGTACACCCCCTGATAATCATTGTCAAGACAGGACGTGAAGCAGGTAAGGTTAGAACAATACACACTTTCACTACCACCAAGTTTGTTTACAGCCTCTACAAATGCATCATGAAGTTCGGGTGTCCATCGCATTCGCAGCTTCGAGGGAGCTCCATTTGAAGAAGGAAGTCGATTTTGAACTCGAGATTGCTGCAATTGCATTTGTATTGCTGGGTTAGGTGCTTGGTGCACCATCTGAGGAATAAACATGACCAAACCAAACCATTTATAAGGGCCTCTTAGAAGTATTGAACCAGTTAAATGGTCAAAAAAAGGACTCCAACCTTCGGTTCCAAATCTACAACATCAGCATCCACTAGAAGGTCACTCCAATTAGAACTCAATGGATCATCAGTTATTAGCCTATCCGTCCATTCCTGCCAATCATTTTCTTTACTAAAATCCTCTGATACCATAAGAGAGCTGCAGCTATTGTTCTCTACACGACTACCGCCAACCGGGTTACTTTCAGGAGCTTCTCGAAAACCCGGCAATGCATCCGAACGCCAGGAATTGCCATTTTCACCAGTAGGATGGTTTGTTGATGAAAGAAGTTCTGAATGAGAATTCAACAGTACACCATTAGCTGATGGCTCAGGAACGAAAGGCGCATCAGATTGGTTTTCGTAGAACAAAACCGATGAGTAATGGAGATCTGTTGAAAACCCGGGAGACGACGAAAATATGTGGCCAACCACTCCACTGCTAGAGTGTAAATGACTGGAATGAACAAAACGTCTCGATACCAGCTCTCGTTCCATTGAAACCTGTCGAGAATCAGGCAGCTTAGGATATACCTCCTCCAAACAATTGGGCAGGACACTCTTAATGTCCTGCTATGCTGCCTTGCACTTGAAATTGGAGGAAGGAATGAATTTCATCTATTTACAGCAACAATTGTAGCACATAACTGACCCTTAGTTTATTTAAGTAGTTAAAGCTCATCTCTAAGTCCAATATCTTCAAATTTTGACATCTATAGAAGGAAGAGACAAGTACAAAATGGTTTCAGAGAAACATAATTACATTTCAAGAAAGGAAGAAAAATCTTCAAATGAACCAAAGCATATACATGTCATAACAAATAAAAAGGGTTTGCACTTGCAAGATGAGACGAGACTCGTCAGTCACCCGAGTTTAGATGATTGGATTTGGAGCTAATTTCCAAGAACCGAGCTGTGAGATCTTATATTGGTTGGAGAGGGGAACGAAACATTCCTTATAAGGATGTGGAAATCTCTCACTAGTAGACGTGTTTTAAAACCTCAAGGAGAACGAAACATTCCTTATAAGGGTGTGGAAACATCTCCCTCGTAGGCGCAGTTTAAAATCTTGAAAGGAAGCTTGAGAGGGAAAACTCAAAGAGGACAATATCTGTTAACAGTGGGCTTGAGCTATTACAAATGATATTAATGTCAGACACCGAGCAGTGTGCCAGCGAGGAAGGTGGGCCCCCAAGGGGGTGGATTGTGAGATCTCACATCGGTGAAAGAGGGAAACAAAACATTCCTTATAAGGGCGTGGAAACCTCTCCCTAGTAGATGCAATTGAAAACCTTGAGTGGAAGCCTAGAAGGGAAAACCCAAATAGGACAATATCTGCTAGCGGTATGCTTGGGCTATTACAAATGGTATTAGAGACAGACACCGAACGATGTGACTGTGAGGAAGCTGGGCCCCAAGGGGGGTGGATTGTGAGATCTCACATCGGTTAAAGAGGGGAACAAAACATTCCTTATAAGGGTGTGGAAACCTCTCCCTATTAGACGCGTTTTAAAACCTTGAGGGGAATCCCGGAAGGGGATGCCCAAAGAGGACAATATCTGTTAACAGTGGGCTTGGACTGTTACAAATGGTATTAAAGTCAGACACCGAGCAGTGTGCCAGCGAGGAAGCTGGGCCCCCAAGGGGGTGGATTATGAGATCTCACATCGATTAAAGAGGGGAACAAAACATTCCTGGTAAGGGTGTAGAAACCTCTCCCTAGTAGACACGTTTGAAAACCTTGAGGGGAAGCCCGGAAGGGAGAACTCAAAGAGGACAATATCTGCTAGCGGTGAGCTCAGGCTGTTACAAATGATATCAGAGCCAAACACCAAGCGGTGTACCAACGAGGAAGCTGGGCCCCCAAGGGGTGGATTGTGAGATCTCACATCGGTTGGACAGGGGAACGAAGTATTCCTTATAAGGGTGTGGAAACCTCTCCCTAGTAGACACGTTTCCCAGAAGGAAAACTCCAAATAGGACAATATCTACCGGCGGTGAGCTTGAACTATTACCCAAACCATTTGATTACTCACACAAGCAATAAGCAAAAACAACTGTTTACTAGAAGAACTCAGTCTGGGGGAAGGGGATCGTAAAACCCTTCCCAAAATACTCATCAAATACCATTTTGTGAGGTTCTACACAACTCAGACAACTATAAAGGCAATTATAAGCGATCATCTTATAACCAGCAGAAGACATCATATCGAAGCTTCATCAAAGCAGTTCTAATAAAATTTCTACAACTCCAAATCAACAAGAATTTCAAAGGAAACTAATCTAACATCAAAACCTGAAGACTAAATATTCAAAGCAATACAGAGAGAAGAAGAACACAAACCTTCGATTGAAGCAGCTAAATGGATGAATCTCAAAGCGAGTAAAAATCGGCCGCAAATGGAAAAGAAAATCGTATAATTATGTAATGAAATGGATAATTTGTAATTTCGTACCCGAAAGCCGAAACGAAAGCCTCTGGAAGCGGAAAACAAAAGGAACCCTTCGAAGAAAAAGAAACGGAATAGAATCCGAAAAACGCACAAATGATTCGAGCACTTGTATCACCGGCGGGTGATTTAAATACGTCACCGGCACGGCGGGTGGAGGCAACGGTGAGGTGATGACCGTCATGGTTTCGCTATGTTGTTATTGCATTTCTGAAATGTAGAGCTAAATTATCGCACGCGCCATTTTTGGCGCGTGGCTTTTAAATTGTACCATATGGCAAATGGTCTTTACATTGAAGAGTTATGGTTGGCCGTGCAAAACAAAGATAATAGGCTGCGTGTGGGATTGTTCGTGTTGTCATTTTTCTGCTCTTTGTCTTAGTGGCATTTTCTTTTTTATTTGTGTAATTATTATTTTTAAATATTTAATTAAAATATTATTTAGAAGACATCCAAAAATAAATAACAATAATAAATTATGAAATAAAATAAACGAGATAAATATAAGTATATAATTGTCCGGATTAAATTGAATTGGTCGGTCACAAATAGATACCAAAGGGTGTGGAAATATTTCTTATACGGGTGTGGAAACTCCTCTTAACATACACGTTCTAATATCGTGAGGTTGTTAGGGATACATAACAGGCTCAAGTAAACAATATCGATTAGCGGTGGGTTTGGACTATTGTAAGTGGTATTAGAGCTAGACACTGAACCGTGTGCCAACAAGAACCTTGGACCCTTAAGGGGATGGATTGTGAAATCTGACGATGAAAATCTCTTCATAGTAAGATTGAGGACGATATATAATGGGCTAAAACACTTACAACGATATGTAAGTGACTAAAACAGTATTATAAAAAATCAGATTGTGAGATCATTCCTCGACTGCAGAGGGGAACGAAACATTCCAGAAACATTCCAGAACAAAATTGATTAAAACAGGTAAGATCTTTAACAAATTTGATTATGGGAAGGCAGAGTATAGGCAAAAAAAAAAAAAAAAAAAAAAAAAAACCAAAACAGACCCATTTCAAGCTGTTCTTTAATGGAAGAACCCATCAAAAGACCATTCACAATTTTGACTGTTTACATACAGAAATGGGTTTGAAAATCACCATTAAGAAACAGAGTAGAATCTTCTTGTTGTTCTTGTTGTTGTTCATGATGATCAATGAAGCGAGCCATCATCAAAGTTAAGAGAGTAGCTGTGAAGATCATAACTGTACTGAACTGTCTTGTTGTTCCATCTCAAACTGTGCTTCCACTGTGATTTGAGCTTCAAAATTGAGTGTTTGAAGGAAGAACAGCAAGAACTTGGGGCTTTTGGGTGACTCATATAAGGAATTGCAGAGCCAGAATTTGCGATTCTGTTCCCAAGCTTCATGAATTGCCGTTTCCATGAACTGAACCCTAAAAGCTTCATGTTTGAGGGCTTGAATCACTGAAACTAATGGGAAAAAAGGAAGGGATTTTAAAGAAGAAGAAGAAGAAGAACAGCGAGAAATGGTTTGGTTCTGTTTTGTTTTGTTTTTTGGTCCCATATTTGGCGCAGTTGGTAATGTCAGAGTCGTCTGCTTTCAGTTTCCTCTGTTTCACTCAAGGAATTTCATTTAACTTTCCTCTTCTTTTGAATTGACAAAAATGTTAAAAGTATGTGAATTTACTTTTAAATTTGAACTAAGGATGCTAAAAATATTCAAAATTTTGAAAACTTTATCTAACCGAACCAAATCTATACCGTTTTTCGTTGAATTATAAACTTATTTGTGTTGATTTAGGTTCAAATGAATAAAAGTTATGAACTTATTTGTGTTGGTTGGTTTAGGTTCAAATGAATAGAAGTTTTAGAGTTAGGTTAGTTCATAAATTCACTTAAAATTAGATTGAATTTCTCAAATTTATTATAAACTTGAGAAGAAATGTATATTTAAAGGGTAAACTTTAATTAAATGTTTGAAAAAAATAAATAAAAGTCTTACAAATTGTCATATTTGTTTTTATTACCCGAGTTGAGTTTAAAAGACATCTCAACCTAATCTAGCAAACCCGAACTTCCTTACTTTTAATTTTATAATAGTATAAATATTTTTTTTAAAAAATGTCAATGAATATTACTATATTTCATTTTCTCTCATGAATAAAAATTACATAATTTTTTCTTCTTTTTAAAACGAGAACATGAATTTCTACATAATTTGATAAATAATTTTTAAGAAACAAAATAATTACCAAACATTCTTTTTAGTAAAAAACCCAAAAACTAAAATAAAAAAATTATTAAAGGGACATTAAAATTTTTTTTATGGGTAGAGAGAATCTGAAAAATTGGAAAGAGAAAGAAAGTCAAAATTTTAAATGATTATTAATTTATATAAAAGATGAAAAAATAAAAAAATAAAAAAATAAAAAAGGTGTAAAGGTCCTACGGATTCTGTCTGCGAAAAAAATCTCTGTATTATCTGTCATTTCCACTTTCCACCTAAAACTAAAACAAACGTCTTCTCTTTCAAGTTTAAAATGCAGGGGTAAAAAAAACAACAAAAAAAAATAGTTATAAAATATATATCGGTCGAGATTTAAGTTTCTCGGTTGAGATTTACGTTCTTGCTTATGTGGGAATTCGACTTCTAAGCCTAACTTATGCATAGAGAAAGACCATCAATAGCAAAGCTCTATTGCCCACGAATGACAACCCCTTGTATTTACCTATATTTTTCCCTTTGTTTACGAGATAACTCAAAGGATGACCCACAGATAAACCTTGACTCAAAAAGGATAGAATCATAATACTGCTCGATAAAAGTAAGGTTCAAAGTTAAACCCAAAACGAGTGGAATTCTCACGAGAAGCCATTCTAGTGCATGCATCAAATTTATAGGACGTAAGTCATACATACCTCCTCCATTCAGCATTGGACGTATCAATACTTTATTCAAGGAGCGCTACACCATTCTAAGATTCTTCATTTATGAAAGAACAATGAATAAAAATAGTATGAAAAACGGACAAACTATGCAACATAAACTCTTCTCATAGTTTCTCTCTCTCTCTCTCTCTAGTTATACTCGAGTTGACAAGTACGAAATTTTCAGTTAAAAACTCGAGTACCTCGTTAGCTTTCTGAGAGAATCCATATCCACAACACTAACCCGAGCTGCATAGTCCAGAAATAACAAGGTTCCCTTGCAATTAACTTCATCTATAGGGATAAACATGTGATATGAACCAAAACTCATAACGATCATATTTTTGTCGATAAAATAAGTTAATCCCAGACAATGAAATTGAATCTTAAAATCCTAGCCTATAAAAGGATAGAAGAAACGAATTTAAGTCACTTGATTTGGTGTTCAAACAATAGCATTAGCTGCACTGGCAATTCTGGGCCAGAGATCAGCACATTCCTTTCCAATTGGGCCTGTTATAGCAGAACCTGCACAACCCAAGAAAACAACTGTGTTCAAGTACATGAAAGCAAAATGAAGGATAGTTTAAATGCTAAAACAACTCCTCCAAAACTCCACTAACATGGATATAAAACATCGACCAAAATTTATAATTCAGACCATAATGATTACCGTCAAACGGTAGCCGCCCAAGCTCACCACTAGCAAATATTGTCCTCTTTGAACTTTTCATTTTAGACTTCCCCTCAAAATTTTAAAACGCATCTATTAGTGAGAGGTTTTCACACCCTTATAAGGAATGTTTCATTCTCCTCTCCAATCGATGTGAGATCTCACAATCCACCACCCTTGGGGACCAGCGTCCTCGCTAGCACACCGCCCAATGACTGACTCTGATACTATTTGTAACAGCTCAAGCCCTCCGCTACCAAATATTGTCTTCTTTGGGCTTTCCCTCAAGGTTTTAGAACATGTCTGCTAGGGAGAGGTTTCCACACCCTTATGAGGAATACTTCGTTCCCCTCTCCAACCGATGTGGGATCTCACAATCCACCCCCCATTGGGGACCAGTGTCCTTGCTAGCACACCGCCTGATGACTGGCTCTGATACTATTTGTAACAGCCGAAACCCACCGCTAGCAGATATTGTCCTCTTTGTCCTTTCCTTTCTAGACTTTCCCTCGAGATGTTAAAACACGTTTGCTTTGTTCCCCTCTCCAAACAACCAACATGGGATCTCACACTTCTTTTTTAAGACCTTTCCCTACTAGTGTGTTACAATCACTTATTAAGACCACATATGGACTTGATACTTTAGAGTTCAAAGATGGAAAAGATCATACCTTTCATCTCTCCTTTGGGGTTCACGATGACACCAGCGTTATCTGCAAAACAAGAAAACTCTTATTCAACAACTGTAATGTTAAATTCTATACGGACATATTTCGAGTACAAGACAGCTACCCCGTCTCACAATCAAGGAAAAAGTTAAACTCCATTACATGAAAAAACCCTTCACATAAAATGGCAACAAAACTATCCTAAGCACGTAATTTCCCCATAGAATTAGAATAGAAAGCATCAAATGTACTCCGAATAACAACCTTCACAAACCATTTGAGCAAACACTTCAACAGCATGGAATATCACTAACAAAGTTCTAGGCATTGCTACTCTATATTTCATCCACAACACACTATAAGGTGAAAGCACACACAAAACCCAAGTCTCCAAACCTTCCAAATTTATGATTCGAAGTTCGAACCTTCCTACCCACATGTCGTCGAACTAATAATAATAATAATAATAATAAACTCTCTTGAAACTACATTCATTGTCGTGCTACAATAGTCTCTTTGAAATGCTATTTATGGGTGATTAGAGCAATCTAAATAGAGTTTATAACTCAGCCCAACCTTATTTTTGGGTTGGTTTATCGAGTTGTTTTTTTTTTAATTATTTAAAAAAAACTAAGCTTATCCATGACACATGTTGCATTAAGAATTAAAATCTCATAAATTTGAAATATCAACGGTCACAACGCATCACTAACATTAATGAAACACGTTAAACATTAAAATAATACATAAAAAACAACAATCCAGACGATCAAGGTCAATTATAATGATTAACCCTGGACAAAGTAACCTAATAGGAAGCAGATAACACGGGGGAGAAAAGTTAGAACAAAAAATTTGATCGAAAGCGAAACAAGACAGATAAATTGAGTTGAGTATGACCTTCAAAGTACATGAAGACACCATCCTTTCGGCGCCAAGGCTTGCGCTGCCTGACAATAACAGCAGGAAGCACCTTCTTCCTGAGGTCAGGTTTTCCCTTCTTGACCGTCGCCATGACCATGTCACCAACACAAGCTGATGGCAATCGGTTGAGGCGGCCCTTGATCCCCTTCACTGAAATGATATACAGGTTCTTAGCTCCTGTATTGTCGGCACAGTTGACTGTAGCCGCCACAGGTAGACCCAGCGACATCCTAAATTTGTTCCCAGCGGAACCTCCCCTACCTAAATCGATACACAACAATAACAAGTCTCAAATCTCAAATCTAAGAGTATAAAAACAGTAGCAAAAAGAAGATCGAATCAAATATTGCATAAACATTAGCGTATGAACAGAACAATCAGATCATACCTCGCTTCGACATTGTTGACGGACTCTCCGGCTGCCCTCTCTCTCTCTCTCCCCCTCTCTCCTCCGACCAGAAGACGAATGCAGTTCCTAATATATGAAAGACGACGGCATAGACTTTCTGGGGTTAGGGTTTTAGTCACTCTGTTTGGATGCAGTTATTTACTATCCTTTCCGTGCTTTGCCAAGCCAAACAAGCGTTTCATAGAGATATATACGACGTCGTTTCATAACTAGGAAGAACAATAATAATATTAAGTTTTTTATTTCATTTATTCAAAATAACAATAATAAAATTAAACTTCCAATTTCATTTAATTGAAACATATATTTATACTATTTCTTACCATTTTTACATTTATTCAATTTTTAAAAAAATATAAATTCTACCATTTATTCAATTTTGTTGAAAAAAATATAAATAGTCTATAAATTTTAAAATTGACAAAAAAAAAACGTGTAGACGCCTTGACACGACGTCGTTTAAGGCGCATACTGGTTAATGAAACGAAAGATAGCCAAGTTTCTGCCCGGCAAATATTTTCAACACACAAATTGTAACAAATGCCGACGGGTACCGCCGCCGTCTTTTCCGCCACAAACTTTCTCCCTCCGCCGCGTTATCCCCCGCCGGCGACTTCAAAAACAAAGCCGACCAGTTGCCACGTCATCCCCAGAATGTCCCTAAACCAAAGCCCATCAAGCGGCCCAAAATCGTCCACATCTTCCTCTTCTTCTTCCCTGTTATCCTCAATCACTAATCTCTTATGGGGCCCATCTCTCCCGCCGGGGCTCCTGGTAGCCACCGTCCGTACAGCCTGGGAGACCACGTGGCAGCTCATGATGAGCCAGCTCGCCCCCTCCGATACTTCTGGCGGCTACTCAAGACCCCTCTCCCAATTTCGCGCCACCAAAATTTCCGCCAAAAATCTCCATCTATACGTCGGCCTTCCATGTCCATGGGCCCACCGGACGTTGATCGTCCGAGCCTTAAAAGGCCTCGAAAACGCCGTTCCGGTCTCCGTCGCCGGTCCCGGCGCAGACGGATCGTGGGAATTCCGGGACAATCCGACGGCTGATAATGAAACCCTAAGGCAGGGATTGGATAGGGCAAATGGGTGCAAAACTTTGAAGGAGGTTTACAGACTGCGAGGAGGAGGTTACAATGGAAGGTCCACTGTGCCGATGCTATGGGATGCGGAGAAGAAGGAGGTGATTTGCAATGAAAGCTCTGATATAATTGAAATTTTGAATTCGGGTCTCAATGGATTGGCTGAGAATCCGGATTTGGACCTCTCGCCGCCATTGCTGAAGGGGAAGATTGAAGAATGGAACGCCATTATTTATCCCAATGTCAACAATGGAGTTTATAGGTAATCTCTTAAACGCACGAATTTCTCGTAGTTCTTTAGAGTTCATGTAACCGTCCAAGCCCACCACCGATAGATATTGTTCTTTTCAAGTTTTCCTTCAAGGTTCTTAAGACGAAACGCGTTTGTTAGGGGAGGTTTCACACTCTTATAAAGAATGTTTCGTTCTTCTCCCAATCGATGTGGGATCTCAGAATCTATCTCCTTTAGCGTCTGAAGAAGACAATATCTACTAGCGGTGGGCTTGAGTTGTTACAGTTTAGGTGTCTGTGGAAATTATCGAGAATGAATTGTGAGAAAACAAGTACAGTTTTCTAAAACCTAAAACAAAAAAGCTCAATGGTTATGGATGAGACGCTAATAACCTCAACCAGTTTAGACAGAGAGTTTAGAGTTTCAAATCTCTCCCCCACAAGCACAATTTTCTAAAACCTAAAATAGAAGGTTGGTTATCGAATGAGACACTAATAGCACCCACCTAAGCATAGCTCAACCAGTTTAGACATAGACCGAGAGCTCAGAGTTTCAAATCTCTCCCCACAAGCACAATTTTCTAAAACCTAAAATAGAAGGCTGATCGAATGAGACGCTAATAGCACCAACCTGAGCATAGCTCAACCAGTTTAGATAGTTTAGATATAGACCGAGAGTTCAGAGTTTCGAATGTTTCGAATCTCTCTCCCCACATGTGACCAAACCAAAACGGGGTCTTAATAACACAATTCTGAAGTGTATGTTCCTTGCTAGAAAATCACAATCCCTTACTTTCTTTATGTTTCTTAAGATTATGTTTGTTCTGGACGTGTATGTTTGTTCTATAACAGTTCGTTCACCATTAGCAGATGTGGGTTTGCTCAGAGTCAAGAAGCATATGACAAAGCTGTCAATGAGCTATTTTCAACGCTCTACGTGTTAGACGACCATTTGGGGCGTTCGAGGTACTTGTGTGGTGAAAATTTGACTCTGGCTGATGTTTGCTTGTTTACGACCTTGATTCGGTTTGATCTGGTGTATAATGTTCTGTTTAAATGCACAAAGAAGAAGCTGCTTGAGTATACAAATCTTCATGGATATATGCGAGACATTTATCAGGTAATCTGTTCTTTAAACCCTGCAACTGTTTTTTCACTAGTCTAATCCATTGAAAGCTACTCGGGTTGATTTGGTTCATGTGTTTGGGTTTGTAAATCAACTGAATACCGAAACTCGCTCAATGGAAGAGCATATATTCTAGCGTTATATATATATAGATTAAACGGTAATAGGTATTGGTTCAGTCTAGGTGTAACAATCCATGCCCACCGCTAGCAAATATTGTCTGCTTTAACCCGTTACGTATCGCCATCAGCCTCACCGCTAAAAACTTAAGGAATGATTCATTCCCCTCTGCAACTAATGTAGGATCTCACAATCCACCCTTCTTGGGGTTCCAACGTCCTCACTGGCACACCGCCTGGTGACTAGCTCTAATACCATTTGTAACAGCCCAAGCCCACCGCTAGCGAATATTGTTCATTTTGGCCCATTACGTATCGTTGTCAACCTCACGGTTTTTGAAACACGTCTACTAGGGAGAGGTTTCCACACCCTTATGAAGAATGCTTTGTGCTCCTCTCCAATCAATATGGGATCTCACAATCCACCCCTCTTGGAGGCCCGACGTCCTCATTGGCACACCACCCGATCTGATATCATTTATAACAGTCCAAGCTCACCGCTAGCGAATATTGTCCAATTTGGCCCATTACGTACCACCCCTCTTGGAGGCTCAACATCCTTATTGGCACACCACCGCTAGCGAATATTGTCCATTTTAGCCCATTACGTATCATCATCAGTCTCACGGTTTTAAAACGTGTCTACTAGGGAGAGTTTCCACACCCTTATAAAAAATGTTTCATTCCCCTCTTCAACCGATGTGGAATCTCACACTAGGCTTTTAGCCCATTTCTACTGATACTTCTTTTTCGTCGAGGTTAACAATGTCGGGCCATTGTATCTATTTATAAGGTTCTTAACTTCTATCATCCTCTAATTAGTGTACTTTTAACCTGTCAACAGATTCCAAAGGTTGCAGCAACTTGCAACTTTACAGCAATAATGGATGGCTATTACAAAACATTGTTTCCTCTAAATCCTGGGAATATTCGACCAACTAAGCCGGCCAGTTGCTATCATGAAGCACTCTTAGTTCCTTCCAAAAGGGAGTCGCTGCCAATCTTAGACACAACCAAGCAGGTTTCAGTTTGACAGAGGTAAATCCACCAAAACATATTTTTCTATTTTGGTTAATGTCTTATTTCCCAGCTAAATAGGAAAATTGAGTTGGCAACAGCCCGTTACGTGTCGCCGTCAGCCTCACGGTTTTAAAACGTCGTCTGTTAGGGAGAGGTATTCACACACTTATAAGGAATGCTTTGTTCCTCTCTCCAACCAATTTGGGATCTCACAATTTATCCCTCTTGGGGCTAGCGTCTTTGTTGGCACACCGCCTGATGTCTGGTTCTAATACCATTTATAACATCCCAAGCCTACCGCTAGTAGATACTGTCCACTTTGACCCATTACGTATCGTCGTCAGCCTCACAATTTTAAAACCATCTGCTAGGGAGAGGTTTCCACACACTTATAAGAAATGTTTTGTTCCCCTCTCCAACCAATGTGAGATCTCACAATCCACCCCCTTGGGGGCCTAGCGTCCTCGCTGGCACACCGCCCAATGTCTGGTTCTGATACCATTTGTAACAGCCCAAGCCTACCACTAGCAAATATCATCCACTTTGGCCCGTTACGTATTACCGTCAACCTTACAGTTTTAAAACGTGTCTGTTATGGAGAAGTTTCCACACACTTATAAGGAATGCTTTGTTTTCCTCTCCAACCAATGTGGGATCTCACCTGAATTTTATATGTTGAGGAACGGATACATAAATAATTAGATTAGGTTTCCTTTAGAATACAACCAAACTTGCAGAGATGAATTTCAGAGGTTATATTGCTAAAAATGTTGGGTAAAATTTACACATTACATGAGCTTAAATTCAGCACTGCAAGCTTAAAGTGACTTTCAACCTTGCAGTGCTGAATTTTAGAATCTATATTGCTAATAATAGTGATAAAAAAATGGAAAGAATTGTGCTTCTCATAACTTAGAATACCTTTTTAGGAGTTTTCTGTTTTGAGTCCTCAGCTGTAGCGTTTGGAGATTGGATATTAGTCATCTGATCAATTACATCACTCATGTGGCTTCTCATAACTGCAATTGCATGATCATCTTCGATATATTGAAGCTCCCGACGTATGAATATGGTCACGAGGGACGCCTTGGACTGTAGACCTCCCTGTTCCGCAGGCATGATGGCAAAGCCAGAAGGTCTCAGAAACACACTATTCATACTAAATTTGGGCATGAGAGAGATATGAACATCTTCTTCTGACAATTGTGATGATAGGACGAGGGAGCAATAGTCATTCGCTGTAGCTTCTTGTAAGAAAAATTCATGGTCCTATCACGTTAAACAAGCATATCATATCATTGAAGTATATAAGTTTTGGGCAAGGAGGATCAGGTAAAGAAGTTTATGTAAAAGAGAAGCACCGCAAAAAGTTCATCAGCTACTGTTTCTTCTACTTTTCTACGTAAACCAATGGTGTAACTATTATCTTCTGTGTAAAGTGCAGCTACCAGCTTGAGCTG
Source organism: Cucurbita pepo subsp. pepo (assembly GCF_057944985.1). Classification (NCBI taxonomy): domain Eukaryota; kingdom Viridiplantae; phylum Streptophyta; class Magnoliopsida; order Cucurbitales; family Cucurbitaceae; genus Cucurbita; species Cucurbita pepo. The sequence continues at coordinate 1,747,587 of NC_141812.1, forward strand.
TTCCGGTGATTTTATGCTCGTCAACTGTATGTGGCGAGTATAAGCAAGCAAGAATATAGGTTAAATTATAAGTTTAGTTTCTAAGACGGAGTTTACCTGGTATGTCGCATTATATGTGGCTAGAAACATTAAGAGTCTGATGGGGGTTTCTGGAATGTATACGGTACTTGAGGCAACATAATCATGGTGATAGCCAATGTTACGTGCTTTCATGTCTCTCAAAATCCTTATATTATCATCACAATATAAATCCCATTTTCTTTCCAGTGGAAAGGGATTAACTGATGTTAGATATAATCTCTTCAGGTTCTCCCCAATTGTCAACAGATCAGGTACATCTGTTATCCCATAAAATCCAATTAGCTTGAGAATTTAAGGCTTTATAAGGCTGTTCATGGTTGAGGATTATTGGGACGGAGTCCTACGTTGGCTAATTTATGGCATGATCATGGGTTTATAAGTAAGGAATACATCTCCATCTCCATTGGTATGAGGCATTTTGGGAAACCCCATAAGCCATGAGAGATTATGCTCAAAGTGGACAATATCATACCATTGTGGAGAGTTGTGATTCCTAACATGGTATCAGAGTCATGCTCTTAACTTAGTCATGTCAATAGAATCCTCAAATGTTGAACAAATAAGTTGTGAGCCTCGAAGGTGTAGTCAAAAGTGACTCAAGTGTCAAACAAATGGTGTCCTTTGTTCGAGGACTCCAAAGAATGAGTCAAGCCTCGATTAAGGAGAGGCTGTTCGAGGGCTCCATAGGCTTCAAGGGAGGCTCTATAGTGTACTTTGTTCGAGGGGAGAATTGTTGGGAGGGAGTCCCACGGTAGCTAATTAATTGAGGGAATGATTATGGGTTTATAAGTAATAAATACATCTCCATCGGTATGAGGCCTTTTGGAAACCCAAAAGCAAAGTCATGAGAGCTTGTGCTCAAAGTGGACAGTATTTGTGGAGAGTCGTGATTCCTAACATTCATAAGAGAAATTAAGAGCATACACTATACCATTGGGGTCGTCGAACATCTCTGAAGTCGTTATCTTGCTCCATCTACGTTTCAAATTTTGTGATAAGATACTGATCCATTGCTTTGCAGTTAAATGAAAGTTTGAAGTAACTTTTGAGGATATGTTGTTAGGGATATCAATCTCTTGTACCTCTGCGTTTTCAACCCATAGAACCTGTAAAATAAAATTCTGTTTTAGATTTGTAAATTTGTGAAGTAATTACTGATAGATGATGGTTTTCTGTAAACAGACCTCTGAGAGAACACCAAACTGCCGGATTACCACTCCTGAAGGCCTCCGCCTGTATTGAGTTCCCACGGTGGGATCAGAGGTTGCTTCCATGAAATAATCAGTTGACACATCGCAGATAGCCCATGTATCTTCGGCGACGTCCATCTTAAATCTCAAAAAGCGAGTGCACCATCTTGGCAGGAATTCAGCCGGCAGTCTTAACTGGGCATTGACCTATTATATGATAAAAGTTCATATATTTTCTTTTTCTGTGTCCTAAAGTTTAGAAGGAACAAAAGAAAAAAAAAGAGTTACCAATACAACATCCTTAGAATTTGAATTTGAATCTGCTGACCAGAATTCTTTCAAAGGAGTGAGAACATTTTCAAATGATCCATCACAAATGATGTTGGAAAATATCGAACTCCATATCACCTATAAACAGTGTGAATAAGGGTACAAAATGTTAAGAATAATGTATAGAAAATCAATGTCAAGTTAAGGATATCTCACCCCATTCATCATTATTGTGATCAGCGATTCTGGAGTAATGGAAAGAACGTCATATTCGACGGAACATTCAACTGTATATCCACGAGGTGGTGTAGTGTGGAACATCTCTTGTAAATCCTCTACTGATCCTACTGCTGGAGGATGGAAAATCAAAGCGTTTGCTCTCATGGCTATTGCCATGAATTCCTTGTAAGCCGCTTTGATTATATTATTTACCCTTTGCATTTCTAGGAAGTCAGGTTCATCATTGTAAAAAATTTCCCCGATGCTCGAATCCTGCATTGTCGATTCTGTTAATGATTCTACAAAGACTAACAACACGTTTTACAGTGATTTGAAACAATCTCAAATATGTCTTACTTATTCAAAACAATTTAAACAATCCAATGTTTAGTCTAAATTGATTTTGAATAATTAAAGACATATGTGAGAGTGATTTTTGAAATTAAAAACTTGATTTCAATTCCAGTTCAACTAGCAATGAGTTTATAATATCAAATAATAACAGATTGATAATAGAAGTAAAACATACATTAGAGCAACTAGATGAAACCTCAAGGTCATCTTTCATCGAATCAGACGGTCCTTCATTAGGTTTCTGTTCCATAGTCACTTCGGGAATTGATTCCTCAGCTTGGGGTAACTCAGCATCCGTCTCAAGATTCATTTCTGAGCTCTAACTTATATCAAAGTTTGATGACTAATCCACTCTAACGAATCGAATCCAACACAGATGGAAATATTTCCAGAGATCAAAATCCAAATATGCTACTCACAGAACAGAATAATTGATGAAAAAACGGCTATAACATAATAATCAAGAAGTGTCAAAAATCTGTACGTCGATAATATCATGTATTTTTATGAATATCTATATCTTGATCGAAGCACATACTAAAAGCTGCCGATTCAGGACTCTTGAAGAAGAAGAAATGACCATTGTATATGCCTAAAATCTCTCACCATTTTAGATAAATTGAACAAGAAAAAGAAATCGTGAACAACAAATGGAAATGGAAGTCGAAATCTCCATAAATCAGAACTAAAACATTTTTGACTTAGGTCTTGATTTCACATATATCGAAAAAAATTCGTAAAAAAAACGTCCGTTGTCTATCTAATTTGCATCTTCCTTTTCTTGACTTAAACAAGATTCTGTGCAGTCATCGTCAGCTTAATTTATTAATGTACTAAAAACAATCCGAAATGGAACTAATCGAAACAAAGAGAGAGTAGATTAAAAAGAGGACTCACAGCGAAATCTTCCACCAGGAAACAGAGAAATCGAAATTCCAGTGGACGCTTCAAGAAATCAAGAACAAAAGAATTACGACGAAGGAAATAATTGAAAAAGAAGAGCATAAGATTACACGCTAGAAGATTCGAAGACTATTCGAGCACCTTCTGAGTGAGCACTTCGAGCTTCCAAAGACCTTTAATGGCGGAAGACAAACTAGAGACTGAAGGGAGGAGGGAGAGGGAAAAAGTGTCAAATGTGGTCTGTATATAAAGCTTTGGGAGTCTGTTAACTGCACGTGACTTGCACTCCCCAGATTCATATTTCATTAAGCTTGCACGTGACATCTAGAATACATAGAGAACAGTAGGTAATTTGATTATTTACCTCTCTCTCATGGTAATTTGATTATTTACCTCATCTTGGAGAGTGAAACAAAACATTATTTGTAGGGGTAAAAACTTCTTCCTAACATACGCATTTTAAAATCTTAAGATGAAGTACGAGAGGGGAAGCGCAAACAGGACAATATCGGTTAGTGGTGGACTTGGGTCATTACAAATGGTATTAAAGGTAGAGATCGAGTAGTGTGTCAGTGAGAACGTGAGACCCTCAAGTGAGTGGATTGTAAGATCCCACGTCAGTTTGAGAAGGGAACGAAGGGTGTGTAAACCTCTCTCTAACATAATTGGAACGTTTTAAAACTTTGAAGGAAAACCCAAAAAGAACCATATTTGCCCGGTGGGCTTGGGTTGTTACAAGATTATTCCGACAACCAACATAGATCCTTTTTATATGTTTTGTTCTCACTCACTCGTTTCCTAAGAACATTCCTAAAAGTCACTTATGGTTAAACATATTTAATTTTGGAGTTCTTATGATTGAACCACGGAACATTCTTAATAAGTTACCCAATCTAGCAGTTCCCAAGGACATCCTATCCGTAATAATTCCTTTTGTCAGGGTTTTTTGCGCACATCAGTCTCTTTTCCATCGGAAAAAAACTTTCCCTCTCTAACTGTGAGATCCCACATTGGTTGAAGAGAGGAACGAAACATTAAAGGTGTGGGAACCTCTCCCTAACATACGCGTTTTAAAACCGTAAGGTTGACGACGATACGTAACGTGTCAAAGTGAACTTGTTAACGGTAGGCTTAAGCTGTTACAAATGGCATTAGAGCCAAACACCGGGTGATGTGCCAGCGAGGACGCTGGGTCTCCGAGGGGCGTGGATTGTGAGATTCCACATCGGTTGGAGAGAGGAACGAAATATTCCTTATAAGGGGGTGAAAATCTCTCCTAACAGACGCGTCTTAAAACCATGAGGCTGACGGCAATACGTATTGAACCTAAGCGGACAATATCTACTAGCGGTGACCTTGGATAGTTACAAATGGTACCAGAGCCAAACACTGGACGTTGATCCTCAGAGAGAAGTGTATTGTGAGATCTAACATTGGTTAGAGAGGTATCGGGGTATCCGAAGCACATAGAATCGAATATCTAGGGGACATATTTATTTAAAATGAAACTCTAAACCAAAAACCCTTGAAGGGATGAACTAAGACATTTGTTTGTTTCTGGAGCACAGGGTTGAAATAACGCTCCTGATTGTGGAAATCACTTGTCCCTAAAAAGTGGTATCAAAGTCATTCATCTAAGTTAACTATATCAGTAGAATCTCGAGTATCAAACAAAGAAGTAGTTGTGAGTTTCAAAGGTGTAGTTCTTAGATAAGAGATATATTGTGAGATCCCACATTGATTGGAGAGTGGAAACCCAAGATGTGGAAATCTTCCCCTAATAGACACGTTTTAAAATCGCAAGGTTGATGATGATACATAACGGACGAAAGCGGACAATATTGACCAGCGGTAGGCTTGGATTGTTACAAATGATATTAGACGCAGACACCCAGCGGTAAGCTGACGAGGACATTGAGTCTTCAAAGGGGGTGGATTGTGAGATCCCATAGAGATCCCATATTGATTGGAGAGAACAAACCCGGAGTTTAGAAACCTCTCTCTAGTAGAAGCAAGTAGAAGACATTTATGTTAAATAGATCATATTGGTTGAAGATCTATGGTAGAACTCTATTCAATGATACTAGACAGATAAACTACTATTTGAGGGGAGACTCAATCTCTTTATTGAAAATAAAATTAGCTGATATTATTGTTAATTTTAAAATATATATTACTATTTAGGATACAATTATATATATATATACTCTTAAAAATAATTTTTAAGTATTTGGAAAACACTTGAAAAATATATATTTGTTGCAAATAATATGAATATATATTTTGAAAATTTTATTTTAAATAGTTAAAAATTATTTAAAAATTTATTAGAAAATAAATAATGAAATATATAACTTTATTCTAATAATTAAATATATGAAAGAAAAATGTAAAAATATTTTAAATTTTTATAGCACTAATATTTTTAAACCATACCTCTAATATTCGTTAGAAAAAACATTTATTTATTTATATTCCATTTAATTTTTTTTTTTTTTTAAAAAAAGTCCAACCAATTAGTTATAGTCAAAGTGTAACTATAAAAGAGATATTTATTTATAATAAAATTAATTAAAATTTAAAATTTTCCTCCAATTTCTTTCTTGTGGATAAGAGTCAACGGTCAAAGTCAGTAATCGGATGAAGTCGAGTCTCCAACTACTCGAGCGTCGGAGCAAAAATCCGATGTCTGGTGGGGCCCGCCAAGAACGTGGGTCCCACACGGTTCTATTTCCAACGTGTCCAGCAATGTGATGGGACGCGGGCCCTACCTTGTCGGGAGACCTTTTAGAAACATATGAGTGCGGGCCCCATTGCTTCTCTTTCTATCGTTATCGTATCGTGTCGTGTCGTATCGTATCGTGTCTTTTCTCGGAACAATATCGTCAGGTTACCATTTCCATATTAGCCTTGGGCCGCCTTTTGGGCCATAATTTAATTACAATACTTAAAAAAAAAAAAAAAATTACGGAAAACACAGTATTTATTTAAATAATAATAATAATAATAAAAAGAAAATAAAAAAAACGTTTCATTTATTTAAAAATTATAATTATATTAAAAAAATTTACAATGTTACGTATGAAATTTTCATATATGGTCTATTAGTGTAACTATTTATTTTTTTTAACGAATATTATTTTTTTTATCTCGAGAAAAAATAATAGGCAAAGAAAAAAAAAAGAGCTAAAAACTCTCGGGTTGGGAAAATCATTCATTAGAGCTGTATATAAATTAGGTTGGAAAAATCTCTTAGATCAACCTGAAATTATAGGTTGGTTGGGTTGGTGACTCAAACAACCCGAACATAGTTCACAACTCAACTCAACCCTCAATTTTCAAGTTGGGCGGTCGGTTTTCATCAATTTCAAACGTCAAATAGGGTCGTGTTGGGTTGTAACCTTAAAAAAACGTCAATATGCAAATTGACCCAAATTTTAAATTTTCAAAATAAAAAAAAAGTTTATCTCAACCCAACTTTTATGGTTTGGACGGGTAGTTTATGTTAGTCATATTCTCGGGTCATTTGAACACCTCCCATACTTCTAATAAATTCAAAATAAGGGAATCTTGAAACTTGCAATTTTACCCCTGATAAATCTATAAATTTTAAAACGTGCCAAAATTAGGGACTAATTTATAATTTGAAAAGTTAAAAATTCATAAAAACCAAAAAAAAAAAAAAAAAAAATCATACTAAATTTATAATTTCATAAATATATATATATATATATATATATATATATGGGCTCGCTTGAAGCCCATTTTAGGAACGTATAAATAGCGGAAGAGGAGATAGCGGAGAAATTGAAAATATCAAGAAAAGAGAAGAAAGTTAAGCAGGCGAGGGAAGGCGATTAGGAGCAGTGGGGAAGAAGACAATGATGGAGATGGAGGCGCATAAACCAGACAGGTGGGTCCAATTCCTCATAAATTCGATCAATGCCGTTGCTTCAATATCAATCCTCCCTTCTTCACTACGCCACCACCATTAAACCTGCTCTCTCTCTCCTATTTTCCGCCAAACAAAGGCGCCTTCACCGTCCTCACGGCATTGCTTTTTCTATGCTCGTTATTGTTAGTTGTTGTTGTTGATGTTGATTTTGTCGTTGATTCATTCATTTATTTCCAATCCAAGGCTTCGTTTCTAATCAATCCACTTCTTTTGCTCTCCTTGAATCCCCTTCTTTTTCTTCGTTGAATTTGATGGCTTCTAGCGGAGGTGGAAGCGGTGTAGTTTCTGAAGAATCTATGTCGACTATTTGTAAAGATGAAAACGTGATGTTGTCGTCTGAGGGCTCCTCGTGCCCAGACGAGTCGGAGATTGAATTAGGGCTAGGGCTCAGCCTCGGTGTTCGCGATTCACGCAAAATTCAGAAGGTTTCCATCGCTCAATTTGGGAGAATTTTAACGGCTGAGGATTTTTCTTCGTCGATCTGTTCCTCGTCTTCGCTTAGTGGAGTCAATGTCACTAATGGTTCGAAGAGAAATTCTGATTCCGCAGCGACTATCAATGGCGGGAGGTACTGATTACTAATTCTTGCCTATGCGAGGAATTTAATGCATAATTCACTCCACTTTTTCTCTGGTTTCCAATTTTGTGTGAAGCATGAGAGTTTAATGTCCTTGATTGATCCCTACCGATTTTAGATTTTCTCTATCAACACAATTATTAGCTGTGAAGTTGCATGTGCTTCTCTGGTTTTGCGTTTCAGTACCAAATTGATTCGAATTTCTTGATATTTATCTTGATGAATCTGATACTGACAGATATGTTTGCTGTTGTTTACTTTTATGGTTCCTCTGGCTCCCTTTTCCTCATCCCAAAAGCAAACAGTAAGCTGAATATAGATAGGGAATCATTTTGAATTTGTTCGGATTTGTGCGGATTTGTGCTTCTGCCGTACTCCATCTAATTAAATATGATACGGCTCTGATAAAAATTGAAAACTGGCCTTTGGTAGACTTCAAAGGACGAGATACCCTCTGAAATCTTTTTCTAGAGCTTTCCAAGTCATTGCAGTTTGTTTAATATAACTTCAAGTTAACATTCAAAATAACGCCCTATGAGGTGTATATTTGCTACCAGATAACCTAAGAACTGGTATCCATGGCCTTGACTAGAAGGTTTGAAATCTCCCCATTATGTTCGTTTACCGGACATCAGTAATCTAGGATTGAGTTGAACGGATAAAAGACGATGCAATGAGAAGAAAGTGAGACCAGATTTCCATGCTTCGATGCTTTTATGAATTCTGTGGCACTAACACCTAGTGAAACAAGAAAGTTGTGTAACGATGTTAAGAATGAGAAATGAGAAACTGAAGTGAGATTGAAATTACAATCCTCAAAATATGTTACAAGCTACCAACTAACTCCTAATATATATATATATACTGCCAACCAACTCCTAAAAATAGATTATCTTTATGATCATTTTCCTTTTAGGATAATAGAAGTTTTTTTTTTTTAGGTTATGAATGTGATTTTAAGCACACAACTACCTTTACTTTTACATGAGTTCTTAAAACAGTTCTGAATATAGAAACAGAAATCTTTGGAAACATCTACAAAACAAATCCCAATCTCGTTACTTCAGAATTCCATACCTATAGATTTTTATGCACTTCGCATAATTGTATCATCGAAGTAGTAATAGTTGCAGTATGTGAAACATTCTTTGAGTATGCTTTGACAAGTTGCTTGAATATCACATTGGTCGCCCATATGTTGAATATATGTATGTATATGTGTGTATATATAATTTTTTTTAAAAGAGAAGCTTTAATAGTGTTACTGTAACTGTATCGAGAATAGGGTTCTTCGTGGTGGGTTATGTTGTAATATTTTGATATACTTTCAGAAGTAGCCAGGTCGTGGGGTGGCCCCCAATCAGAGCTTCTAGGATCAGTACCTTGGTTAACCAGGCAAAACCTCATTCTGTAGAAGAATTCAAGGCAGTTGCTGGCAAGAATAAAAACAAGCATACGGAGGCAGGGACACTTAATGGTGTTAGTGATAGAAACAAAGCAAATAAAGAGCGTAGGACTTCCAGAAATTCTGTGTACGTGAAGGTGAATATGGATGGAGTTCTCATTGGAAGAAAGGTTAACCTCAGTGCTCACAGTAGCTATGAAACCTTGGCTCAAACCGTCGAGAACATGTTCCTTGATCCCACTGCACTGGTTGATTCCACTGGTAATTCCTTTCCGACCTCTGCAATATCGTGTATAGAAGTGAATTTTGTGGTTTCAATCTCTAAAATTGAATATTTTCAACTCAATAAGAAGTGAAGGTTCCCTAGAGTTCAATTTAATAGTGTATTAATGCTATTTTTTGGTCTGAATGGAATTAAGATGGGCGGTGAGATCCCACATTAGTTGGGGAGGAGAACGAAACATTCTTTATAAGGGTGTGGAAACCTTTTCATAGTAGACGCGTTTTAAAAACCTTGAGGGTAAGCTCGAAAGGGAAAGCCCAAAGAGGACAATATCTGCCAGCGGTGGATTTGAGCCGTTACAAATGGTATCAGAGCCAAACACCGGGAGATGTGCCAGCGAGGAGGTTGAGCCCCAAAGGGGGTGGACATGAGGCGATATGCCAGCAAAGACGTTGGGTCTCGAAGGGGGGTGTATTTGGTGGGGGTCTCACATCGATTGGAGAAAGGAACGAGTGCGAGCGAGGATGCTAGGCCCCGAAGAGGGGTAAATTGTGAGATCCCATATTGGTTGGGGAGGAGAACGATACACCCTTTATAAGAGGTGGAAATCTCTCTCTATCAGACGCGTTTTAAAAACCTTGAGGGCAAGCCCGAAAGGGAAATGGGCCTTTACATGGACAATCTTTTACTTGAATATCTGTAGGGTTACTTTAAAGCTGCATAAAGAAGGTTAATGTAAAGATGAAAGTGGTAATATCGAGAATCTCTGGAAGAAAGGCTCTCTTCCTGAAGTAAATGCTAGTATTTTTGGGTTATTTATTGAGTATGAATAGAAGCTTCTTATTAGCCATAGTGAAGCAACAATGTTAGCTCTTTTATGAAGGACCACCTTATCCATTTATTGACATTTTATCATGAAATTTGTGACTGGCAACCGATAACGATGCTTTATCGTCTGATACAGGATCGAGTATAAAGGAACATGACATAGTGAGACCCTCCAGACTACTAAATGGACTATCTGGGTACATGCTTACTTATGAAGACAGGGAAGGAGATTGGATGCTAGTTGGCGATGTTCCTTGGGGGTATGCTCTCTTGTCACTTCATTTAGTCTGATAAGGCCTTTAAGTTCGAGTTCGTAAACTTTTAACCTAGTTGGCGATCTTCGAGCTAGAAACTTTCAATATATAACATTTCTAGCATCGTTTTCAGAGGGAAGAATAGCTAGAAACTTTCAATATATAACTATGATTCTTTTGATCATATGTCCAGAATGTTTACCCAATCCGTGAAGAGGCTTAGGATAATGAAAGCAGCTGAAGCTAATCAAATTGGCAGGTGATCTGCCAGCAGAATTGAAACTCAACAATTGAAGATGCTCTGTTTTTCTTTCTTTTTTATTTTCTTTTGCACGACACCAATTCTCCGTGGCGAATCTGCTGCTCTGTATCGGAACGAGGAAGGCCAATATCAGCTCGAAAAAACTGTGCAAATGAGAGGTAATAGGCTATATAAGCATTTTGAAAGAAAAAGGATTGGCCTTTTTCTCTTCTTTTCTGGGTTTTCTGATCTTATTCCCAAAGCTCTGGGAATTGTCAATTTGTGTAGTTTTGGAAAGTCGTCACAGTCATAAAGCCCTGCACATATACAGATGTGGGAATGTTTATGTTGTGAATATTAAAGCAAATACTGCTCTGCTTAAGCCTTTTATGCCTTGGGAAAGTGCTCTTTTGTTCTAGTTTTCTTCTCACTTAATGGTTGTGTCTGTAAACAGGGAAAATTTTGGAATTTACAATAATGCCTGTATTGCTTGTTTATACATACATACATATGCGATGTTCCATTGAGAGATCTTGGCCCCGAGTAGAAGCAAACTTGACCTTATGTAGAGGCAAGTCGGTTTCTTGATCCTACATAAGGCCATGTACAGGAGAAGTGCTGAAAATTGGCTTCTCTTTGTTGGTTCCCAATCCTTCATTGCCACCGTTGCCTTTTCTCCTTGGTTTTGCTTCTCCAAGCATTGTCATTATATCTCTCATGGAGGGCATGTCTTTTGAATGTTTTGCGGGGAGAACTGCTATAAGAATATCAATATTATTCGCCTTAGCCCTTTACCTAATATTATTCGCTTTAGCCCTTTACGCTTTAGCCCTTTACGTAATATTATTCGCTTTAGCCCTTTACGTAATATTATTCGCTTTAGCCCTTTACGTAATATTATTCGCTTTAGCCCTTTACGTAATATTATTCGCTTTAGCCCTTTACGTAATATTATTCGCTTTAGCCCTTTACGTAATATTATTCGCTTTAGCCCTTTACGTAATATTATTCGCTTTAGCCCTTTACGTATTATCGTCAGTCTCACAGTTTTTAAAAGGCGTTTACTAGGGAGAGGTTTCCACAGCTTTGTAAGGAATGTTTCGTTTCCTTCTTCAATCGATGTGGGATCTCACAATCCACCTCCCTTGGGGATCCAACGACCTCCCTAGCACATCGCCTAGTGTCTGGCTCTTATACCATTTGTAACAGCTCAAACCCACCACTTATAGATATTCTCCACTTTGGCCCATTACGTATTGTCATTAGCCTCATAATTTTTAGAACGCCTCTACTAGGGAGAGGTTTCCACACCCTTATAAGTAATGTTTCGTTTCCCTCTCCGATCGATGTAGGATCTCACAAATCCTTCAAAATGTTAGATGGAAGTTGAGAACTTAGTAACGACCGAGAACAGGTGGAAATCCAAATTCCATTCTCGATCACTATCACACAATTCCAAGTCTCGATTATCATCCTAACTTTGGTAACTGGAAGACAAGTACATCAATCCAGATGGCAAAAGGCAGATTAAAGGCAGATTAAAGGCAGATTTTCTACACAAAATTTCAAGGGAAGAAGAAATCTACACAAAATTTCAAGGGAAGAAGAAATCTATAGTAGAAATTTGTGAAAATTATTAAACTAACCCGACTGTGACTCAATATCAGTATCTTTGTGGGTCATAAAACATACCTTTAGTTCTTCCAAGTCACTACAATGGGGCTTCTCACTCTGTATTTACTGTTCTCAGAATGGAGCCATGTCAAATGCCCTTCTGTAGAGCTCACCTTTCTTCCTTCTCTTCTCTTCTCAGACATAAACCATACCTTATAACTCAAACTTTCGTTCACATGTTTGAACACCAAGCGCTGAGGCTTAACTCGAACGCTCACTCCTTCAGGCGCGGTTACTTCCACTTCATAGACGGAATTCGGGCTCCCGACATTCGTCAACTGTCTCGAAACCATCTTACTCGTTGTCCCGTGCTTAAAAACGACAGCCATGGAGGGATAGTTCAATGTGAAGCCTTTGTTCATCTGAAGAACTTTGTGGCAGCTCACATTCATGTGGGTAATGATGAAGATTTCTGAATGAGTGTAGCCAAGAACACAAAGATGAATGACATAATCATATGGCTTGATATCATAGACCAAGCCAGGATCAATGGCTCTTGTTGGGTTTACATGACCAGCTCCCATTGCAAAAACACTAGCTGGTTTGTTGCCATCGAGAATCGGTTTCCCGAAACGATCGGTAACATCGGCGGTTGTCATGATGGCTGATTTGATAGCTGCCGGTGTCCATTTTGGATGAGCTGAATGGATTAGAGCTGCAATTCCACTGACATGGGGACAAGACATGGATGTTCCTGACATGACAGAGAAGTTTGACCTTCTAGAATCTTCTGGAAGGCCGGTTGGAGCAAGATTTTGAGGCCAAGCTGCTATAATGTTGACCCCAGGAGCAATTACATCAGGTTTGAGCGTTGAAGGATTTGTGGGGCTTGGTCCTCTTGATGAAAACTGAGCTACAGATGGAGCTCTTGTTCTTCCTATCACGGTTCCTCCAAATTGGATTCTGGCTTTTGGATTGGTTGTTGTGTTAATGTAAGCTTTTAACCGATTCGCCTCCGCAAATCCGATCAACGTGGCTGGCAAAACATGAACATCGACCAAGTCTTCCTCTAGATTTATCTCTGTATTTGCAAGGATCATAGCAGCTCCTCCAGATTCCTTCACAATCTGCCCCTTTTCGGATCGGCCGTTGACGCCACGGTCGCAAACCACCATTTTTCCTTCTACTTGTTCTCGTGGAAGAGACCCTTTTAAGCAAAGTTCACTTCCCATTTGCCCTCCAGTCAAGTAAACCAACTCAAGCTCCTTGGTAGCTTGATTGAACTTGTTTCCAGGGTACATTGATTCGCCGGGAATGGCTTTGCCATTGCTTAGTCGAACTATAGCTGGGAATGTTCGATCGAGCGTGCCTGCACCAATGGTGGTGATCCAAGGAGCTACATTGGCGACAGAGCTTTGAGTTGGGCCATTGTTTCCTGCTGCACAAATGACTGAGATGCCATGCTGCACTGCTCGAAAACTGCCAATGGCGATATTGTCATCGAAAAACGGAAGTGGGAAGCCACCAAGCGAAAGGGAGAGAATGTCAACACCATCTCTTATTGCGGAATCCATGGCCGCTACAATATCAGAGCTATAGCAGCCACTAAACCAGCAAACCTTGTACACAGCAATGTGGGCGCCCGGGGCCATCCCCTGCGCCACACCAGCTCCATTACCGAATACGCTAGCTCCGGCAACTGAAGCTCCAGCAGCTGTTGAAGAAGTGTGAGTCCCATGGCCATGGGAATCTCTTGGGGAGACATATTCCTGGACGGTATCGGAAGGCGGCGATGAAGCCACATGATGTCCTTTGATGAAGAACTTAGCACCAATGAGTTTCCTATTACAACTTGAGGAATTAAAATCTTGCCCTTCTTGGCAACCCCCTCGCCATTTTTGTGGAATTGGGGGCATTTTGGAATCACTAAAGCTTGGACTCTCAGGCCAAACTCCCGTGTCAAGAACCCCAACGATTGCCCCTTGGCCCATTGAGGACTTATAACAAACACCTTGTGTGCAAACACCCAAGAACTTATGTGAATAAGTTGTCTGAATTTCATACTTTCTATCAGCTCTTACAGCCACAACATCAGGCAACTTCTTCAAATACTCAAGCTCAGTTTCAGATAACTGAGCTGCAAATCCTTCCATGGCGTTCGAATACGAATAAAGCAAGCGAGAAGAACAGTCTTCTTCAACAGATAGCGTTTGTTCAAGAAAAGAAAGATGCCATTGAAGCTTAGATTCAAAAACAGAGCTGGTTAATCCTTGTGGATGGAGTTGAATCATGTAAGTTTGGAGATTGGAAGCGTTTGCTTGAACTTGAAGCAAAAGAAAACAGAGGAAAATGGTGGGAAAACCCATTTGGGAGTTGAAATCCATGAATCTCTACAGCCAACAAGACACTGATTCTTGAAGTTAGATTCATGATTTTGGACCAAAATTTGATGGATATTTGAAGGAGGAAGCCAAGAGAATTCAAATCTAGGATTCCATTGAGGAAGCATTTCTGAAATTCTGAGTGTAAAATATGAAACTCGTGAAGTATAAGAGCTCTTCATCACGAGGATCCCTTGTTTTTTAGAGAGAGAGAGAGAGAGAGAAACTTACAAATTTGGGCGATGGTGGAGCTGAGGCCATTGTTGATTGCTCAAAGCTTCACGAGAAGTAATGGTGAGCTTTAAAAGGGATTTGAATTCAGAAAGTTGTGTGAATTTTTGTTTCCCAAATGAGCGTATGCGTAGAGAATTTGAAGCAAGGTAAAAAGGAACATAGATTTGGTGTCATTTAATGCAACACGCTCTTTGTTCTTCTTTTCTTGGCTACGCGGGCCTACACGGTTAGGTTGGTGACTCAACCTCGAGTAGAGACAAAGTTGAGTCGAATGACTTGGTCTAGTGTAGAGGCAAGTAGGTTATGTCGTAGATGATTGAACACGCAAACGCAGGCAGCGTGTGTGGTCGAACAAGCTTGAATCCGTACAAGTGATGTTTGGTAAGCAAAAACAAACCTCACCTAGAGTTCGATGAAGCCACAAAGACAGGGCGAAAAATATATATGGGGCTTGATTTCCCTTAAGATTGGTCGTGATCATGTCAAAATCACAACGCCGTACGGTTGAAAAAGTAGGACCGTGACAAGTTAATTCGAATAGAGTTCATAATCTAAAATTATCTATTTTTTTAAAATCCTATTTAATATTTTTTTAATGATGCATATTAAGTTGATAATTAAAATGCGTTGCTATCTTGATATAAAAAAAAAAAAAAAAAATATATATATATATATATATCAACTCAATTTTTTCGCTTTTTCAAAAATTCAATTAACAAAAAAAAATCTATTTGGGCCGGGCCCAGTAATATGGCACAAGAGATCAGTTTTCGGGTGTGAAAAGAAATTGGGCTTTTTTGAGCCCATTAGTTAAACGGCGCCGTTTTAGCAAACCCCTTTTTACTATTTTCTCCTCCGTTAATATAACGTAGCTCCAGCCGTTCCCGTGCCGTAACACTATATAAAGCCAAGAGCGGGAATCTGGAAGCTAGTCGAACGATACAAAATCTGCGCGCGAAAAATTGTGGTTTCGAGATTGCTCCGATGAGAAATGCGATGAGATTAGGGTTTGAAATTATCGGTGGCTCACGAATCCGACATCCAAGCAATCAGGTACGTCGGATGGATGATCTCTTACCGATTCGTTTAGTGCGTCGGTGATTTAAACTATTTCCTCTTTAATCAGCAATGGTGATGGATAGGTCTCATTGTCACCGTAGGATTTTGGTTTGTCGATGAAATCAAATAGATCGATAGGTCTTCTAATTTATTTACCGTACGATTTTGATTAGTGGACGAGGAAATCAAATAGTTCACTAAATTAACGATGGTGATTGTTAGGTCTCATGATTTCTTTGTGTTACGATTTTGATTAATCGAGAGGAAATAAAACAGTTCACTAAATTAAACGGTTGTGACTGCGAAGTCTCATAGTTCATCATTACTGTAGGATTTGATAAGTGGAGGAAATCAGATCGTTTCTTAAATTAATGATCGTGATTTCTCAGTATCAAATAGTTTGTCACAAGTTTTTCGTCATCGACAAGATTAGATCAGGTGTTATAGTTGATCGGCTTTTTCACTGATCGCTGACTTGTGTCTTGTTTTAGACTATCTTGCTTAATGACTTGATCCATGTCAATGATTGTTGAGATCTTCGTTGTTAAAATTTTGATGACGACTTTCAGTTTTCGGTGGTTTCTGTTGACATGTGAACTGAATAGTTAGGAATAACATTTATAGTTATGGATGTAAATGTGCAATTCGTTTTACTTGCATGACATTTAATTAAGTTTAACATGTGAATCAGTATTTTAAATAGTTTCTTGACGAACTTATTATTTTCTGAATCTCATACATCATAGTTTCTCTCAAGCTTGAGATATATGATTGTAACATTTTCGGATTTGTAGAATAATATGACTTGTTAAAGGTATTATCATAAAAGGTTTATACAATAAAAAATTGATTTACTTCGAACATTGTGAAGACTTGAACTTGCAGTTAGGAGCACTCCAGTCGCAATCTTCTCTGAAAAGATATTTTGCTTAATCAAATCTTGTAATTTTTCTTAATAATTTTGTCAACTTTTTAGCAATTCTTATTTTCAATATTTCGATATCTTACAGTAAGTATTACGAAAAAAAAAATAAAAAAAAATCTGCTATTAGACATTTAGGATAAGAACATTTTTAGCCTTCAATTAGATTTTGGCATTAGCCATGTGTTGGATATCTAAACACAAGTAAATACAAAACTAATAGCCTTTTGACAGGTGCATCTGCAGCTTGCATTAGCTTTTTGCTCGTGGAGATTAAATGAAATTTACGGGTAAAGCCTATGAGGTCAGTACCTCAGCATTATTGCTCCCAATTTTTTTGTTCACTTCCTATAGTTTCTAAGCTAGATTTCGATTCAGCACACAATTAAATTATTGTTATTGAACTGCTTCATAGTTTTTCTATAGTGCATTTAGTGTCTTATGCCTCCATAAAAGTAGTTTTACTTTCATCGAACTTGCATTCCAAGGCCACAGCTTTCAGATTACTATAGTGATCCATTATCTCAAACCTTGCACTAAGCATCTAATTTCCCTCTACTCCAATGCCTTATGAAGTTCGAAAGCAAATTTATTTTTTTAATGGCGGAATTTCCCAAGCCATTGTCTGTGCCTTCACCTATTGTTTTTCTATATGATGGCTTCTGTGTAACGTCTCTGTCTTAAATTGGGGTATCGACTTCGGTCTCTCCTCCCCATTCCCTAACTGTTTCCCTCAAGAAAACCAAGCAGGCATCTTCTTTGATTAAAAAAGAAAAAAAAAAAAGGAAAAAAAAAAAAAAAAAAAAAAAACCCGTTGAAGCAGTTGTAAGTGATGCTTTTGTTGTCTTGCCAAAGATTAGCCAAGATACCTCTTCTCTATAAAGGCTTTCAATTGTATGTTTTCCTGTAGCATTCCTGCAGGAGGCCATAGTTTTCTGCCTTATTTTGTATTACTAACTTTGTGGGAGGTCGTTGTCGGATGTCAAACTGGCAACTACGTTAAAACATCATCACTAGCCTAATAAAGTCAAACCCAATAATCCTATTAGTCAATTGTCTCTTATTTTAAGAAAATGATTCAGGTATTTTAGAAACAAAGATACCTAGATATTTTAAAAAAATGATTTAAGTATTTCAGGCATAAAGATACCTAATTATTTTAGAAAAATTATTGAAGTACTTTAGGAATAAATTGTCTAGCCTATATTATAAATTCCCCTACACCCTACCTACCATTTCATCCCAAAACACATAGTTTAGTAGTTTTTACGGGGTATTTTGTAATGTTTTCTCAATTGGTGTTAATAAAGTTTCATCCCAAAACACGTAGTTTAGTAGTTTTTACGGGGTATTTTGTAATCTTTTCTCAATTGGTGTTAATAAAGTTTCATTCCAAAACATGTAGTTTAGTAGTTTTTACGGGGTATTTTGTAATCTTTTCTCAATTGGTGTTAATAAAGTTTCATTCCAAAACACGTAGTTTAGTAGTTTTTACAGGGTATTTTGTAATCTTTTATCAATTGGTGTTAATAAAAAGTGTGAGTGTTTTTCAAAAGAGGTAAGGAGAAACATAGAATCCAGCTAGAGTCCGAACATCTCCCTCTCTAAAAAAGTACTATTAGTTCTCTCTCCCCACTGCCCCATAAGAAAGCCTAAACATCGGCATGCCATATGAATCTTTCCATCTCTTGGAACAGTAGTAGATGGAACTTGTCGATCATCTGACTGTGATCCCTATGACAAGCAAACTGAAAGTCGAACCTCAAGTATAACAACACCAAACAGCCTGAGCGAAGTCGTAGTGTTTCAAACAATATGAATCAAGCCTTGTTCTGCTCTCCCAAAAAGAATAAAAAATTTTAAAGTTATAACTATATATGGAGGCTTTCATCATATTCTACAGTAAGTTATATGTACCTGAAAATTCTTTCCTGATAAGTCCCTTGAGAGAGATAGATACCCCATTTGTTCCCTTCAGGCTAAAACTCGAGTCTTTCTCTGACCTTCCAAAATTCTCCATCCCTCGAACTTTCTCAACACTCTTTGTTCTTGCAATCCCAATATTTTCCTCCGAAAGAACTAATTCTCTGTCCTTAATTTTCGAAGCCTACATTAACACCTCTCTTTCAAAGTGGGTCTGGTCTGTCAACTCCTCCTTTGGTCAAAGCCAATAAAAACTTCAGTTACCAGTAATCCGTAAATGAGCCTTGTTTCACAACCATAGTATAGAATTATATCTCACTTAAATTATACAAATTTGGTATACAATACTCATTTCCCACATTTAATCATTTTGTTTTTTTGGCCTGTCCATTGACATTCTTATCATCTTATTTTCAATCTTTATTTTCATATTGACACTTAAATAGTGTAAATCACAATAAGGTTATTGAAATAGAATTGAACTTTGAAAGGTCATATAATGTTTGAGAAACAAATAAATAAATAAATAAATAAATAAATAAATAAATATAACATCAACCTTTTGAGACCAAAATTTCTCTAAACTTTGAATGTAATCTAGAATCTTTTATTTCCTGCCATGTATCTTGTCCCCATAACTGAATTCGTGGGCTGCATCAGCACTATGATTCAGAAATGGACCAACTTGAAGGATAAGGAACCAAAACCGCGTGCCAGCCTCATGCTAAGTTCAATCTGAGCCGTTTACTGGTTTTCCATCCAGGTTCATTTCTATCTTACTGTTCATTTATTTCATTTACATACAATTTTTTTATAATGTTTTCTTTTTGTTTGCTATTCTCTGCCCTTTTTGTTGAACAATATATAAAAATAGACATGATTACTTTTAATTGTTAATTACTAAAAGTTTTTTTTTTCTTTTCAAAATGGAGTCTGACTTAAAAAAAAAAAAAAAAAAAAAAAAAAAAAAAAAAAAAAAAAAAAAAATTGAATCCAACAATCCAATCCAACCCTGGGTTGGATTGAATTGAATTAGGTTGGGAGATTAATTTTCTAAAATAAAAAATACTCAATTTATTGGGCGAGGTGAAAAGTAAATGATTATGAAACAATATTATATTGTGTTTGAGTGACTTAATATTTAATTTCTTTTTACTTTCATGTTTTATTGGGCGAGGTGAAAAGTAAATGATTTTAAATATAAGTTCTATAAAAAATTGTGCAAAATATTTGAAATTTCCAAAACCAAGAGAGTTAATTCAAAATTCTAATTTATTTAATATTTCTGTTGCAATTTACTTAACAATAAATGTTCAGTACATTGTTATATTTGTAGTTTATTATTATTTCTGTTGCAATTTACTTAACAATAAATGTACAGTACATGGTTATAATTGTAGTTTAAAAATTTGTTTGAAAATTATGCGGATAAATAATTTTTTTTATAAAAAATAGAAAGTTGGTTCTGAAAAATTTTGGGCAACCTTCTGAAATTTTTTGGATTTGGTTAGATTACCAATCCAACCAGTCTGATCTTATGGGTTAGTCCATAAAATTCTTAACCCATTCCAACCCGACCCATGTACACCCCTAATGTTTGATAATAGTTTTTTTATTTAAAAATGATAATAAATAAATAAAATTATTGTTTTTTTTTAATATACATAGGAGATATAAGAGATTCATAGAATTTTGATAATAAAAGTATAATTTTACAGTTTAAGGTGGAAAGCGAACTTTAATTATTTTGATTTTGGAAATGACATTTGAAATTTAAATTACAAGCTTTCCAAAATGCTAAAGTCTTCTTAAATTTTAAAAAGTAACTAATTAGTCTTTAAATTTCAATTGTGCTTAAGATCTCTAAACTTTAAAAATATCTAATAGATAAAAATAATTAATATATCGATTTTAGACCATGCTTAAACATATCACAATTAAAATAAAAAACTTTTGAAATTTAAATGACTAAATTGTTCAAAAACTAAACTTATAAAAGTTAAAAAGGGCATGTATCTAATTGATTGTTACCTCATTTGTTAGGTTCCATTTCCATTGTATAACCTTGGGTTTTGATTTTATGCAGAGTAAAATTGAGCAGAGATCAGCAAGGAATGGAAGGACGTGAATTGAATGGATATAGAGAGAAGAGGTATAGGTAGAAACAAACCAGTGGCACAGCATTGCCTCGATTCCATGCTTTTTGCGTACAAATGTATTAGTTGACACCAATTAGCGTAAAGTCAAAGTCACTTATGAGTCCACCTGAGAATTCGCTCCTACATATTATTTACTATAAAATAAAAATAGATAGGAAAATATCAGAAAGGCAAAAATAAGTTCCAATCCATAATTTGTTGCGAGCAGTTTCGTTTACCAAGTCTTGTACTAAGTGCATAATGCATACATTTAATTATATTTTTTTTTTACTCATCAACAATTTTTCGTAAATTATTTTATTTCTTAAGTATAATAAGAGCAATAATTCAAATATTTAACTTTTTTTCATCAATTTTCAAACAATTTTTTTTTTGATGAACTACCCAAATAATCTAAACCTTCCTAAACCAAATATTTTATGATTTAATTTTGAGAATTTGATCATATTGAAAAACAAGATCTTTAAGTTTAAATTATTCAAAAATTCCAAAATCGTTAGAATCTCCAAGAAAATCTATAGGAACGGATTATCTTTATGATCAAGATTAAGAGGGAAGAAAACTCAAGGAGTCCATGGCTTACAAACATCATATGCAACTTTCATTTTAAGCTCCAAAATCATTATACTAAAACAACATCATGAATGATTAAAACCTTGGAGTATCCAATGTCAATTAAAAGACGGTAACTCTAATACTCATCAATATCATAATGACCGGTTTTAAAAATAAATCTTGGGAACTAAACAATACAATAAAACCTCTTTATATCTAAAATTAATATTCTAATAAGCTAACCTAAGTTTGTAACTATAAGAGTAATTAGTTAAAAGATCACTTGACAAAGTTTCAAGTAACTTAACTAAATTTTCATTTCTTAGCTAACGTTTATGACCTCTACGAATGTAAACATTGATGTTCATTGTTGAAGAAATTAGCACGAAAGGGAAGAGAAAAATAAGTGAAAGAATGAACTTCTGTTTAAAAAGGTATAAAGATAGACACTTTTGAGAAAAGATTAAATCACGCTATAATTCTCGCTCGCTCGCTCACTTTTAAACCTTTCTATGGCTTTGCTAGCTTGCTTCTTGAGATACTTTGGGTCCAAGCAAAGAGATTTTTCACTATACCCTTCATGAATACAAAATATCCTAAATACTTCTTTGAAAATCTAACCTTGTCTAAAGGAGATTCCCTACGGACCTAAGGAAACATAAACATCAAATCTTCAAGATATGTATGGAGACCTAATGCAAAATATATTGGAGACATGCGTAGAACCTTCAGAAGCTTTCTAGAAGGATAAGTGTTCTATTTTACTTTAACATCCATGTCCTAACATATGAAAAAAAAAACAAAATACCTTGCTATCTTAGTCTGTTCATTTTATCTGAACGTGTTTGACGAAATTCTTCTTGCTAAAGGTTACTATATACACTATCAAATCTCAATCAAGAATTAACCTAAATGGTCGACAGTACGTGAATTATCTTAAAATGTCATCCATTTTGTATTTTCTTCCGTGTCAAGGAAGTTACCTTTAGATTTTCCAAAAGTTTTCCAACGCATTGTTTCCTGTGAATATGGAGTATAGCTTACGCAGGGGTTGATATCACAACAGCTTTTAAGACTTCCTAACAATTTCTATCCTTTACACCACCGACCTCATTGAATAATTATCTGAAATATTTGGAAGTTTTTTTTTTTTTCCTTTCTGGGAGACATACATGGCTTTAAGTTCGATTTCTTATAAGCCTTTCGTATTTTGTTTCATCCAATCAAAGTTTACTTACAGAAAAAGCTAACCAAGTAAGTTGAACAGCACAACTGTTCATTATAAGGCTTACAACAAATCTTATTTGCCCAAAGATATAACATATAAACTACATAGGCACATTCAGATTCAGTTAATAGTAACCTACAAATGATGGAAAAACATTGAAGAATAACTTAGGCTTCCAAGAAACTAGACTACTAAGAAACAGTAAGATATGAATTAATGAAAACAACGTCTCTAAAATTTGACAAAAATAAGAAAACGGCATGCATATAAGAAACAGGATTTTGTAAACTTTTCTTTTTTCTTTTATGAGATTTTTAGGAAACTATTGTGAATAAGAGATTTTAGAGAATATTACCACCAGTGCATCCCTAAATGCACGTAACAATCTGTAATGATCTTAGGCAGACACGATTCGATTATTGAATGTATAAGACTTTATGATAAGAAATATATCTTTCACAAGAAATTCACTAACTCCAAAGTATACAATTCATTATAATGCACGAAAACGAAAGAATTTAGGAAGCACGATATTCAGAGAAGCATATGTATGCCAGATGGTTAGAAATAGAAGTATAACGGAGGAAAAATCGTCAAAATACTTACCTAAAAATACTGTTCAGGTAGCAACGCTGACACAAGACCTTCTTCAAACATGTACTGCAGCAACTCATTCAAAGTCTGAATTAAGAATAAGCGATAGAGATTCAGTTAATCGTCGGATCGTGTGTAAAATAGGAAAAAAATATAAATAAACGAATCAAAATGATTGACTAAAAGGCCTAATGTAATAAGATTGATGAACATAATATATACTCTTTTTTTTGTCGTTGATAGTTAGGATTTTGAGACTGAATAATCGCGATCATTAGTTTATAGCAAACGGCTTGCTCCTCGTCGACTAATTAAACCAGTAATTAGGATTTATGAGACTGAGCAATCAAGATCACTAGTTTAATGATTTTTTTTTTTTTTTTTTCCATTTCGACTAACAGAAATCTTAAAGCAATTACGATTTGTGCGAAGAGCATTCACGTTCATCAGTTTAGAAAAAGATTAACCGATCAAAATCCAAAAGTAAATACCATTGATGAGATCAATCTAACATTGAAACATACCTGCGTTTGCAAACAACATAGTGAGGCACCGATAATTCCGAACCCTAATATCAACCTTCTCCTCGTCAGAGCAACTCCAAGAACGCCAAACTTTCGCGCGCAAACCTCTCTGTTCCTCCGTTCTTCGCCTTTATATAGAGAAGCAAAAGCTCAGTGACATTTTACATAAATACCCTTCATTTACACAAATACTGTTGTAAAGCGAACTTAATAAAATTATTTTCCATTTTATCTATATAAAAAAAATACCTTTTAAAAAAATATTCTTTTTAAGTTTTCTAAAAAAATTTAAAAGAAAAATAATTAATTCTTTAATTTAAAAATATCTTTCATACACTCTTAAACTTTTTTAAAAGTATAAAAAAAAAAACTTTTTTTAAAAGTAAAAAATACCGTTATTTTACAAATAAATCGTTAATATCATATTTAAAAAATACTCATAAACTTTCAAAACATTAATACTTTTCGACTACAAAAATAAAAAATTTAAATTTAAATTTAAATATGATATAAGAGGGTTAATTGATGGTTTCCCTATGTATATATTTATAGGAATAATTTTTGTTTTTAAAATTTCATTACTATTTTTTAAACACAGTAAGAATGGTAAAAAAAGATTTAACTGGATATGTATTTTTAAAGTTTTTTTTATTTTTATTTTTATTATTTGATTGTCTGTGATTTTTTTTCTAATCACTTAAAAACATTTTTTAAAATACATAAAAATTAATTAAAAAATTTTAAAAAATTGTATATATATATATATATATATATTTTTTTTTTTTTTCATATTATAAATTACGCTGATAACACCCGGAAGTGTTTCTTCCATTTATTCGCTGCTCCTTCCTCTTCATCGCGCGGTAGCGAAGGCTTTCAAAAGAGTAATCTCAGATTCTCAAAAGATTCTTCGCGGATTGGAGAAATTCTCACAATACATGAATAATGTGTACAAACTCCATTGTTGTATAATCAAAACTTGCAAGCAGAATGATCCTCGCTCTCTCCGTAGCCTCCTTCTTTCCTGTGCTGCTGCAGCTCCCGAAAGCTTATCTTATGCTCGCTATGTATTCTCTCGGATTCCTTCTCCAGATACCTTCGCTTACAACACCATCATACGAGCACATTCTCACTATTTTCCTTCTCATTCTTTGTCCTGTTTCTCTTCTATGCGGTGCAATGGCGTCCCCTGTGATCATTTCACATTCCCATTTGTTCTCAAGGCATGTTCTCGATTGCAAATGGATCTTCACTTGCATTCCCTTATTGTTAAGTATGGTTTGGACTCTGATATTTTTGTGCAGAATTCGTTGATGAGTGTTTATGGTTGCTGTGGGTCTGTTGAGATTGCAGTCAAGGTGTTTGATGAAATGTCTGAGAGAGATTCTGTTTCTTGGTCTACTGTTATTGTTTCTTTTGTTAATAATGGCTATGCATCTGAGGCTTTGGCCTTGTTTAAGGCAATGCAGCTGGAAGATAAAGTAGTTCCTGATGAGGTAACCATGCTCAGTGTGATATCTGCGATCTCGCACTTGGGAGCATTAGAATTGGGTCGTTGGGTTCGGATGTTTATCGACAAGCTTGGCTTGGAAATTTCTGTTGCTTTGGGCACTGCTCTTATTGATATGTTCTCCAGATGTGGCTCCATTGATGAATCAGTTGTAGTATTTGAAGAGATGGCGGTGAGGAATGTGTTGACATGGACCGCGCTGATAAACGGGTTTGCAGTCCACGGTCGCAGTAGGGAGGCTTTGGCAGTGTTCCACAGCATGAGGAATTCAGGGGTACAGCCAGATTATATAACCTTTTCTAGTGTCTTAGTAGCTTGTAGCCATGGCGGTCTTGTAAGAGAAGGTCGGGATATTTTCGAAAGCATTTCGAAGGATTATAAGATGGTTCCTTATCTAGAGCATTATGGCTGCATGGTTGATCTTCTTGGCCGTGCAGGGCTGCTGAATGAAGCTTACGAATTTGTCGAAAGAATGCCAATGAAGCCGAATTCAATCATCTGGAGGACCCTTCTCGGAGCATGTGCGAATCACAACGATCTCGATATAGCTGAGAAGGTGAAGGCGAAGATCTCTGAGCTAAACTCGTCGCACGATGGCGATTTTGTGCTTCTATCCAATGTGTATGGAGCAGCTGGTAGATGGGTAGAGAAGACATCGGTGAGGAGTTGGATGAGAAGCAAAAGAATAGGCAAAGAACCTGGCTGTAGTTTGATTAATATAGACCAAGCGACTCACGAGTTTGTTTCTGGGGACGATTCTCATCCACAGTCTGAGGAGATAACGAAGTTCTTGAGCTCGATTATTGGGGATCTAAGAAACAGCGGTTACACGCCTCGCACGGAAAATGTACTACACGATATTGACGAGGAAGAAAGAGAGCATTCCTTGAGTTATCACAGTGAAAAATTAGCTGTGGCCTTTGCTCTTCTTAGTTTGAAAGATAAAAGGACGATAAGGATCATGAAGAATCTTAGAATTTGTCATGACTGTCATTCGTTTATGAAACATATTTCAGACAGGTATGAGAGGAAGATAATTATTCGGGATCGCAATCGGTTTCATCATTTTGATAAAGGGTCATGTTCATGTCATGATTATTGGTGAAATTTCTCCCTTGAGTCGTTCCCTCTTCCCATTTATCTGTTCTTCAACTACGCCAATTCTTGATTGTAATGAACTTCAATTATAAATCAGAACCAAGAATCAGCATATCACCAAATGGATGGTGATGTTTTCGACGTTGGACAGGTGAATATCATGTAAGAACTTGCTCTTAAGAGAAGGAGAATGATAACGAACTTCAATCATAAATCAACACCAGGAATTGGCATATCGCCGCATGTGGATGGTAATGTTTTCAGTGGCAGACAGATGAATATCACGTAAGAACTTGCCCTTGAAGGAAGGGGAATGACAACGAACTTCAATTATAAATTAGCACCAGAAATTAGCGCGAATGGATGATGATGTTTCCAGTGGCGGACATGTGAGTAAATATCCCGTAAGAATTTGCCAAGAATGAGAACAACAACAAACTTCCCTTGAGAGAAGGAGAACAACAAACTTCCATTATAAATTGACATGTCGTTGAATGGATGGCGATTGGTGAATGGCTAATAGGTGAATATCACATAAGAACTTGCCCTTGAAAGAAGGAGCATGTTGCCGAATTGAAAGTCATGTTTCCAGGCGGGCGGACGGGTGAATATCATCACGTAGGAACCTGCCCTGCGCTTGAGAGGAGGGGCGGACGGGTGAATATCATCACGTAGGAACCTGCCCTGCGCTTGAGAGGAGGGGAACAACAGCTGAAACCCCACCTGAATATCACGTAGGAACCTGCCCTGCTCGTGAGAGGAGGGGAACAACAGCTGAAACCCGAGGGGAACAACAGCTGAAACCCGTCTGAATATCACGTAAGAACCTGCCCTGCCCTGCCCTGCCCTGCCCTGCCCTGCCCTTGAGAGGAGGGGAGAAACCACTGATAAAACTATTTCTCATAAGTTGAAAATGATTGTATGAAAAATCCATTATAAAGGTATTCTTACTTTAATGCTGTGGTTTCTCTAATCGATTTGGAACCGATTTGGAATGACTGCAAGGGATCCTAACAAACAGGCTCTTAGAACAGGTAATTTATTTCATACTGCATATGAATCCACCCAATAACAATCAAGACAAGCGAAGATTTAATCAATACTCCAGCAGTGCAATACAGGCTATTATTTTGACGGTGGAGGCAATACACATCTCTCTGAAAGGGGAAAAAATTCAAACAATCATGGCTCAATTCTGGTATCATTCTGCTAGGATGAGTATCAATGCCCACTTCAAAAAGTGAAGCATTCACGACACTAAAATCTAAATCATTTGATTTGTGCACTGTTTGGAGAAGGAAAAATCTGGCCAATTAAATGAGAACTCTCAATACAAAGAATTACTGGGAAAGGGCATGTAAAGAACTATGATTTCTGTATAAAAAAAAAACTATAATTAAGCAAAGGATAGAGATCTACTGTGCTTTGTTTTTGAAGGACAGCCCTTCGGCTGGATGATGATTGAGCTTTCAATCTATAAAACGTCCCGGGTTCGATGCTGGAAGCTCTTCGCTCTTCGTTACGCTTCTATTGAGCTTATCTGTGGAAATCATTAGGAATCACCAATGAACTGCAGCCGATGAATTTCACGATTTGTCTCTCTGCTCATTTTTCCATGACTTTTTTGCAGCTTCTGCCGATGCATCGTTGGAATCCCCGTCCTTCGGTTTGGAGAAGAAAGGATCCCATTCATGAGGTCCGACTTCCCGCTGCCCATCTTCCAGTAACGCATATTTCCAACTATTTTCCTCGATGAAATTATCGTCGGTGTGTCCTTCAATAATATCCTTCCTCAACTTCGTAACCTTGTCGATAATAGCTTGCACCGAGACATCGAAAGCATCCTTCAAAGTTTCCAACTTGGAGCGCGGATCAGCATATACCAATCTTGGAATCAGATTGATTACCTCCTCCTGCATTAGCTTCAACTGCTCAGGAGAAATTTGAGCAAGCCTTTCTTCTATGCTAACGTTTCTCTTGCGGATATCGTCCTCTGGGATGAATACAGAATATCTTGTGAAATTCTTGGGGAGATGCCAAGTATATTGGGTGTATGCTGACCCTGGATGGAAGAAGACGGGTATGCAACCGGCTAACATAGCATCGAAAGCTGATCTTCTGGTATACGAGTCGCCCTGAGGTTGCAGGCAGAAAATGGAGCTCTGAAACATTTGCATTATACTGCTCGGAGAATGACACTTGCTCTCCCCAAAATCACATTCGAGCAGCTTGCAGACCTTAGATTTCTTACATTGATCAATAATCTGCCCTCTTATTGACTTGGGATTGTCGGGGCGTGGAGCACCTGCGAACGAAAACATCCATTTCCGTTCAAGTTTTCTCATCCGATCCTGCCAATTAAACACATCAGCATCCTTTGCAGGATGGAAATATGTTGGGTATGGAATACCAAAATCATTGGCATTCCATGGACTTGATTCAACAACAAGCATCGACATGTTCTTAGCAGCAGGTAAAAACAGAAGCTTATTTCCCCAATCCGTTTCTTCCTCGGAGAGCCTTCTGAAATCCCACGTTATCCTACCTGCAACAAGGAAGTGATCTCGACCACCCATTATGCCCCATTCGGGTCTTTTTTCGAGCCAGTTGACCAAATCAAGTGAAGCTCTGTCTCTAGTGGATATATTATATCCCCAAAGGTATCTCGCGATATCGAATCCAGCATAAAATGGCACAAAAAAGGCAGCAGCAATGGAAGAATCCTTAGTCAAACAATCATATTGCTTCATTCGATTACTGAAAACGACATCGACGGCAAACTGATTTGTGGCATACCACCCTGTATCAGAGAACACTCCTTCCACATTTTCCAGTGGTGGACCAAGCCCAGCATTAGTTGTGAACTTGCACATATTTGTCCAAAGGCTTAGACTCTTACATTCCCTCAGCATATCCTCATTAAACCTAGAAGGAAGGTCGTGAACAAATATATACCTCCCACCGCATGGATCGCTCTTGTTTTCAACAGTTTTCAATGCCTTAACAAACGAAAATTTCTGAATCTCAGGTTCGGCGGTGGATTTAGGCTGCCGGTCCACAGGCTGAGGAGGCTGAGGAGGCTCGTGGATTGATCTCACATCGACTTTCGGTGCATCGACGACCCGTGAAGGGGCAAATTTCCGGACTACAGGCAAGTCTACAGGTCCATCTTGGGGGTTTAATTTGATTGATTCATCATCAGATTGACCTCCAAGCACCGCAAAATGGAAGTACAACAATAGGATCCAGAAGAACGCCGACAATAACACAAGAAAACAAAGCCGAGAGTTCTGATTCTTCCCGGCTCCTCGCTCCATATGCTCCGACGGGGCAATCACTAACGGCCGGCGTCTCATAGGATGGAACCACCAAATCCGGCTGACCGCCAGGTCTCCATTTCGAAAGAATCACTCACAAATCCATCTCGAAATCTCGAAATCCCAAAATCAACAAGAAAAAACACCAATACCTTGCTCGACTGCGCTTGATGCGAAATAACCGATCGAAATTACTGTCGAACGCAATACAAAAGCAAGAATTAGAAATAGAAACCACAGTATTCAAACTTCGTGCGTAAACGTCGGGCAATGCGACCGAATCTAGCGAGATAGAAAGAAGATGCAACACAATAAAACATTGCACTATATGAAATCCCGAAACACAACAAATTATTGGATGCTTTGGTCGGTTACATAACATTTAGAAGCAAAATACAGAAACAAGAACCAAATTGAAAAGGA
Source organism: Cucurbita pepo subsp. pepo (assembly GCF_057944985.1). Taxonomy (NCBI): domain Eukaryota; kingdom Viridiplantae; phylum Streptophyta; class Magnoliopsida; order Cucurbitales; family Cucurbitaceae; genus Cucurbita; species Cucurbita pepo. The sequence continues at coordinate 1,777,628 of NC_141812.1, forward strand.
ATCAGAACAGATCTTCAGAGAAGTGCAGCAATGGCGGAAGAAAACGAGATTTAGAGACTTACAGAGTAATCTAGATGATGCTTCCGAGAATTAGGAGTGGAAATTCTCCCCGATTCTCGAGAGCTTTCCTATGAGCTGTGCGAGAGAAAAGGGAACGAATTGGCAAAGTAATATAAGAGAAACGGTGACGCCTTGTACCGCGAAGGGAAGGGATCCGCCCACGGTACTGGACTGTTGTCGGTAGTCGCTACGATTGCGCCACGTGTTACTAGTCCACGTGTCCGCTCGTGAAAATTTGATCCCATGCCGGAAATTTCGAAAATAATTTTTTAAAATAAAAATGTCTTAATAAATTCTTAAATACTTTTATTTTATTTTTTAATAAATCTGATAAATTAAAAATTTTTAAAATCAATTAATTTATTCCATATAAATTTAAATATTATATTTAATAAAAATGTAATAACTCAAGTCTACTAGCAGATGATGTTCATTTTGGCGCTTTATGTCTTGTTGTCAATCTCAACGTTTTAAAACGCGTCTATTAGGAGAGGTTTCTAAACCCTTATTATAAATAACATTTCGTTTTTCTCTATCGACGTGGAATCTCCCAATCCATCTCGTCTTAAAAAAAGTTAAAAATAAAAAAATTGGTAAAATGGAAAGTTTGCAAACAAAATTAACCAACAATATAATTTAAATGGAAATATAAATAAATACACGTGGAGTGCAGGGATTGGATGTAAAGTTGGATCACCTTCACTCGGTTTGTGGGGTCCATTAGCTGGATTTGACTGGTTTAATTATTTAATTGCTATAATTATTTTTAAGCATTACCATAATGGGGAGAAAAAAGAAATTTACATTTAATTAAAAAAATTTATATTTTTTATATAGAAAAAATGTGATTTTATATTGTGGAAAAAATAAGTTTAAATGGTTTAGAGTTTTTAAATCCCTCACAAAAGAGTTCGCCCCAGATTCACTAGTAGATATTGTTATGTTTGAGCTTTTCCTCTCGGGCTTCTCTTCAAGGCTTTAAAACCCGTCTATTAGGGGGAAGATTTCCATATTCTGATGGAGCTTTCCCTCTCGGGCTTCTCCTCAAGGCTTTAAAACCCGTCTACTAGGGGAAGATTTCCATACTCTGATGAATGGTGGTTTGTTTTCCTTCCCGACCACCGTGAGATATGACAAAGATGCTGAGGTGTTGTGTTGGAAAATGTATTCCCTTTTTAACAAACAAATTTTGTTGTTATTTCAAACAATTTATTTGTCTCTAGTGAAAATATTTAAAGACTGCATTTAATTTTTTTCAAATAATTCATTTGTCTTTTGTTAATATTTAAAGAATGTTTTTTTTTACCGTTCATAAATGTTTCAAAATTACCGTTAAATTTTTAGAATGTTGTATTGGAATAGTAACTTTTCTTTTATTATTTAGATGCTCCATTTCGACGAAGAAGAGCAGACATAGGGACTCGAGTCAGGGAGGGGGATAAGCAAAGTCTTATCCCTGAGAATCGAATTCTAAACCGACACTACTTTTGAGATTCTTTAGACCCATGACGACCCGTGCTCCTAAGATCATAGAAGCAAGGGACTTCTCACTGGGTGAGCATATTTGATTAAAAAATCCTTAGAAGCCTATAAGAATATTGGACAAAAAAAAAAAAAAAAAAAAAATTAAGACCTAGAAAAACATGATGGTAACTTAAAACTTAAACCCTAAACCCTAAAAATTAGGACTTGAACAGTGTAACAATGATCGGGAATGAAAACCAATACCTCAACATCGTCAAACCATTTTAGGTCATCATCATACCATTTCACGTCTCAAGACAGTGACCTGGAATAAAATTTTAGATCCAAACGCTACTGCACCGTTCCAGATTGCAAACCCTAAATCATGTCGGTCATGAATATAGTAACTTAAAAATAGTACTCGGATTTCTATTTTTCAATTGAATTATGTTCGGATCGAGAATTCTTACCGAATTTATTTGATTAAATAATTTGATTTTAAACTAAAGCAATTTAGATTCATAAACGATCACATGATGATGAAATTCAATCATCGGTTATTATAAAGAATATTTAGAGCCCATCACATCGCTTTTTATTACATAGCATCAATAATGCGTTTTTACTGTTTTAGGATCTCCACTGTCCTTCAACTGAAAAGGCATTATTTGTTATTTAAAAAGACACTATTATTGGAAAATTATTAATAAAATAATGGTTTTTTCTTTTAAGAGATTATATATATATATATATATATATATATATATATATATATATATATAGCTCAGGCCTAGTGCCACGTGGCAGCATATGAAAGGCTCAATTTTTTTTCGATTATAATCCCGAACAAATGAGAATTATGCATTGGCAAGATCGTTAGACGAAAAGAAGCTATCATACCGTATTTAAGTTGGGTCAACCTTTCTTCTAAGGGTTCTATACTTTGAGGGCTATTTTTGTTCATGATGATGTCATCCCTTTTTTTTTTTGGTACGTGGGTTGGTCAAGTTGACCTAAACAAGGATTAGGTCTTCTCAAATGGTCTTAATAAAGAGTGCGGGATTAGGTCTTCTCAAATGGTCTTAATAAAGAGTGCGGGATTAGGTCTTCTCAAATGGTCTTAATAAAGAGTGCGGGATTAGGTCTTCTCAAATGGTCTTAATAAAGAGTGCGGGATTAGGTCTTCTCAAATGGTCTTAATAAAGAGTGCGTGTGTTTCCAACAGAGAGTTTATGTTCAATAAATTCGTGGGAAAATCCTGAATTTGAGACTTTCTATACCAAAAAATATTCTTAAACAAAGGTATTCGTAGCTCAAAATCAATGTAACGACCCTAAATATTTTACTTAACCTACGATCACTACGGTACACATATCATGAACATTTAATGTGAAAATATCTCAATTGAAACTTTATAATAAAATTAACCTTAATCTTGAGGTATTTTAATGCTTTTAAATAAACTAATACAAATGAAAATAAAACTAAAAACAATACAAAAGGAAAGCCTCTATACTAACCTATATGCTACTAAATGGAAATGCAATTAACTTATACTAATCTATAGTATGCTAAAATTTAAATACGAAATTATCGTTCAGACGGTGGATCAATCAGGCGTGAAGATTCAACCAAAGAAAGCATGTACCACAATCTCCTAGATGCGATGTCACTGTTGACCGTACAGAGGAGCCATGCCTTTACCTGAAAAGTAGAGTAGCACATGGCTTTGAGTATTTTAATAAATACTAAGTAAATGACCCCTATCGGGGTTAAATGCAAACACAGAAGAGTTACATGCATGTGACCTCATAACAATCTATTTTCGTACGGCGGCTATTCTAACGGACAACTTGGATGTGTAATTAATTCTCCTACACATGGTCTACACGTGGGAGTATGGACCTACTAGTTGGTTTGCACACCTCCTCGGCCCCTTTCTGGTTGGACGAACATTCTCTAGTAGCTGTTGATGTTGGACACCCGTTAAGAGTAGCGACCTTCACGACAGCACTATGTCAAACATAATGAACGTTTCCCTACCTAGTAGCATACACATCTGTACTATCGTGAAGGAATATGGGTATCCTCCGACGCATGAACACACAATAATGTATGAGGCCCCAATATTTTCCATTTTAGTTATCATTAATACAACCCCCTTAGCGTCTTCTCATATCTTATCGTAACGTTCACCAAAATTCTGGCAATCCACTGACGTTTTCGAGTTTGAGTTTTTTTTTTTTCCTACAGTTACAATCAACCTCATAAAAATCTTATATTTCCTAAAAAGGTTCTACCTCATACTCTTTTTAACAGAACTTTAGCTCTAGCGGATCGTAATGAAAAAAAATAATTTTCAATAACTTGTCGAGTACCTTTATTTTTCTAAAAGTTTCAATATTTCTCACCTTTCACAAACGTTTCAAAATGACCCTTGAAATAGAAACCTTCTAGTACTTAAAGCAAATATTAGAATATGAAATAGGGTTTACATTCTTATAATTTGACCTAAATCTTTTTCATCTACGAACTGTATTGACAAAAGAATCCATCGTGTTTCTTAAATTTATAGTTTTTTTTCCTGCCAAAAAAGTCAACCCTCCAATAAAGACCTTGACTTTTTTCTCTTCATATATTTAAAACACTAATCATGATTATATTTTAATGGGTTGGGAAACACCTATTCTCTCCCTTTGTCTAATTGGGATTTTCTTTCTATGACAATGGAAGTCATTACTTTTAGCTTCTAGAAGGGAAGTGAACAACTTCAAGAAGGAAAGAATGTTTCAGCCAATTTGCATCATAAGGGTAGGTAAATCACAAACACCTCTATTTTTGACTTCTTGCCAAAACAATGAAAACAAAAAGCAAAAAGGTGGAGTAGTCAAAGTTGACCATAGAATTGGAATTTATCGATAACATCACCTGGCTGTGAATCAAAGACAGTTTGCAGAACAAGGACAATATCCCCAGGAATAAAGGAGTAACCAAATTAAAAAAAAAAAAAAAAAAAAAAAAAAAAAAAAAGAATGCATCAAAATGGTAAATTGTTAGTTGGGGAGGAGAACAAACCACCATTTATAAGGGTGTGGAAACCTTCCCCTGGCAGACACGTTTTAAAGTTTTGTGGGAAGCCTGAGAGGGAAAGCGTGGAAACCATCCCCTGACAGACGCGTTTTAAAGCCTTGAGGGGAAGTCCGAAAGAGAAAGCGTGGAAACCTTCCTCTAGTAAACGCGTTTTGAAGCCTTGAGGTGAAGCCCGAAAGGGAAAGCCCAAAGAGGACAATATCTGCTAGCGGCGGATCTAGGTCGTTACAAATGGTATCAGAGCCAGACACCGGACGATGTGCTAACCTTCTCGCTGTTCCCCAAAGGGGATAGACAAGAGGCAGTGTGCCAGTAAGAACACTGGGCCCCAAAGGGGGTAGACACGAGGCGGTGTACTAGTAAGGACGCTGGGCCCCAAAGAGGGGTGGATTTGGGGGCGGTTCCACATCGATTGGAGGAAGGAAAGAGTGCCAACGAGGATGCTGGGCCTCGAAGGGGGGTGGATTGTAATGTCCCACATTGGTTGGGGAGGAGAACAAACCACCATTTATAAGGGTTTGGAAACCTTCCTCTAACAGACGCGTTTTAAAGCCTTGAGGGAAAGCTCGAAAGGGAAAGCGTGGAAACCTTCTCCTAGCAGACGCGTTTTAAAGCCTTGAGGGAAAGCCCGAAAGGGAAAACGTGGAAACCTTCCCCTAACAGACGCGTTTTAAAACCTTGAGGGGAAGTCCAAAAAGAAAAGCCCAAAAAAGACAATATCGGCTAGCGGTGGATCTGGGTTAAAGTGGTCCTCAGACTCACTCATTAATCATTGATTTTGAGCATTAAATTATAGCCCTAAGTGTTGGGAAGGCCATGTCTGCAGGTATGGAATCATCTTATTTTATTAAATTTGGTTGGGTGGGCTGCCACTAAGCTCACAATACTAATCATTTCACATTGTGGGGTGACTCTCTTCTTAGGCCTAACTTCTGCATTTGGACTTATAAATTTTGGTATTTTATAATGTTTAGAGATTATTCTTGTAGTTTTTGGACGGTCAGGATTCAATCATCCTCTCTCTTGTATGAATATTTAAGCTTTAGATGTTAATATAACAGTAGTCTTGAATCGAGAATTTAATGTCATGGCCCCTCTGACATGTTCTAAGGGTTCAATTGCTGGCTTTTTTGAGGCAACCCATGAGATGGTTGATTGATATTTTTCATGTATATGAGTTGTTTATTTTCACTTCTTGCCTTTTGATTTTTGGTTCTAAGCTATAGGGAATATCATAACATTAATAAAAGTTTCGATACATGTTCTAAGGGTTCAATTGGAGAAGGATGCTGGGCTCCGAAAGAGGTTGATTGTGAGATCTCACATCGGTTGGGGAGGAGAACGAAACATTTTTATTAGGATGTGGAAATCTATTCCTAGCAGACACGTTTTAAAAACCTTGAGTGGATTCCCTCGGCTAGCGGCGAGTTTGGATTGTTACAAATAGTAGTAAAGTCAGACATTAGGCGATGTGCCTGTGAGGAGGCTGAGTCTCGAAGGGGGTGGACACAAGGTTGTATGCCAATAAAGACGCCGGGCCCCATAGGGGTGGATTTGGGGGTTCCACAGAAGAGAACGAGTGCTAGTGAGGTGCTAGTGGGGACACTGGCCCCAAAGAAGGTGGATTGTGAGATCTTACATCTCTATAAGGGTGTAGAAATCTCTCCTTAACATACCAGTTCTAAAAACGACCGAACAGAAAATTCTTCACAAAAGAAACAATATCTACCGGTAGGTAAAAGGACATTAGTCTATAACAATGAAAAGACTCAAAACATACTTCTTCCTTTGATATGTGGAGGGTTATGATTAATTCTTAGCTTTATTTTCTTTAACACACAATTACACAAACGATTCACAACCTAATGAAATGGAAACGAGCCAATTGATAAGATAAAGAACGTACGTTTCAATTTGCAAGCAAAGCGGAAGCCTCGGCTTGCAGTAACCTCCAAGCAGCATTAATATGGTTTTCCTCTGTCAATGGCGCCCCTACTGCAAATCGAAGGATGTATTTTCCTGATAAAACCTGCAAGTTTGTTGAAATGAAGTTAATAAAAGGAAGCTTTATTCTTATTTCTCCCCGTATTTTCTCAAAAGAATACCGTATGTTAAATTATCAATCAACCCAAAAACTTAAGTCAACGGAAATCAATATATTTTAGGGATGATATGACAATTCAGGTGATCGAACACTGAACCTTCTATTCTTATATCATATTAAATCACCACTAAACTCAAACGTTTAAGCTAATGGATTCGAGTAAATTTAAGATCAAGACAGCCACCCTTCCATTGCCAAAAGAGTACCGCATGTTAAATTACCTATCAACCAAAAACTTCAGTGTTCGGACCTCAAAAAAAGGTGGACTTAACCTCCTATTCTAATATCATATTAAATCACCGCTAAACTCAAAAGTTTAAATTAATGGGTTCAAGTAAATTTAATTATATCAAGACAGTCACTTGCGTATTTACACTGACAAGACAATGACTGGCTGGGGACTTCTAGGACACAACAAACTGAAAGAACTCACCGTGTGAGAAATGAACATATTTCCACTAGTATTTACAGCATCTAATAGGCTTTGGTTTAGTTTGTCGCCACCATCTTCATTTTTGCGAGGAAGAAGGCGAAAACATACTAGAGCGAATATCCTTGGTGTAACAATCTGCACAAAGAAACTTAAGAATGACGATTTGAACGTACCATACACCTGCATTAGCGGGCACCGAACATTTTGATCTTATTATTCATACAGCTTTTTCCCTGCACGTAAATTTTCTTCTCCTTTATCCTAGAATTCCATTAGATCATGAATTGACTATTCTGTAAAGCTATGGGTATATTTCAAGCGAAAACGAGAATAGTTAAGTAGTAATTGATATGTATTCCTTCCTTTGAGGTTGGAAGTTTATGTTGTAGGTAAAAGAAGAAAATGTGTAAAGAAAGCAATACTACTGTGAGATCCCACATCGGTTCGAGAGGAGAACGAAGCATTCTTTATAAAGGTATAGAAACCTCTCCCCAGCAGATGTGTTTTATAAATCTTGAGGAAAAACCCGAAAGGGAAAGCCCGAAGAAGATAATATATGCTAGCAGTAGGCTTGGATCGTTACAAATTGTATTAGACCGGGTGATGTGCCAGCAAGGAGGTTGAGCCTCGAAGGGGGTAGACACATGGCGGTGTGGCAGCAAGGACATTGGGCCCCGAAGGGGGTGGATTGGGGGGTCCCACATTGATTGGAGAAGGGAATGAGTGCCAGCGAGGAGGCTGAGCCTCGAAGGGGGTGGCATGAGGCGGTGTGGCAGCAAGGACGCCGGACCCTGAAGGAGGATGGATTGGGGGTCCCACATCGATTGGAGAAGGGAAAGAGTGCCAGTGAGGACGCTGGGCCCAAAGGGGAGTGGATTGTGAGATCTCACATCGGTTGGGGAGGAGAACAAAGCATTCTTTATAAGAGTGTGGAAACCTCTCCCTAGCAGACACGTTTTAAAAACCTTGAGGGAAAGTCCGAAAGGGAAAGCCCAAAGAGGACAATATCTGCTAGCATTGGGCTTGGACCGCTACAACTACAAACCAAAAGTGTACGATAAGAATTTACCTCAAACCTTGGATCTTCACATACAAGCGCTTCAAAATGTTCAGCCAACTTGATATGGTTTCTTATGTATTTTTGAAGGTTTTCTATACCATACAGTCGTAACACCATCCAGACCTTCAATGATCTAAGACACAAAAGCATAGTATTATTGACTGTATAACATTTCACAGAAACATAGAGTAAAATAGAAAATGCTCATATCAAATATTCCTGAAATGATACAACAAACTGAAACATATTGCGGAGTACTTTAACTCAAGAACACAATTCTACAACCTATAGAACAGAGATCATGTTCAAGCAAGGTCATCCGGAGCAATTTCTTCACCATCCCAAAGGTTTCAAAAAGTTCGATTGACATACTGATTTTTCAGAACCGTAACGACGCCTAGATATGGATATCAAGTGTCTTCTGGTCACATTATTCATATTAATAACCCTTAGATTGAAAATGTATATACCATTTTAGACATATATTGTTTTGAAGGCACACCTAAAACGGCGCCCAAGTGGAATTTGCCAATCTTTGTAATCCACAACCATTTCTGTTTGAGAGGCCTGCAATATCAATGAAGAAATTAAGATCCAGCAAGCAAAATAGTTATACAAACACTACAAGCCAATAATTGCCATTTCTACTCGCATTAAAACAGCTCAAATATGCAGTTGCAAGATTTCTCAACAAATTAGGCAGATTGTAGGTCGGACTTACTTTGTTCTTCAAGAACTCAGGATTGGTAGAAAGTGACTGGATCAAGGCATGTCTGTCCTGTGGTCATAACACTTGAATTATCAATGATGCCCAGAATCATATGCAAAATGACAGAAAGATTGTTATACATATACCTTGACCCACAGCGTTGAACAATCAAAGTTCGTCAAGAACCATTTATGAAGATTCATATTGAATGAGTTAGCTTCTTCAACACCGTTAATGTACTGTCGATATTCGGGACATATACATGCACTTCCAGCATAAGCAGCATCGATGTGAAACCACATTTCATACCTCTGTCAATAGAAATGATTTTGCTCATGATAAAAAATTTTGGCTAAAATTCAATCAGAGCAAATCTATGAATCATAAACACAAAAACATATAGTTTTTTTTACAAATATGTACTTTGTATATTATGCTAGCAGAGCAAATGGCAACTCAATTTAGCTGTAGCTGTAGCCTTTCCAATTACATAATCCCCATGTTTCACTCATATTACATCTTCTATCTGCTTAATGATCAAAGTCATCATCCTTATAAACCTTAACATTAGTATGCCTAACGTAAGATTTTTATTCTGTGAGAGATGAGGGATAAGTGTCTGAATTCATCTCATTGGTTGCCTTTCAAGTTCCACAACATGCTAAAATGTAAGGTCATGTGATTCCACTTCAGTTATGTCAAACAATATCTTATGAATATAACTTTCCCTTTCCGATGGTTAATATCATGAGATCCCACATTGGTTGGAGAGAGGAACGAAGCATTCTTTATAAGGGTGTGGAAACCTCTCCCAAGTAGATGCGTTTCAAAAATCTTGAAGGGAAGCATGGAAGAGAAAACTCAAAGAGGCCAATATCTACTAGCGGTAAGTTTGGGCTGTTACAAATGATATCAGAGTCAGACACTAAGTGGTGTGCCAGCGAGGACGCTGAGCCCCCAAGAGGGGTGGATTGTGAGATCTCACGTTGGTTAGGGAGGGAAACAAAGTATTTCTTTTAAGGGTGTGGAAGCAGTGGCTGTTACAAATATAGTGAGGCTTGTCAAAATATTCCCCTTTGCTTTTCCACAAAACATTCTTAAGAGGTTTAAATCTCATTTCGCTCCATGAACTTTTGAAATGTCTACTTTACTTATTCAACTTTAAAAAATTAATAATTTTAGTTCTTACCTTCATTTTTCTTTTAATAAATTAATGGAATAGCTTCGAGTATGTATTAATATGTTAATATAAACATGATTTCAAGGATTGAACATGTGGACCAAAACAGTTATTTTCAAGGACAAAAATTGACATTTTGAAATTTCAGGGACCAAAGTGAAATAAACTTGAATGTTTGGGACCAAAATGTGCAATTGGAAAGTTTAATTATCAAAGTAGAACAATTCTAAAAATTCAGAAACTACAGCATTCGATTCAGGAAGAAAATATGTGCTGACCTTAGCAATATTTCCTAGTTCAGGGAGAGGGTCTACAGCTGTTGATGATGTAGTGCCAACCTGCATGCAAAAGCACCAAATCTATAATTACTGAAACGAAGGAGTGAAGCGAAGAAGGAAGGAGGGGGCAATTCACTGATGACCTTCTAAAGGCCACTGTTAATTTCTACTATGTCAAATAGTAGAGACTGCACGAGTTTTACCGAAACCCGATAAAGAGGGGAGATGGGGTGGGGAACCATAGATACTGCAGCAACTTGTATTCAATGAAATGAGCTCATGAGTAAGCTTATTCTTCATTCTTACTGTAGCACATAAGAAAAATGGAATTAATCCACTGGCTGTGTCGTGTGAAAGTTCTTCAGAAAGAACATCCGGAGAAAGGGCATAATTGGTAGAAAAATCTGCTTTCAACAATCTGCAATTCTCAGGATGAATGCCTCCAATCTACAAAAAAAAAAAAAAAAAAAAATGCAAAATAAAAATACACATACTTCTTACCAAATTACTTTCGTTTCAGTCATCCTCATTTTACAAATAAACTCATGATCAACCCCTTGATTAATTGATATGGGACTCCTCTCCCAACAATCCTTCCCTCGAACAAAGTACACCATAGAGCCTCCCTTGAGGCCCCTATAGAGCCCTCAAACAGTCTTCCCTTAATCGAGGCTCGACTCCTTTTCTAGAGCCCAAAGTCACTTTTGACTACACCTTCAACACACAACTTTTTTGTTCGATATTTGAGGACTCTATTGACATGGCTAAGTTAAGAACATGACTCTGATACCATATTAGAAACCACGACTCCCCACAATGGTATGATATTGTCCACTGTGAGCATTAGTTCTCATGGCTTTGCTTTTGGTTTCCCCAAAATGTCTCATACCAATGAAGATATATTCCTTACTTATAAACCCATGATCAACCCTTTAATTAGTTGACGTGGGACTCCTCTCCCAACAATTCTCAACAGATCATTGTATCATTTATAATTTAAATACGTAAATGATGTGATAAATTACCTCATTGAAGGACATTTTTTTAAAGAACATGAATATTACACCTTCAAACTACCTTACCTGGCATGCTTTTTGTAAAGCAGAATGCGTTTGATCAGAAGCATAAACCACTAGTTTTTTAAGGGAATCTTTTCCAAATCTTCTCAGAGCTCGATCACGGGCCGCCAGTAGCACAACTAAAACAGCTTCACTAGCAGTACCCTGTATTACTCCCCCACCTTTTCCTGCAGCAGGACACTTAGAAATATGAAACAGACACTTTAAATTGATTCAAAAGTACAAAAAAAGCGGCAGAAAGCTTCATTTTTCACCACAAAACAATCAAAAGCAACATCATAATCGATGGGATTACCTGATGAGAGAAAGTCATCAGGCAGCTGAAGTAATTTGGCAAGCCAATCAAGAACTATCATCTCAAGTTCTGTAGCAGCTGGAGAAGTTATCCAACTAAAACCGATAACGTTAAAAGCTGCACTCAGCATTTCCCCAAGGAATCCAGCAATGCTGCTGTTGGAAGGATAATAAGCGAAGTAGCTGGGGCTCTGCCAATGTGTTACACCCGGAAAAATCTTTTTCTGAACATCTGAATCACGAAAAGAATTCATTGACACTATGATTACAAGGTCCATTGAACTATCTACAACCCAAACATTAATAGAAAAGTCATGCTTTAAAATATTAGCCAAGAATTTCAAATTATGTTACACTTGAAGCAGAAAAAAAGAAGTCCAAACGTTTTGGGGTATTAGTTATACTTGCACAACAAGATTCAGAAACTTTACCATCAAGAACACTTTGAAGAGATTCTGGATTACGAGGTGCAGATTCTGGTAGAAGATTTCGAAGATAACCGGGCTGTTCATCACCAAGAGAAAGAAAAAGAAAAATTAAATGGTGACTCCTTTTTTCTTATTTCTTTTTAGCACGGGGATAAAGATTTGAACCTACAGCCTCGAACAGATGAATACATGTCAATAATAGTTGAACTATGCTCATTTTCGCATAAATTTTTTCGTTCTTTCTTTATTATTTTAAAAATAAAAGTAAATTCTACCTAGATGGAAATTAAAACAAAAGATTATTAGACCATTAAATTATCACCCATTTTAATGACGCTTTATTTTCAATATGCTTTAGTACTTTTTAAAACTCACTTTAGAAATTATAGCCAAATTTAAATAATAAAATGAAACTTCAAATTTTGTATTAGTTTTGAGAACACTTTCAAAATATGCATAAATAAAATTAATTAGTAATAAAATAAAATTAATTTTCTTCATTTTGTTCTCAATTTTAAGAAAGAAATTTGAGAAATGAGTGGAAAAAAAATGATAAACACCTGTTCTTCAAAAACCATAAGCAAAAGAAGATTGAATGAAAACAAAATACTATCAACTTCAACTTGTAAATCAAGAATGGTTACAGTAAGTGAAAGATATTTGTGAATAACATTGAATAATGATGAAACTAGGTCATGAATAAATTTCAAATAGATTTGAACAACAATGGAACAACTTAATAGATGAAATTTTCTTCTACCACTTCGAGAAACGTCTAATTCATACTCACATACTTGCAGGCGTCATACATAATTTTCATTAGCAATTAAGAAGTAAAACTAAATGCAATGGATCCTAAGAACAGAAAAAGGATGAACGAAAAGGAAATGCGACCTTCACTTGGCTGAGCACGGGGAAATCCTCGATGGTTTTGTAATAATCAGCAATGAAATCCACCATTTTATGAGCATGCTCTCTGAGTTGCTCGGCGTCCATCGGCTTCAATTCATTATCCCTGTCGAATCAAAAAATCAACCACAGAAGAACAAATACAACAATTAATGGCCGAAATCACCATACTCCAGTCAAGAAGAAGCATGGAAGAATCGAAAAGGCTGCACTGGAGTTGTTCGTGACCTACATTTCTCTGCTCGAACTTCCGAAAGTGAGTCCAGAAAGTGAAATGGATGCTTGGATAATCCGACGGAGGAACCAACGCCTTCTCAGGAACTAGCTGCACGCAACAATGGTGGAGTGGATAAATGATGAGGACAACGATAGCATCGATTCCGAAATTTTCAGGCCAAATATATTAATTAAATGTTTGGTTATATTTGGTGCTCGAATTTCAATTTTTAATCATTTTTAAAATATCATAAATTTTCAAACTTTTAGAGATATAACATTATTTTAAAATTAATTAATCTCTTACAAATTAAATTAAATTAAATTATTACATATTCTTTTAAATTACAGGGACTTGTTAGACAAATATATATATATATATTGACCTATTAAAAAATTGTTATAATTTACTTAAAAAATTAAAAAGACGAAACTATTTATATAAATTATATTGATAATAAATAATATTATGAAATAAAGAGGAAAATAGATGAGAAGTGAGAAATTATTGCCTAGAGTAGGAATTTTTTATTTTTTATTTTTGAAAATAATTAATAACGATTTTTATTAAATACCTTATTTTAAAAAAATTGTTTAAGGAGCGTGAAAGTTAAAAATTATTTTTATTTTCAATTTTTTTTTTAATTTAAGGGTGTTAATAAAATTTGGAAAAGTAAAATACTTTTAAAAGTTTAAATGTATAAATACGAAATCCAAAAAATTAATTATAATATATATATTTATAAATTTAAGAATATTATTAAAATTCTTAAATTAAAAAAAATATATATGTTTTATTTTTAAAAATTTAAAGATATTTATATAAAGTATTTTATTTTTAGACATTCTTATAAATTTAATCTTAAAAATACAAATATCAAGGGAGAGAGAAAATAATAATAATAATAATAAAGTTTAAAAAAAAAAAATAATAAAAAAAATAAAAATAAAAAATCTCTTCTGGACAATCTACCCGCCGTTATTTCTCAACACAGTGCCTCCCATATTTCCCTCCTCGCTCACTTCCATTTTTCGCTAGGTTGAAGCCGAGTTGAGCTGAGCTTCCTCTCCGCTCCTTTTGTCTGATAAAAGTTGAACGAAACATGGCGCTATGGATGGAGGATGGTTCGGATCCCTTAACAGAGAACGAGAAAGCTGATCTTGAGGCCATAGCTGCCCTTAAAGAGAGTTCTGCTCTCGAGTTCAAGGTCTCTCTCTATATCATATTTACGTTTTGGCGTGTTCTAAATGAAATTTTGACTTCAAATGATTGGAAATCGGTATTTTGGCTGTTGCGGAGGACTTCATTGTTCTGTTGCTTGATTTGTTAACCGCGGACTGTTAAATTCGTGTGGTTTGCTTAATTGCTCTTAATTGTTACAAGAAGTTGGATGCGAGTAAAAGTGATTGAATTGAGCTCGTAGTTATTGGCAAGGATATTTGTTTTCTCTATTGAATGTTCGTCTCCTTTTCGTTCTATTTTGTTTTAAAGATGGGTATGCCAATGTTCAAGAGACTTTAGAAGGTGATCACTTGAAAATCTTGATGTGATTATTTATTTTAATCTTTAGTATGAATATTGGGAGTGTTGAATCTGGTTGTGATGGCTTTACATATGCATGTTGTTGAAAAATTGGTAAAAACTGCTCTCTATGATGGGAAGATTAAGTTTCTGAATCCCGTAATCTATTTCAGATCATTATTTGGACTTGAAATTGGTGTGCAATTGAAACCGTAGTCCTTAGAATCAAGAAATTATGACTAGTGTGAGATTCCACATTGGTTGAAGAGGGGAATGAAGCATTACTTATAAGGCTGTGGAAGCTTCTCCCTAATAAACGTGTTTTGAAACTATGAGGCTGATAGCGATACGTAACGAGCCAAAGTGGACAATAACTACTAGCAGTGAGCTTGGATTGTTACAACTAGTGTGTCCATCTTGGACACCCCAACACTTATTGAACACGTATTGATGTTAGATACTAGTTGTACAAAGTCAATGTAGGTCCAACATTTGTTAGACATGTATCAAACACTCAACTTTGAATAAAATTTGAGAGTGAAATATATCAAACTCATTTTGTGAGCATGTAAATGCATAAACTTATTAACTTTGAATTTGCTTCATGTATAAATGTGAGACCCCACATCGGTTGGGAGGAGAACGAAGCATTCTTTATAAGGGTATGGAAACATCTCCTTAGCATACGCGTAGCTCGAAAGAGAAAACCCAAAAAAGACAATATCTGGTAGCAGTGGGCTTGAGCCGTTACAATAAAAGTGATATATTTTTACAAATGTATTCTTGTTATGTTGCATCCATATCTCGAGTTTGTATCCGTGCTTCTTAACCATAGCCTTTAGGCATGTTTCAGAGTGTTTTTTAAATGAGTAAAATCACTTTTTTCATGTTTAAAACCACTATGAAACATGTCTTTAATTGTTTGGTTTTATACTTTTAAATGTTAAAATTGATTTTCAGAAGCACTTTTAACGATTTCAAAATCACTCTCAAACACGCCCGTTAATTGCTCGTGTCTTTGTTTCATTTGATAAACAAGTTGCGAGTTTCAAGTTTAAATGAATTCATCTATCTGGTTTTATCTTGTAAGTTTCCTATTCTTTTCTCTTTGCAGGAAAAGGGAAATCAATTTGTCAGGTTGGGAAGAAAGCACTATGCTGATGCTATTGATTGCTACACCAGAGCAATAAATCAGAAATCCCTAAGCAACTCTGAGAACTCTATTATTTTTTCAAATCGAGCTCACGTGAATTTACTACTCGGAAACTATAGACGAGCTCTTAACGATGCTGAGGAAGCAATCAATTTGTGTCCCACAAACATCAAGGTAATTATTTTCTTCTTCCAAATACATGTGTTTCCTTAATGTTCCAAATACTCTATTTAGGACAAAAAGATCCCATCAATGTTGTAATCTTTTAACTTTCCCTCTAGCTCGACCTATGTTTTAGATTAAAATTATATAGTTTAATGAAATGACGTGATCGTTATGTAGGCAATTTATCGAGCTGCTAAAGCATCTCTTTCCCTGAATTTATTAGATGAAGCAAAGTCCTATTGTGTAAGTGGGATAAAGTGCGACCCAAATAATGTAGAAATCAAAAATCTCGAGAGACAGATTGATTCGCTGAGATTCGAGCAGGAACAACGCGAGGCTTTAGTCACAAAAGCGATTGCAGATGCAAAGGTTTCGTAATGTACAATCTATGATCATACTTTTGCTTTATCATTTAGCTGCTCAATTCATGTTTTATTATATAAACGACGCAGAAGCTTGTTTCTGCAATCGTGCAACGAGGTTTGAAGATTGGGAGCGCTTCGTATCAAGAACTAACTGGATTAAGAAAGCCTGTATTAGATAAAAATAACATTCTCCATTGGCCAGTTCTTCTACTGTATGCAGAGGTTATGTCCAGTGACTTCATTGAGGATTTCTGTGAGACTGATATGTTTGCAGCTCATCTGGATATGATATCCTTCAGATTTTTAATTGAGAATTTGTGTGATGATTTTCATTTGAATTGACAAATTTGGGAATCCTTAGCTTTCAAACATGTTTTCAGAAGATTGTCCACCTTTGCCTTGGGATGCAGAGAACAAATATACCCGTGAAGCAGTTGAACTATACTATGAGGTAGCAAGTTTCTGTATATACATAAGTTATGTGAGCTTAGCTAGTTTATATTAATCTTTATGTGCTGGTTGTATCAGGCTGGTTCAGGAATTTGTTTATCGAACGAGAAAATTTTACGGAATCTTCTAGAGGGAACCGCTGCGTCTAATGTTGAAAGCATTGCGCTCGATGAGAAAGATGAAGTTGAAGATTCAAATCATGTCACTTCTGCAAGTAAGCCTTTTTATTTCCGTGTTTGCTGAAAATTTTATCCGTTATTTTATTTTTAAGAAATAGAGGAATACGACATAGAAAAAAAAAACTCGCCCCCAATAAAATAAGAGTTCGACACTAACTATGTCATACGGTCTAATGACCGACGTCCACGTCATTTTATCTGTTCTATCAATGGTTCCCTTATTGGTCATTTGGACGTATATTAAGTAGGGTGCCAGATTGTGTTTTCTTCCACAATGTTGTAAGGAACCTTTTGTAATTGGTATCCCATGGCCTATCATTCTTTGCAATAAACCACCACCTAGAAAGTAAAAAACTCAGTCAAATGATGTGGGTGTTAATACGACTACCTTCAGATAATGAAATGGTTTTATAATTGAATTTGTTTGGAGGAAAGTAGGAGATACTTCTTGTGAGATCCCATGTCGATTGGAGAGAGGAACGTGTGCCAGTGAGGACATTGTGCCCCGAAGGAGGTGGATTATGAGATCCTACATCGATTGGAGAGGGAAACGAGTGCCAGCGAGGACGTTGGGGCCCGAAGGGGGTGGATTGTGAAATCCCACATCGGTTGGGGAGGAGAACGAAACATTCTTTATAAGGGTGTGGAAACTTCTTTCTTGAAAGCGTATTTTAAAAATCTTGAGGGGAAGCTCAAAAGAGAAAGCTCAAAGAGAACAATATTTGCTGGCGGTGAACTTGGACGTCAACTGGCTGAGTCAACTGGCTGAGTAGTAGGGAGGGGAGGGTAGTTAGGCCAATTTTTCAGGATCGATCTTTAGAAACAGAAGGCATTCATGAGCTATCCATCATCCTTGAATTGGAAGTTCACTGTTTTCCTCTCAATGTCCCATTATTTCCCTTGGTTATGTCTGAAAATTCTTCTCAAATCTTCTTCATTATTAATCCTGGACACTTGAATCCATGCAACTGTCTTTTAAATATAAGTACAATTGCAAGGAAAGAAAAATGACTCGAGAGGTGAAATATGCGTGTATTCACAAAGGAAGAGATTGTCGGGATCGATATTTATGTCTCAGCAATCTTTCTGTTTACTTAAACATTATAGTTCACACCCCAACAAGGTCAATATTCGAGCAAAAGTGGACAAAACTCAACGGTAATTGACATGTAATCCTTCCCTTAAGGTTCGAGGTTCAAATCCTGATCCCCATTTGTTGCACTAAAGAAAACAAGGTCAATATTCGAGTGTGCTGATCATACTCTTAAAAACTGTCATCTGATTTCTATGTGCACTATTTTTTCATATAAAGGCTCTTCTAAATGGATCAAAGTCGATGAAAAGACGATGCTTCACGACGTTCTAAAGAAGCCTAACCATATTATACCAGGAATACCAGGTGCACTGTTACCTTAATCATTTTCTAACATCATAACTACTTTGCATCAAAACTACTGAAAATGACTATATGTTCTTTGTATTTGATTCTTTTGGATGCAGTCTTTTATGTTGTTTCAAGGAACTCAAAATTTTACAAAGAGTTCAAAGCTGGGAGATGGGTTCCTCCTTCATGAGGTTATTTGATGCAACTTTTTGCTTAGGTCAATGCTGGTTCTGTGATTTTGCAAATTTTGTTTTCATGATTGACTTAGGATATGTTAATAATACTTGTTCCAGTGTGCAACTTAAAATATCTTACCATTATTATTATTATTTATTTATTTTACCAAAGTTTTCTTGTTCTTAAGTTGATGTTAATAGTCAATTGAATTCGGTATATGTTTTACTAATGGTTCAAATATGAGTTACCTTCATTTTTATTGAATAAAATTATTAGTAGGAATTATTTATTTAATGTAGAATATATATCAATATAAAATAACTACCGAAGAGGTAAAATAGTTTCTCAAACATAGCATAGCTCAATTGGTTTGAACGTTATAATATTTTTTAGACGAAAAGTTTGCACCTCTAACTCAAAAAAGAAAAAGAAAATGCAAAATCTTCGTTGGTATGATAACCAATAATTATCGATTACGTTTATCATTAAAATTTGAGCATATAGAAATGAGAGAATCTCGAGTACGAACTTATGGGTAACCTGGAATCCTATAATAACAATCAGATTCTTAACCTAGTGAACGAGAAAAATTGAAACTTCATAAAATTCCACAATATTTGCATTCATATGCCTGATTAAAGTCAATTTAACAATTCCACGGTATTTCCATGGTATTTTCACATGGTATTATAGTAAATTAAACCTTTTGATTCCATAATGCCATAAACAAATGAAATAAATATTCCATCAGCAAGAAATTGACACCAGACTATTACTTGGACGATTAAAACTATGAATGTCTCATCAAAAGAGGAAGGAAAATGGCAACAATTCATTTGCTATGGAGCTTTGAGTTGAAATTCTGTTCTAAAATACAGAGCTTTTTGCCTCTTCAAAGCCTTGTAAAGATGAAGAAATGGCCATATCTATCAAAGGGCGTGTAAAATCTCCATTGCTATTGAACAAATTCTAGTGGTCTAAGTTCCTCAAAAATGAATCGACAATAACAGAGAACACACGAGATGGATTGTACAAGAAGAAGCTTAAATGCCAAAATTTTGAAGGATGACAACCGAAATATACAGATAGAAGATGATGATAATACAATCCAAGAAAGAACATAAGCTATGGATATTTTAAATGCAGGAATTTAGAGATTTTTACCCAGTTATTTCATGAACTTTGTCCAGGCTTGACGTTCTTAGATGATGCCGGTCCCCAGATACGTATTGTCTGATCATCACTTGCCGATGCCAACATTTTCGGCCTTTTCGGGTTCCAGCTGACACAGTTGACAGTCGTTGAATGTCCAGACAAAACTTCGATTGGCTTACTGCTTTGCCTGCTCCAGATGTAGACCTGCATAATCAGAATTCATGAGGTTAATTGGATTAGGAACTGCTTGGATTAGGAAAGCCAACGCATAAACACGGATTCTCACCTCTGAATTTTCACTACCACTGGCGATAAACGCGCTATTCACGCCACCGAAGCAGGACCGAATTACATACTTATTCTGTTGGTGCCCGGTGTACTTCAGCGGTTGCTGCCACTCCCCTGCAACATCCCACATGTGTATCTCCTGGTTGTTGAGGTTGACAATGAAAAACTTGCCATCTACTGAGATTGATAATGATGAGATGGAGTGCTCCTCCGCTATGACTCTTTCGGCATTCGACTCCAGATTAAGAATACGGATTTCTTTATCTGAAAAAATGCTTATAAGATTTTCTCCATTGGGGGTCACCGCAAGATCCAGTATCTTAGGCATCCTTGTACCCCTCCAGGCCTTTATCTCGTTTCCATCACAGTCCCACAAGTGGATACCCTTCTCAGGGTCAGCACTGCCACAAACAAGTCTCTTTGAATCTGGAAACCAGGCGCACGAGCTGACAATAAAGCCATGATCTTCAAATGTGTGCTTGCAGGTACCTGTTTCAACGTCCCATAACTTGAGGACCTCGGCATGTCCACATGTGAGCAACTTTGTATCATCAGGGCTCCATGCTACAAAGGAGACTTGACTTTGGTGGCTTCTAAGTATGTGTCTCAGTGTCAGTTTACCATCTTCCAACACCTAACACGGAATTTCCTCTTTTTTAGAAGAAAAAATGAAAAGAAAAGAAAACTAAAACCTTACAGAGCACGTATATTCCAATCCCGGGTAGTTGTATTAAAAATTAATAATGCCAAAGAAAAAGGTAATAAATAAGACAATCAGGTTGAGAACTTTGAGATGTTCATCGTGACCATCCCACAGCGTCCTCACGGAGGCCATTGTATCAACGACCCCTGAAACTCCCAAATGAGATCTCATTGTAGCTTGAGATTATTAGACAGGATGTATCACAGTTTTCATCAACTAAAATAGGGGGCTCCAACTACTGATTATTAAATGAGGCTTAAATCTTGCCTTGAGAGGCTCACTAACGTGAGCTTCCTCATCTAGATCAGTGACTTTTCTCTGGGCTGCTAACATCGCCATAGGAACGTCAGATTTGTAGGAAGAATGGCTGCTTTCTGAAAAACATAGACTTGATTATGATGACTGAAGGAACTCCTTTATTCCTTTCTCCACATCTGTTTCAAGTCATGGTGGCCAACTATCTAAGATTTAATAGTCTATGTATTGCCTTGGTAACCAAATGTAGTATGATCAAGCAGTTGTCCAAGGTGTGAACAGAACACTCAGAGGTACCCAAAAAAAAAAAAAAAAAAAAGAAAAAAAAAACACCTCTTGTTCCTACTTCCAAATTTAACCCAAATTTCCTACAATACGCCATTACAAGAGTTTAGCTTGAGCTTCTGAAGAGCACTTCAGCATGTGTTTGTCTGGTTGGGAAGGGCTAACGAGCCCTTTAGAGTCCACTCTCTGATTTATTGCATTAACGACCTTTACCCGAGCATCATAAAAGCATCTCCTCTAAATAATAATTCATCTCGCCCAATTTAGCCCGCCAAACTTCGTTCACAAGGAAAGGCCTCTGCAGAACTATCACCATCAGCCCCATCGTAAAATTTATGGGATCAAACTCACCTAACCTAAACTTGAAACCTGTCACTAGGCCAAAATGGCCAAATTTTGCACTAGGTTCATACAAAACAACTCTATCTTCAAAGTTAATTTTTAAAATTACATTATTCCTAAAGTTAACCAGAATGATTAATTCAATAACAATTTCCAGTGCTTATCCAACCCCTCTTTCATGGGTGGTCCTATTTTTGTTTGGTTTGGAAGGTGATGATTCTCAAGAATGTGAGGTTCTTCGTGTGGCAAGTTTTGCATGGAAAAGTTAACACCCTAGATTAGCTCTCAGTTAGAGGGTCTTTGGTGATTGGACCACTTTGCTGTATTCTTTGCAAAAGAGTTGCAGAGGGCCTTAATCATCTCCTTTGGAGATATGATTTTCTCATGCAGGCTGGCATGATTTCTTTAAGACGTTCGACTTTTCTTTCGTTAGCCCTCAAAGTTGCAGGGAGGTGGTTGAGGATCTTATCCTCCATTCACCCTCTGATAAAGGGTGATTTTTGTGGCAGGTGGGTGCACACTATTTTGTGGAGGCTTTAGGGCGAGGGAGTTCTTCTAGCGATGTTTAGTCCTTGTTAGATTTTTTGTTTCTCTGTGAGCCTCGGTTTCTAGGTTTATTTTGTAATTATTTGCTTGGTCTTATTTCTCTTGACTGGAGTTCATTCTTGTAGTATGGCTCTTCTTTGCCCATGTATTCTTTCATTTCTTCAGATTTATTTAGCTCAAGCTTGAACCGACTATAAAAATCGACTTATTAGTGTGATTGTAACTTCGGAAACTAGAGATTATGTCTTTAGTGCTTTATAATTTCAATTTTATGTTGCCATTACCAGGGATGGGGCCAAAAAAAATTATTTGGATTGGCAAAATTTTACATTCCAACTTTCATATATAATCTGTTCTTCGTTCCACCCCAAACCATAACAAGATATATGAAATCAACTGGGAAACCAAACATTCTCTACGAGAAAGCAACAAATGTACTGCACAGTTCTATTATTTTGAGTAACAATCTTTTCCTGTATTATTGTTATGACGAGAAATTATTTTAATTGAAAAGAAATGCCACCGATCAATAAGACAATGAAACAATAATTAGGTCTCTGATGATATCCATTCTTAAACCTAGATGACAAGCCAAAATGAGACTAAAGTTCAGGGTTTTGGGTAAAAATAGTTGCAGCAGCAACTCCAGGCTTTATCTCAGATTGGCATTGAATCATGAACCAAAAAAAGGCAAAAACTTCACCATATATGCATTCTGACGAGTTTAAGTTAGTTTTTGTTGCCTAACCACAAAGTCACCTAACAACATATCGAATATCGAATCCTGTAAAATCTATGACATGAAGAATGCAACGATACATACATAAAACTACACACATAGCAACATATATAAAGACTTCGACTCAAAATTGACTTCAAAATTCCAAAAATATAGAAATCTAACTCACGAGTCCAATGCCTCCTTTGAAATTAGACAATGTGGGGGTGAAATATTGAAATTGTAAATGGTAAATTAACAAGTAACTCATGAGAGAGTTTCCTGTGGGCATGTCCAACCATTTTTTTTTTTTTTTTTTTTGCTTTAGGTCCCAGAATGGGAGATGACTCGTCTCCCTTCCTTCAGTCTGTGCCTTTTGACTCCTTTCGATTACTAATGAATCCTTCTTTCTGTTCAGTTAACAGTAATAATAATGACAACTCTAACATTATTAAATTAAAGATATGATCTTAAGGGTACCTTCCATATAATAGCTGAGCAATCACTGGATGAAGAGGCCAAGTATTCTCCATTATTAGAAAACTGAACATACCAAACCTCATTCTTATGTTCTGCCAAAATCTGCATAGCAAGAAAATTTGTTTTAATAATTTGTTTTAAAAAATAAAGTTAAGCATTCTTGTAAATTTCAATCATCAATGAAATTCTCTCTTATACAAAATAAATAAATAAATAAAGTTAAGCATTCAACAAGATATTGAGCAATCCATTGTGGGTGATGAAGTATCAATCCTCATTCTATTTTTCCTTCTTTCACCCCCACAAACTGAGAATGGGGTGTAAAAGGCTGAGATTAAGGATCGTTCGATTTCAAATATCAATCATATTCATGCAATGATAATGAGCTAGACAAAGAAATAAATGCATTTACCAAAAAATCCTACTAGCACAAATTTCATTCACTCAAAAACTATATGAGAACAAGAAAACGGACGAGCAGCTTCTTTTAATTCAGAAAACCAGATATTCCAACACACACAAAACTAGAATCCAAAAATATTTCGTCCTTCAGAAACAATTGAATATTTAGTAGTCCAAGTAGGTAATCCATGCCTCTATGAAACCCAATCCAATTTTGAAAATATTCCATGATGGATTAGCTTGTAAAAATAGTGTTCATATCTTACTTGCATGAATTTGAGAGAACCCAATCCAATTTTGAAAATATTTATATTCCATCATCATATGTTACAATATGAAATCATTTCCTTTCAAAATCATCTAAAATGATGCATGGAAATTAAGAGTATAAACATGGAGTACGAGCATAACAAAATGCACCTGAATTGTTTCTGTTGGTATTTGATCCCTGCCACAGCAGTGGTCCTCATAGATTGAAACTGGACCTGAAAAATTATGATACATACATGAATCAATCTGTGCCACTACGGTGGTTTCAACCAGTTGCTCCAACCTCCTGTCTAGCAAACAAGTAGGTGGAGGAAGAGCTTTTTCCAAATCTCGCAACAACTTTTTCCTTAATTCATGAATGACACTGTCATTTGAATAATCCAAATTCATGTTCTTAGAAGTAAATATGCTGTAAGCAAGCTTGTGGATTTTGTCTCTACTAAAACGGAACATTGGAGCTTCTTTACGCAACATAGCTAGTGCCGATGCATCATCCCCACAGTTGGAATACTCAAGCAAACAATGTTTTAGAACAAGAAACACGGCGGAAACTCTTACTTCATCAGTTAAATCCTTGATGCCACTTATTGTGTCAATGCAACCATACCAATTACCACTGAAAATTTGAGACTCCAACAACTTGAAATCATTAGATTTGTATGAAATCCCAGACTCGGCTTCCAAACATAGTGCAGATTTTTGGTAACCAAATGAATATAAGCATTGAATTATGATCCTAACAAACTCATGTTTCCTTATTAGGCCCTTGGATCCAATTAACACAGATGAACTCTCCATGGATATACAACTTGTGAGAAAATCTTATGTCATTTTAATGACCTTCCCCTTCAATGCTCTGGAAAAGACCAATATTTCACCAGCCGTGGTACTGTTGTTTCCAGATAGAAGGAACCTATTTTTTTGCAAGTACAAAATCCTGGAATTCAACAAAGATGTACGCATAAGAAGAATTTCAAGTCAGTGCCAAAAGAATTAGGTAACAAGAGAGAGATAGAGATGCAGGTTCAACGGTGTCCCAGCAGTAAAGTACAACAAAGATCGAGGAATTATTATTAAAAAATTTGGATAAAGACTATCCATTCTTGACCAACAAAGTAACAACTAAGATTTAAAAACTCTAAACTCCTCCCGTGATTGACTATTATAGCCAAATACACCAAAACCTTGAACACTGATAAATTCACTTCTCGTGACGGCCATATACTTGAAACTTCCGTCCCATAATCGATTGATCAGACGCCAAAATTAAAATCTCAAACCATTCACCGGAATACACCTAGCCTATAATATTCACTCAAAGATTCACACAACGCAAACTATTAATTTCTAGCACGAATAATTCCAGAAACTCAACAAGCTTATAATTATCCAAAACCTACAAAATAGTTCTTGAATCGCATAAGAAAGTAAGCCTGGGAGACTCCAGCCAAGATTCTTAAAGTATAAGTACACGAAAATAGGAAACATCCGAGATTAGAACAATTACGTGCAGAATAGGACGAAGAACGAAACTGTTCCATGAGTTTACAGAACAAAAACGAATCAAAATGCCAGGCCTACCAATACGAAGAAACGAAGAAGAATACAAAATTGAAGAACGATTGCTAACCAGTTGAGAATGTATTGCAGAGATTGAAGAACTGCTCAGTGAGATTGCCGGGAAAGAAATGGAAATGACTTGTAGTCGGGAAGGAACCGAAGGTAGTTTGAAGGAGGCAGGCCTTGAGAAAAGAGTAAGAACAAAATACGACTTAAACGACGACGTTGAGGTTTTGCTTCTTTTTTTTTTCTGTAAAATATCGAATTATCAATTTCCCTTTTAGCCCCTACCTTGGACGAAGACGACATTTTTTAAACACTAAAAACAAGTGCTATATTTGTCTTTTCATTCCCTTAGGATAACTATGGCATTTAATTTATGGCAATTATTTATAGTTAGATTCTTTTTAATAATTAGTTGCCTTTCTTTTTATTTTCTTTTTTAAGGAAAATGAAGTAATATTAGGTAAGTTACCCATAAAAATATATTTTTTTAAATTATCCACTACAGACCTACCTACCTATGATCTCACATCGATTGGAGAGAAGAGCAAAACATTCCTTGAAAGTGTGGGGTGGATCATGAGATCCTCCCACGTTGATTAAAGAGGGAAACGAAACATTTCAAGTGTGTGGAGACCTCTCCCTAGCATACACGTTTTAGAATTGTTAGGCTGATGGCGATACGTAACCGGTCAAAGTGGACAATATATACTAACAGTGTGCTTTGACTTTTACAAATAGTATCAGAGCCAGACATTGGGCGGTGTACCATTAACGACTTTGACCCATCAGTATTTACTAGCAGTAGACTTTGATTTTTACAAATGATATCAACAACGTTACCGACTATGTTTAATTATTAAATTATTACTTCATAAAAGAAAATTATTAAATCATTACGGACTATTTTTCAATTTTGGATACGACAACGTCTTATTATATTATTATTATTATTTCAAAAATTTCGTAAGTTATTTTGAAACCAAAAAGAAATGAAATTGATATTAACACTATATTTCACGAGTATTATTTATAATTTAACTTTTAAAATAATTAAAATTATATTTTAATTATTTTTAAAAAATATTATTTGTTGATATTTTATTTATATCTATAAAGGTGTCATGTTAGCTCTCCATTTATTATTTTAATTTGCGTACAAAACATTTCATTGGCCGAACTTCTTTCGTCACGTTTAGAGAGTACGTGAAATCCGTTACAGAATTAGAACGTCCTCGCCATTGCCGGCAATGGAGTTTTTGGCTTGCTTTCTTTGTTTTTGTGCCGCCTTCTTCATTTTGAGGCTTAAATCGAAGATGAGAAGTATACTGAAGCTACCTCCGGGAAAAAGGCCTCTGCCGGTCATCGGAAATCTCTTGGATCTCGGCGACAAGCCTCACAAGTCGCTCGCCGCCATGGCGAAGGTATATGGCCCAATCATGACTCTGAAACTTGGACGAGTTACGACAATGGTGGTTTCTTCTTCCGCCATGGCTAAAGAGTGTTAGACGAACACGACTCTCCACAATGATATGATATTGTCCACTTTGAGTATAAGCTCTCATGGCTTTGCTTTGGGCTTCCCCAATAGGCCTCATCCTAATGGACAGAGTATTCTTTGTTTATAAACTCATGATCATTCCCTAACTTAGTCGATGTGGGACTTTCATCATCCAACACCTCCCCTCGAACAAATCACGCCTCCCCTTAATCATCCCCTAAATTAGTCGATGTGGGACTTTCATCACCCAACACCTCCCCTCGAACAAAGCATGGTTCAACTCCTTTGGAGTCTTAGTCATTTTTTACAGCCTTCGTACCTTCGAGGAGGCTTGACTACTTTTTCTTTTTGGAGTCCTTTGTTCGACATTTGAGAATTTATCAATCTATTGACACGATTAAGTTTAGGGCATGGCTTTGAAACCATGTTAGATGAACACGACTCTCCACAATGACACGACTAAGTTTAGGGCATCGCTCTGATACCATGTTAGACGAACACGACTCCCCATAATGGTATGATATTGTCCACTTTGAGCATAAGCTCTCATGGCTTTGCCTTGGACTTACCAAAAGGCTGTTAGATAAAACGTGAGTTTTTCCTTATTTAGATTAACACGATTTCATTAGTTCTACGTTTGACCATTTGACAAACAGGTCGAATGGATTAACTAAGTTTTAGACGGCAATTTCCTACAAAGTGTCACATATTTAGTTGGCCACTCTCCCGCCATTTTTTAGGATAGAATAGGTTATATTTAAATAGGAAATCTGTTCACAAGATTTAATAACGGGATTTGAAGCGCAATCAAAATTTCAGCAATTCTCTCTCTTTGTTGTTTTATGCGTTTTATTTTCTTCCAACAACTTCCCGTCAACGATATCCTCTCACCGAAAAGAAAATGATTTCACTGGCCGATTATCGAAATCCAACAAATGGCTCGTCCCAATGGAGAGAGTATTCTTTGTTTATAAACTCATGATCATTCTCTAAATTATCCGATATGAGACTTTCATCATCCAACAAAGAGGTCCTACAAACGAACGACCACTCTTTGTGTGACAGAACCATTCCAGATTCGTTGTCGGCTTACGATCATAAGGAAATCAGATTTCCATGGATTTCTGTTTCTCCTCTCTGGAGGAAATATCGCAAAATATGCAACAATACTCTGTTCGCTAGAAAAATTCTGGACGCGAACGAGAATCTTCACCGGAAGAAAGTGGAAGAGCTCGTGGAGATTGTTCGAAAAAGCGCGTCGAAAGGCGAGGCGGTGGATAGAGGGAGACTAATGTTCACAGCTACGCTGAATCTACTCTCGAATACGCTTTTCTCTGTTGATTTAGAATAATTATCATGATATTTCGGTGAAGGCTTATCTGAAGAGAATGAAGAAAATATGGCATTCTTGATGATTTCAAATCGTATGAATTTTGAGGAAGATGTCAAAAACCGAACATAGAAATTGACTATGAAGGAAGAAATCAAATCCATTGAAAAAAAATCAAACATGGAACTTAGGTGGGTTCTATCGGCTGGAACAAAGAAAATAGGAGTAAAATGGATTTATAAGACCAAGCTAAATGACTCCGGTGAAGTTGATAAATACGAAGAAAGATCGTTGGTAAAAGGTTACACACAAGAGCATAGAATTGATTATACGGAAATGTACGCACCTATGGCCAGAATGGATACTCTGAGAATGATCCTTCCTTTTGCAGTCCAAAAAAGTTGGAAACTCTATCCGTTTAGATGTCAACTCCAGAAGGCTCTCTATGGATTAAAACAAGCACCTGGAATCTGGTTTAGTCTAATAGAATTTTACTTCATCATGGAAGGATTCAAAAGCAGTTACAGTGAGCAGACACTCTTCATCAGGAGGAATGAGGAGTTTAAACACTCTATGAAGAAAGAGTTTGATATGACGGACTTAGGTCAAATGAGATTTTTCCTTAGAACAGAGGTAATACAAAGTATTTTTCTATGTCAAAGAAAGTATGCGGCTGAAGTTTTAAATCGATTTGGCGTAGAGAATTACAATTGCGTTTGTAATCCCATTGTTTCAAGACAGAAAATTGTCGTTTTATGGCATGTCCAACACAACAACATTTTGCAACAGCTAAAAGGGTTTTAAGGTACTTGAAAGGTACACTAGATTAAGGTATATTTTATAGGAAGGGAAGAGTTAGTGTTTTAATTGAACTTACTGATAGTGACCATGTCGATGTAACACCCGAACCCCGACGAGAAATTTAAAACCTAATTTTTCCCCTTTAAAGTTGAACTTCTAAAATTTCATTGAGATGTTCGAGATCGAATTTTAAGATGAGGTAGAAGAGAAAAATGCTTAGAAATATCTCAGGAACTCAAGAAAAATATAAAAAATAAAAAAAAAATGGTGGAAAATAAGAAAAACGGTCAAAGTCAACCCCAGAGGGGTAATTTGGTCATTCGGTCATCTTCCTCATAAAGCAACTGAAATTGACGTTAGTAAAAGAGAAATAAAAGAAAGAAAAAAAAACCAGAATAAGGAAAGAAAAGAAAGAAAAGAGAGGAAAAGAAAAGAAAAGGAAAGTACGGAGAAAAAGTAACTTCCGATTCGGCCACGAGGAGTCCAATTCAGATCAAGATTTCTTCACAAATCCTTCACAGAACCTATAGGAAGCATTATGGACCCTTGAATCGTCTAAAACCATCAAAGAATGAAGAAAATCCGTAGGTAAGTTCAGATTTTCCACAGATCCGTGAGAAATATGGAGAGTTAGATT
Source organism: Cucurbita pepo subsp. pepo (assembly GCF_057944985.1). Lineage (NCBI taxonomy): Eukaryota > Viridiplantae > Streptophyta > Magnoliopsida > Cucurbitales > Cucurbitaceae > Cucurbita > Cucurbita pepo. The sequence goes on from NC_141812.1 coordinate 1,807,603, forward strand.
CTGAAATTTTAGTATGTTAATATAGAGTGGATTGCACTCATAATCCGTGAAGGAAGTCTTGATGGATTCAGATCGGAAATAGGAATTCCGACATTCACCAAAAGGATGTAAGTATTGATGTTTCTTACCAACTTGGACTAAGTCCGTGGTTAAAAATAAATTACAAGAAAAATACCTACATATAGATGAATATGAGGTCTACAAAACTCGTGAAGGAATCACGTTAATCCGAGTTATGTAGAAAAAAATACGAAAACGCAAAAAAAAAAAGAAAATAATCGATTTTTTGGAACTCGTGTCAGGTAGGAGAGGGCCGCGTGTCGCCGAAAAGATGGGACGCATGTCAGATGTCACAACCATACTATGAACAAAGTGTCAGGTTTAATTAACGCTCTCGTAGCATTCATGGAGTTGATGAACAAAGTGTTTGAAGAATTCTTGATTATGTTCATTAACGACATCCTGGTGTGTTTTAAGTCTGAGGTGGAGCACGAGGAACACCTGAGGAAAGTTTTAACTCTATTGAGAACCTACCAGTTATATGCTAGATTCACGAAGTGTGAATTCTGGCTGCAGGAGGTGGCCTTCCTTGGCCACGTGGTATCCAGTCAAGGGATTACTGTGGATCCAGCTATGATTGAAGCTGTCATGAGGCGGCCAAGGCCGAAAACCGTGATAGAGGTAAGAAGCTTTTTGGGCTTGGCTAGCTACGACTGGAGATTTGCCCAAGACTTCTCGAAAATATCAACATCGATGACTCAGTTGACCAAAAATGGGAAACCCTTTGTGTGGACTCTAGCTTGTGAAGAGAGCTTCCAAGAGTTGAAAAGGAGGTTGGTGACTGCACCAGTCCTCACAGTGCTCGATGGAACAGGCAACCTCGTTGTGTATAGTGACGCCTCAGCGAAGGGCTTATGCAGAATGTGAAAGTAACTGCGTACGCTACTAGACAATTAAAAGATCATGAGCGAAATTATCCTACCCATGACTTGGAGCTAGCTGCCATGGTGTTCGCACTGAAGCCATGGCAGCATTATCTGTATGGTGAGAGAATCCAAGTGTACACAGACCATAAGAGCCTTAAATATTTGTTCACACAAAAAGAGTTGAATATGAGACAGCGGAGGTGGCTCGAGCTAGTGAAAGACCACGATGTTAAGATCCTATATCATCCTGGCAAGGCTAATGTGGTAGTTGATGCCTTGAGTAGGAAGACAGTCTACACCTATGCGTTGGTCACTCAGCAAAGCAAGCTTCAAGATGAGATCCAAAGAGCTGGGATTGATATAGTAGTTAAGAACATCACCGCACAACTAGCTCTGTTGACAGTACAGTCCACACTTCGTAAACGCATTATTGATGCAAAGTCTATAGATGCGCAGCTCCACAAAGTTTGTGGCACCCAAGAGGCTGAGAGAGCTCAGAGGTTCTCAATTTCATCTGAAGGCGAGTTTTTGTGGTAGGAACGCCTGTGTGTACCCAGGGATAAGGGAATCCTTAAGGAGATTATGTCTGAAGCACACGACACGTCCTACACATTCCACCCTAGTAGTATGAAAATGCATCAGGACTTGAAGAACAGTTATTGGTGGCCATGAATGAAAAAGGACATTGTAGACTTTGTCGGACGTTGTCTAACATGTCAGCAGGTGAAAGGCCCGAGACAACGCCCTGCAGGGTTGCTACAAGCCTAAAACAAACCCGAGTGGAAGTGGGAGGAAGTGAGTATAGATTTCATATCCGGTCTACCTAAGACTCAACGTGGTTTTGATGTGATCTGAGTCATTGTTGATAGACCCGCAAAAATAGCTCACTTCATCCTGGTTAAGAGCACCTTTCGAGTGGATCGATGGGCTTAGTTGTATGTCTGAGAAATGGTTCGGTTGCATGGAGTGCCTACTTCCATTGTGTGATCGCGATGCTAGGTCTACCTCTCATGTTTTTTAAAGGTTTGCAGAAAGCCTTGGGTATCCAACTTTGTTTTAGTACAGCCTTCCATCCTTAGACAGATGGACAGACAGAGAGGTTGAACACCTACCCCTCAGGGCGTGTTGGAATGTTCAGGGCGTGTGTGATGAATTTCACTAGTTGTTGGGATGAACACCTACCCCTCATGGAAGCTGCTTATAACAACAGTTATCAAGCAAAGATTCATATGCTCCATTGAGGTCCTGTATTAGAAGAGGTGTCGGACACCAGTGTTTTGGGAAGAGGTTGGAACCCAACAACTTATGGGACCGGAACTAGTTGAGGTCATCAACACGGCAGTCCAGAAAATCAAATCAAGGATACTTACTGCACAGAGCCAACAAAAGAGTTACGCTGACACTCAAAGAAAGGAAACCGAGTTTGCGGAGGGCGAACATGTTTTCCTAAAGGTATCACTCATGAGAGGGGTGTTAAGGTTCGGGAAAAGGGGTAAGCTTAGCCCCAGGTTCATAGGTCCCTTTCAAATCCTTAAAAGGATTGGTGTCAGTGGTGTATTTTATAGAAAGGGAAAATACTGACCGTGACTATGTTGAAGATATGGAAGATAATAAGAGTACTTCAAAATATGTGTTTATGACGAGTGGAGGAGCAGTAGTTTGGTCTTCTCGTAAGCAGCCTATAATCATCTTATCAACCACAGAAGCTGAGTTTGTTGTTGCTAGTGCCTATGCATGTCAAGCTGTTTTGATGAGGTAGATGTGGACAGTTTATATATATATAAAAAAGTCCAAAATTAGAAATAAAAGTATTTAAAATAATTTTAATCCCTTTAAATGAGTCAAAATATTAAATAACATTTCTTCTATAATAAAATTTTGAGAAATAAAATTCCAAAACTCGAGTATTTTAGGTTATTATGTTTTTTGAACACCTTGATTGTTACCCGAAGTTTGGGGACTAATTTATTATATATTAAATAATTTAACATGATAACAATTTATATCATCCGACATAAACTTGTAAATCTACCCACTCTTTCGTTTAGATCTATATATACCGGCACAGATCCACCGCTTATACATGGTGGTTTGTTCTCTTCTCCAATCAATGTGAGACATCACACTATAAATGAGAGTACCACCGCGAGCAGAGCAGAGTTGATAGAGTGAAATCCGTCACAGAATCTGAAATTCCTCGTCGTCGCCGGCAATGGAGTTTTTGGCCTATTTTCTTTGTTTTTGTGTCGCCTTCTTCATTTTAAGGCTTAAATGGAAGACGAGAAGTACATCGAAGCTACCTCCGGGACCAAAGCCTCTGCCGATCATCGAAAATCTCTTGGATCTTGGCAACAAGCCTCACAAGTCGCTCGCCGCCATGGCTAAGGTATATGGCCCAATCATGACTCAGAAACTTGGACGAGTGACGGTTGTGGTGGTTTCTTCTTCCGCCATGGCTAAAGAGGTCCTACAAACCAATGACCACTTTTTGTGCGACAAAGCCATTCCAGATTCTCTGATAGCTCACAATCATAACGAAGTCGGACTTCCATGGATTCTTGTTTCTCCTCTCTGGAGAAAATATCGCAAAATATGCAACAATACTCTGTTCGCCGGAAAAATTATGGACGTGAACGAGAATCTTCGTCGGAGGAAAGTGGAAGAGCTCGTGGAGATTGTTCGAAAGAGCGCGTCGAAGGGCGAGGTAGTGGATGTAGGGATATTAGCTTTCACGACTACGCTAAATCTACTCTCGAATACAATTTTCTCGGTTGATTTAGCAGATCCGAAATCTGAATTAGCGAGACAGTTCAAGAAATACATGCACGGATATTTGGAAGAGGCCGGAAACCCAAATTTGAGTGATTATTTTCCCGTGTTGAGGAAGCTCGACATTCAAGGGATGAGGAAGAGGATGAAGATTCACATGGGAAGTCTCTTGAAACTTCTGGACTCAATGATGAAACAGAGGATGAATCAGCAGGAATTGGCTCCTGATTCTGTTCCAAACAACGATATGTTGCATTATCTTCTCAAGAACGAAGAGAGTGACGCCAAAATCGATCAAAATCAAATAATACATTTAATTCTCGTAAGAATCCTCCCCTAAATAATTTTTCGATTCTTAAATCAATATACTAAAATTGAAAAATCACTCTGACGCGTCGTTTTTCTAATTTGTGCAAAAAAAAAAACTTTAGATATTGTTCGTAGCCGGCGCCGATACAACTTCAATGACATTGCAATGGACAATAACGGAGCTATTGAGAAATCCAGAAAAATTAGCGAAAGCTCAAGTGGAAATCAGGCAAGTTTTGGGGAAGAACAAACCAGTGGAGGAGGCGGACATTCCGAGGCTGCCATATCTACAAGCAGTAGTGAAGGAAGCTTTACGATTGCATCCACCGGCTCCATTGTTGGTACCTCGTAAGGCGAAACAAGAAGTGGAGATCGCTGGCTTCACAATTCCTAAAGATGCTCAGGTTCTAGTAAATGCATGGGCGATTCGAAGAGATCCAATGATCTGGATGAATCCTGAATCCTTCGAACCAGAGAGGTTTATGGGATCAGAAATTGACGTCAGAGGGTGGAGCTTCGAGATGATTCCGTTCGGTGGAGGGAGAAGGATTTGTCCTGGACTGTCATTGGCTATGAGAATGATGCATTTGATGTTGGGTTCGTTAATTAGTTTCTTCGATTGGAAGGTTGAAGATGGATTTGAGATGAACATGGACCCTAAATTTGGCGTCATCGTAGAGATGGCTCATCCACTCCGAGCCATCCCCGTCATTAATTGTTTAGAATAATTCCACATTATTCGTAGCTGAAAGAATTTTTAATAATTTAACTACATTGTTTAATTTCATATAATTAATTCTCGTTAACTATTTTAAAGTATTTTTAAAATTTTAATTTATTTTGTAATAAATTCTTAATTATTTTCTTTAAATAAACTACTTTAATTTAATTTTTATTCATTAATAAGTACATTAATATACATTAAACTTTAGGTTTTTGTGTTAATTTAGCCATCCATATTAATAATTATTTTTAAATAAATAATTTTAATAAAATTATACAAAAATTTAATTATAAATACCGATCATCAAAATTGAATAATTAATTATACATATTACTGCTCAAAAATCAAATATTAAAGGATAATATGATAATAATTTCAATCCGGTGATCGGTGATGACCTTTTATTAGATAATCATGGTTGAAAACAGGTTGGTCGGGTTTTATACAAATTTGACACAACACAATTTGAATCAGACATCAAAATCTACGTCTTCTTAAAAAAACAAAAAAAAATGACCGTCACAAAAATGAGTGAATATAGGGAATAAATGAAAAGAGGCAGTGAAACCCTAATTGAATCGATTCAAATAGAACCGAGCAATTCAATTTGGTTTGAAAAACCTTGAAATCCAAATATAAAAAATTTAAATTTAAGTATATTATTAAAAATTTAAAAAGTTGATATTTTTGAAATAAAATATAAAATTTAAATAATATTTTTTATTAATTTATTTAATTTGAAAAGTTTGAAAATTACAAAAATTAATTTGGTTATATCAAAAGTCACTTAAAAAGCATTTCTTTTATCAATGAAAATTAATTTTATTAAATAAAAAGCGTTATAAAATAATTTAATAGTTTTAATTACTCCCGAAAATTACGGGTCCTCTTCTTACTCATAATTGAGGCAATTTCTTGAAGGGAAAGAGTGGTTTGGAGAAGAAGAGAGACATTTAAAAATATTTTTAAAAACTGCCACGTCAGCTTGATTTTTATTATTTTTATTTGAATTTTTAAATCGAAATTTAATTGTCACATGCTCAAACGTGGACCAATCAAAATTTACCCTAATCTTATTTTATTATTATCTTTTTTAATATATTTGGGCGTGCCGTGAGCAGAGACGATGAAGTGAAATCCGTAACAGAATCTGAAATTCCTCGCCATCGCCGGCCATGGAGTTTTTGGCTTGCTTTCTTTGTTTCTGTGTTGGCTTCTTCATTTTGAGGCTTAAATGGAAGACGAGAAGTACACTGAAGCTACCTCCGGGACCGAGGCCTCTGCCGGTCATCGGAAATCTCTTGGATCTCGGCGACAAGCCTCACAAGTCGCTCGCCGCCATGGCTAAGGTATATGGCCCGATCATGAGTCTGAAACTTGGACGAGTTACGACGGTGGTGGTTTCTTCTTCCGCCATGGCCAAAGAGGTCCTACAAACGAACGACCACTCTTTGTGTGACAGAACCGTTCCAGATTCTCTGACGGCTCACGATCATAACAAAGTCGGATTCGCCTGGATTTCTGTTTCTCCTCTCTGGAGGAAATATCGCAAAATATGCAAAAATACTCTGTTCGCCGGAAAAATTCTAGACGCGAACGAGAATCTTCGTCGGAAGAAAGTGGAAGAGCTCGTAGAGATTGTTCGAAAAAGCGCGTCGAAAGGCGAGGCGGTGGATGTAGGGAGATTAGTGTTCACGATTACACTGAATCAACTCTCTAATACGATTTTCTCTGTTGATTTAGCAGATCCGAAATCTGAATTAGCTAGACGGTTCAAGAAATACGTGCAGGGAATTATGGAAGAGGGCGGAAAGCCAAATTTGAGCGATTATTTTCCGGTGTTGAGGAAATTCGACATTCAAGGGATGAGGAAGAGGATGGAGATTCACATGGGAAGGGTCCTCGAACTTCTGGACTCAGTGATTAAACAGAGGATGAAACAGCAGGAAATGGATCCCGATTCTGTTCCAAACAACGATATGTTGCATTATCTTCTCAAGAACGAAGAGAGCGACGCTCAAATCGATCAAAATCAAATTATAAATTTACTTCTTGTAAGAATCATCTCCTACATAATCGTTCTTCTTGAATCAATAATGAAATTGAAAAAGCACTCTGATGCGTCGATTTTCTAATTTATGCAAAAACCCTAGGAATTATTCGCAGCGGGCTCGGATACAACTGCAGCGACATTGCAATGGGCAATGGCAGAGCTATTGAGGAATCCCAAAAAATTAGCAAAAGCTCAAGTGGAAATCAGGCAAGTTTTGGGGAAGAACAAACCAGTAGAGGAAGCGGACATTCCGAGGCTGCCATATCTACAAGCAGTAGTGAAGGAAGCTTTACGATTGCATCCAGCGGTTTCATTGTTGCTACCTCGTAAGGCGATTCAAGAAGTGGAGATAGCAGGTTTCACAATCCCTAAAGACGCTCAGGTTCTAGTAAATGCATGGGCAATCGGAAGAGATCCGATGAGCTGGGAGAATCCGGAATCATTCGAACCGGAGAGGTTTATAGGATCGGAAATTGACGTCAGAGGGCAAAGCTTCGAGATGATTCCGTTCGGTGGAGGGAGAAGGATTTGTCCTGGACTACCATTGGCTATGAGAATGATGCCTTTGATGTTGGGTTCGTTAATTAGTTTCTTCGACTGGAAGGTTGAAGATGAATTTGAGATAAACATGGAAGATAAATTTGGCATCGTCGTTGAGATGACCCATCCACTCCGAGCTATCCCATCGTTCACTGTTTAGAATAATTCTAGACTTTCCACAATACTATCGCTTTAATTATGGTTTGACTTTTAACTTTTATTTAGTATTTTGGGCTAAATTACAAATATATATATATATATATATATATGGACTTTGCAAAAATACCCTTATTCTTTGACGTAATTACCAAATTTTAACTAAAAAGATTTTAAGGCTTGGAAAAAGAATGAACAATTTTAATATATTATTTAATTTCTATTTCTAAAATCAAATGTGTATATGGTGAATTGCAAAATAATATGAAAAATGAAGATGAATAAATAAATAAATAAATAAAGTAAACAAAATGAAAATTAAAATAATAATAATAATAATAATAATGAAAATTAAAGTCAAAATAGGTAGGCTAGTTTTTTCAAGCAAACCCCTCTCTCCACTAATTTACCTTAATGATGAGTAATAATTTTGGTAATCAAACTAGAAAAAGACATTTTATTAGAGAATGATAGACCAACACAACTCTCCACATTGGTATGATATTGTCCACTTTTGAGCATAAGCTCTCATGACTTTGTTTTGGGCTTACTCAGGAGGCCTCAAACCAAAGACAAAGTATTCTTTATAAACCCATGATCATTCCCTAAATTAGCCGATGTGAGACTTTCATCATCCAACATCTCCCCTCGAACAAAGTACGCCTCCCCTTAGTCGAGGCTCAACTCCTTTTTCTTTTGGAGTCTTCGTCATTTTTTTACTATGCCTTCGAGGAGGCTCGACTCCTTTTCTTTTGGAATCTTTTGTTCGACATGAAGATTTACCAATCTATTGGCACGACTAAGTGTAGGGCATGACTCTGATACCATGATAGACGAACAAACTCTCCACAATGGTATGATATTGTTCACTTTGAGCTTCAGCTCTCATGACTTTGATTTGGACTTCCTCAAAAGACCTCAAACCAATGGAAAAAGTATTCATTGATTATAAACTAGCAGATGTGAGACTTTCATCATCCAACGGAGAATTCGGGTTGAGAACAGGTTTGTCGGGTTGGAACATCGAAATCTTTATCTTAATAAAATAACAAAAAAGATAAAAAGAAATCACAAACGAAAAAAATGAACGTCCCATCACCGAACCGAACCGAGCATTTCACTTTCTAATTTAATAATTTCAATCACTCCGAGCCTCCTTCACTCATAATTGAGGCAATATCTTGTTTAGTGGGACAGCCAGTGAAGGGAAAGAGTGGTTTGGAGGAGAGGAGAGATATCTAAAATGATTTTCAAAATGTGCCACGTCAGCTCTTGATATATTATTTTTATTTGTGGTTTTAAATCGAAATTTAATTGGCACTCGCTCACACGTGGACCAATCATAATTTATCCTAATTTTATTTTTAATTTAATACCTTCTTTTTTTCGCGTCTTCTAATAGGCCGCAGGCTCCTATTTGGTTGCGCCGTGAGCAGAGCCGAAACGTCCTCGCCGTCGCCGGAAATGGAGTTTTTGGCCTGCTTTCTTTGTTTCTGTGTTGCGTTCTTCATTTTGAGGCTTAAATCGAAGGCGAGAAGTACATCGAAGCTACCTCCGGGACCAAAGCCTCTGCCGGTCATCGGAAATCTCTTGGATCTCGGCGACAAGCCTCACAAGTCACTCGCCACCATGGCTAAGGTATATGGTCCAATTATGAGTCTGAAACTTGGACGAGTTACGGCGGTGGTGGTTTCTTCTTCCGCCATGGCTAAAGAGGTCCTACAAACAAACGACCACTCTTTGTGTGACAGAGCCATTCCAGATTCGTTGACGGCTTACGATCATAACGAAGTCGGATTTCCATGGATTTCTGTTTCTCCTCTCTGGAGGAAATATCGCAAAATATGCAACAATACTCTGTTCGCTCGAAAAATTCTGGACGCGAACGAGAATCTTCGTCGGAAGAAAGTGGAAGAGCTCGTGGAGATTGTTCGAAAAAGCGCGTCGAAAGGCGAGGCGGTGGATGTAGGGAGATTAATGTTCACGATTACGCTGAATCTACTCTCGAATACGATTTTCTCTGTTGATTTAGCAGATCCGAAATCCAAATTAGCAAGACAGTTCAAGAAATGCGTGCAGGGAACTATGGAAGAGGCCGGAAAGCCAAATTTGAGCGATTACTTTCCCGTGTTAAGGAAGCTAGACATTCAAGGGATGAGGAAGAGGATGAAGATTCACTTGGGAGGTTTTCTTAAAATTCTAGACTCAATGGTCAAACAAAGGATGAAGGAGCAAGAACTGAATCGTGATTCTGTTCCGAACAATGATATGTTGCATTATCTTCTCAGAAACGAAGAGAGTGACGCCAAAATCGATCATAATCAGATGATACATTTACTTTTCGTAAGAATTCTCCCCTAAATAATCGTTCGATTCTTAAATTAACTATAAAATTGAAAAGGCGATGCGTCGTTTTTCTAATTTGTGCAAAAAAAAAACCCTAGGTATTGTTCGCAGCTGGTGCGGATACAAGTTCAGTGTCGTTGCAGTGGGCAATGGCGGAGCTATTGAGGAATCCAGAAAAATTAGCGAAAGCTCAAGTGGAAATGAGGCAAGTTTTGGGAAAGAACAAATCAGTGGAGGAGGTGGACATTCCGAGGCTGCCATATCTACACGCAGTAGTGAAGGAAGCTTTACGATTGCATCCAGTGGCTCCATTGTTGCTACCTCGTAAGGCGAAACAAGAAGTGGAGATCGCAGGTTTCACAATCCCTAAAGATGCTCAGGTTCTGGTAAATGCATGGGCGATCGGAAGAGATCCGATGAGCTGGGAGAATTCAGAATCATTTGAACCGGAGAGGTTTTTGGGGTCAGAAATTGACATTAGAGGACGGAGCTTTGAGCTGATTCCGTTCGGCGGAGGGAGAAGGATTTGCCCTGGCCTGCCACTGGCTATGAGAATGATGCCTTTGATGTTGGGTTCGTTAATTAATTTCTTTGATTGGAAGGTTGAGGATGGATTTGAAATAAACATGGATGATAAATTTGGCGTCGTCATAGAGATGGCTCATCCACTTCGAGCCATCCCGTCCTTAATTGTTTAGAATAATTTCAGACTTAATTATTGTAGGTCTTCGATGAAAGTCCCACATCTGCTAATTTAGAGAATGATCCTGAGTTTATAATCAAAGAATACTATCTCCATTGAAATGAGGTTTTTTGGAGAAGCAAGTAAAGTCATCAAAACTTATGTTCAAAGTGGACACTATCATACCATTGTGGATAGTCGTGTTGTACTTAGCTGAAAACTCTTTCATTGCGTAGGACCTGTATTTTGAAGTACTCTAAAATGGACACTATCATACCATTGTGGATAGTCGTGTTGTACTTAGCTGAAAACTCTTTCATTGCGTAGGACCTGTATTCTGAAGTACTTTAATTATGTTTGAACTTTTGTCTTTGTATCTCGGGTGTTAAGGATATTTAGTAATAAATTATAGTTAACCATATAAATCATATTTGATATCTTATTATAAGGTTATTATCATATGTATCTTTTTATTTATTGTTATTTCCGTTTATTACTTTTTATATCCTTCTAATTTATTTGATTATAAATAAGATAACTTCCATACCATTTAGGTGCGGTGGATTATGCAAATATTCTCATCGAGCAACGCCTAGGGCGCCGACGTTCTCAGGCAACTCCTGAAACACGACCCGCAGCCTCGATGGATCGCCAAATGCAATCCTCGATCCCTCAGCCGACCTCAGCCAACGCTCCACGACCAGAAAACCTACAAAGAAGAGAAAAGAGAAAGCAAAATCGAGAGAGAGAAATCTAAAGTCTTCGGCGAGATTCCGAGATCACGATGCCTTAACCAAAGCACCTGAATCCAACGTCAAAACGCTCAAATCACTTCGTGAAAGAGACTATCGACCCTCTAGGACATGTTTCACGCCATATTGTCGTCGTCGTCGACATCGGAAAAAGGAATCCGGAATTCGAACTTTTGAGAAACTTCGTGGGAGAGAGGAGGAGGAGGTCACACAAGAGATAGGGAGAGAAACAACGTCCAAAACCGTCACGGTGAGGAAAGAGAAAAATCGCGCTGTGAGTCAGGCGAGGAAGAAAAGATCCGGGTCGGATCCAGATCGGTAACCCGAGGCCCAGTCCGTCTGTAGCGGCCCACGCCGTAGCGCCTCGACTCGCCTGCAGCCTGTGTCACCAGACCAGCCTGCAACCCGAGGCCTAAACCCATCTCGGCCCAATATCTCAACCTGCAACCAAACAACCCGCGACCCAGCCCACAAACCGAGACCACATGCAGTAACCCAATAACCCGACGCAACCCGCCAAGCTGACCCGAGACGCATGCACACGACGTGGCCCACTCCTGGACTGCCACGTGTCGACCAGCGTCTTAAGCAGCCCTTCGGCTTGGTCGACTTAGATGTCTCGACTCGGCTCCCGGCGACTCCACGGCTTATTTTGCTTGGGTACCCCTATTTTAGCCCAATTTTTATGGTTCCAACCCTCCATGATCTATTTTTGGCCTCGGTGACGGTAATTGAAGTCATTTTAGTGCCGTATTTTACACTTATTAGTATGATCGTTATTAATTTGTGAAATGCTAACGAAAGGTGATAAATGGTGTGATAGGAAACAAACTCCAAAGACATTTGAAGCAGCTCTTGGGGAACGGGATCTAACATTATAAATTAGGGAGAATAACGGCTAAGGCCAAGTGGCTTTACTATAGGATATGGTAGAAATTTGATGTGATGTATGATGTATGAGCTATATCGAATAATGTTGTAGGTGAATTATATAGTGATGTATGATGTATGAGCTATATCGAATAATGGTGTATGTGAATTATATAGTGATGTATGATGTAGCTATATCGAATAATGTTGTACGTAAATTATATAGTGATGTATGAGCCATGATGTATAATGATATATGATGATGTATGAGTTGTATCGTATGATGTTGTACGTAAATTATATGATGATGTATGAGCTATGATGTATGATGATGTACGTGAGTTATATGACAACATATGATGCGACGTGCCTGAGGATTCACACTCGCACTTGTGGGTCGTGTGTAGAGAAGTACTACACATCCATAGTTAGTCCGGACTGGGGGCCACCTGGGATAGAGATAGGTCCCTAGAGCATATTTGCATGTGTTTGCATTTAACATGGTCCCTATAGTGGGGTCAATTAGTGAGTATTCTTTGAAATACTTAAGTCGTGTGACACATTATTTTCCAGGTAAAAGCAAGACACCCATCAGTTCCGAGAACTTATTCCATTTCTCATTTCTCCAATTAGTGAGTAAAAGCAAGACACTCACCTCCCATTTCTCCAAATTGACTTCGTCGACGCTGTCGCTGACTGTCTCTCCATTCGACTTGTTCTATTTCCGTCAACTCGACTGTAGGTTGTTTCTCTACTTCTTGTCTCTTCTCAATTTAGAATAACTAAAAAATAAAGGGTTGAGTTGGGTTATGAAAATTTTCGAACTGAATTGGATTACCAATCTAACCAACAGATTCCGGTTGGTTTGGAGGAGAGGAGAGATATCTAAAAAGATCTTCATGAGGTTTCACGTCAGCTCTAGATATATTATTTTTATTTGTGGTTTTAAATCGAAATTTAATTGTCACTTCCTCATACGTGGACCAATCATAATTTATCCTAATTTTATTTTTAATTTAATACCTTCTTTTTTCGCATCTTATAATAAGCCGCAGGCTCCTATTCGGTTGCGCCGTGAGCAGAGCCGAAGCGTCCTCGCCATCGCCGGAAATGGAGTTTTTGGCCTACTTTCTTTGTTTTTGTGCCGCATTCTTCATTTTGAGGCTTAAATGGAAGACGAGAAGTACACAGAAGCTACCTCCGGGACCAAAGCCTCTGCCGGTCATCGGAAATCTCTTGGATCTCGGCGACAAGCCTCACAAGTCGCTCGCCGCCATGGCTAAGGTATATGGCCCAATCATGACTCTGAAACTTGGACAAGTTACGGCTGTGGTGGTTTCTTCTTCCGCCATGGCTAAAGAGGTCCTACGAACGAACGATCACTCTTTGTGCGACAGAACCATTCCAGATTCGCTGTCGGCTTACGATCATAAGGAAATCGGATTTCCATGGATTTCTGTTTCTCCTCTCTGGAGGAAATATCGAAAAATATGCAACAATACTCTGTTTGCCGGAAAAATTCTCGATGCGAACGAGAATCTTCGTCGGAAAAATATGTTGCATTATCTTCTCAAGAACGAAGAGAGTGACGCTAAAATCGATCATAATCAGATGATACATTTACTTTTCGTAAGAATCCTCCCCTAAATAATCTTTCGATTCTTAAATCAACTATGACATTTAAAAAGCGATGCGTCGTTTTTCTAATTTATGCAAAAAAAAAAAAAAAAAAAAAACTCTAGGTATTGTTGGTAGCAGGTGCGGATACAAGTTCAGTGTCGTTGCAGTGGGCAATGGCAGAGTTATTGAGAAATCCAGAAAAATTAGCAAAAGCTCAAGTGGAAATCAGGCAAGTTTTGGGGAAGAACAAACCAATGGAGGAAGCGGACATTCCGAGGCTGCCATATCTGCAAGCGGTGGTGAAGGAAGCTTTACGATTGCATCTAGTGGGTCCATTATTGCTACCTCGTAAGGCGAAACAAGAAGTGGAGATTGCAGGTTTCACAGTCCCTAAAGATGCTCATGTTATGATTAATGCATGGGCGATCGGAAGAGATCCGATGAGCTGGGAGAATCCAGAATCATTTGAACCGGAGAGGTTTTTGGGGTCGGAAATTGACATTAGGGGACAGAGTTTTGAGCTGATTCCGTTCGGCGGAGGGAGAAGGATTTGCCCTGGACTGCCACTGGCTGTGAGAATGATGCCTTTGATGTTGGGTTCGTTAATTAATTTCTTCGACTGGAAGGTTGAAGATGGACTCGAGATAAACATGGATGATAGATTCAGCGTGGTTGTGGAGATGGCTCACCCTCTCACAGCCATCCCTTCCCTAGTGGTTTAAAATATTTACCGAGTATCCGAACAATATTATATAATCATGTAATGAAATGGGGTAGATGAGAAATGCACTTCCCTCTCCTAAACCCTATTTATAAATAATCTCGTTAAAATAATAAAAAATATATATTAACTTTAAGTATAAGTTCGGGTGACTTTGCTAGACTTCTCAAGAGATCTTGTACCAATAGAGATAGTATTACTCGATTATAAACCCATGATCATTCCCTAAATTAGTCGATGGGACTTTCGTCCAACAAAATATACTATTAACTTTTAAAAATAACATTAACACGCTTTACGTTTATTAAAAAATATTAAAAAATTATGTTACCATCAATATATTGACGAAAACCATATATTGATACCTCATAAATTATATCTAAACTTTTAATGTTAAATTTGAAAGTTCACTATAAATTATGAAACGAAATATAAGAATATATATATATATATATATATAGCCTTCTCGTTGTTTCACGAAGGAGGGTAGACATGGGGCGGTGTGCCAGTAAGGACACTGGGCCTCAACATCAAGGACGTTGGGCCTCGAAGGGGGGCGTGGATTGTGATGTCCTATATTGGTTGGGGAAGAGAACAAAACAATTTTTATAAGAGAGTGGAAACCTTCCCCTACCAGACGCGTTTTAAAAGTCTTGAGGGAAACTTCGAAAGGGAAAAAGAGGACAATATCTGCTAGCGGTGGATCTAGGTCGTTACAAATGATATCAGAGTCAGACACCGAACGATCTGCCAGCCTTCTCGCTGTTCCCCGAAGGAAGGTAGATACGGGGCGGTGTGCCAGTATATGTATATATATATTTTAAAATTTAGTCACAGATCTGCTATTGAAAATACGTCTAATGTGTCGAAAATGAAATGAAATGGCCGGGGTTTCAAATTTAAAGATGTTTTTGTAACAAAGTGGAAGTGATTTTTCGTCACAAGAATATTATTTTAAAATATTTTAAAAATTTAAGAATATTATTAAGGTTTTTAAAAATTTAAAAATATATTAGAGAGAAAATCTAAAATTAAAAATTATTTTTAGGAATTTGGGTTTGACGGAGTCTTCTTTTTGTCAAAAAAAAAAAAAAAAAAAAAAAAAAAATAATAATAATAAAAAAAATAAAATAATAATAAAATAAAAATAAAATAATAATAATAATGACGTAGTCAAACGAGTCTGTAAATTGTCGTTTCATCCAACAGCGCGTGGACCAGAGCCATCCATTGGATCGTCTTTTTGCAAAAAGAGAAAAGCAGTGGCTTAGTAGCAGTCCGTAACAGTAGAGTGTTGTTTGTTGCCATGTAATAAAGTCCCTCACCTAGCTCCTCATCGTCTCTCTCTCTCTCTCTCTGTCTCCTCTGGTTCGAACTCTCTCCCTCTCTCTCTCTCTCCACTTTTTCAAGATCTCGCTCTCCCTTTTCCTCCATTCTTTCCATCTCTAAAAGTTCTTCACTCTTTTCTCTCCTCGTGAACTGAAGTTTTTATAGTCTTTCTTCTAGATCCTCGACCGCATTTCATGGATCTGCAAGCCAATATACCTGCATTGCTGCCTCCCGTTTGTGCTGTTTTGATTTCTCTCTCCTAGGGTTTTTCGTTATCATCTGAGGGGGAGTTTCTTTTTTGGTTGTTGTTGAGCTATGTGGTGGGGGATTTGGAGCTCGCATTGTGTAGGGGAAGATTGTTGCCGGCGAGTACTTCGCTGTTATCCTTGTGTGTGTTTTCTTTGGCAGATTTTTGTTGAGGTGGTTGAGCTTGTAGGTGGCGGTGGCTACTGATGATGATTCTTTCCTCTGAAATTTGCTTTCTGGACACAATATGCGTTTCTCGATTATGCGCCTTCTTCTGGTTCTTCATGCGGTTGATTTGCTTTTCTCTTGCTCAGGTACTTTGCATTTACCTTTTCGACTTGATTTTGTCGAGGAAAGTACGTGATCTCATTTTTGGTTGCTTTGCTACTTTTGGCTTTTTTTATTGTTAGATTCTGTTTCTGTGTAAAGGAATAATTCGTTGAGCGAACAATTAGGCCACTGAGGAAGTTTCTTTGTTAAACTCTCAGCGAGAAACAGTTCATTTTCGCTATATCTTTCTTCCAACAGTAAGATTGACGCTCAATTTGCTTATGATTTTGGATATATTTTGCTGAATATAACATTTAAATCTCTCATCGTTGAGCTGTATTATAATTATCATCTGAATTGTCATGGCCATTATGTTGTAGAACTTCTGAGAGTTAAGCTACCTATTGTCTATGGTTTCAGGACAATCTTCACCACACATATACTTGTCTCCTTCCTTGCAGCCATACCTGCAAACAACGACCACAGAAATTCCAACAGAGCATGGTACAGCGATTTCCATTTAGTATCAACATGTCTTGTTTGATAAATATCTATGCATATTCGGAGTTTGGTACTATAAACACATGATAAGTGTCCAAAATTTGTTCGAATGTAAAGTTCTGGCTCTTAAAGAAATCGATGAGGCACAAATTTAGCTTGTGTTTGAACTAACCATACCCATCAGTTGTCCAAACTCACTAGGTTGGCAAATCTTACGCATTCTGTCAATTTTGATGATGATGTATATTTAATCGATGGAACTTTTGTTGGAAACTACTCAGTGAAGCTATATCTTTCACGTCAATGATTAGACTGTAGTATGTCTTGTGGTTATGTGGAGGAGTTAATCTTACTAACTCTCCCAAAAAATCTAAATACTTCTGTTTTCAGCTTCAGTTTCCTGCGTCTTGAGTTGGTTTTCAACAACTTGAAGAGGAACATGTTAAACAATTTCAATTAATGCGATTGGTAGCATTAACATTTTGTTTGGAGTTCGGATTGTAATTGAATAAATCATTAATTAACTTTGGATTGATGACAAGACAATTATAAAATATGACCTGGCAACTTGGAGTTCAAGTGAGGCAGTGAGCATGCTTTACCTTATCATTTGGTCGTTCTTTTTGAATGCTTGATTTTTGCTTGGTTGGAATTGTTCTCAAATTCAAAACATCTATTATTTCTGGGAACACAATTAGTAGAAAAAGAAAAGTGAAATAGTGAAAACTTTATGATGGTCATTCCTTTTTAGTCTCCTTCTAATTGTTCAAGTATTCATATTTATCCCTTTTTCCATGGCATGCATGTATCTCCATCATTGCAGCAAGGTTGGAGTCGATGAGTTTTTCATTTAAGCCTTCAAAGTTACATGCTAACTGGATCTTTAAGTCATCTTTGGGACCATCCACTGCTCCTGCACCTTCTCCAGGTTATGAAGGGAATGTAATAAATTCTTCACTGTCCTCTGTGTTGCTATTACTTCCTGACATTACACTTTTGTAGGTCCTAGGAGTGCACCCTTACCTATTCGACATCATCGGCGGCGGCGGCGGCGTATACGGCCTCATGTGATTGCTCCTACACCATCAAAAGACCAAGGTAAAGTCGGGGATTGAATTACTCAGCAGTCAATTATTCATAAAGACAGAAAAACCTGTATAACCTCAAAGTACATGATTGCCAAATTACGGTTCTTTGATTCTAAGCATCTGATCCACGTAATTGCTTCTAGGCTGCTGAAATTCTTGCTCGTGCTTGATTAATGGGTTTGTCCATCCCATTTCTTGCTAAAAAAACAGGTTTATAGAGCCATTTGTTGAATATTGTTGGGAGAGGAGTCCCACCTCGGCTAATTAAGGGGTTGATCATGGGCTTATAAAGTAAGGAATACATCTCTATTGGTATGAGGCCTTTTGGAGAAGCCCAAAGCAAAGCCATGAGAGCTTATGCTCAAAGTGGACAATATCATACCATTGTGGAGATCCGTGATTCCTAACACCATTCCTGTCTATTAAGCATTTGCTTGAATATGAGTTACTTCAGAGCTAATTGTTTTAATTCATTCTCATGCTACGTTTGAATGACTTTGTAACATTTGATGTTGTGATTGGTACGTGGGGCCTTTGGTTTTGCTAGGTCATGGTGATCCATAAAGAACTTTGTGCCCTCTAAGGAGCCTTGCAAATTTTCATCTTTCATTGCCTAGACCAATGATTAGTCTTCAAGTTGTAAATTTTCTTTTATGAAATTCATTGTACTAAATACTTTACCTTGGACTTGGAAGGTTGTGATCAAATATGTATGGAACCCCTTACTGCGGCTCCCTTTGGTTCACCTTGTGGCTGCGTGTTTCCCATGAAAGTCAGACTTCTTCTGGATATAGCTCCATATGCTGTCTTTCCTGTGATGAACGACCTTGAAAGTGAGATTGCAGCGGGGACTTACTTGGAGCAGAGCCAAGTGAAAATCATGGGTGCTAAAGCAGACAGTCAAAATCAAGGAAGAACTATGGTGGATATAAATTTAGTACCTCTAGGAGAGAAATTCGATAATACCACTGCAGTACTGACTTACAGAAGGTTTTGGGATAAAAAAGTACGTCTAAATATGACGCTTTTTGGTGATTATGAAGTTGTCTACATCAGCTATCCAGGTAATAGCTTCAACAGTTTTTCTCTGCGTTTGTTACACCCCCCCTCCCCCGTTGTAAATATTTAGAATAATAAGCCATGATTACCAGGGATTCCTTCTTCACCACCATATGGAGGGTACATGGGAAGTGCTCCTAGTGGAGGTGCTGGTGATCTTCCTATTACTGCAAATTTCGTTAATAAGAGCCAGAAGATGAGCATCAAAACAATTGGTATCATATCACTTTCAGCATTTGTTGTGTTATTAGTATTCATTGGAGCTCTTTCCATCTTTTTTAAATGGAGAAAAGTTGGCAGACCGTCTAGTGCTGTTGGCCCTGTCTTCACATCATCAATTAACAAAAGATCTGGTGAGTTTGTAGATCCTGATCTATTAGCTATCACAAGGATCTTTCCACAAGTACTACTTGAGTACGAACTTTCCATGATCTATTTGGAAAGTCCTGTTGATTTTACTTGCACTGCTTAAGATGACTTCATTCTGAATTAATACAGGTCTAGGATCGGGTTTATCAACTAGCATTGCTAGCTCCACCTCTGTTTCCCTAATTTCCACAATGCCAACCAGTATTCAATCTGTTAGAACATTTGGACTTTCCGAACTTGAGAAAGCAACAGACAAGTTTAGTTCGAAAAGGATTTTAGGCGAAGGGGGATTTGGCCGAGTTTACTGTGGTATTTTGCAAGATGGAAATGAAGTTGCAGTTAAGTTGCTTACACGGGATAATCAGAATAGAGACCGTGAATTTATCGCAGAAGTTGAGATGTTGAGTAGACTGCATCATCGGAATCTTGTGAAACTGATTGGTATATGCATGGAAGGCCGAACTCGCTGCTTGGTTTATGAGCTTATCCATAATGGCAGTGTTGAGTCTCACTTGCACGGTATATTTTCCATATCACCTATGATTAATCGTATTAAGTGTTTGTTAACCTTTCTTATATACCTTTCTTATATGTACTGTTGTTGGATGTCTCCAGTTTCTGTACATGATTTGTTTGATCGTCTTTAGTAAAACTTTTCTCATTCATTCAATCTTAGAACAAAAATGTTTCATTCACATATTTCCTTGTTCATCAGTGCAATGAAATTTGATCGTGTAGATCATCAAATTAAAGACTCCTCTGCCTTTTATGCCTAGGGACTTCTCCATGTATCTTCTGTTGGATATATATTGGTGCATTTTAATTTGTTCTGTTTAAAAAAGTTAATCGGCCTTGTTTTTTTCTTTCATAATTCTGTATCAGAAAGTATTGATAGATGAAGGATTTCTCAAAGCCAGAGAGGTGAAGAAAAGGGGTTGGTTTGTTCATAGGAAACGTTAAAAATTTCTTTAACCAACCAATACCAAAATAACTAAGCATCCCTATGCCAGGAGTGACGTATCAAACCAAAGATCTTCAATTTGGGGCCGTAAATGGTACAATGCCAGAGGATTAATAAAATCATATTCATGAGTACTCCATCCTTTATTTCCTTCCAGGGGGCCATACCAATGCTCTTGTAGGGTAGGAGGCCAAAGAATTCTAGCGATCTTTTGGTAACAGAAACTAGAATTCCCATATCCTTTTAGAGATAAAGCTTGAACTAACCATTCTTTGTTCGAGGATTGTTGGGAGGGAGTCCCATGTTGGCTAATTTAGAGGATGATCATGAGTTTATAAGTAAGGAATACAGTTCCATTGGTATGAGGCCTTTTGGGGAAACCAAAAGCATAGCCATGAGAGCTTGTGCTGAAAGTAGACAATATCATACCATTGTGGAGAGTCATGATTCCTAACATGGTATCAGAGCCATGCCCTTAACGGACATGTCAATATAATCCTCAAGTGTCGAACAAAGGGTGTACTTTGTTCGAGGGCTCCATAGAAAGGAGTCGAGCTCGATTAAGGGGAGGCTGTTCGAGGGCTACATAGACATCGGGGGAGGCTCTATGGTGTACGTTGTTCGAGGGAAGGATTGTTGGGAGGGAGTCCCACGTTGGCTAATTATGGTTATAAGTAAGGAATACATCTTCATTGGTACGAGGCCTTTTGGGGAAACCAAAAGCAAAGCTACGAAAGCTTGTGCTCAAAATGGATAATATCATATCATTATGGAGAGTCGTGATTCCTAACCTTTGTTTTTTCTTACGAAAAAACCAAACTGATGGCTCTTCCACCTGTATTTCAGCATTGACCAATCTTGTTAGATATATGTTGGTACATTTCCATTTATTTAGTCCCATAAGTTTCTTCCATCTTTTTCTTCACTGATTATTTTGTAGTGCTCTATACATTTATTGATTGATAAAAGTTCAACTTTTCATTGTTTGTGCCAATGTAATTACACTTACTTTTATTTTATGTAGGCATTGATAAGAGAAAAGGACCTCTTGACTGGGATGCACGATTAAAGATTGCTCTTGGAGCTGCAAGAGGTTTGGCATATCTTCACGAAGATTCGAACCCCCGTGTAATTCACCGTGATTTCAAGGCAAGTAACGTTCTGTTGGAAGTAGATTTCACCCCCAAGGTTTCAGATTTTGGGTTGGCTAGGGAAGCAACTGAAGGAAGTGAACATATCTCAACACGCGTGATGGGAACTTTCGGGTAATTTCGGTGTTGGTTATATCTATGTTTCTTATTGCATCGATCTGTTTCGTAATCCATAATAGTATATCACATGACTATTTGTGGACATCAGTTATCATCTTTTGTTCTTGACTGAGCCAAAAATTTGCAGGTACGTCGCCCCTGAATATGCAATGACAGGACACCTGCTCGTCAAAAGTGATGTTTACAGTTATGGAGTTGTGCTACTTGAGCTTCTTTCGGGTAGAAAACCGGTGGACATGTCCCAACCACATGGTGAGGAGAACCTCGTAACATGGGCTCGACCTCTATTGACCAGTAGAGAAGGTTTGGAGCAACTAGTAGATCCTTCTCTAGCTGGTAGTTACGACTTCGACGACATGGCCAAGGTGGCTGCCATTGCTTCTATGTGCGTTCATCCAGAAGTGACCCAAAGGCCATTTATGGGGGAAGTTGTGCAGGCTCTAAAGCTGATATACAACGATACAGACGAGACGTGTGCAGACTACTGCAGTCAAAAGGAGTCATCTGCTCGGGACTCCGATTTCAAAGGCGACATTGTTCCATCAGACAGCAGTTGGTGGAATGCTGGTGGCCTTACACCACGACTGACTTTCGGTCAAGCCTCTTCCTTCATCACCATGGAATACAGCTCTGGCCCCCTTGAAGAGATGGAAAACCGACCGTTTTCAACTTCAAGTTTCGTCGGCGACGAGATATCTTTGCCTATTCGGCACGGAAACAGGTCAGGTCCGTTACAAACCACACGAAGCAAGCCAGCATTCTACAGATTTTCGGGAAGTAGGAGCGAGCACGGAGGATTTCTTTCAAGGCCTTCTTGGAACAATAGGTTTTGGGTTTGAGTTTCTTTTTAAATCGTGAAGAAAAGAAATACTTAGGAAAGCAACAAAAAGTGGATCATCCACCATTGGTGGTGCCCCCTTGAGAGCTCCATTCTTGATCATCTTATGCTGTGTGGAGCTCTCAATGGGACATTGGTGCTGATGATCCTTGTGGATGGAATGCCTTTCTACGACTCTTTTAAAATGTACAGTTTTAACTCTCTTGGTTCATAAGGTGCTTTGAGGCTTGGAAGTTCAAAATAGTCGTTAATGTGTGAGATAGAAGGAAAAAGATTAAATAAAATAAAATAAAATAAAAATATTGGGCTCTAATTTTGGAATTATTGATTCATTACCATACGAATTAGAATTGTAATTCTAATACTCTCTTCTTGTAGTTGTATCATATCTTCTTTTCGACAGTTATTGCATTAATCATGCTCTGTGCTCGTATCAAAGACTGATGAGGATTAGAGATGTTCTCGAAGACAGGTAATAGCTCTATTTTATTCATTGTTCCCGTAAAATTCTTTATTTTTGGCAGGAATCGAGGCGAGAGTGGGGATTTGGGTGGGGCTGAGTAGGGTATATTCTCTTGTTCTTAGCTTTGTTTAGTAAATGAAGAGAAATATCTTCTCGAACCCTACCATTCCAAGGATTTTCGGCCTTGTTTGGGATGGATTCCTATATATGTCTACTTTTTTTTTTTAATATTTTAGAATTTCAGAAAATTACTTTATTAAATCATTGCAAGTTTAATTTTTATGGTAAAAATGTTATGCCTAATTATGATATAATAAATATTAAAATAATAGAAAAATGATAAATTAACTCCGATTGGATATTGATTTTAAATTTTTCTTTTCATTATTATTAGACCCTTAGAAATTTTGGTACTAAATTACAATTTAATGTTTTAATAGAAGTCCAAAGTCAAATTTATATTTAATTTTTAAAATTATTTTCCTTATTAAACACAAAATTAAATATTTATAAAATGTCTTTTTATAGAATTATTAAATATTCCGCACCTTTTTAAAGGTGTATTAAATATAAAATTAAAAGTTAACCATTTATTAAATATTTTTTAAACTTGATACATATCTTAAAAAAGAATTATAAAATAAGATAAAAAATTTATTAATAAAAAAAATGGTTAGATACTGATTATTTGAAATAGAGACTAAATTTGTAATTAAAAAAACAATAAATATATAATATAAAACGTGCGCGAGCCATTTCTGCCAAATTAGAACCATTTCTGCCAAATTAGAAAACGCGCGCATGCCATCTCCGCCCAATGTTCACTGCCTTAAGTATGAACATTCAACACGATTCTCCATTCTCCTCAAGATCAAACCAGGTCTGTTCTGTCTCTCTCTCTAATTTTGTTTTATTATTCAATATGCGATAAATCGTTTACATTTCAGTGATTTCGTGTCCTCGATTGCGATTCGTCTTCCTGAAAACTGCATCGTTGTGATTTCGTTCCTTTCTGTTCTTGCAATGATTAACCGCATCATTGCAAGTTTGTCTAGAGTCGAGATTGTCAGCTTATTGGAAATGACTGTGGAGGAAAGGTAAATCACGAACACTCGACTTATGTTTCATCTGTTAAATTCTTTATCGTCTTTACATTTTTTACTTCCACCTTACGATTAGGTCTATAGAGAAAATAGTTTGGCTATTCGACTTTTTCCAGCTTTTGAATGGTTGAAATGTTGTCGTACAACATAATCTTCGCTGATTAGTATTTTGTCAAAATCATAACTAAATAGTGAATAGTAAAGGAAGTGGAAATAGAGATTGCTCCGGAGTCCTACATTGACTAATATAGGGAACGATCATGGGTTCATAAGTAAAAAATACATCTTCATTGTCGAACAAAGAATTGTGAGCATCGAATATGTAGTCAAAAAGTGACTAAAATGTTGAATAAAAGGTGTATTTTGTTTGAGGGCTCCAGAGATGGAGTCCTACATCGACTAATATAGGGAGAAGTGTTTATGGGTATATGTAAGAATTCTATTCTCCCTCCCCTTAATCAAGGCTCGACTCCTTTCTTTGGAGCCTCGAACAAAGTTCGTCCCTTTATTGGACACTTTAGTCACTTTTGACTACACCTTCGAGACCCACAATTCTTTATTCGATATTTGAGAATTTTATTAGTCACTTTTGACTACACCTTCGAGACCCACAATTCTTTATTCGATATTTGAGAATTTTATTAGTCACTTTTGACTACACCTTCGAGACCCACAATTCTTTATTCGATATTTGAGAATTTTATTAGTCACTTTTGACTACACCTTCGAGACCCACAATTCTTTATTCGATATTTGAGAATTTTATTGGCATGGCTCTGATACCATGTTAGGAATCATGACTCTCCACAATAGTATGATATTGTCCACCATAAGCTCTCATGACTTTGCTTTGGGCTTCCCCAAAAGGACTCGTACCAATGAAAACAGTATTCCCCACTTATAAACGCATAATCTTCTACTAAATTAACCAATGTGGGACATAATCCCAATAATCATCAACAGGCCTAACTGTGGCCAAGTTGAAATTCGTGATATAGTATCGAATAAAAATGTATTTACGAGGTTCTCAACACCAAATAATGTATTTATGAGGTTATCAACACCAAATTTTGTAGGATTATGCCGTTTCTAGAAGATTTAGTTAAATTCCAATGAGGTTTTATGAAGTCTCAACGAGTATTATTTAACTATTCTTATTACTACTTTCGCATAATATGGAGATTTAGTTATATTTGAAACTCTCTTATGGTCTATCAGTCAGTGTCCAACGTGAAAGCTAATAGTATAAGGATGTTGAAGATTGTTGGGAGAGAGTCCCACCATAGTTAATTTATGGAATGATTATGAGTTTATAGGTAAGAAATTCCATTCGTACGAGCCCTTTTGGGGAATCTCAAAGCAAAGCCATGAGAGCTTATGCTCAACGTAGACAATATCATACCATTGTGAAGGTCCGTGATTTCTAACGTAGTATCAAAGCCATGTCAATAGAATCCTCAAATGTCGAACAAAGAAGTTGAGATCCTCGAAGGTGTAGTAAAAAATGATTCAAGTGTCAAACAAATGGTGTACTTTGTTCGAGGATTCCAGAGAAGGGGTCGAGCCTCGATTAAGGGGAGACTGTTCGAGGGCTCTATAGGCCTCAAGAGAGGCTCTATAGTGTACAATTAATGAGTCTAGCATGGCCCGTCATGTTGGCCAATTTTTAAAGCCGTATTATTTATTATTTATTCATTTTTTAAAAATTAAATATGCAATTCCTGTCCCAATAAATTTTGAAGGTATGTTTTATCTGATATTATAAGCAAATTTGGAAGGACAAAACGTTCACATGACAAGACTTTGCCCATTAATATGATTATACCTTTTTTTGGTAGAAAATTTGAATTGGTGAACAATGACGTTTAAAGACGTGATTGAATAGTCAGAGAGCAATGAATTTAACGTAATCTTTAAATTATCATTCTCTAATGGGGAAACTTTCTCTGTCCCATTCCTACCACCTATTTCATTTTACATTTCTACAAAATTCTTTATTTATTAGTTTATTATTT
Organism: Cucurbita pepo subsp. pepo; assembly: GCF_057944985.1. Taxonomy (NCBI): domain Eukaryota; kingdom Viridiplantae; phylum Streptophyta; class Magnoliopsida; order Cucurbitales; family Cucurbitaceae; genus Cucurbita; species Cucurbita pepo. The sequence goes on from NC_141812.1 coordinate 1,833,584, forward strand.
TATTTTAAAGTTTCATCTTTCAATATAATTTTTATTAAAAAAATTATAATAAATTAATATATTTTATAAGTAAACATTATATCGAGATTTAAAAATTTAAAGTGGTTGAAGATTATTAGGAGTGAGTTCCATATTGGTTAATTTATTGGAAGATCATGCTTTGAGAAATACTATCTTCATTCGTACGAGGCCTTTTGGGGAAGCCTCAAATGTACAAAGAATTGTAGGTCTCGAAGGTGTAGTCAAAAGTGACTAAATTGTCAAAAAAAGGGTGTACTTTGTTCGAGGAGGGGAGGCTGTTCGAGAGCTCTATAAGCCTCAAAGGAGGCTTAGTGTACTTTGTTCGAGGGGAGGATTGTTGAGGATTATTAGGAGTGAGTCCGAAAAGTCCCACATTGGTTAATTTAGTAAAAAATGATGAGTTTATAAATGAGGAATACTATCTCAATTGGTGCGAGTGAGTCGCACAAGTACTTCTACTCAAAGTGGACAATATCATACTATTTTAAATTTATTAGAGATGGAAAAGAAAAAAGCAAAAAAAAAAAAAAAAAAAAAAAAAAAAATAATAATAATGGAAGAGACGGGTGGCGAGAACCGGAGAGCCAAAATCATCCACTAAAACAACACCAGTGGCCTTGCCTCCCGTTCTCCTACTCGCAAGATGCCATTGCCGGCGTTCATTTCATTCCCTACGCTTGTTCATTCTCCTCTCCGAATTAACCAGGTCTCCTTTCCCTCTCCTGCAATCTGTAATCTCCCTCAGCCTTTTCCGATGAAAACCAAACTAATTGTTTACATTTCAGCCGTTTCTTTGCGCATATTCTGGTTTCAGGCCGAGAATCTCCTCGTCAACTTCCTCCTCGGTTTCGATTTCTCTTCCTGATAATCGTGTGGTTGTGAGTTTCTTTTTCTCCCTCTCTTCTTACAATGCTCGACGGCTCTGGCTCTGATTACTGACATAACTATTTTTGTGCTCTTATTTTCATTGTCCCTAAGAGTATGTATGCATCCTTTTTGGATCATTGAATGTGATTGAACGGTTTGGTATGTTTTCGCAGCTTGGTGTTGGTTCTGCAACTGTTGATTTTTTGGCGGCAGTGGCTTCTTATCCAAATCCTGACGACAAAATTAGAACCACGAGCTTAAAGGTATGCTCCTGTATTCTTTTTTCCTTCTTCTCTCTGCTAGCTATACGATCGATACATGAGTTAGTGGTTGCCTAGCTATATATCAAACATTGCTAGAATTGTGTTGTGTATGATATGCAATTTCTGGACCAGTAGAGCCTTATGAAGTGAATATGTTTGGAGTGGCAACTTTTGAGATTTGTGGAGTCTAATCATCAAGGTTAATCATCGATATGGATTAGTTAGAGACTCGCTCAATGGTCTGTTCAAAGCCAGTTAAAGGAAATGGAAATAGGGAGTAAAGGAGCAAACTACATTGCTGCAAGGCAAAACACATTTTCTTCTTTATTTGTAAGGAAAGGGAGTGATGGCTAGCCTTTTGGAAATGTTTTAGAGCGTAATTTTAGAGAGAAAAATAGAGAGAAACACTTGGGAGATTGAATCCTCACTTGTAGTCTTCATTGATTTTTGTAGAGTTTGTAGTTGGAGAGGACTGAAAAGAACCCGAAGTTTTGGGCGAACCAGTTGTCAGGTTGTGGAGCTTGATATTTACTTAGATCTTGCTTACTCAATGCCTATATATAGTAAATGGCTATGTATTCTCCTTACTTAGTTATCAATATAAATCTCTAGTCGTTGTGGAGTTTACCATACGGAGTTACCACATATATTTCTCTTTGTGATTTCTCTCTCTTGTTCTTCGCGTTCTTCATCTAAATCAAATGTGGTTGTGCGATCCTAACACCAATATGAACTCAAGCTTGTTATTTCTTTATTCCTATCTTGTCTCCTTTAAATTGTGTACTGTTTTGTTGGTGGTGTAACCGAAAACTAGAAATTCCTCTTTTCTTGTAGTTGTGGAGTTTACCATACGGAGTTACCACATATATTTCTCTTTGTGATTTCTCTCTCTTGTTCTTCGCGTTCTTCATCTAAATCAAATGTGGTTGTGCGATCCTAACACCAATATGAACTCAAGCTTGTTATTTCTTTATTCCTATCTTGTCTCCTTTAAATTGTGTACTGTTTTGTTGGTGGTGTAACCGAAAACTAGAAATTCCTTGACGTGGCTGATGACTTCTTAGGTTCAAGGTGGAGGAAATGTAGGGAATGCTTTAACTTCTGCAGCTCGGTTGGGTTTAACACCAAGGATAATTTCCAAGGTTGCTCTTTATCCCTGGCATGTTTCTTTTAACCAGCCCAACTTCTGAGTACTAAACAGAACTGGTATATATATATACATCGCTGGTTTTGTCTCCTTTGAGTGAAGTTTGTAACATATTCATGCATGATAACATTGTAGGTTGCAGATGATAGTCAAGGAAGGAGTATAGTTGAGGAGCTAGAAGCTGATGGCATAGATACATCTTTTCTTGTAGTAAGCTCTTCATAATGCAGAATTTCAAGTATTTATGATTTCCATTATTATAATTGACTTTTGCATTATCTGATAATACTGCCCTCGTTTGACTGTATTTTGCACGTAGTGTAAGTGTACATGGGACTTGGGAAAAGTCATGTTTATTATTAGTTTTTTCTTGATGCAAAGTGTAATGGCGATGCATGTTCATCCACAAACTATATCGCTAATGGTTATCTTTTGGAATATAAGACTTGAATGCTCTCATCATGCTTAGTGCATTATTTGGTGTTTGTGAGTTATCAAGAAACAGGCAAAGCACGTTCTGTGGTATTGAATTCTAATCCCAATATGTAGTTGTACGGAGAAGTGAAGCAGGAGTGTGAGCATTTGAGGGTCTAAGGGGGAAAGCAAACATTGCATTTACTAGTCGAAGTGTAATTTAGTTACTCCTGACCATTCAATTGCATAACTGTCTGCGACTGAATATTTTGGTGTAGCTTTGATGTTCCACGCTGATCTGTTGAAGTTTGACATTTTGAATTACATCAAGAATTTTCTGAATTGCAAACTTCTCTTCAGTATGTATTTTTAATTAACAGTTGTCTACATTAGAAAGCTGGTCACCTAATACTTGTATAATATTTATTTATCATTTAATTCTTTTTTCAATGAAATGTATATTTTGCATCTATTTTGTCTCTTGACGTAGGATGTTCAAATTTCCATACTCACATTTGTTGGGCCAAAAAATAAAATGTAATATTTTCTGTTCAATATAAATATGTTGCTATAAATATTTCATCCTTTTCCTACTATTTTCTATCTGAAAGAATATCTACTCTCTTTTCATAATGGATTTTAGTTATTTCCTATGAGTTACCACATTTGTGCTTTTTTGTGTTTTCTCAGGTTGCTGAAGGGGGTGTTTCACCCTTTACCTATATTATTGTGGATAATAAAACGTAAGCATTTGCATTTCTATGCTCCTCTACTTTGTCCATGTGCTGAGGGTCTAATATTTCTGAAGAATATTGCAGATTGGTATTATTCGTTTAATCGTTTAGTGAGGCATAAGGATTAGTATGAGTGTTCTTTTGTGGAGATTTAAGCCACCTGTAATCCAAGAAGGGTAAGACTCAAGGCTAAAACTTTGTGCTTGTCTTGAGGCAAGCAAATATGAGCCCTTTAACGATGTCATGGATCAATTTCAAAATGATATTTTGTGGATTGTGAAGGACATATTCCTTCTACAGTCTTGTTGTAGTCTAAATTCTTAGTATTGAGGAGTTCTTTATACTTTGATCTTTCAGAGGGAAGCCTTCTGACGTTAGCAATTCTGAGACAGAATGCACAAAATAAAATTATAAGGAATCTACATAGTCATTTCACAATTAATTTACTGTGGTGAACTTTTTTAGGCACACTCGTACATGCATACACACACCAGGATCTCCTCCCATGGTGCCAGATGACCTTTCCCGATCAAGCTTGTTGTCAGCCTTAGATGGGGCTAAAATTGTATATTTTGACGTAAGATTGCATGAAACTGCTTTGCTTGTTGCAGAAGAGGTAAAAATGTCATTAGTTGCTTTGATGTTACACATACTGCATTCATGTGTTGAGCTTGCTCTTTCAAGTAGATTATTTAAGAGTCAGACTTCTTTGTTCCCCACCCAGATTGAAACTTCAAAAGAAACTCAACACTTCTCTTCTTTCAGCTTTTGGCTTGTTATTTCTGTCACTTCCTAAATATCTATGAACTGGTTGTTTGTCCTTAATGGTTCATGTTGTACGTGAAAGGGATATTAATTTTACTTTTCCTGTACAGGCAGCTCAGCAAAATATTCCTATCTTGATCGATGCAGAAAGGAAAAGGGAAGGTCTGGATGAGCTTCTGGCATTTGCCAGTTATGTTGTCTGCTCAACAGGTTTTCCTCAGGCAAGTGTTCTTTCTTCGTTCCTCTTTTTGAAAATTTTCCCTACTCGTCAAAATTATCCTGTTTGGAAATTGAACTCTAACAGTACTTGTTACTCTATCTTATTAATTTTTAAATTTGTTATATTGAATCTTAAGTTTGTATTTTTGATCCCCTGGTCTTTATTAATTATCTTGTATACTTTGTAGAGCTGCTTATGTGTTAGGTATATACCTCCACAATTGATATATTAATATCACAAAAGAGCCCTAAGCCGATTACAAGTTCATCCAGGCACTCAAGAGGGCTGTTACTCTCATTCCCAAGCCAAAAGTCTCACACGATAAAACCCACCTTCACCTAAACGTACAGATTAATATGTATAGTCTGTTCACAAAAAGTACTATAACAAAAGACAGCAAAGACAGCTAACTTCTCACAGAAGTATTGCCATTCTTGCCACCTTGCACACCCATTCGCTATAGAGGTCTTACATTATATTAAGAGGATGTTTTATCGTGATAATTAGTTAGAATATATCTCAGATATTTAGGGAGTTGTTAGTATAGATTTGATTAGCCGTATATTTTATTTATTTACCAGATTTAGTTAGATAATATTTTTTCTATTTTTAGGTATTAGTTGATAGTTTATATCCTATTTAAACGTGTTAAACCTGAATGAAGATCATACTCTCAATCCCAATTCTATTTCTATTTCTCATTCTTAACATGGTATCAGAGCACCGATCTTGGTGTTCTTAAATATCCAAATTTCCTTTATGGCGGAATCAGCCAAATCCAGCTTCAAAATTTCGGATGTTGATTTAACACATCCGTACTATATTCATCACTCTGATCAGCCAGGATATTCACTTGTTCCAATCAAATTAAATGGAGCAAATTATCAATCCTGGAGTAAATCAGTTATGCATGCTCTTATTGCCAAGAAGAAAATTGGCTTCATTGATGGCACAATTGAGGAACCGTCCCAAGATGCAAATTCAACCGAATTCGAACTCTGGAATCAGTGCAACAGTATGATAATATCTTGGTTAACTCATTCCGTTGAAGCAGATATCGCTAAAGGCATTATTCACGCCAAGACAGCTCATCAAGTGTGGGTTGATCTTCAAGATCAATTCTCACAAAAGAATGCTCCAACAATTTTTCAAATACAAAACTCGATAGCAACGATGTCACAAGGAACCATGGCACTGTCAACATATTTCACCAAGCTCAAAGCACTCTGGGATGAACTGGAAGCGTACCGCACACCATTTACCTGTAATCAACGTCAAATACATATTGATCAACGCGAAGAAGACAAGTTGATGCAATTGCTCATGGGGCTCAATCAGTCTTATAAAACGGTGAGATCTAACATATTGATGATGTCTCCATATCCTAATGTGAGGCAAGCCTATTCATTACTTGTACAAGAAGAGATGCAGCGTCAGGTAACTTCCGAACCTACTGAGAAAATCTCGATTGCATCAGCAGTGCAAAAGAAAACAATATATTCAAAATTCGCCAAGGACAAATTGTGTGAACACTGCAATAAAAGTGGTCATACAATTAATGAGTGTCGAATTCTTAAGTTTCACTGTAAGTTTTATGATAGAAGGGGCCATACAGAAGATCGGTGTCGACAGAAAAATAATTCTGGAAGGACAAGACAAGACAATCAACACAATAACCGTGGATATCGATCATCTGCAAATATGGCCGATGTTTCACAGTTGAATACAGAAGAACAGTCACCTAATTCCATTCCAAATTTTTCTTCTGAGCAATTACGACAGATAGCACAAGCCTTATCTGCAATCAATCATCACCCTTCTGGTAATTCTGACAATCACATCAATGTTGCAGGTTTGTTTCCCATATCTACATTATCTATTAACTCTGCGAGTTCTAATTCATGGATTCTCGATAGTGGAGCTACGGATCATATAGTATCAAAATCTTCTGTTATGACTGAACCAAAGGCTGCCATCATGTCTACAATAAATTTGCCTAATGGAGAGACAACACGTGTGTCACATACTGGCAATATTTCCCTTAGCTCTAACCTTCAATTAAACAACGTTTTATGTGTGCCTTCATTCAATTTAAACCTAATGTCGATCAGCAAACTTACCAATAACTTGAAATGTTATGTCATCTTCTATCCTGATTCTTGTGTTATGCAGGACTTGGCTACGGGGAAGATGATTGGCTCGGGTAAACAATTTGGAGGTCTCTATCATATTTCTTCATCTCCAATCAAATCTTCAGCTCATCAAGTATCTCAGTCATCTGATTTGTGGCATTTACGCCTAGGTCATCCTTCCTTTTCTCGTTTTAAATTTCTAGTTGATCAATTGCATCTTAATAATGCGAGTTATTCTCATAATTGTAGTATCTGCCCGTTAGCAAAACAAACTAGGTTGTCTTTCCCAAGAAGTTCAATAACAACCCATTCTGCTTTTGATCTGATACATTGTGATGTTTGGGGACCACATAAAATTCCTACCCATTCTGGTTTGCGTTTTTTTCTCACTATTGTTGATGATTTTACTCGATGTACTTGGGTTTTTTTAATGCAACATAAGTCAGAAGTACATCATTTGTTAATGAACTTTGTTAAATTCGTTCAAACTCAATTTCATACTACTATCAAGATAGTTCGATCAGACAATGGGACTGAGTTCCTATCTTTGCAACCATTCTTTACTTCTTGTGGTATTGAATTTCAGCGCACTTGTGTCTATACTCCACAACAAAATGGAGTCGTAGAACGCAAGCATCGCCATATCCTAAATGTAGCTAGGTCTCTTCTTTTTCAGTCACAGGTTCCACTTAATTTTTGGGGAGAGTGCATTTTAACGGCTGTTTATCTTATAAATAGAACGCCATCACCATTATTATCTAACAAGACACCCTTTGAAGCACTCTACAAACGACCACCTACATTTCATCATCTTAAAGTTTTTGGTTGTAAATGTTATGCAACTATAGTACATCCTAAGCAAAAATTTGAACCTAGGGCAACTCCTTGTGTTTTCGTAGGATATCCTTGTGGTCATAAAGGTTACAAGTTGTATGACATGCAATCTCACAAATTCTTTATCAGCCGTGATGTCAAATTTTGTGAAGATGATTTTCCTTTTTCATCAGCTTCACAAACTTCGACATTAGCTCCTTCGACTCCTGTTGTACCACTTCATGATCCATCCTACTCAAACATCCATCCTCCACCTTCTATTCCTTCACCTCCTACTCCTCCTTCACCTCCTATCCCTTCACCTACTACTCCGTCGTCTCCTCCACCTTCTCCAGATTCGCCCACTAATTCCAATCCTATCCCACCTGATACATCAGCTCCACTTCGACGTTCTACTCGTACTAAACAGCCTCCAGCTTGGCATAAGGATTATGAGATGTCTTCTGGAGCCAATCATTTAACCTCTAGCTCAAGTCCCGGCACTGGCACCAGGTATCCCCTTCATCATTACCTTTCATTCTCTCGTTTTTCTCCTACTCAACGTGCTTTTCTAGCTCTTATTACATCCCAGACAGAACCTAAAACCTATGACGAGGCAGTTGGCGACCCGTTATGGCAGCAGGCTATGAATGATGAAATTGCAGCTTTGGAACGTAATCATACATGGTCTCTCGTTCCTCTACCACTTGGTCATAAAGCTATTGGTTGTCGTTGGGTGTACAAAATTAAATACAACTCTGATGGTTCTGTTGAACGTTATAAAGCTCGACTAGTAGCAAAGGGATACACTCAGGTTGAAGGTATTGATTACACAGAAACATTTTCCCCTACAGCGAAACTTACTACACTTCGTTGCTTACTCACTGTTGCTGCTGCTCGAAAATGGTTCACCCATCAGTTGGATGTTCAAAATGCCTTTCTCCATGGTAATCTAGACGAGGAAGTTTATATGTCTTTACCACCAGGTCTTCGCCGACAGGGGGAGAATACAGTATGTCGGCTCCATAAATCTCTTTATGGATTAAAACAGGCTTCTCGCAATTGGTTCTCCATATTTTCTACAACTATACAAAATGCAGGCTACACTCAGTCCAAAGCAGATTACTCTTTGTTTACTAAGAGTAAAGGTACTTCTTTCACTGCAATTCTAATCTATGTTGATGATATTCTGTTGACAGGCAATGATCTCGAAGAAATTCAATATCTCAAGACTAGTTTACTCCAGAAATTTCTTATCAAAGATTTAGGAAATTTGAAATATTTTCTAGGCATTGAATTCTCTCGATCTAGAAAAGGAATTTTTATGTCTCAAAGGAAGTATGCTCTAGACATTCTTCAAGACACAGGTCTTACAGGAGCACGTCCAGACAAATTTCCTATGGAGCAAAATCTGAAACTTTCTTTAACTGAAGGAGAGAAGTTGAATGATCCAAGTAAATACAGACGGTTGATTGGCAGATTAATATATTTGACCGTCACTAGGCCTGACATAGCTTATTCAGTTCGTATGCTTAGCCAATTTATGCATGAACCAAGAAAACCACATTGGGAGGCAGCTCTTCGAGTTCTGAGGTACATCAAAGGCACTCCTGGTCAAGGACTTCTACTGCCATCTGAAAACAATTTAAGATTACAGGCATATTGCGATTCTGACTGGGGTGGTTGTCGAACTTCCAGACGATCTATTTCTGGGTTCTGCATTTTCCTCGGAAATTCAATTATTTCTTGGAAGTCTAAAAAGCAGACTAATGTGTCCAGATCATCAGCAGAAGCCGAGTATCGAGCTATGGCAAATACTTGTTTAGAGTTAACTTGGTTAAGATACATTCTTCAAGACTTGAATGTTCCACTGTCCGAACCAGCATTATTATATTGTGATAATCAAGCAGCATTACATATAGCAGCCAATCCAGTTTTTCATGAACGTACGAAACACATTGAAATAGATTGTCATATAGTTCGAGAAAAGTTACAAGCTGGAATCATCAAACCATGTTATGTTTCGACCAAAATGCAATTGGCAGATGTTTTTACTAAAGCTTTGGGAAGACAGCAATTTGACTTTTTGAAGGACAAGTTGGGTGTGATCGACATACACTCTCCAACTTGAGGGGGAGTATTAAGAGGATATTTTATCGTGATAATTAGTTAGAATATATCTCAGATATTTAGGGAGTTGTTAGTATAGATTTGATTAACAGTATATTTTATTTATTTACCAGATTTAGTTAGATAATATTTTTTCTATTTTTAGGTATTAGTTGATAGTTTGTATCCTATTTAAACGTGTTAAACCTGAATGAAGATCATACTCTCAATCCCAATTCTATTTCTATTTCTCATTCTTAACACATTATGCCTTACCTAACTCGTTTGTTTGAGAGAATTTTTTATTCCACGTGCAAGCAAAATGACATTGATTTTTTCATCTAGTAGTGCATATAATTTTTATACTGTGTTGTATGTATGTTTGAATTTGTATTAAATTTCTGTTTTTTTTTTATTTTAATACTTCTATTCATCTTTTTACCTGGAGTTGTTTATTGTTTATGTGATCATGCTCTCTGTTGTTACTAAATTATAGAAACGGTATTTAATGGACAGGAATGGACAGAGGCACCATCGATTCCATCTGCACTTGTTTCCATGCTTTTGCGACTTCCAAAACTCAAATTTGTGATTGTCACCTTGGGTGAAGAAGGATGCATAATGCTCGAAAGAAGTACTAATGGTGACTGCTGATGATCAACTTTCTACCATACCGTTGGCATCATATGATGCTGTTCACCCTCAAAGGGTTGATATTGGTTTGGTACAAAATTTTGTATATTTATTTTATACTAAAATTTACTGGTACTTTCTCTGTTTCTGGCAGAAACACCTGATCAGATAGAAGAGTTTGAAGTAGACAACTTACTAGAAGTGATCAAAGGCAGAAAGGATGAGAATATAAATGTCCCAACTTCTGTTTCATCGGTAATTTTTTTAAAGTTATTTTGGCGTTTGCTCAACCCTACCTTAGTCCTTAAAAATGATTGGCTTACCATGTGTACCATTAAAGTGTTATGGTTTGTCACGACCCATGTAGATTGATGTCTGTGACGTCATCAATAAATAGTTATGTAAAGAAAGGAAATGGGAAATACTTGCCACCGTTTGCAGGGTGGTTTTTGTACCTAGACATCTAGGAGAGGTTAATTATGAAGTCTGTCCCCCACGCAGTGTTTTGGACGTAGTATGTTGGATCAAATGCTGCGAGGCTACCTGCTGAAGTTACGTTGGTTTTGAAGATGAAAACCGTTGGTAAAATTTGTAAGAAAAATGAATGGTTGACGGATGCAACCATTTCTTTTTCTCTTGTATAAAAAAGATGACTAGTTTTATACAAATCATCTGAGGGATGTATGGAGCTTTAGTATGTATCTATGCTATTATAATATTGCACAAGCGTATGAAGTTTAGGTTGAGCATAGGAATCGTCAGATAGTATACGAGTGCTAACCTAATGAACACATTAATATCTGCGGTTGAGTCATAGCTTATGGGTCCAAGAGAGTTCATCCTCTTAGATATTAGGATGTGAATGAGATTTGGTTATATTTCGTCCTCATTTTTTCTCTTCAGCCAGTGGTCAGGTTGAGGGCTGAGGGGATAGGGACAGTTTGTGGCAGGCTGTTGCTCGGAACAGCTGAAAAAATACCAGCGTCTGAGATTGTTGATACGACTGGTGCTGGAGATGCATTCATTGGAGCAGTTCTTTATGGTTCGTAATATGAACAATTTTAACTTTGTTATCCTTGTATTTTCTAGTGGCTGCTTTGTTCTTTAGAGTTTAGCTTGCAATTTTATTTGTTCAAGCTTTTTTGCAGAATATTTGCGAACCATTTCAGAATGAATCTCCTGACATATATTTGTTCATCCTAGAATTTTTATGTTCGTTTTTACTTGTTTTTATTTTTAGCTTAATTAACATCCGCCTCAAAAGTTATGCTTTTCATTTCAATTCCAGCCTTATGTGCCAACATGCCACCTCAGAAGTTATTGCCATTTTCCTCCCTGGTGGTAAGTTTTTTTTTTTTTTTTTTTTGTCTAATATGCTACTTTTATTTTAAATTTTTTTGGAGTTCAACAACAAATGACGTCTAACAAATGACGTCTAACAAATGACGTGAGACGTGAGAAATTTGAACCTCTGACCTTCTGGTCAAGAGTATATATCTTAATTAGTTGAGTTATACTTACTGTTATGTTTCAATCGTAGGCTGCTGGATGTTGTCGTGCTTTGGGTGCACGAAGCGGTCTTCCATATCGTACGGATCCACGCCTGGCATCATTCTTACATTAGATATTCCCATTGGATCATCATTAACTCAAATGTGAATCTATGTTCTCAGCCCACTCCATTAACTCGTTACCTTCTGTCGAAATGTACTTCAGCCCAAACCAAGAATTTTAATTCAAAATAGCAGCACCATTGAGCTTGGTTCCATGCCTCCTTTTGAATTTCTTCAGCAGGTTTTACGGTCAAAAATGGGGGAAAACAAGTACCAATGCGAGATTTGATGTTTTCTTCAAGTGAAACAATTATTATGGTACGCAAATTATCCATTCTTGGTAAATCAGTCTTCACGTCTGTGCTTCGAAGTATAATGACTATATTCCCTTTAGCTTTACAAACCTAAATACCATTTCTAGATTCCACTATTCAGACGTGGGCAGAGCTTTTTATGTCTACCCTATTCGATTTCGAAATAGGAGTATTTAGTTGGTTTAATTAGAAATATCGTAATGAGGATTCCTTCCAGCTTTAACTAGTTTATACCACTGACTTGAGCATAGTTTAATCTCTCACTTGGAAGTAAAGTTCGTTGGTGCGGTAAAATCATTTACTGCTGGGTCAACATTTGAGCATAGTTTAATCTCTCACTTGGAAGTAAAGTTCGTTGGTGCGGTAAAATCATTTACTGCTGGGTCAACATTTTAATAGATAGCAAAGAAATATTTACTAAGTAGCGTGAACCACCTTGTTTCCTCACTATTTTTATCCTTCAATTGTAGGAGAAAATATTGCCCGGGATGGTGGTTTTGAGGACATGGATACTTCACAAACCATGCACGGAGATCCTTCTATCCTTTCCAGGTACTACTTAACTTTGACTGAGTACTTGCATTGTCTGGGAATTGCCGAATCATTACCGTGGAAGCCCATTTGGTCCATGAATATGGCCCTAGTCCATCTAAACATGGACGTTTGAACTGATATCTAAGCCCATCTATGTCAAAACATAGCAAATGGGATCTTACCTAGGAAGCCAAGAGCCCACCCCTAACAGATATTTTACTTTTTGAGCTTTACCTTTTGTGCTTTTCTTTAAAGTTTTTAAAACGTCTCTATTAGCGAGAAGTTTCCACACCCTTATAAAGAATATTTCGTTCTCCTCTCCAATCGACGTAGGATCTCAGAGTAACTAAGTGTCCATATGAAAATAGTAATGATCCCAAAAAAAAAAAAAAAAAAAAAAATCATTCCAGAATCCATACGAAATTTTAAGTGTCCTGATTGTATAGGGATCATGTTACTGATCAAATCTGACTTCAAATGAATGAAGAACAGAAGAGTGCTAGTGTTATCCTGTTCCACTAAATGATTACACACTAAAACGTAAGCTAGTAGCTGGTCTATATCTAAATAGCATATTAGGCTTTGCTTGGGCTGTAATAACAGCTCAATTTAAATGTGTTTACAACATAATGGAAATAAAAAAATTTAAGAACTCAGAGGAAAAATGAAGGAAGGTGCCTTGAACAGTGACAAGTATCTACACAAATCGAGATCTCATAGTTGGATTCACGAAGGAGTAGAGAATGGAAACAGTATTTGGCCACCCATGAGAACTTCACATGCCATTATGACACTCTTCCAATAGGCTGCCTCAAGTGCTTCGAAATCCCTTCTCTTCTTTGTGGTTCGGGACCATAAGATAAACAAAGACACACCTCTTTCCCCAATTGGACCACCTTCAATCTTTCAACCCATTTTGCCTTTCCCTTTCATCTCTTTCTTTCGTCTTTTTGGATATGGATCGACCAAATTTTGGATAAGTTTTTGAATTTTGCTACTCATTTTTCTGGATCACACTATAACCAAAAAGAGGATATATCAATAGTTTTTTTTATTCCCTGATACTATATATGGATTTTTCTTTTTTCTAAACTTATTTTTTAAAAAACAAAGTATATTTTTGTTGACTTTTTTTTTTTTTTTTTTAGCGTGAGAATTGAACTATGGATCTTTGAGATGATAATTAGTGTTTTATCCAATAAACGTGAAATCCAAAATTAAGAAGAGTTTGGTCTTTGAACTTCACATCGGTATAAATTTTTATGAGAGAGCGGAATATTATTTTTTAGAAGTTTAAGGTTTCCTTCAAATAGAAAGTATAATTAAGTCCCGTGGTTTCCTTCAAAGAGAAAGTATAATTAAGTCTTGTAGAAAAATCTTGTAATGAATATAAACTAAACTGATGTCTGACCCGTGTGCTTTTTACGTTCGTATTTGATGTGTATTGAACGATAATTGATTTATTCAACGCTGACTTTGGACAGTAGGAAATGAAGTAGTTTTTATTCTTTTCCTCGTTCCTTTTGGTTACCAATTAAAGAGGCTCGACTTTTAATTAGTCTTGAAGGTTCACCTGACTAAGTCACCTCAACATCCTGGAATTGGTCCATGGAATTAGCAAATAAGGTCCCCTCCAATCTCCTCCATGCCCCCCACCTTCTTCCTTCTTGCATTATTGCCATTTGGGCAATAGCTAAATACCTAACTTGTTCACATGTACCATGTACCCTATCACCCATGGCTTTGAATGAAACGCTTCCCTATTTGTCTATTTTTCTACTAGTTTTGGTCCCAAAGCCTTTATTATACCTTCTCATTTTGCATCAAAAGTTTTACATTTCATCCTCTTGACTCTTTGATCAATATTCTCGTTCACATATTATCCATAATAACCTTAGCCGACTTCACTCGTAATTCAAATAGTCATGCTATCAACGTTTTCTATTTTGGGTCGTAGGTTTGAACCTCGTCTTATTTGTAAATAAGCTATTTGTAATAACCTTAGCCAACTTCATTCCTATTTCAAGTAGTCATGCTATCAACGTTTCTATTTTGGGTTAAAGGTTTAAATATCGTCTTTTTTGTAATATAAATATATTAATATTAGTAATAAATAAAAAATCTTCATTTTTTTTTTTGTTTGTTTGTTTGTTTGTTAAGGAATTCATTTTTTTTAAAATGTTTGTTAAGGAATTCATTTTTTTTAAAATGTTGCCTTTCAATAAGATTTGTACCATTACAATTTTTTGTGTTTGGAATGACCCCATTTTCATTAACTTCTCTTGGTATAGACTATGGACTCATTAATTATGCTGTGACAAGTCATGAAATTATTTATTTTATTTTATAATATTACCATTGCAAATGAGGGGGTGAGATTCAAACCTATTTGTCTAGGCATACCTTTGAAAGTCACAGGTGGATGGTAATAAGTCATATTAATTGATCCATGTAAAGCTTTTTTTATCGCTTTTAAATGGATCAATTATGTACGGAGACGATCTCCATAGATAGAAATTTTTTAGGAAGTCATTAAAATAAGATTTCACTCAGTATCGTAAGGAATTACGCATACTGTTGATATAGACCATAACTATCCATTCTTTTAAAATTTTATTAATATAATTTCATATCCTTATAAACATTTTTATATTAGTTTATTGATGTACTTCTCCTTCACATGGTCACAATATAACTCGACTGTTCTAACCCTAGAGATTTAGTTTTTTAATTTTAGGTTGAACACAAACAAATAAATATTATTGAATGTTAATAGTTTTGAATTTTTAGCATACGGTAATATTAAAATGGACAATCCAAGGAAGGGATGAAAACAGTGTAAATCCAACCATGACATTTAAATCTGCGTACGCAAAAGCATTAGGAGCTGGTCCAGTTGTAGCAATAGTAATGAACCGCACGCATGACTAGATTCCTTCTGGATCCTTGTTTTCTTTGTTTCTTTTTTCTTTTTTAATTTTATTCTCATTTTCTTTTTTAAAGCTAACTATGAAAAAGAAATTAGCATCCAATACATTTATTTGAGTGGCTTAGGCTTAGGTTCATGAATTTGATCTACTTCCATTCCATGCTTATTTCCCATGTTATTTTCCCTCCTTAAATTGTCTTCATTTTTCTATTTTTTTTCTTGGAATTTCGAATTTTCTTCTAGGGCGTTTGGTATTATATTATATGATGAACTCTTAAATTTTTTTTAAAAGTATTTTTAATTAGCTACAAATACTTATTATTAACAATTTTGATATTTTAGATTAATTATTAAGCATTGTTTAACTGAAAAAAATGGAAAAGAAAAAGAAAAATAAGATTTGGTCTTCTACATAAAGCGCACACTAGCAGTCCCCTATGAATCTTCTCCTTCAAACTTATCCTAATTCAAGTCAGTTTGTATCATTTAATTCAACCTCTAAATCCTAATTAGAGAAAAATTATTGGATGAGACTGTCATATAGTTGACTCATAATATAACTGTGTTAGTTCTTAGGCGTGGATTGTGTTAGTTCTTAGGCGTGGATAAAAAATTTTGCATGTTTTTTCATAACCCTTTTATAGTTTCTTTCTCATACATCAAACCATGTAAAGCTATTAGCATTATAGTTCCTCTATCGTACATCCAACTAATGTTATAGCTGCCACCTTGAATATTTTCAATGTATCATCCTTTTGGAGGGAGGGAGATCATTGTCTAATGTTTGTAAGCCATTCAAAGATTCTTCATCAATCATCAAGATGATTTTCCATTAGATGAGGGTTTAATTCAATTAAAGTTGGATCATGGAATAATTGATGTGTGGTTGGTGGAAGTATTGGGAGTTTTAGAAACTAATTAAGGGCTAAGCATATAACATGTCATTTTTTTTATTTTTGGCAAGTATTTGATGAATTTTGGATATATTGTCATAATGAGTGGAATTGACATTTGATGGAGAAGGGGGAAAAAATCTTTCATCTCAAATGATTGAGTATTGCAATGAATGAGTTGACAATGAATTTAGAGTTGAAAGGAAGGAAAATGTTTCTACCCTTTGTAGACACTCATTTATGATGGATCATAATTTATATTTTTCTATTCCCCTTTTATTTTGAGTTATTGCCTTTTAACCCTTTTTATTTTGAGTTATTTGTCTCACACCTATGAGTTATTTGCCTTTTGATCACTTTACTATGAGTTATTGCCTTTTTGATCACTTTACTATGAGTTATTGCCTATTCATCCTTTTATTATGAGTTATTGCCCTTTGACTCTTTTATTATGAGCTATTTCCTTACCCCTTTTACTGAGTTGGGTCCTTTTCATCCTTTCATTATGAGCTATTTCCTTACCCCTTTTATTGAGTTGGGTCCTTTTCATCCTTTCATTATGAGCTATTTCCTTACACCCTTTTACTATGAGTTATTGTATTTTGACCCTTTTACTATGAGTTATGTCATTTTCATCTTTTTTTATTATGAGCTATTTCTTTACCCCTTTTACTATGAGTTATTGTCTTTCGACCCTTTTACTGAATTATTGCCTTTTCATCATTTTATTATGAGCTATTTCCTTGCACTCTTTTACTATGAGTTATTGCCTTTTGACCCCGTTAGTATGAGTTTATGTCTTTCTCATTCTTTCTTTCATTATGAGCTATTTCCTTGCACCCTTTAATACTTTTATTATGAGTTATTGACCTTTGACCCTTTTACTATCAGTTATTGCCCTTTCATCCTTTTACTGTGAGTTATTGCCCTTTCATCCTTTTACTGTGAGTTATTGCCCTTTCATCCTTTTACTATGAGCTATTGCCTTTTGACCCTTTTTACTATGAGTTATTGCCTTACACTCTTTTTACTATGAGTTATTGCCTTACACCCATACATATGCATATGCATGGTTCTCAGTTTTTACGTATTAAATCTTTTACTTTATTGTGAAAAAAGTTTTCGAAGGGTATTTTTTTAAAACAAATTAAGAAGGCTATAAAGGACATCTAACAGCCGCTAGACCACTGTAATGGGGCGCCCTCCCCATTTTAGTTTCCATCGTTCTTTTTGCCACACCGATCGAGTATAGTACGAGTGATCCATACGAGGTGGTGATCCCCATTCTTGTCTTGTACGCGTAGTACTCATACTGGAAATTAGAATCAAGGATTGCTCGATCCGATGCCCTTAGGTCGATTCTCATCATTCATTCTAAACCCTTCTCCACTTAGGCTTAGAGGGTCCCTTTTCTGTAGCTACTTCCTCAAAATGTAGTTGAGCTTCGCCAATCAATGATGTCTAGATCTAGATCCAAACATGGACCGGAGAACAGACAATCAGTGAGTTACCCCTCTGTGCAAGATATAGGGGCATTTCGTTTACTTCAGGTATTGCATAAAAATGAAACTTTTTAAAGTTTAAGGATATAATTGAAACATCATGACTGTTTTTTGAAATGATAATTCTACCAAAAACAGAAATAATTTAATATCCCTATTACATAAAAAGTTAATTCATAAATAAACTTTAAATTAATTAAAAAAAAAAAAAAAAAACTGCTGTGTACAGTTTTTTATTTTATGGGAAGGATTTAAAATGTTTATAATATAATTATTTGAAAAAATAAAATAAAAATTTCGTCTAAAAATTGTATTAAATAGACAAATTGGGATAGCCGACAATCGAGCCTCGCATACAAATAATAAAAGATCAACTAAATATTATGTCATAATTTATACATCTGTCGTTTTCTACATATACTCTGGTATTGTCTTACTTTGTTAGCTATGAAATCTGACGTGGCTGCTTCCCATTGGTCCATTCACACCTTTCTCTTTCATCCTACGTGGCCCAATAGTATATTTATTAATCAATTAATTAATTTTGTAATTTTGTAATTTTATAAATAAATAAATAAATAAATAAAGGGTGGGTGAAGTGAGTATTCCTAACTGGATCTTTGATATTTAATGAAATGAAAATGACAATTCAACAAAAATGATTTATAGGGCCGAATTTCTTGACCCATTTATTTATTTATTTATAAAATTAATTATTAGAAAATTATATTTAAATTAACCCTAGCCATAAGATGAAGACGATCAAATCTCTGGTTTCTTATTTTATACCCTAGACTTGCAATAGTATTTGACTATGTGTCATTTTCCTCTTCTCGTATCCTATTTTCATTTCATTTAAATTTTTTTTTATTAATTAGTCTCGTAAGTTCGGAGAAAATTACAATTTAGTCCCTATCAAAGAGACTATTTATGAATTAGGGTGTTGAAAAAAACTCGATGACTCAAAAAGTTTGATCAACTCAATCCAGTCTATCCGTATAGTTTGGGTTAGGGTTCAAATAAATAAAAAATTTATGAATTAGGTTGTTCATGAGTTCTCCTAAAACTAAATTAGGTTAAACCGAACCAATTTGAATTTATTGTTAAATCTTAAAATATAACTTTGACGGAGTAGACGTTAAGAGCCAATGAACAAAGAAGCAGTTTTCAACAGCTCCTCATAGATTTGACGAGACTCTGCAATACTAAATCAGTTGGAAACACATTGAAGAGACCTAAAAGTCAACTTCAGCCTACAACACAAAGTTGTAAAGAGTCGGTTGACAAATACGTCAACCAATTGAGTGGGGGAGGATGTCACGATTATGTTTGTCCAAAGCATGTTGTCTATGACCGCATGACAGATGTCCCAATTTTGCTTGTTTGAGTCGGTTGATAGGGAGGATGTCATGCTGCCATATACTAAATTATGGTTAAATCAAACCAATCTGAATTTATTGTTAAATCTTAAAATATACATCTTTCCTTCCTATTCAATTATATACATATATTTTTTTTATTTAATTTCATAATTTTTTTATTATTTATTCTAGAACATTCTTAAAAATATATATTGAAATTGCGTTACAAATTTTAATTAAATATTTTACGAATTAATATTTTATTTTAATTATTTTTTTTTAATAAATAGCTAAAAAGAATTAGAGTCTTAACAAAATGTTAAAAAAATGTAAGTTTTATTAGGGATGAAAATGTAAAATTTAAAATAATAGGCACTAAATTTAATTTTTTTTATATATTATTTTATTCCATCGGATAAATTGTCGGTGATTTATTTCATTTAGTGAAAATAGATAATTTGATGGTGACGTAGGATTAATTTATAGCTTATTTATTAAATTAATTTTAGTAGTTTTTGTATTATATTGTTTTTTCCGAAAAAGGGTTGTTGAGGAATGTTTCTCTACATTTATTTTCCTACAAAATAAATATCAATTATTAAATTATAAGTTGTCATTTCATATTATTTTATTTAATTAATTATTTCTTAACAAAAATAGTGACGTATGAAATTAAAATAATTAAAAAAATAAACAAAAGCTTTTATTTATTTATTATTATTACGAAAAAAAAGTCTCACAATCTTTGGAAAATTTTATTTTAATATCATTTTAGTCCTCATAATTTAGATTTTATTCTATTTTGGCCTCTATTTTTTTTAATTATCTAATTTTAGTCATTTTACTTTCAACCAATCAAAAGTTTATTTATTGTCAAAATTAGTTGAATAATAATAATAATAATAATATTTTTATATTAAAATTAATTGAATAATAATAATAATAATAAAATAAGAAAATAAAATTTTAAATCTTTCTTGAAATTACTCATTTAGTCATTTTTTATAATTAAGAAATTAAATTTATATTAAATATTAATGTCCAACCAATTATGTTATATTTAAATATAATTACTTTTTCGTGAATATTTATAAAATAAATAAAAGGGAAAATGTGCACGCGGAAGGGCTTTAATTAATTTTTTTAATTAAAAAAAATATTTTGTTAATATTAAATACCGAAAATAAAAAAAAGAATAATATTATGTTATGAACGCGGAGAAGGAAGCTAAGAAAGTGCGTTACACCGCTGGAGCAGGTGGCTTTTGGGCTCTTGCATATAATAATTATTATAATATTATTTTTAGTTTCACACGCTTACATTTATATTTCACTCTCCACACGTGTCTTTGCATTTATATCCCTATTTTCCTATTTATTTAACTTCCGTACCCCTACTTTCGTTTAATTCTAAATCCCTACACTTTTTGGGGCTAAAATCAATCCCAATTGCCACGTGTCGCTCTTATAATCTGCCATCTGTCCTATCCCCCTCCACTTATAAATATACTTTTGTTAATTTTAACTCACAATTTTACTTAAATTACAAGTTTGACCCTCAACTTTTAAAAATATCTAATACGTCAAAGGAACTCTCGAACATTTGATATCCTCGATATCATAGGTGACCCATTATTTCGATAAATCATTTCTTCGAACAAATACTGTAAAAGTGAGTTGGATCTACTGAATGAAATCCTGAAAACATGGCTGAAGGAATGAGCCGATCAGATGCAAAGAAGTCGAGGCAATCTGTTTTATCAATCATCTCGAGCAGTAGAGGAAGAATCGTCTTTTGAAATCAATTTATTTATTATAATAAAAGATAAATAAAACAGTAATTTTAACAATTTCAAAATCACTTTGGAATATAACGATTAATGGCTTCACATGGTCTCAACTCTGCGATTCGACCGATTAAATTAACTGCCTAAATAAGAAGAAGACAAATTTAATGATGAAATTAATTAATTAAGTAATATTATAATATAAAGTATTATTTAATCAAATAAGAAGTACCATGGAATCTAAAGTGCTCTTTCAGTCTTTTTAGTGTCTTTATATTATTTATTTATTTATTTTTATTATAATTAAAATTTAATTCTCTATTACACGAATTTAAATTCCAAAAGTGAAAAATATTGGAATTAATTAATTAATTAATTAATAATATTATATTAAATTTATATAAAATATAGGTCCATAGACTTTGCTGTTAAACTGTGATCCACCATCATAATTAACCATTCAATACTATATAATAAGATTATTGTCTTAATAATATTAATTTTAAATTAATTAATGCTTAGTTAGCATATGATTTAAAAATATTTTTGAGTTCGAAAAAAAGTAAGAATTTGTCATTATTAAATTTTAAGATATTTTATTAATAATTTTTTAAAAATTTAATCATGGCTTGAAGTGGATCTAAAAGGTGGGTAGGGTAGCCCTCCAAGTTTAGGTTATATGGCACTTATTATTATTTAAAATTCAAGAAATTTAATATGCTTTTTTAATTGTAATAATAAAAAAAAACTAATTTGTGAACGGTATTTTGTAAGATTCTAAACGTACAATTTTGTGTCTAATATATCCTTAATAAATATAAAGTGACCTATAAGATATAATTTTGAGTTTTATGGCTATCTCGTGCCTAGTGAATCTGTAAATTTCACAGCTCAAGTCCACCACTAGTAGATATTGTCCACTTTGACCTGTTACGAGTCGTTGTCATCCTCACGGTTTTTTAAACTCGTCTACTAGGGAGAGGTTTCCCCGCCCTTTTGCGAAATGTTTTGTTCCATTCTCCAACTGATGTGGGATCTCACAATCCACCCCCTTGGGAGTCTAGCTTCTTCACTGACACACTGCTCTATGTTTAGCTCTGTTACCATTTGTTACAGCTCAAGTCTACTGTTAGCAAATATTGTCCACTTTAGCCCGTTACATATCACCGTCAACCTCACGGCCTTAAAACGCATCTACTAGGAAGAGGTTTTCACACCCTTATAAGAAATGTTTCGTTCTCCTCACCAATCTTAAATTTTATAAAACATCAAAATTGAGGACTCGAGGAACTAAATTTATAGTTTAAAAAGGTTTAGGGACGAAATTCGAAAGAGCAGTGTCGAAAGAGAATTTGAACTCAACGAGCTGAAATTATTATAATATGATAAAATTTAAAAATATGAAGATAAAATAATGTGAATGATTACATTGAAAAGTGCTTAGAATGTGAAATAATGATTTAAGGGCTAAAAAATGAATGAAGTGACATTGGTGCAATGGGAGAATAAATAATATCATACTCTTTATTTAATATTGAAAACCCACAAAGAGAAAGAAAGTTAAAAGTCATCTTCTTAACAATCTAATCGAATGGGTCCATTTTTCAAGTGTGAAGTGACCCTAATACCCCACTTTCTAATTACTTTATAACTTCCTTTTTATTACTTACATCTCATATTCATTCTTCCTTTTCTAATCATTTTGAATTATTTTGATATCGAAAGGTTCGTGAAATCGAATTTGAGCATAGTGATCAATGAATTAGGTCTCGGTTAGAAAACTAGTTCAAAAGTTGATAGTTTAATCTCCACGAGCGGAATAAAAAAATCTAAATTTATAGCTCGAGTTGTAAATGGATAATACTTTTGATAGTCTGTTTAGGTATGAAAATTTGAATCTCCGTTAGGGATGTACGTGGGTTGGGTTGGAAAATTCTTTTGGACTAACTTGAAATTTTGGGTTCGTTGAGTTGGTGACCCGAGTAACTCGATTTGAGTTCACAACAGGGTTGAATTGGGTTGGTGACTCAAATAACCCGATTTGAGTTCACAACAGGTTTGGGTTGGGTTAGTGGCTTGAATAACCCAATTTGAGTTCACAACAGGGTTGAGTTGGGTCGGTGACTCGAATAACTCGATTTGAGTTCACAACAGGGTTGGGTTGGTGACTCGAGTAACTCGATTTGAATTCACAACAGGGTTGGGTTGGGTTGGGTTGGTGACTCGAGTAACCCAATTTGAGTTCACAACAGGGTAGGGTTGGGTTGGGATGGTGACTCGAATAACCCGATTTGAGTTCACAACAGGGTTGAGTTGGGCTAGGTTGGTGACTCGAGTAACCCAATTTGAGTTCACAACATGGTTGAATTAGGTTGGTGACTCGAATAACCCGATTTGAGTTCACAACAGGGTTGAGTTGGGCTGTCGGATTTTTCTACTTATCTATAATACATGTTACATTAATAACTAAAACATCGTAAAACTCAAATATCAAACATTCACAAGTCACCATGCATCACCAACTTCAGTTACAAACATCAAACATTTTTAATGCTCATAATAATTCTAAAAGTAAGATAGGGTTGGATTGAGTTGTAACCCTATTTTTGAGCAGATCAAGTTGGCCCGACTAAGAAAATGTCGACTCGCAAACGAACCCAGATTTTCGATTTTCTAAAAATTCAACCCAATTCAACTTTTATGATTTACGTTGGGTAGTTCGAGTTAGTCGGATCATCAGATCATATGAACACACCTAATCTACGTAAACTACTGCTGAGTTATGCTCAATTTGGTGAACCTTTCGAGAATATAGTTCTTACCAATTATAATACAACTTGAGTTTTTATATCCTTAAAACCATAACCCTAGAAAGTGGGTTTCAAAAACTAGGGTTTACAATGAACCCTAACTTAGAATAAAGAAATTTATACACCAAACATTAGACTTATACTATACAAATCCAAGTTATAAGTCAAACACCAAATTTAATAATCTTAAGCTATTTTCAATCTCAATATTATATAATATAGTTTCAATACACATTATAAAAATAACATAAAGTTTAATGGCACCGCCAATGGCAAAGAAAAGTTAGGCAAAATTTGTTTAAAAAATAAAATCATATCCCAAAGAACCCTAATTTATAAAACCATGCAATGCTAGGAAAGAATCAATACCGCCGCCGACTGATCCCTTTTTCTTCTACGCGTGTTCATTCCCAAAACACTTTCTTGTTAAGTTCTTCATTTTTATAATACTTCTTTCCACTGACCCTCTAAGTTAGAGGTCACTCTCCCTTAAAATTAAAGGCCATACTTTCTTTGTAGCTTCTAATTAGGTAGCGCCGACGTTGAAAAACCCTAGAGAAGGGTATTGAGATTTTGTTAAGTTTGAGAGAGTGGCTAGTTTTGGGTTTGTGGCAAAGCTGGCTGTGGGGCAATGCTAGGATGGTGGGTCACCTAGTCAAGGGTTTTCATTAGTTTCGATCGAGGTCACGGATTTTTTGATCTCGATTGTGAGATCCAACATAGGTTGGGGAGGAGAATAAAGCATTCTTTGGTGTGAAAAATTTTCTTTGGCATATGCGGTTTAAAAACCTTGAGCACAATATAGTGGGATTGAGCGCGATTGAGCTGTTACAAATAATATAAAAGCCAGATATCGGGCTATGTGCCAACGAGGAGGCTGAGCCCCAAAGAGGGGTGGACATGAGGTGGTGTGCCAGTAAGAACTCTAGCCCCTAAAAGGGGTGGATTGAGGGGTCTCACATCAGGGAACGAGTGCGAGGAGGACACTGGCCCCGAAGGGCATTGAGATTTTGTTAAGTTCAAGAGTGGCTAGTTTTGGGTTTGTGGTAAAGCTGGCTCTGGGGCAATGCGTTGTGGGGCACCTAGTCGAGGGTTTCCATTAGTTTCAATCGAGGTCATGGATTTATTGGTCTCGATTGGAGGAGAATAAAACATCTGTTGAGGAGGAACAAAACATTCTTGTAAGGTGTGAAAACCTAGCCTAAAGAGGATAATATCGGCTAACAGTGGACTTGAGCTGTTACAAACGGTATCAAAGCAAGAAATTGGGTGATGTGCTAGCAAGGAGGCTGAGCCCCAAAGGAAGGTGGACACGAGGCAGTGTACTAGCAAGGACTCTAAGCCTAAAAGGATGAATTGGGGGTCCCACATCATTAGAGAAGGGAACGAGTGCCAACAAGGACGCTGGCCCCGAAAGAGATTGAGATTTTGTTAAGTCTAAGAGAGTGACCAGTTTTGGATTTGTGGCAAAGCTAGCTGTGGGGGTAGGGCAACGCAAGGCTGGTGGGTCACCTGGTCAAGGGTTTCCATTAGTTTCAACCGAGTTCTCTGATTTATTGGTCTCAGGAAGTCGGCCATAACTCTGATGGCTACCTGCAATAATTTCTCCGTCAGTTTGTGAAAACAGATGCATATAGATGTCTTTCTCGACACGTCCTATCAATTACGCTCAGTGACATGAAACATACAATTTTTTTTTCTCGATCACTCGAGAGAGAGATTTTTTATACGGGAAAAACACTATTTAAGATAATATAAGCCACACCCGATATAAAGCAATAGAATAAAGGGAACGTAACAAAAATTAGGGTTTTTGTAGGGATGTGGGTTGGAAGAGAGCTGAAATAATAGCATGATAACTTTATTAATTAGGACATGAGTCCTTTTGTAGGGTTTCATTTGGAGTTTTGTGGGGTAATTATAGAATTAGAAGGGGAAGAAGAGAAGCAATGATTCATAAAGGGAAGCCATTTTGGAAAGGCCAAGAAATCCCACAAGACTACTAAATGCATATATACAAATGTTTTTCATCAAAAGGAGAGTCCCTCATTGCATTCAAGGTTCCATGCACATGCCTTCCCTTTCCTCTCCCATGCCTTTCCTTTTCTTTTAATACTATTTTCTTCTTCTTCTTTAACCTTTTTAATGTATTCTTGACCCCTCTAAGTGGTGTGTGGGTCATTCCATCATTTTCCCAACTCCATTTCTTTCGTCTACTCATTGTACTTACCTTTACGAGCAGCTCGTTAATCAATCGAGACTTAATCTGAAGGAGAGTGTGATGTCCCGCATTAGTTGGAGAGGAGAACAAACCACCATTTATAAAGGGTTTGGAAACCTTCCCCTAGAAGACGTGTTTTAAAGCCTTGAGGGGAAGCCCAAAGAGGACAATATCTGCTAGCGGTGGATCTGGGCCGTTACAAATGATATCAGAGTCAGACACTGAACGATGTGCCAGCCTTCTCGCTGATCCCCGAAGGGGGATAGACACGAGGGGGTGTGCCAGTAAAGACGTTGGGCCCCAAAGGAGGGTGGATTTCGGGGCAGTGCCACATCGATTGGAGGAAGGAAAGAGTGTCAGCGAGGACGCTGGGCCCCGAAGGGTGGTGGATTGTGATGTCCTGCATTGGTTGGGGAGGAAAACAAACCACCATTTATAAAGAGTTTTGAAACCTTCCCCTAAAAGGCGCGTTTTAAAGCCTTGAGGGGAAGCTCAAAAGGGAAAGCTCAAAGAGGACAATATCTGCTAGTGGTGGATCTAGGCCGTTACAGAGAGTGATCTTTAAGATATGACAGTGAAAAAATGCTTAAAAGAAGTGCTAGCTACTACTAGAGATATCTATTTTACCCGTGGGGTCACGTCCCAAACGGAAAATAAGGAGGGAGCGGAAAACATTTTTCCCCATTAAGTAAATGGGATCGACGACAGGATTATATTCCCTGTCCTCACCCCGTTTAACATAGATATATTTTCAACCCATATTAAAATAAAACATTGAGATATCCATTTTACTCGTAGGGTCCCGAGTTCTGCCCTAAATGAAGAGTGGATTTCCCGTTTAGACTGAAAATGAAGGAGTGAGTGGAGAATAACTTTTTCCTGTTAGATAAATGGGGCTAGAGACGGAATTATATTTCTTATCCCATTTAACATAAATATATTTTCAACCTATATTAAAATAAATATATATATATATATATATATATATTATTAAAAATAAATTGAAAAACTCTAAGTAAATTAGTTAATTTAGAGAATTATATTTTAATATTAAAATTTGAATTTTTAAAAATAATGTCAGCAAAACATTATAAATATATTTGATTACGAAATATATTGATTTATTAGTTTTTTTTTTATCATTTTTTAAAATAAAAATATGAAAATAGTTATTTTTTAAAAGAATAATAAACGAAAAAAATTACCGGTGATCTCGATAGAAATACATATACGTTCGTCAAAGTGAACACAACTCCGTCAAAATTATTTTAATATTATAATTTTTTTATTATTTAATCTAAATTTTTAGCGAACGTCCAATAAAATATAATATCTTTCGCGCTGATTTATATGTAAAAAACAATATTACATATTAAGTAAATAAAAATTTAAAAACCAATCAGATGTCGTATAAGAAAGACACGTGTCCACATAAAGACACGTGGAAAAGTAAGATCAAAGGCTTTATTTCAAAGCCTTCCACGTACTCACCCATGCAAATCGTGTTTAAAAATTATTATTATTTAAACAGAAAATAAAATCTGATTAAAATTATTGGTTTGACGCATTTTTCAAAATATGCAAATAAATACAACAGTTTAATATTAAATGATATTTCGTTGTCTTTAGATACCCTTTTTTAAAAAAATAATTGTAAATAAAATGACAAAAAATAATTTAAACACATTAAATTATTAAGTAATCTAAAAATAAATAAATTTCAAATTATTTTTTTTCCAAATAAATAAATAATTAAATATTTTAAATTTTTATCTTGAATATTTTTTAAATAAAAAATATAATTTATTTCACTTTTAAAAATAAATTAATTAATATAATGATCAATATTTGATAAAATTGTATTAATTTATAAAGAAAGTAATTAAAAATAATTTTTAGCTTACTATATTTATTTAAATATTCTTTTGTTCATGAATTTTCACATTCATTGTATCTTAATATGTGTTTCATGGGAACATACGTTTTTGTTTAAAATATAATATTTAAAAATAAAAAATAAAATAAAATGAGTTAAATTACCAATTAAGTCCTTGATTTTTTAAATTAAAATTTTAATTGCTTTGAAAATTTATAGATTTAATATAAAAATTTAAATTTATATCTTATAAATCAATTTATTTTAAAAAAAAATTTAAAATTTTGTTGGATAAAGATTTTTTTTTTTTAGTTTTTATGTTTTAAAATAAAAAATATATATTTTTAAAAAATAATGATTAATTAAGTAAATAAAATAAATTATAGATAAATATAATGTTAATAAATCTTATTTTCACAAACTAAAATTAAATATTTATAAACAGTCTTATAAATTTATTAGATTTAAAAAAAAATAAACAAAAAAAAATATATATTTCACTTTATGTGATTGCACAGTGGGATGACCACGTGGCTTTAAGCACAAAACCGTTGGCAGAATGGGGTGTCTGAAAACTAACAGCTTTACTGATATTCAATCCCAAATTCACAAAGTGGTGAAAGGCTTTGTTGGGTCCACGCTGGACACTTGTGGGGTCCTTACTCTTACAACTTGGCATCTCGCCCACGTGGATATTTTATTTTTTAATTTTTTTATTTTCCAAATATATTTATATTAATAATTTATGAATTAACCGTGGATCTCAAAATCCTATTTGGGTCCCAATAGAATCTCCTCTAAGTACAATTTTCAAATCTCTTTATCAATGATTAATTCCATAAAGTTTAATTTAGTTATGAAATTAACAAATTAATAGCGTTTAGTAAATTAAACCATAACATTAACAAAATTTTCGATTAATTATTTGTTGTTTTAAACATGTTTTTTAATCTTAGTATCTTTTAGAAAATGATTAGTCATTTGATACAGTTGAAACAATGACACTCGACAACTAACTACATGAATCTTACACTAAAGTATATAGAAAATACATGCATCTTTATTGATCGAGCTTATATCTTGATCGCGTATTTTGTAAATAATGTCGAACGTTGAAAATTCATTATCAACCAACCGAAATATGTCACATCATATACTTGCTATTCATTTTTAAAAACATATATTATTCAAATTATCAACTTGAACATAGCTCAACTGATTAAGACATGTAGGTTCAAATTAGGAAGAATGAGTGATTCGTTTCCTTGTAGATCATGACCTTACCACTCGGTCTCCAAGGACCTCGGTTGCACTGTGGGTTCTCATTGGACACAGGTTAACTATAGGAAGTATGGTTCTAAAAGTGATTATGATTAGCTAATTTAGGCTCAACTTCTCACTTTACGTGAGCTCACCTAATGGTCGAGATGGATTTGAACAAAAACTCTCTAAAATGTCGAGAATCTAAGAGTTGTCTCCTAAAATTTTAATTGGGTGTGTGAGATCTCATATCGATTAGAGAGAAGAACGGAGCATTCCTTGTAAAGGTGTGAAAATCTCTCCCTAGTAGCGGTGGGCTTGGACTGTTACAAATAATATCAGAGCTAGACATTGGGCAATGTGCAAGCGAGGACGTTGGCTCCCAAGGAGGGTGGATTGTTAGATCCCACATCGGTTGGAGAGGGAAACGAAGCATTCATTATAAGGGTATGAAAACCTCTCCCTAGTAGACGTGTTTTAAAACCGTGAGACTGACAACGATACATAATGAGGCAAAATGGACAATATCTACTAGTAGTGGGCTTAGGCTGTTACAAATGGTATTAGAGTCAGACACCAGGTAGTGTGCTAGCGAGGACGCTGAACTTCTAAAGGGGATGGATTACGAGATCCCACGTCGGTTGAAGAGGAAAACAAAGCATTCGAGTTTGAAAACCTCTCCCTAGTAGACGCGTTTTAAAATCGTGAGACTGACAACAATACCCAACGAGCCAAAACGAACAATATCTACTAGCGGTGGACTTGGATTGTTGTTATCGGGTGTGAATGAGTTGATATATTATAATGTTTTGAAGTATGTAGTGCAATCATATTATAAAATAATAAAAAGGGATCCATAAGTCATATGATTTGAGAATGACCCTCTTAATAAGCCCTCTTACCTTCTCACTTCCTTCCTCTATTTAAGCCTTTCTCAACCTCCTTCCCTCACTCCAAATCAAACTCTCTTCTTCTTCTTCTCCTTCTCCAATTTTCTCTCTCTTAAAAAACCAATCTCTCTCTCTCTCTCTAACGAGGAACAATGGAGACCAATTGTGTTCCTAACGATGAACCCTTTTTGTTCTCTCAACGCAGCGTTTGGGTTAACGGTCCGGTGATCGTCGGCGCCGGACCGGCGGGGCTGGCGACGGCGGCTTGTTTGAGAGAACAAGGCGTTCCATTTGTAGTGATTGAACGAGCCGATTGCATAGCTTCGTTATGGCAAAAACGGACTTACGATCGGCTAAGGCTTCATCTTCCAAAGCAATTTTGTCAGCTCCCTCGGCTTCCATTTCCTCAAGAATTCCCAGAATACCCTTCCAAGAAACAATTCATTCAATATCTTGAATCCTACACACACAAATTCGAAATTAAGCCACGGTTTAACGAAACCGTTCAATCGGCTCGGTTCGATCAGACCGGTGGGCTTTGGCGTGTCAAAACAGAGTCAAGTTCCGGTGAGGTTGAGTACGTTTGTCAGTGGCTTGTTGTTGCCACCGGCGAGAATGCTGAGTGTGTCATGCCGGAAATTGAAGGTCTTAATGAATTTTCCGGCGAGGTTTTGCATGTTTCCGATTATAAATCCGGCGAGAGGTTTAAAGGGAAGAATGTTCTTGTCGTCGGATGTGGGAATTCCGGCATGGAAGTTTCGTTAGACCTTTGCAATCATGAAGCTTCTCCATCAATGGTGGTTCGGAGCTCGGTAAGAATCTCTAACGATATTTGTGGAACATATTTTATCTTATAACTGCTTTTGTACTTTCCATTCCACTTATGTTTCTCATTTATTCTGTTTTTAGTATTTTTAAGCTCGGATTTCAAATGGGTTTTTCTTCTAATTTGATTTTGTATTACAATTTTCGTATTTTTAAGCTCGGATTTCAAATGGGTTTTTGTTCGAATTTGATTTTGTATTACAATTATCGTATTTTTAAGCTCGGATTTCAAATGGGTTTTTCTTCGAATTTGATTTGGTATTACAATTTTCTTATTTTTAAGCTCGGATTTCGAATGGGTTTTTGTTCGAATTTGATTTTGGTATTATAATTTTATAGGTTCATGTTTTGCCGAGGGAAGTTCTTGGGAAATCTACGTTCGAATTGGCTGTTTTATTGATGAAATGGCTGCCGCTATGGCTGGTGGACAAATTGATGTTGATTTTGGCATGGTTAGTGCTTGGGAGCATAGAGAAATATGGGCTAAAACGGCCATTAATGGGGCCATTGGAGCTCAAGAACACGACAGGAAAAACCCCTGTTTTGGACATTGGAGCACTTAACAAAATCAGATCCGGAGATATTAAGGTTGTTCCAGGGATTAAAAGGTTCAACAGAACGGAAGTCGAGTTCATCAATGGCGAAAAAATGAGCATTGATTCAGTACTTTTGGCGACTGGATATAGAAGCAACGTGCCGTTTTGGCTTCAGGTGAGAAAGATTGAAACATTGGAATCTCCTTCATTTGTATAATCCTATGTTGTTAGTTGTTTTTGTGTTCGAGATCTCGGAGAGGAAAACGAAACATTCCTTATGAAGATGTGGAAATCTCTCCCTAAGGCGATATGCTAGCGAGAACGCTGGCCACCAAGAAGGTGGATCGTGAGATCCTACATCAGTTGGAGAGAGAACGAAACATTCCTTATAAGTGTGTGAAAACCTCTCCCTATTTTAAAAACCTTGTTTTAAAAACCTTGAGGGGAAATTCGAGAAGGAAAGAGGACAATATCTGCTAGTGGGCTTTTACAAACGATATTAGAGCCAAACACCGAGTGGTGTGCTAGCAACTGGCTCTAAAGAGGTGGATTGTGAGATTCTCCCTACTAGATACATTTTAAAAACTTTGAAGGGAAAGTCGAAAAGAAAAGCCCAAAAAAGACAATATCTGCTAGTGGGCCGTTACAAACACTGAGCGGTGAGCATGTTAAGCCTTCAAGGGATGGATTGTGAGATCTCACATCTGTTGGAGAGGGAAACGAGCATTTCTTATAAGGATGTGGAAACCTCTTCCTTTCCTAACAAACATGTTTTAAAACCGTGAGACTAACGTCAGACACTTTTGTGTTTCAAAATCTAACGTTTGTTTCGGGATTGTTTCGTTTCAGGAAAGGGAATTCTTTGGCAAAAATGGGTTCCCAAGAACACCATTCCCAAATGGATGGAAAGGAAAATCTGGGCTTTATGCTGTTGGGTTCACAAGGAGAGGGCTATCAGGAGTAGCCTCAGACGCCATTAAAATTGCCCAAGACATAGGCAGTGTTTGGAGAGAGGAAACAAAGCAGCAAAAGAAGAAGAACCCAATTGCTTCCTTAACAAGATGCATTTCACAATTCTAAACACAAAAACCCTAATCTCCATTGTTCATTCTTTTGCTGTAAATTCCAAATTCCACTGTAAAAAAACAAAGGATTAGAGATAAATATAGACAGTAAAAAGGATGAAAAAAAAGCCCAAGTTTTGACTTGTTTTTTTTTGGGCATTTTTTTTTTTTGTTGAAATATATATATATATATATATATATATATATATATATTATATTAATAAATTTCATTTCATTAATCTAATCAAAAAACCACACAGATTCATGTTTATTTTTTGTTGGCTCACTTGCTGCTGTCTCCCCCATTGAGCTACTTTGTTGGGGTGTCATTGTTTCATTCAACAGTTCCTTAAATAGAGCTTCTACACTTCAATGGATGGTCATGATCAATTAGGTCTTAAACTAAAAAAAAAAGCTCTTTTTCTTTTCTCTCTCCTCTCATTTTCAAGGTGAGAGGAGCGACGTGCCGATACGTCATTGGACGATCGGGTCGGGTCGAGAAGCCCCACGAGATTCAATGTTCTCAGATTGCCAAGTTGCTCACAGGCTTCTATCAAAGGGTATCAGTTGATAGAGGTAGGACCATGGATAAATCAAGTGGAACTTAACTTCACAACCATTCTCTCTCTCTCTCTCTCTCTCTCAACTTTAACTCTAGTTACTTTGAGTTTGACCATTTTGACTCGAAAGACGGGGAAAATTACGAGTAATACTTGATTGCTAGCTAGGCTACAACTCAAT
Organism: Cucurbita pepo subsp. pepo; assembly: GCF_057944985.1. Lineage (NCBI taxonomy): Eukaryota > Viridiplantae > Streptophyta > Magnoliopsida > Cucurbitales > Cucurbitaceae > Cucurbita > Cucurbita pepo. The sequence continues at coordinate 1,866,797 of NC_141812.1, forward strand.
CGCTGTCACGTAACAAACTGTGGTTGAAATAGTAAGCTGAACGGTAAGAAATGAGTGCAGTTCAATTAGCAAACATGAGACATTGTATTTGATAATTTTGTAATGTTAGATATAGATTTGAAAATTGAGTCTCGTAATCAGTTTTATCATATATTTAAGAGGATAAACTTGTCTATAATATCGTGACAGTATGCTCAATAAGAACAGTAAAATTTCATTGTAAACAAAAATTGAAAACTTGGGTATAGTTCACAAGGCACTGACTCGAACAGGGTGTCCAAAAAAATTGAAAACTTGGGTATAGTTCACAAGGCATCGGCTCGAACGGGATGTCGAACTTGAATTGAAGACATTCATTGTATTAAACTAACATGAAAACCAACTACACCATGACAACAATTGACTACTGAAATTTATAAACTTTCAATGACTCAAATATTTTTGAGTTAGGCAAGCACATGTGAGACGGACTAGAAGGACAGCTTAATTTCGTGAACAATCCAAGTGTATAAGAGAAAAATGTGTCATTGAACAGTGTTTATGATCGTTAGCGTGATCGTAATCAAGATTTTATCATATCGAAAACTATAGGATAAATTGTGGGTGTCACAATCATGAACATCATGAACATTGCTATGAAAATATAGTATAGTACGTGTATAATACATACAAAATAGGAAGGTCATTTTACAACAATGAAATGATTTTGATATAGGAAATGATGTCATGTAGTAGATAGAGAACAGTTGGACCATTTATTATGCAAAAACATGACATTATGAGCTATAACTCCCATCGTTACATCGAAGATTAGAGTCGAGTCTATCTTCTTCTCTAGAAGTTGAGGGGTATTTTTGGAATTCTGGTTACCACCACACGAGTTTCATTTACTATTAACGATGAATTTTGTAGATCTAACTCTTTGCTCACCCGAGCTCAACTTGTAGAGGTGTAGATCTGAATCTGTAACCTTTGATTTCTTCACGAAGAGATTAGAAACTAAGCATGGAAGAACCTAGCTGAATCGGATCAAGAGTCGTAACTAAGTCTAGTTGACATTTTTTGTGAGATCCCACGTTGGTTGGAGAGAGGAATGAAGCACTGTTATAAGAGTGTGAAAACCTCTTCCTAAAAAGACGCGTTTTAAAAATCGTGAGGCGGATGATGATACGTGATAGCCAAAGTGGACAATATTTGCTAGTAGTAGGCTTGGGCTATTACAAATGGTATTAGAGCCAAACGCTAGGTGGTGCGCTAGCGAGGATATTGCGCCCCTAAGGGGGGTGGATTGTGAGATCTCACCTCGGTTGGAGAGGGAACGAAACATTCTTATAAGGGTGTGGAAACCTTTCTCTAAAAAGACCATTTTCAAAACCATGAGCCTGACGATGATACATAACGGGCCAAAACAGACAATATCTGATGGGTTTGGGCTAGTACATTCTTTTACTCGCCTCTGCCCCTTGCAATAAGGGCAACCCGTACATGTTTTTTCCTTTCGTTTAGCGAAATAGCCTATTAACTTTCCCGGTCATAGCTTTTCCGACCTATTAGCTTTTGAAAGGGAGAGAGAAATATGATGAACTTAGACAAGAAAACAATTTCACATAAAATAATGTAAAGTGCATTTGTTTGTCATATGCAATTAAATTTGGGCATTGCATTGCTTGAGAGTATCAAAAAGCCCACAAATAGAAACTACATGGCATGGCCTTGTTTGTCTCCTACACACTTATTCTTTAGAACAGCCCACATGAACGCTTGACTTAATGTAACGGTTTTTAAGCATTTGAAAAGTCGTTCTAAACATTTCGAACATAATATTTTTTATCCTTAAATTTTGAGTGTAGTTTCCATCTGGTCCCTAGATTTCTTCATTTTACACATCTAGCCTTTATGAGTTTTTACGGTATTTGCTTTCCGTCATTGGTGTTAGCTTTCACTCGAGTGACGAAAAATTAATGAAAAATAAGATGTAAAAGGGTAAAATTTTGAGATCATAGGACAAAATGGAACTAAACTTGAAGTTCAAGGAGTAAAAGTGTAATATTTCAAGACTAAAAGGGGCCAAATTGAAATTATACTAAAAGTTCAGGGTCTAAAATGCAAATTTTCATTCGAAAACGGACAAACGAAAATATGGGTTTTGAAGATAGTGACCGATATTCTCTCTTTTTTGGTTTTCTCACCCTAATAACTCAAAGTTTAGTGAGTAAAAGAGTAATATCTCAAAATTAGAAGAGACCGAATTGAAATTATATTAAAAGTTTAGGGATCAAAAATGCAAATTTTCATCTGAAAATGGAAAAACAAAAATATGGGTTTTGAAGATAGTGACCCATATTCTCTCTTTTTTGGTTTTCCCACCCCACTAACTCAAAGTTCGGTGAGTAAAAGAGTAATATTTCAAGACTAGAAGAAACCGAATAGAAATTATACTAAAAGTTCAGGGACCAAATATGTAATTTTTCATCTGAAAACGAGAAAACGAAAATATGGTTTTGAAGATAGTGACCCATATTCTCTCTTTTTTTCGTTTTCTCACCCCACTAACTCAAAGTTTCGTGCGTAAAAGAGTTATATTACAAGACTAGAAGAAACCGAAAAGAAATTATACTAAAAGTTCAGGGACCAAAAATGTTATTTTTCATCCGAAAACAAGAAAACGAAAATATGGGTTTTGAAGACAGTGACTCATGTTCTCTCTATTTTGATTTTCCATCCTATTAACTAAAAAATTCAGTGAGTAAAAAAGTAATATTTCAAGACTAGAAGATATTGAATAGAAATTATACTAAAAGTTCAGGGACTAAAGATGCAAATTTTCATCCGAAAACGAAAAAACGAAAATATGGGTTTTGAAGATGACGATCCATGTTCTCTCTTTTGGTTTCCCCACCCGAGTAACTCAAAGTTCGACGAGTAAAAGAGTAATATTTGAAGACTAAAAGAGACCCATTAGAAATTATATTAAAGTTCAGGGACTAAAGATGTAATTTTTCGATTCAAGGACTGAAGATGTAATTTTTCAACCGAAAACGAAAACGAAAATATGGGTTTTTGTAGATAGTGACCCTTAGGTTTCCCCACCCCCACATTCTCAAGTTCTCCAAGCATTATCTACTTGAAGAAAGACTTAGTGCAGAGAAAAGGCATAACTACAACACGTGGGATACTCAATAATCTTGAATGAAATAACCCTATCAAAAGGGCCCAAATTGTAGTGCCTTCACAAACCATTGAAGATGCAACTTCAGATAATTGTTCCTTCACATGTTATCTGTCTGCTATTCTTGCACCTCTATCTATCTTTGGATGAATATTATCTTTTCAATATAATATATAGTAGCAGTTCAAGCTTACTGTTAACCGATGTTGTCCTCTTTGAGCTTTTTATTTCAAACTTCTCTTCAAGATTTTAAAACGCGTCTACTAGGGGAGAAGTTTTCACGCCCTTATAAGGAATACTTCATTCCCCTCTCCAACCAATATGAGACAATCTTACAATCTACCTCTCTCGAAGGCCCATCGTCCTCACTAGTACACCACTCGTTCCCTTCTCCAACCAATGTGAGATCTTACAATCCACCTCCCTCCAAGACCCAACGTGCTTACTGGTATACCGCTCAGTGTCTGACTCTGATACTATTTGTAATAGTTCATCTCACCATTAGTCGATACTGTCTTCTCTAGGTTTTCCATTCTGGGTTTTCCCTCAATGTTTTAAAACTGGGAGAGGTTTCCACACCCTTGTAAAGAATGATTCATTCCCTTCTCCTACCAATGTGAGATCTTACCGTCCACCTCCCTTCGGTATCTAGCATCCTCATTGGCACACCACTCGGTGTCTGACTCTGATATCATTTGTAATAGTTCAAGCTCACCACTAGCAGATATTGTCCTCTCTAGGTTTTCCATTCTGGGCTTTCCCTCAATGTTTTAAAACAGGGAGAGGGTTCCACACCCTTGTAAAGAATGGTTCATTCCCCTCTCCGACTAATGTGAGATCTTACTATCCACCTCCCTTCGGGATCCAGCGTCCTCATTGGCACACCGCTCGGTGTCTGGCTCTGATACCATTTGTAACAGTTCAAGCTCACCGCTAACAAATAGGTTTTCCATTCTGGGCTGTCCCCCAATGTTTTAAAACGTGTTTACTAGGGAGAGGTTCCACACCCTTATAAAGAATGGTTCATTTTCCTCTCCAACCAACGTGGGACCTCACATGATATGATCTTAGTCTTTCCTTGCTTGATTTATACTTTATAATAAACAAGATATGATTCAAGTATAATCATGGAGTATCTATCTTTTCAATCCATTAAGCTACTCCAAAAGGGTACAGTTTTGTTGGTAGGAGTCTTGGATTTGTTTACCTAACACTTGCTTTCTTCATCAAATCATTGGTTTCTTCCTTAGTTCACCATGTTTTTTCTATTGCACTCACAAATCCTTTCATTAGAGCCTTAAACCCTTGTGGGTTTTAGGTAAGTTGATCCATCTCCTCTCCTAGAGATGTTAAACACAACCTCTTTAAACTACGGTCACCGTCGAGATTATTTCAAACGATATCTATGGTTTCGTTGTCTTAACACGTCAATAGTCCCAGTTTCTTATCCATTAAAGTCGAAAACTTCTTAGCTGAACTGCTCCATCTTACCCATTAAAAGGGTGTTAGGAAGTGTTCGTCGGGCTTGAGATTTTGACATAATAAGAGTATAAAGATATAGAAGGTCTCATTGTTCCTAACCTATCACTCGTCCAATTTTTTGGTCGCTTAACTTTATTGGAGTCGACTTCAGTGGTGGGTTATGACGGTCTTCACAATTATGACATAGGAATATAGAGATATGTAGAGGGTTCGTGTCCTAGCATATCACGGTTCTCAATTTTTATCATTCAACTTTATTGGAGTTGACTTAGGTGGTGGGTTTGTTCATTTACCCAATATATTCTCGGGGTGGATTTAGTTGATGGGTTCTTAAGTTTCCTCAATTTTGACGTACAATTATAAAGATATATAAAATGTCTCGTATCCTAACATATCACTCTCTGTTCCACTTTATTGGGGTCGAGTGAGGTGGGTTTGTACACCTTCTCGACTATGACATATCAGTAGAAAGGTATAGAAAGTGGAGTTGTCCAACCACATCACTCATCCCAATTGCTTATCATTCAACACTTTGTCGGGAATCGACATAGGTGTCGGGTTTGTCCATTTTTCTCAATTTCAACGTAAACGAACATAAAGATATAGAAGATCTCGTTGTCCTAACGCAATACTACCCGTCATAGAAGGTATAAAGTGACCATCAAAACTTTTCATGCATAAAGAGAATTGAAAAGGATGAAACAAGGAAGTTCATGCTTAATTGGGCAAATGATTCTGATAATCTGAAAATGACAAACCCAAAAAGAAAAAGAAAAAGAAAAAAGTAATGTCTACGAATGGGATCACCCACATGTGATAAAGATGGAATTTTTGACCCATATTATATTCTGACAGACAAACTCAAAACCCCTTCAGGCAGCTCTGCAGCATGTTTGGTTGTCAGCCTGTTCTTTTGTTTTTTTCTTGTCCAAAACCGGACATAGTTGTCTCAAGTTGAATTATCAGGTTTCACTTGACAAAATAAAACCAAAAAGCCCTAGCTAGGGTTATGATTATTACGATTCCCGAACAGTGCTAGAGCTGTTCGGTGGGATCATACTCGTTCTAATGCACTGGATCCCATTAAAATTTTGGAGTTAAAGCTCTGAGATCCCATATCGGTCAGAGTGTGGAAACCTCTCCCTACCAGACGCGTTTTAAATCCGTTGACAAAATAACACCAAAAAACCCTAGCTAGGGTTATGATTATTTCGATTCTTGAACAATTCTAGAGCTGTTTGGTGTGATCATAACCATTCTAATGCACTGAATTCCATTAAAATTTTGTCGTTAAGCTGTGAGATCCCACATCAGTTGGAGAGGTGAACGAAATATTTATGATAAGGGTGTGGAAACCTCTTCCTACTAGACACGTTTTAAAACTGTGAGGCTGATGACGATACGTAACGGGCTAAAACGGACAATATATGCTAACGGTGGGTTTGGTTGTTACATACGCAGGCTTGGACGAGAGTAGCATTAAGTTCAGGAACACATTTACAAAAACAGTATCCGGCTAACTAAACCCTAAATTTTGCAAAACAAACTGATGGGGGCATTGTTTTTTTTTTTTTCTTCGTTAAAAATTCTATTGTTTATGCTCTCATTAAAAATTTGAAGTTAAGTGGTAAGATCTCACTTCGGTTGGAGAAGGGAACAAAACATTAGTTATAATAGTATGAAAACCTCTTACTACCAAACGACGCATTCTAAACCATGAGGCTGATAACGATATGTAACGGGCTAAAGCGGATGATATCTGCAGCATGTAAACATTCATTGTGATATGTTTTTGAGATGTTCTTGATCTATCGCTTTTTTAAAGTCAACTTCTTTTGTTTGGATTCGAACGGATCGGACGAGAAATTATTTGACAAGTCAGCTATGACGAGTCGATTGGTTTATATCTAGGGATGTACAACAAAAAAAAACCATAAACGTATCTTGAAGTTATATCTGTTGGTGGATGAAAGTCCCACGTCGGCTAATTTAGGGAATGATCATGGGTTTATAACCAAATAATATTATCTCCATTGGAACGAGGCTTTTGGAGAAGCCCAAAACAAAGCATGAGAGCTTATGCTCAAAGTAATATCATACCATTGTGGAGAGTCGTGTTCGTCTAACATGGTATCAGAGTGTCATGCCTAAACTTAGTCATGCCAATAGAATCCTCAAATGTAAAACAAAAGACTCCATACAAAGAACTCCAAAAGAAAAGGAGTCAAAGCTCCTCGAAGGCATAGTAAAAGATGACTAAGATTCGAAAATAAAAAGAGTCGAGCCTCGATTAAGGGGAGGTGTTGGTGAGCGTGGAAGTCCCACATGAACTAATTTAGGGAATGATCATGGGTTTATAACACTATCTCCATTGGTATAAGGCCATTGTGGAGAGTCGTATTCGTCTAACAATATCAATATCTATTGTTTATTAGGGATCGTGGGTATACGTGTCACGGGTATTATAAGATGACTTTATTGAATAATTTTTAAAGGGAAGGAAACGAAATGGTCATATTTAGTTACAATGTTTGTTTATACATTGTAAAGTCATAAGATTTCTTTTTTCGATAACGAGCGTACATTATGACTTGTCGTGAACCAAATTTTTAAATTTGAGACATAAATTAGTCGTGAGATTGAAAATATGTTAAGCTTTATCGACCATACCCGTACCCCTATTTACAATTTGCTCTTAAATGAAATTTGAATTTTCAACCTTTCGATGGAGGATACCTACTATAACCTATATATATATATATATATATATATATATATATATATATATATATATATATATATATATTTTACCATCAACTCAATAACCCTCCTAAACATTGATGGGCTGGGCCGTATTGCTCAGTTGGGCCTAAAAGGCTTTAGCGTTTAATGGGCTTAGGTTTACATCAGTTAACAATGATCCAAACCCTAAACGAATTGGATTTGGGCCTTTCCTTTTTAAAATCTGGCCCACCATTTCATTTGATGACAAAAGTCGGCCCACTAGTATTTTACGGAAAATATTTGGGTAGAAAAGTCGCGTAATTTGCGCGCGGAAGTTCATCGTTCTTTAAAACTGAAATCGCTCTGACGAGAAGTTTGATGATTTTAGGGCTCGAAGTTAATGGCGGCTCACGATGCTGTAAGATGACACAGGTATGTTTCGGTGATTTTCTTATAGGGAAACCTCATATTATCCTAATTACTTTAAGCTAATATCGTTCATTAAACTAAGGATCGTTATCGGTCAGTCTCATAATCAGAAGTATCAGATTCTTTTTGTTCGCCGATTAGATTGGATTAGGTGTTTTTGTTGATCGATTCGATTCGTATATTCAATTTACCTCTTGTTTTATGCACGATGATCAGATGATTCAAAGAATATATCTCGATATTTTTATTTCAGATTTTGTACGAGTTGCTACAGTCTTCTTTTTACTTGATTTCAGAATTTCGAGGATGATTTCGTGTAAGCAGTGGTTTATGCTGATGCGTGAACCGAGTATCTTCTGAACAAAATTTATCGGTATGTATTTTGATGAACCTTTTAGTTTTACTGAGTTGAACTTGTGAATCAATTTATTAAATAACCATACAACGAACTTGTTCTTGTCTGGATTCCATACTTCTAATATCTTTCATTTTTAAGTATTATAATTATAGTGATGTGTTCTTTATTTAATGAATACTATGTCTTGTTACAGATTTTCCTAATTCATAAAATAATATACATTCAAGAATCAAGTTTGCCTCCCCTGGCATGCTATTTTTTTTTTTTTTTTTTAATTAATCTAATCAAATTTTTAGGAGATTATGTTCATTAGTTTGGTTTCTTACTGTTTCTTAGTAGTCTTCATTTCATGCAGGCCTAAGTTATTCTATTTGTTTATTTGTTTTTGGTCGTTACTTCACTGCAATGTACTCTGTTTAGTTTATACATTATGATATTTCTGGAATCATAGGTTTTTTTAAGTAAAATAAATGTTATCTAAGAGAAAATTCAATGAATAAAATAGATAAACAAATTTTTATATTAAATTGTTAATAATTAGTGGTTATAGGGCATGAACATCAATAGCAGTAATACTAGTTAAGGAATGAAAAAATAGCATTGCAATATTATAGTTAGATTTAGTGAGAATACTAGTTAAGGAATGAAAAAATAGCATTGCAATATTATAGTTAGATTTAGTGAGAATGAAGTAGTCACTTTTTTGTTATCCAAATACATCTTTTAAGGTATGTTTACTACAGAGAAGGTTAGGAATCACGACTCTCCACAATAGTATGATATTATCCACTTTGAGCATAAACTCTCATGGCTTTGCTTTGGGCTTCCCCAACAGGCCTCATACCAATCGAGATGTATTTCTTACGTATAAACCCATGATCATTCCCTAAATTAGGGACTCCCTCCCATAAACCCATGATCATTCCCTAAATTAGGGACTCCCTCCCATAAACCCATGATCATTCCCTAAATTAGGGACTCCCTCCCATAAACCCATGATCATTCCCTAAATTAGGGACTCCCTCCCAACAATTCTCAACAATCCTTCCCTCGAACATACCATAGAGTCTCTCCTAAGGCCTATAAACAACCGAATTTTGCTTTTTACTAAACCAAGAAACTAATGAACTACCAAGAAATTGACAAGTACTGACAAGTTTCACTAGTACTTTTACGATCAAGTAAGCTTTCGATAAAATTTGCATGAGAATATCCTACTGATTTAAACTCAACATTTCTAGGATATCACAATCCTAAATCAATAGTTTCAAACAAATATTTAAATATCCTTTTAACAAATTGAAACTTAGCACAAATACATACACTAAACATAATATCGGGTCTACTAGCACTTAAATAAAGTAGAGATCCAATCATATCTCAATAAGATTTAATATCAACATATTTACCTTTTTCATCTTTGTCAAGCTACGTGCTCATGGTAGTTTTTGCAATCTTGCGTTCTTCAGCCTTTTAAGTAAATCTTTAGTGTATTTCTCTTGATTGTTAAAGATACCATTTTTGAGTTGTTTGATTTGAAGGCGAAGAAAGAAACTAAAGCACTTCCATCTACTATCTCAAACTCATTATGCATACATTTAGAAAATTGTTCAACTAAAAAAGGAAGTAGATCTAAATATGATATTATTTACCTATATTTGCACTAATAACCTATCATTTTTTTTAATTTTAATAAAAAGAGTAGTGTTGAGTTTACCCATTTTCAAATCATTCCCAATAAGAAAATTACTAAGTTTATCGTACCAACCAAGCTCTACGAGCTTGTTTTGAGCCATAATGAGCATTTTTCAACTTGATTTATGATGATACCATTCTTGAGTTGAAAAAGTCATGTCTATTTTTCAACTTGATTTATGATGATACCATCCTTGAGTTGAAAAAGTCATGTCTATGGTATATGATAGACTGGGTAATTTTCTTACCGGGAATGATTTTAAAATAGGTAAACTCGACACTGCTCTTTTTATTAAGATTAAAGAAAATGAGATGTTATTAGTGCAAGTATATGAAGATGATATCATATTTGGTTTTACTGATCTTCTTTATGTGAAGAATTTTTTAAATATATGCATGAGTTTGAGACGAGTATGATGGGAGAGTTTAGTTTCTTTGTTGGACTTCAAATCAAACATCTCAAGTATGGTATCATCGTAAATCGAGAGAAATACACACTAAAGATTTAATCAAAAGGTTCAACTTCGATGTAGGTAAATGTGTGGATATTAAATTTTATCGAGGTATGATTGGATCTGGATCTCCTATTTTATTTAACCGCTAGTAAACCCGATATTATGTTTGGTGTATGATGTCTTCGTGTTAGGTTTCAATTTTGTCCTAAGGAATCTCATTTACATGTTAAATGAATATTTAAATATTTGCTTGTAACTATTGATCTAAGATGGTTGTATACTAGAAATGTTGAGTTTAAATTAGTAGGATATTTTTATGTGAATTTTGCGGAAAGCTTACTTGATCGTAAAAGTGGAATGTCATTTATTAGTTTCTTGGTTTAGTTAGAAGCAAAATTCGGTTGTCTTATCTAATACGAATGCAGAATATATTTCGATTGCTAATTCGGTTGTCATTCATTAGTTTTTTGTGATTTTGGATTAAAATTTGATAGTGCGCCTATATTTTGTGATAACACTAGTGCTTATCTACTACGAAAGCGGAATATATTTTGGTTGCTAGTTGTGCTCAAATTTTTTTTGGATGAAACAAAGTTTTTGTGATTTTTTATTAAAATTTGATAGTATGTATTTTGTGATAACACTATGCTTATCTACTACGGAAGCGGAATATATTTCGGTTGCTAGTTTGTGCTCAAATTCTTTGGATGAAAGAAAATATTTGTGATTTTGGATTAAAAATTGATGGTGTTCCTATGCTTTGTGATAACACTAGTCCTATTAATTTAACAAAGGGAGCGAGTGCAAAATGGACATTATTATTGATTTTGTAAAGCTCTAATAATCAATTAGCTTATATTTTTACAAGGAGTTGAATGAATTTACTTGAATGAATTTACTTGCTTATGATATATCTTGAATTTTATAATATTGTTTATAATTTTTTAAGACAAGTTCGTAGAGGGAGTTATTATGTCATTTTTAATTTATTATTTTTCAATTGTTTATTTTGATGATTTCAAAATTGGAAAAAATTGGATAAAATTAAAAAAAATGCTCTAAATTTGTTGTTTTATAATTTATGAATCATGTGATGGTTCCTAATTTATTGAGGCTAATATATGGGGGAGAATATGCTCTTGCGTTACTCCGTTGTTGTGATAGTTCATAATTTATTGAGACATTAATATAGGGGGAGAATATGCTCTTAAATAAATTTTAAGTATGAAATTTATGATATATTAGAATGCATCGATATTTTTATTTGGACATGTGTATTATTTTAGGTTTTTATGAATTTTTCTTGAAATGTTTATCTCATACAAATAGGTAGGTAGATGGATGGTTTATTGACTCTTAATATCAAATTAATTAATTTTAATTAATTGTTGGTTTGATGATAACAAACCTATCGTTAATTATTAATAATTATTATTAATAATTATCAGTGTTTTGAATTTGTCCATAATATAAAGTTGGGAATAACGATTTCAATACTTTCTTTTAATCACTCAAATCAAAGTTAAATTGAAGAACTTAAATGACGTGATGATGTTGTGGCAGCTAAATTGACATCATGGACTAATAGAACTTTGGAAAAGTAACAAATGGTAGAGTTATTAGTTATCTTTCAGAAATAGAAATGTATTTATACATCATATGTCATTTGAATTATAAAAAATAAAATTAAAAAAATTGTTATTCATGTTATTTTTATTAATATTATTATATTTATAATAAATTTTTAAATTTCTATCATTTTTGTATTATATTATTATAATTTAAAAAAAAATAATTTAATTTATTTTTAATATTTACTTTTAAATCTGTCGTTTCCTGTATTGAGTGAGATTTTCTCTTATAGAGAGATTTTTATTGTATTGTGAGGAAATTGTAAGGGATTAAATTGTATTCTAGTATTGTGATGTGTCCCTACCAAATTTAAATACTTGTACACTTTGATCTTTGAGTTTGCTTTTGAACTCTTGGTATAGCTTTGATCTTTGAGTCTCTTGAACTCTTGGTATAGCGCTTGGGCTCTGATCTAAAGACAGAGTCAAAAAAGTTTAGCGCTTGGGCTCTGATCTAAAGACAGTCAAAAAAGTTTAAAAGGCGCTTGGAGGGTGGAAGAGAGTCAAGAAAGTTTAAGAGGCATTTGGAGAGTGGAAGTTTAAGAGATATTTGGAGAGTGGAAGAGAGTCAAGAAAGTTTAAGAGGTGCTTAAAGAGTGGAGTAGGTCGCGTTTCACCAAACAACTATAAAATTGTATTATTTTCTAAGTTTTTTTTTATAACTGTTTATTGTTTTGACTGCAACTATTATATTGTATTAATTATCCTGAATTGGCATACCCGTTCTTCCTTTTCTTCCTTTTCTTGAATTGGCATGCCCATCCAACAACTCACTCTATTCTTGATTCTTTCGACGACCAATCTCATTTTCATTCCTTTTATGGTTCCGACATTTTTATGGAATCCATGAGAGATTGTGATGCTCGTCCTCTTTTCCAGTTCAATTAGGTTCAGACACTAAAATTGTGTAACTGAATTGAATTGGTAAATGAGAAAATGGGATGGAATAATGAACTATTTTAGAGATATTTTCGTTGAAGTTGGCTAAATGACGAATTCAAATGCCTTAAACAAGCTCTCTAGTAGCTGGTAGCTACTGAAATTCATGCTCCTATCTTGGCAACAAGTCAACAACGTAAGGTTTGTGCAATATTAGTTCTATTTTCTTAATGTGTTAATTCTTATAAGAAATTGACATTTTTACCTCTTAATTCATTATTTAACCACAAGTAATTTTCTTACATTTACTTAATTAGGATCATTTAAGTTCCGTAATTAATTATATTCCATCATTGTCATAATTAATTATGACCATTTAAGTGCCGTAATTCATCGTTGGTACTTTGTTACTTTACATCATCTGCCATTTTCTCTCCTTTAACCTTTCTATGTATATTTTTTTGGTTTCTCCCGACCTTCTTCCATGGTCCCAAACATCAAAAATTCTATCTTCGGTACATTTATATACAAAAGGGGAGACATAAAATAGAACCAACCCAAATTAATTGATAATTAAAAAAAATGTTATTTTGCTTAAGATATAATTAAATATTACATTCATTTGTTATATTTTTTATTTTAATTTTATAAATATTTTGACTAATTATTCTAGAAAAAATTTTAAAATAATTTAAATATGTAATTCCTTTAAAATATATATTGAAATTGAGGTGTTAGTCTTCAAAAAAAAAAAAAAAATAATAATAATAATAATAATAATAATTAATAATTTTTTTTTCTTTCATTCTTCAACCTTCGTCATCTGAGCTTTATGGTGCCGCAAATTCTGGGTATCGTGGCGCCATCGAGACCTTCCTTCGAAATTTGCTTCCATTGATAATCTGGGAAACTACCTTATATATCAACTGCCAGTATCTGGAGTGGTCAATCATGGTGGTTTCCATGGCAATCATTCCCTCCTGCAACAATTTTGGTCGACCTCCACATTGCTCTCGCACTCGCAGTCATAACGCTCGCAATCTCAAATTCTGCCGCCGTATCTGTTGCCATGTTCATCGGAATCGGGTCTCGTTTAATTTTGGCCCTAGTGTAGCAGATTCGCTTCGTTATCTTCAATACAGGAGACGGAATTTAGCTTCCGTCACTTGCTCGGCTTCTGATAAACCGGAAATCAGGTTTTTCTCTCTCTCTCTGTTATTATTGTAGTGTTTGGATGGAAATAGAACAACAGTTGCTGATTATTTTAATGTTGTTATGCTTTTTGTATCTCATTACTTGATTTTCGACCATAGCTTGATTTTCGTAGTTTTGCGTTATTTTGCGTTTGTTCATGAGACTGCTTTTGGATGGCGAAAATCGACGTAAATTTGTGGAAACTCAGAGGATCTTGCCTGACTTCTTATGTGAATTTTTTCATTTGTGTATTTCAATTGAGTATTTAAGATGGTGAGTTCTTCATACTTCATGCCTTGAGCCACAAAAGCTTGTCTGGTTTTCTCATATATGTTATCTGATCACAACTTGATTTGTATGCTCAAACCTATAGACAGCCAAGCTGTTTGATGTGATCAGCGTATAATGATTCCAAATTGAGCCAGAATGTCCTGTTTATGGACTAATTAAACTAAAAAAGTAACCCTTAGATTAACAACTGCATTGGAATGCTTAATTGGAAGAATAACTTATCCTAGTCTCCCTTCTAATTACTAACATTGGTGTTGACACTCTCGTTTGATAATCATTTAGTCTTCTGTTTTTGTTTTTTTTGAAAGTTGTGTTTGCTTTCTCACCCTACAATGATCTTCATCTTCCTTAAGGTAACATTTGAATTTTTAGCCTAATTCTAAAATGAAAATAACTTCTAAAATCTACTCTTTTTTAGTTAAAACTTGGTATGGATTTTAAAAATATTGTTAGAAAGTATTTGCCTGGATTGACTCCCCATAACATGGGAGAGCGCTTCTGAGACTTGGCGCTCGACTTTGTCCGAGAGAAAATTTGCGAACTCCTAATGGGTTTGTTGAATCTTGATTTTAATATGCCTATCGAGCAAGATTATCTATTCCCCATTGGGTTTCTATGTTTTTGACAGCCCATCTTTGTCTCGGTTGAGTTTTTCAGTGACATGTTTCGGTCCTCTTCCCCATTACTTGGAAAAAATGAGCCACCGATTCAGGTACAAGATACTATCATTACCGCTTGGACAATTAGACATCCAACCCGTAATCGCAACGACCCAATTGCAATTCAAATCCTGGATTTTCGAATCGAGAGATATCAAGAATTCTCACTATTTCTTAGATTCATGGACCCAATTGAGTAACAAAACAAAGAAGGTCATAGGTATAAATAGATTTTATAAGCTTAGTTTTCAAAAATAAAAAATCGAATGGTTATCAAATAAGACCTACGGTGTTTTTTTTTTTGGGGCGGAGGGTTGAGAGTTGAGTACGGAGCCTGGTTGTGTTCTAACCCAGTGTCTTTTTTTTCAGTACACCTGTTATTCAATCTGAAATGAGGCTTTGTGTAACAGTATCTGTTTTTTTTCTTAGTTCCACAGCCAAGATAAGAAGTGAAGTTCTGTCTCCATTTCGGTCTGTTCGGATGTTCTTTTATCTCACTTTCATTGCCAGTGGTACATTGGGAGGACTGATAGCAACCACTCAACTGCTTGCTGCATTGGCAAATTCATCAAGAGCTGAAAAAGTCCCTGATATTCTAAATGGACTTGGAATAGACTTCGGAGCCGTAGCCTTTTTCGCATTTCTTTACTTCAGAGAGAACAATGCAAAAAATGCTCAGTTGGCAAGGCTGTCAAGAGAAGAAAGCCTTTCCAATTTAAAGCTTCGAGTGGACCAAAACAAAGTTATTACCATCAGCACTCTGCGTGGGATCGCTCGTCTTGTAATTTGTGCTGGCCCCGAATCCTTTATCATGGAAGCTTTTAAAACAAGTGAACCTTTCACCGAACGACTTCTAGAACGAGGGGTATTAGTCATACCCTTTGCCACAGATGCTAGTTCACTGAATTTTGAGTTCGATGAACGTGAAGAGATGAAGGATATAACCACCAAAAGGAAAAGACTCTGGCGCTTGACTCCGGTATACATGTCTCAGTGGTCGGCGTAAGTAACTATAATTAACATATATTTTCACATTGCTCCCCTCCTCCTTCCTCCATGTGATTTGCCTTTTCTTGTGAACAATAGGTGGTTAGATGATCAAAAGAAGTTGGCTGGAGTCTCCTCTGATTCGCCTGTGTAAGTCATCCTCGTCGTTGAACTTCCATTTCAAATTGATTGATGAACTACAATGGTTGCCTCTTTAATTCTTAAACTGCCAGTCTAAGCTGTGCTGTGGTAGTAAATAAATACTGCTTTGGTCCCATTTTTGCTCTTATACTTTCGATATATCTTCATTTTGATTCTTGTACTTTCAAAATGTCCATTATGATTATTGTAATTTTAAAAAGTTACCATTTTGTTCCCTATTTGCAAAACTTAAACATAAGTTCTATACATGATAGAAATCCTTTAGTACAAGCTTATGGTTACATATTAAGAAATTGACTAAAAATGGATACAAAAATGGTTACTTTTGAAGTATAGGAACCAAAATGAACATTTTAAAAGTACATGAACCAAAAACTTTTCGGGTTTAATTTTGTAATGAAATATACTGTTTCGTTAACCATAATTCATGAGCTATCCAATTTGAAGTCCCCATAGTTGGATCTTATGTAAGCTGCACAGAGAAAAAACTTTTTTTTGCTGAATCCATGCCAAAGCTAGCTTACCTTGCAAAAGTTGATCAATTAATCTTTTTTTTTTTTTTTTTTTCTTATCTCCCATAGCTTGGTGTGTTAATATTTGTTCTTGCAGGTATTTATCTCTTCGAATGGATGGCCGTGTTCGTGGTAGTGGTGTTGGCTATCCTCCATGGAATGCTCTTGTTGCACAATTACCACCTGTGAAAGGATTATGGTCAGGTCTTCTAGATGGGATGGATGGCAGAGTTCTTTGAAGAAAAATACTAGCTCTTCTTCCAAGTTAGTGCTCTTTTCACACGCTTCCTGTTAGTTATTAGTAATTATTTTCACTTCATTTCATTTCATCTAAAATCAACTCACAATCACTTCAATAAGTAGGGAAAAAATAGAGGAAAACGAGAAGATGAAAAGTATTCGTATTAATGAAAAATCACCACGATCCATCTGATTACAACATTTCTCTCTATTATTATGTTAATCCGTGCATTTAAACGAATCTCATACACACACACGTGAAGATTATGCACTAATAGTTGTGAAACGAAATCTTAATGAATGATTTCACTTGATTCACTTACGAAGTTTAGTGCTTTTGTTACACAATTATTAATTTGGAGTCTTAAGTAATACAACCTCCAAAGTCTTGAGGTATAAATTGATCTTTTTTCCTATTTATTTGAAACTATAATCATGCAACCTCCAAAGTCCTATTAGTTGAACTACAGAATCTCTTATCACATATACATACATGTATGCATATATACATATATAAATATACGTACATATATATATACATATGTATGTATATAGATAAATATATACATATTACATACATATGCATACATATAGATATATATATGGAATCAACTGTTTTGAGAAATTAGGCCAATAATGTTGTCACTTCAGAAATTTTGGCCCTTTTTTGTATAATTCAACTGTTACAAAATTTCTTGCTCCAAATGGGAAAATTGTATTAGTTTGTTCTTGTTTTCAACTTTATGCTTAAACAGATATTTACGATGGAGTGGAGTAGGCGTTTTGTAATAATCTTTAAGCCATCCAGGATGTTGCCCTTGTGAAATCATCTCCAACACCATTGTCATGCTCGACTGCCTGAGAAATGGAACTGAATCTGATGACAGCAGAAATACAGGTCAGAGATTTACTTCTTACTTTTTGGGTGTTCTAACAACATAGGTCGAGAATATATATCTAAACCAGTTGAGCTATACTCAATTTGGCAAAGGTTTAACGTTCTTCGACATCATAACTTTTATATTGGATCTCGAATCCGATATTCTTTGTTATTAGTATTTGCTCCAGCTATTACATTGTGTGGATGCAAATCTGTTAATAGTTAGTTGAATATGTATTTAGATACACCCAGTATATGGTAATAAAGCGATTATACACTTTCATTCAATGTAAATAGCTATGTTTTCTTAGGAGTAATTTGGCGTTAGAGTGATTCATGTATGAGAGTTTCATTCCGTGTGTCTATTTAGTCTCTGACGTTTTTAGAAGTGTCTAATAATTTGTTTAGTATGTTACGAGGTCGTCCAATATAGAATTGTTTCAAATAAAACATGTTTAACTATAAAATGTGTACACTTTGTTTGGTATAGATAGGGACTTTCAATTCTTTTAGGTATTTCTTAACTATCTTATTCTAAAGATCCATCTCATTCAGACGTAGTCGGTAGTCTATGTTTATTCATGTATCCCAATTCGGGTGTCATAATAAAAATCAATCATCCACCGCTATAATTAAAAGTATAATTTTCATTTGATAGTCTTTTAGAAAGTTTGACGAAAATTAGGACCTGCAACAACATAACCGTAACTTATAACAAAAATTTGTATCGTCACAGTGTTCGAGATCTCAATTTTTATTCAACATTCTAATGAGTTTACTATCAATGGTAGTTTTAAAATACTTGCCAAAATTTCAACTAAATTCTTTTCTATAATTTAACTTAAGAAAACGTAAAATTTTTTGAAAAATGAACTTTTGAATACTAAGTTTCATAGTTGGATCATAAAGTAGGACCGATTGTACTCCAAAAGAGTAATTACAATAGCAAAACCTGTAATAAATGGGGCAGTAACTTGTAACAAAAATTTGGATCGTAACACAATTCTTGGTTATTGGCACATTGTTCCCGTTCTTGTGGCACGATTATTGATTATTGGCGCAGTGTTCCCGTTCTTGTGGCACGATTATTGGTTATTGGCACAATTTTCGTTCAACTTTCTAATAAATTTACCGTGAATGGTAATATATTTATGAATGGTAATATATTTATGAAAAGTAAAAAAAACGCAATTTCTTTTGAAAAAACTGAATTTTGAAGACCATGATTCATAATTGCGTTATAGGATAGGTTCCGTTGGATATTACCCCAAGAGGGTAAATACAATAGCAAAACGAAGAGCCGTATTAAGTTTTTCAACCGTAATCGAACGTTACAAATGAATTAGAATTAAGAAATCACTTCAAGTCCGACGGGCAGGGGGGCGGCGGAGGGTATAGGAGTCCACTCTCACTGACCAATTCTCTCTCTCTCTCTCTCTCTCTCTCTCTCTCTCTCTCCCTCTCTACCAGCTTGCAGTTGCAGAGGGCTTTAACGGGGGAGTTTCGGTGGTTTTGCGGTAGTTTTCCGACGGAATGTCACTTTCCGGCCATTTTCACGGCCCCAAATTGGTTCCATTTCTCTCTCTATCTCTTAGGTTACAATGCAGCTTCTTGTTCAAACTGTCAGAATCATGATTCTTTCACTTAGAAAAGCTGTGTGAAAATTGGCTCCATTTGTCGCTGTGTTCTGTATTTTTCTTTTGCTTTCTCGTCGATCTCGCTCTTTTAAGGCTCTGTTGTTCTTTGCTGCTAGTTGAATCTGATTTCACTCTCACTCTCGCCTTTTTCTTTCCATTTTTTTCTTTTGCTCAGGCAACTTTTGAAGCTAGATTCTTCCCTTTTTATCCTTTTTTTTCTCTTTTGCCCCTTTCTCCTTGTCGCTGCTCAGTCCGATTTTGAATCTGTAAAAAGTTGCTTTATTATCGGCTTTTGGTCACCTATTGGGCCTCTCTTTCTCTCAAGATTAGGGGTTCATTTCCTAATTTTGATTATCTGTTGATTCTTTTTTTTCTTATGGAATGTTTATCTTGTGGTTACCAGTTAATTCAATGTAGGTCCCCCGAGACATTGATTTTTTATTCTGGCCTGTTTTGCTCTTAGAATCCACCATCCACCATGAAATTCCATTGCTGTTTAACTCATTGGAGGTGACTGTTCTTGGTTAACTTCTCAGAAACAGATCCTCGATTTTGCAGCCAAAATATTCAGGTTGGGATACTTCCAACTCATATCTCATTTTTATGCAATTAAATGTTCTTGTTCTTTAATTCTCTGTCTGTGTATGACCATCCACCATGAAATGTTCTTGTTTCTGCATTACAACAACCAAGGGAGTAAAGGTATTGAGATGAATGGGATTCAGAGAAAAAAAGTTGGTAGTAATGAAAAGCCTTTCCCTGGCTGTCTGGGCAGAATGGTGAACCTCTTTGATCTGAGTACGGGTGTCTCCAGGAACAAGCTTCTTACTGATGCACCACATCGTGAAGGTGACCTCTATTTTCCTCTGGATACCATATTTTGTTCAAATTACTTAAGTTTATCTTATTAAACTTTTATTATTGTTTAACTATTGCTAGAATTTAATGGGTTCTCTTTGACTGAGTCGAATTTCCAATCTCGTCTCATCTATTCTATTTCCCCTTTCCCCTTGATTTGCAATTGTCTTTGGTAAGGTCAAAATACTCCAAGATTCAGGCCCAACGTAAATATGGAAAAAGAAGACTTTTTTTTCCTTTTGGACTTGAGGAGGGGAACAAAATTTTGATTCGTTGCTAGGCGACTTTGACCTGTTATCAATTGAAGCTATCGGCAATGTCGATTCACATGATTGGGCTATTATTAGTCTTGCTTTCTGATTGTGACCTTAAGTAGCTGTGCCTGTAGAGAGGAAGAGAAAGAAGGGAAGATAGTGGATTGAAGGGAGGAGAAATGAAAAGAATATATTTTTTTGTGGGGTGGGTTGGATTACCACCACTTTTTTCTGGATTACCTTAATTAAAACCTTAATAAAACCTAAAAAGATTAACCACCTGGGTCTTTTCTCCCTTAGGACCTCTAGACTAATCTTTTTCTCTCTATATTTCTCACAGGGGACATTGGCTGCTTTGTGTAAATCCCCTTCCTTAATTATTCATTTATTTGTTTCGATGGCGACTTCTTTTTAGTGAGCGTTATGTTTTCTTTGTGGGACCCACACATACAGATACTTCTTCTGGTGCTTATAGTGCTTGTTCATCATTTTGTTCTTTGATTGTGAACGGGATGACAGAGACGTGGCTATTTGGCAGGTTCTACTCTCCCAAGGAATCAGGCAAATGTGGCAGGGCTGTTTAATCACTCCACAAATCAGACTGAAGATAATCTGGTAAATGTTGTGCTCCCCTTGTCCTTATAAACACTTATCACAAAATCTAGTCATATAGAGATGGAGGTCCAGAATCAGATATCGATTTCTTTTTATGATTTTTTTTTGTCATCCACAACTCACTATCTTGGTACTTTGTATTTCGGTGGATTGATCAGACAGTGCCTGAATTTCAGAGAGCTTCTAAAAAGAGAGCAAATGGAACGCCTGTGAAGATGCTTATAGATCAAGATATGTCCGAAATGGAGTGTACGAAAAATCCACCCAATGTGGTTGCAAAGCTAATGGGGCTTGAAACTCTCCCTCAGAAGCTTCCTGGTTCATCTGTTCAAAGAAATAATGTAATAAGTTATCCGAAGGGTAGAAGTGCAAAGCATGGAATGCCAATAGAATGCAGGGAACGAAGTGACTTCTTAGAAGAGGGAATGAAATGTCAAGTCAATGAATATTCAGAGCAGAAAGAATATAAAGATGTTTATGAAATATGGCAGCGATCTCCACAGACAAATGATATTAGAGAAAAGCTGCCAAAGAAGGTAGTAGAAAGTGAAATTCTGGATGATAGAAAGATGGCTCTTGTTCGCCAGAAGTTTGTAGAAGCAAAATGTCTGGCAACAGATGAGAAACTGCGCCAATCCAAAGAATTTCAAGATGCTGTAGAAATCTTAAGTTCCAATAAGGATTTGCTTGTCAAGTTTCTGCAGGAGCCAAATTCTTTGTTTACTCAGCATCTGAATGAACTCCCGTCCATCCCTCCATCCCCCGAGACAAAGCGCATCACTGTTCTTAGACCTTCAAAGGTCTCTAGGGATGAAAGATTTACTGAATTTGAGAAAAAAGGCTGTAGACAATCAAGGCTACCAGTTCAGAGGGGTCAGTCAGCTATTTTAGACACTCCTACTCCAGGTATTAATAGAACTAATGAATATGCTGTAGCTGTTCAGCCAACAAGAATAGTGGTTTTGAAGCCTAGTCCTGGGAGGAATCATGATAATAAGCCTATAGTCTCATCACCTGGCTCATTGCCTTTCGATGAGGGATTTGAAGATGATGATGTGAAGGAATCAAGAAAATTTGCAAGGAATATTACTCAGAAAATGTGTGACAATCTTTTGGGTCGTCGAAGGGATGAAACTTTGCTTTCTTCCGTGTTTTCAAATGGTTATACTGGTGACGAAAGTTCATTTGAAAAATCTGAGAATGACTATGCAGTAGAAAATCTGAGTGATTTGGAAGTCATGTCTTCCTCTTCACGCCACTCTTGGGAATATGTTAACAGATATAGTAGCCCATATTCGTCCTCGTCATTCAGCCGGATGTCATGTTCTCCAGAGTCATCTGTGTGCAGAGAAGCTAAGAAGCGACTGTCGGAAAGATGGGCCATGATGACATCACATGGGAACTATCAAGAGCAAAGGCGTGTTAGGAGAAACTCGAGTACATTGGGTGAGATGCTTGCACTATCAGATGCAAAGAAATCAACAGTAACAGATAATGAAGTTAATGAACATGAAACAACAAGTGAGTTAGAACCCTGTTTTAATAGTGATGAAAATATTGAATGTCTAGATGATTCTCCCACAATGCTTGCACGGTCAAAATCTGGCCCGGGATCTTCTCCATTGTTTGGCATGCTTAATCTTGAAGCATCAGATCTTGAGACCATCAAAACAGATGATTCAAAGTCGCTAGCAAAGCAAAAGGGTGTTAAGTCATCACTTAATGAGGAAGTTTCAAGTTCGTTCTTTACCAGGAATAAGAAAACAAATAAAGAAAATTGTAGTGGATATCAACCAAAAGATGAACCCAAATCTTGTAGTGCTGAGACACTCTCATCCCTAGCTTTCGTTCATCACTCTCGAGGTTTGAGTAATGCTGCATCTCATTCTAATGATGGTGAAGGGTGCTCATCGAGCACTTCTTTCCTACATTTAACCAATATGGTTGCAAGAGGAGGTGAAGTTCATCGCGAGGTAAATCTTTCCTTCTGTGGTTGTAATAGTTGCATAATAATCTGTGTAATGCTAAATATCACAACATACATAATCATAGAAAGTTCTTCAAATTCAAATTCCATTCACATATCATTGGTAACTTGTTTATATGTTAAGCTGCAAAGTTCTTCAATGTTTTGATCTAACTTGTGACAAAATTGGGTTTTCTATGGGGAGTTGGAGTTGTATTAAGTGCCTGGCCGAATAACTCGAACGCAGTTGGCCTGTATCTGTTTCAGTAGTTTCATGAATATTTTTCTTTTCCAAATAAATCAAACCATTTGATTGTGATAGTAATTGAACAGGGTCGTTTGTTATGATTTGTAGGAGGGATTGTCTGTGAAAAGGCCTTTCATGACTGGAAATGTTGGTGAAAATCAGGAGCAGCCAAGTCCAATATCCGTTCTGGAAACACCATTTTTTGAAGATGACAACACACATATAGAATTCTCCAGCTATTTGAAGCCAAGGAATCAGGGTAATCAATCCCCCTCAAACTAAATAAATAATAAACGAACGGGAAAGAAGAAAAGAAACAAGGAACGAAATGCACACTTGTAGGCTAGAACTGAAGTTGTTTTGACTTGTCCATGTATTTATCTGCATCTCATATAAATCTTTAACTGAACAGAGTTCTGTATGCCATTCAAGAATAACCTCATCGACAAATCGCCACCGATAGAATCAATTGCTCGAAGTGTATATTGGGATGGTTCTTCTTCAGATTCATCTGCTCGTGCACTCAAATCTTCACCAGTTTCCACTTTTCTAGAGGAAGAACAAAACTGGCATTGCCTTGTGGAAGCCCTTCTTACATTGTCTGGCCTCAGTAGTGAAGTACAACAATGTGGCTTTCTGTTTACTAGATGGCATTCGCTTGTAAATCCACTAGATCCATCTCTAAGAGATAAATATGCCAATCTAAGCAGCCAAGAGCTGATGCTCGAGGCCAAGCGAAGGCAGCTGAGGTCAAGTAGGAAACTTGTGTTCGACTGTGTCAATGCTGCCTTGATGGATATAACATGTGAGGAACTCGACCACAGGCGAGCCAAATTATCGAGCAGGGCCCATGACAGCAGCTTTGCAGAGTGCACATCACTAACATTATTGGACTGTGTTATGGTAAAGCTGAAGGATTGGGTTTGTGGGGAATTTAGATGTGTTACAGGAGACATTGGGGACTGCGATGGCCTGGTGGTGGAAAGGGCAGTCAGGAAAGAAGTTGGGGGAAGACATTGGGATGAGCAGCTGAGGATGGAAATGGATAATTTGGGGAAGGAAGTAGAGAGAAGATTGCTGGAAGAGCTTTTGGAAGAGGCCGTAGTTGAATTGACAGGTAAAGTATGATCATAATTCATTAACTCTCTCACTTTTTGTATCTGATAATCAATAATGATGGTCCTCTGTTTTATGTTCTGTATGTTTAGCTAAGTTTGCCTACTTAACCTCTAATGTTTATTTTGTGAAAACCCATCAGGTATAATAGAAGCAAATGCTTTATTTTGATCATTCAACTTTTGTATTTGATTCATCCAGAGTTCTTATGAGTTCGTAACAAGATAGATATGAGTGGAGCAACATAGAATTTAATTGAGGGATAACTTGAGGGATAACATGCGATTCTGTAACCGTCTAAGTCCATCGGTAGCACATATTGTTTCTTTGAGCCTTTTTTTTTCGGGCTTCCCTTCAAGGTCTTTAAAGGAGGAATGTTTTGTTTCCCTCTCCAATCGATGTCAGTTCTCACAATCCACCCTTTTAGGGTCCAGCGTTCTCGCTGGTACTCATTCCCCTCTTCAAGCGATGTGGGATCTCACAATTTATCCTTTTTGGGGTTAAGCGTCCTTGCTAGCACACCGCCTGATGTTCACCCCCCTTTGAGGCTCCGACCTTGTTGGCACACTGCCCAGTGTCTGGCTCTGATACCATTTGGAACAACCCAATGTTGGCACACTGTCCAGTATCTGCCTCTGATACCATTTGTAACAACTCAAATCCATTACTAGCAGATATTGTCCTTTAACCCAATGTTGGCTTACCTTTCGGTGTCTGGCTCATATACCATGTCTTTTTTGGGTTTTTCCTCTACAGCAAGCACACTGCTAGTAGATATTGTAACAAGCACACAGCAAGTAGATAGTCTTTTTTTGGGTTTTCTCTTTGTAGCAAGCCCACTGCTAGTAGATATTATCTTTTTTTCTTTCGAGCTTCCCTGCAAGATTTTTTAAAAATGTTAGGTTTTGGGTCGATTAAAGAGAGGTTTCTACTCTTGTAAAGAATATTTTTTTTTTTTAGGGTGGGAGAGATTTTACAAAGAATATTTGGTTCCAAGGACATATCTCACGGATTCATATTTGGAATCTAGGGCTTTATGATAAGGGGTTCCAATGACAGTGGACTCATCATTCTTCACCCACTGAATTGAATTGAATGCTGTGGGACACTGTCTCCATCCATTTTGGGAGTCACTAAGCAGACACGTGATTGCCTAAAGTATTGACTCTCTTCCATGATAACAATAGTTAGGTTAAATTGTTAATGTGTATATATATATATATATATATATATATATATATATATATATATATAAACTTGATTAGCTGCAGCCTGTAACAGCCTTTCTAAATGCCCTTTCAGGTATATCTATTTCTCTGAGCAGTGTATACTATAAGGGAGCCGTGATAGTAATGACCCTTTAAACAAGGTTTCTACAAATAATCCATTAGATCAGACCTCACTCAGTTTACAAGATTAGAATGTTAAAATAGAACTCATTCAAATTCCTCAACTTTGATGATATGCTCATCTCATCACACACGCCATGACCTTCCCTTCTTTCACAAAGCTGATTGTAATCTATCCTATAAGACCAACCAAAATCAAAGCACACACGACATAGTGGAACAGTTCCGACCTTCGGTTGAAATAACACGATGTAGCAAAGAGAGAATCTGGTAACGTCGAGGTTCCTCTGATCTGCGCAAGGAAGGCTTTCTGTTTCGACTGCTTGAGTTTTCTCTTCGGTTTACGAGATTTGATTCGATGAATTGTATCTGTCACTGTTGTTCAATCCATACTGCAAATGAATAGGATGGAAACTACATTTAGTAACAGATTTTGTCTAATTTTTTATCTTCTTTCCCTTTCCTAAAAGAGATCAGTGCAAGAACACGATACCTTCTCTCTCATTCGAGCGCCCCAAAGGTCAAAATGAGCACCAGAAGCTTGATTTCCTGGTGGATTAAGCAATGGCTCCCGAGTTCTATCTCGAGCACCAATCTCCTCTTCTGTATCATACTCAGTTCTACGAGTTGAAACCATGGATCTCAGAATAATTGCTAGCAGTAGAGACAATGCCTGAGACATTGCATTAAAGAATCAAGTGAATGGTCATAACAAGTATAATCAAAACGTGCCTGAGAGAATACACTATATAAACTTCGAGTAAATCGCATAAACGAGCAGCATTTGCCACCATCAGAAGAAACACGAACCACCAGACAAATATAATCTGGTATCACTCAAATGAATATTAGATTGAACTTTGTCATTCGTTTAAGAAATACCGTTATTTTTTTAACCATTAGAGTAGAAATTCGTTAGAATGGTGAACAAAAATTGGAACCTAGAATGATACTCTAGTGATACCAAATAGAAATTGGGACCCAAAAACACCACCACGTCGTTCCATGTCCTTGCCACACGTAGTAATTTCCATCCAATATTCTATAAGATTTCTACTCATTGATGAAAGGTTAATGGCATGCAACTACCGAAAAATAGGAAGTCTTTAAAACAAAAGGCAAAGTCCAGAGGTATTTTCTACAATTTCGCCCGTTAACATTCTACCACGACATGGATTCAGAAACAAACGAAAGATTTACGATTAGTTTCAGTCTATTCTACCTGTGTTGAAATCACAATGATACCGATCCACTTGCATACATCGATGTTATCTTCAATGAATCGCCTAAGTTCCTCCAATTCACCAGTTGGGTCCAACGGAAGATCCTGCACCATTGTTTTCGAGTAAATACATATTGATAGAACAAGTAAATTTGCTTTCAAGTGCAGAACAATACCTTTTCCCACCGGCGATCGATGCCAATAAATGCCACCAAAGCCACTTCAACGAGAATAAATAGCATCATAAGCATGTTATACTAGCATTGCTAGGTTAAGGGAAAGAGATGCTAAATAGAAATGATGAGATCCCACGTCGGTTGGGGAGGAGAACGAAACATCCTTTATAAGGGTGTGAAAACCTCTCCCTAGCAGACGCGTTTTAAAACCTTGAGGAGAAGTCCAAAAGGGAAAGCTCAAACAGGACAATATTTGCTAGCGGTGGGCTTGGGCCGTTACAAAAATGTTCACTCATCAAGAAACAAAGTTCTTCCCTTTCAGGAAAACAGTAAACACAAAGGATCAAGAGTTCCAAAAGTAGTTGAAATAAGGTGAAGAAGTGAACAATGGAAGAAAGTATATCCTCTTTCCTTGTCCATTTTGCTTGAATTAAGCCATTGGAATGCAACTCTTCAAACCATTTGTTAGGATCAGTATGTTCCACACGAACACATGCGTTCCTATATCAAGTTTCTATTGGTCTCAGGAATTGGACTATGTGGGGTATGATTTTCACTCGTATAACTCGAGAACAAAGATAAAGTCAGTTCCTATATCAAGTTTCTATTGGTCCTTGGGAATTCGACTACGTGGGGTATGATTTTCACTCGTATAACTCAAGAACAAAGATAACTTCAGTTCCTATATCAAGTTTCTATTGGTCCTTGGGAATTCGACTACGTGGGGTATGATTTTCACTCGTATAACTCAAGAACAAAGATAACTTCAGTTCCTATAGCAAGTTTCTATTGGTCCTTGGGAATTCGACTACGTGGGGTATGATTTTCACTTGTATAACTCAAGAACAAAGATAACTTCAGTTCCTATATCAAGTTTCTATTGGTCCTTGGGAATTCGACTACGTGGGGTATGATTTTCACTCGTATAACTCAAGAACAAAGATAACTTCAGTTCCTATATCAAGTTTCTATTGGTCCTTGGGAATTCGACTACGTGGGGTATGATTTTCACTCGTATAACTCAAGAACAAAGATAACTTCAGTTCCTATAGCAAGTTTCTATTGGTCCTTGGGAATTCGACTACGTGGGGTATGATTTTCACTCGTATAACTCAAGAACAAAGATAACTTCAGTTCCTATATCAAGTTTCTATTGGTCCTTGGGAATTCGACTACGTGGGGTATGATTTTCACTCGTATAACTCAAGAACAAAGATAACTTCAGTTCCTATAGCAAGTTTCTATTGGTCCTTGGGAATTCGACTACGTGGGGTATGATTTTCACTCGTATAACTCAAGAACAAAGATAACTTCAGTTCCTATATCAAGTTTCTATTGGTCCTTGGGAATTCGACTACGTGGGGTATGATTTTCACTCGTATAACTCAAGAACAAAGATAACTTCAGTTCCTATATCAAGTTTCTATTGGTCCTTGGGAATTCGACTACGTGGGGTATGATTTTCACTCGTATAACTCAAGAACAAAGATAACTTCAGTTCCTATAGCAAGTTTCTATTGGTCCTTGGGAATTCGACTACGTGGGGTATGATTTTCACTCGTATAACTCAAGAACAAAGATAACTTCAGTTCCTATATCAAGTTTCTATTGGTCCTTGGGAATTCGACTACGTGGGGTATGATTTTCACTCGTATAACTCAAGAACAAAGATAACTTCAGTTCCTATAGCAAGTTTCTATTGGTCCTTGGGAATTCGACTACGTGGGGTATGATTTTCACTCGTATAACTCAAGAACAAAGATAACTTCAGTTCCTATATCAAGTTTCTATTGGTCCTTGGGAATTCGACTACGTGGGGTATGATTTTCACTCGTATAACTCAAGAACAAAGATAAATTCAGTTCCTATATCAAGTATCTATTGGTCCTCGGGAATTCAACTACGTGGGGTATGATTTTCACTCCTATAACTCAGGAACAAAGATAAATTCAGCATCGAAGTATTTCGAATTCCCAAAACAGTAACTTTTCAGGGGAAAAAGGCAATATCTAGAACTGAAAAACAAGCTGTAATGAACTACAAATCATAGGATACGAAACAGAGGCAGCAGCCACTTATTGCTTCAGCTGCAATACAGCCAACTAAAGCAATACAACACAACAAGATGCCCAATCCCATGAATGAGTAGATGAACCTGCCAACCAAAGAGAAAACAACAATTCAACAATCTTATAAGCCTATTGAATCCAACACTTCACGACATAATTACCAATATGCAGCAATAATCATATGATAACTCACCATAAAAAGACTTGAGAACTACCAAATTAATTTACAGAAAGAGAATCAATCGGTAGAAGACTTCAGCAAAATCCATGTTTAGTTCACTTCTCAGGGAAGAGTCCCATCCATGGACAAATCCCCAACAACTAAGAGTAAAATTGCTGCCAGAGAAGCTTAAATTCCTCCAAACAATCGAACTAAATTTCAAACAGTATAAAATGCAATACGAAGTTGATTGATTGCAAAAAGTTCCCCAGTTCATAAATCTGCCCTAATTAAGAGTCGCAAGAAACACGAACGAATCGAAAATCTCACAGAAATTCCGGATAACAAATTCGAAGAAATCTCACCAAGGAGCTGGAAGCTTGAAGGCGTTCAAATCAATTTCTAATTCCGTATCGAAACCGGGAATCAAATCAGCAGCTAAATTGATTGGCATGATCCGATCGGCAACAGCGACGGATTCAGAACTTAAATAGAACGAAGCCGGAGAAGGAGCCAAAGCCGGTAAAGGAGACGGCGGAGGAGAAACAGGGAGATGGTGGTTCCAGCGATCAAGCATCCATGCCGAATAAACTATAATCGAAACCCCAACAAATGCCTGAAGAAAATTGAAGCATTTGATGATAAACGCAAGAGAAACATGACAGCAAGTGCGAGCCATTTCTGGTGGATCTTCAGCCTAAGAATTCAAACCCAAATCCAGATTCTCAGCGTTCCCTTCTTTTTGTTGATGGAAAGAAATGGAAATTTTCAGTGAAAAAGCAAAATAGAAAGGGATTTTGTAAAGGAAGAACAAGAAAAAGGATCGAAAGAGACAGAGTTGAAGGCAACAAATCGAAATCGTATGGCCTCCAAATCCCAAATCCCAAATCCCTTTGGATTCTGTATTCGAAATCGAAACGATCGATCGCGTGGAATCAAGGCTGTATTACTAAACTAAATCATTCAAGAACACTGAAATTTCCCTCTCTCTCCCATTTCGAATCCTTTTTTCTTTTTTAAATATCGAATCCCAAAAGATTATTGTTTTTTAAAATTCATTTATGAATTAAAGTAATATATATATATATATATATATATATATATATATATATATATATATATATATATATATATATTATATACAAATTACAAAGAAAAATAGATTTTATTTTCTAATTATTAGCATTTAGAATGGAGTGGGGGGCCCAAGAGATAGATGACTTCCTTATGTGGCCCATATAAATTTAAATGTATGGTTACAAATGTCCACTTAAAAAATATATATATTTATTTTATTTTTCGCACGACTTTGTTGCTTTGTCGGACCGTTGATGAGGTTTGACTTCGCCAACTGAACATAGCTTGTGCAGAATCCAAACTTGCTCGGTCACACTCCGTTCGTGCATACATGTTCAATCGTGTGCGACAAAATCATGTCGCATCTCATTGTTATCTCGGTTCCCAATAACATGATCCATGCATTGTGATGTCATCCCATGCCTCGAGAAATATTGACAATCTAGGCTTGCTCGACCATCTAGATTGTCTCGAGCATTGGACTCTTCTGTGTTCATGCTAAACCGCCTACGGTATATGTTCCAGATAGTGGGTGCATAATCCAACATCTGTCTTATGGACTGAGACGCAATACCGACACATTTGTGTTGTTCGGTATTGTCCTTGAAAGACCCTTTTCAAAGAAAGACGCTTGAGACACGAACCCATGTTGTGATACATGCATGTGCCACATGATAGCTCGCTTAGGCCTCAGGGACCAAGAGTGGTGGAAAGCCAACATGGTGCCTCCCCGTATAGTATATTTTGAATCATTTCCAATCCTTTTCAAGTAGACATCATTTTGACAGATAGACATAGGACAACACACACAGAAATTCTCTCCCTAGTTATGATTGAATGTGAATTTTCACTAGTACTATCCAACCAATTAAATTGACATCAGAAATTCTCTCCCTGATTATGATTGGATGTGGATTTTCATCCTCATTCTCTCTTCCATTTTCTGTCAGAAATTCTCTCCCTGCTTATGATTGGATGTGAATTTCACTAGTCCGATCCAATCAATTAAATTGACATCAGAAATTCTCTCGATTTTCATCCTCATTCTCTCTTCCATTTTCTGTCAGAAATTCTCTCCCTACTTATGATTGGATGTGGATTTTCACTAGTCCCATCCAATCAATTAAATTGACATAAGAAATTCTCTCTTTGATTATGATTGGATGTGGATCTCTACCTGATTATG
Organism: Cucurbita pepo subsp. pepo; assembly: GCF_057944985.1. NCBI lineage: Eukaryota > Viridiplantae > Streptophyta > Magnoliopsida > Cucurbitales > Cucurbitaceae > Cucurbita > Cucurbita pepo. The sequence continues at coordinate 1,898,476 of NC_141812.1, forward strand.
ATTGGATGTGGATTTTCATCCTCATTCTCTCTCCCATTTTCTATCACAAATTCTCTGGATGTGGATTTTCACTAGGTCCTACCCAATAATTAAATTGACATCAGAAATTCCTAATTATGATTGGATGTGGATCTCTCTCTAGTTATGATTGGAAGTGGTTTTTCATCCTCATTCTCTCTCCAATTTTCTGTCAGAAAAATTTTCATCCTCATTCCCTCTCCAATTTTGTGTCCGAAAAATCATTTAAAAAAAATTTCATCCTCCTCTCTCCCATTTTTTTGTCAGAAGATCATTGGAGGTGGATTTTCATTAGGTAGCATCCAACCAATTAAATTGACATCACAAATTCTCTCCCCCATTATTAATGGATGTGGATCTCTCCCTTGTTAGGATTAGATGTGGATTTTCATTCTCATTCTCTCTCCCATTTTTAATGTCAGAAATTCTCTCCCTGTTTAGGATTGGATGTGGATTTTCACTAGGTCCCATCCAAATTGACATTAGAAATTCCCTCCCCAATTATGATTGGATGTCGATCTCTCCTAGTTATGATTGGATGTCGATCTCTCCTAGTTATGATTGTATGTGGATTTTCATCCTCATTCTCTCTTCCATTTTCTGTCCGAAATTCTCTCCCTACTTATGATTGGATGTGGATTTTCACGGACCCAACAATTAAATTGACATAAAAAATTCTCTACCTGATTATGATTGATGTGCATCTCTCTCTGGTTATGATTTCCCTGATTATGAGATTATGATTGGATGTGCATCTCTCTCTGGTTATGATTGGATGTGGATTTTCACTGGGTCCGACCCAACAATTAAATTGACATAAAAAATTCTCTACCTGATTATAATTGGATGTGGATTTCTCTCTGGTTATGATTGGATGTGGATTTTCATCCCCATTCTCTCTCCTATTTTCTGTCAGAAATTCTCTCCCTCGTTATGATTGGATGTGGATTTTCACTAGGTCCGATCCAACCAATTAAATTGACATAAGACATTCTCTCCCGATTATGATTGGATGTGGATTTTCATCCTCATTCTCTCTCCCATTTTGTGTCAGAAATTCTCTCTATGTTCGGTTAGAATTCACCTGACAAATATCTTATTAGTGATTTACTAGAACATCTGAATGGTCAAAATTCACTTAACAATAAAAAAAAAGTAAAAGAGGAAAAGTAAAAAAAGAAATTAAAAATAAATAATAAAATAATAAACAACCGTTGAAATTCACCTGACAAATATCTAGTGATTTGCTAGAACCGTCAGAATTCATCTGACAATAGAAAAAGTAAAAAAGAAGGCAAAAGAGGAAAAATAAAAAAAGAAATTAAAATAAATAATAAAACAATATACATCCATCAAAAATTCACCTGATAAATATCTTACCAGATTTGTTAGAACATTTGAACCGGTCAAAATTCACTTGATAATAAATAAAAGTAAAAAAGAAAGTAAAAGAGGAAAAGTAAAAAATAGAAATTAAAAATAAATAATAAAATAATAAACATCTCAACTGTCAGAATTCACCTGACAAATATCTTACTCGTGATTTGTTAGACTAAAATACAGGGGAATATGATCATGATATTGTAGGTGCTGGCGATGGGATGAAATCAACCAACGGATCCTGTCTTTTCACTGACAAATATCTCAGTGAATTTTTTATTTTTTAAATAAAAAAATAAAAAAGAAAATTAAAAGAGGAAGAAAAAAATATTAAAAATAAATAATAATAATAATAACTTTGCACGTGCAGACATCTCAACAGTAAAAATTCACCATCACTAACAAATATAGTATTAGTGATTTGCTAGACGAAAATACAAGTAAAGTAATATGATCATGATATCGTAGGTGCTCGTGATGGGATGAAATCAGCGAACTGATCCGGTCTTTTCAAGTATGAATAGAACGATCTAAAAGGGTTTACAACCCATTTTTCCATATTCGAAATAGGTTTTCAAGAACACCATTTCGTTGGTGGCAAACCAAGGACAGTGCCCTGTGTATTCAGTAGTTTGAGGCTTCGTATCGTGCTAGAATTATTCAATATATAGTTTCGTGTAAAAAAGGTCCATTCATGTTTGCACTCGTTTTTCATTATGAACTCGTGATAATAAGAATATGCGATATAAAATTGCTCGGTATTAAAATGTATGAACAAAATCGACCAATTGCCCAAACCGGAACACAATATTTTCATCATCATTCTCTCTCTCATTTTCTGTCAGAAATTCTCTCTCCCTGGTTATGATTGGATGTGGATTTTCAGTATGTCCGATCCATCCGACCAATTAAATTAACATCAGAAATTCTCTCCCTGAATATGATTGGATGCGGATCTCTCCCTGGTTATTGGTTATGATTGAATGTGGATTTTCATCCTCATTCTCTCTCCCATTTTCTGTCAGAAATTCTGTCCTTGTTATGATTGGATGTGGATTTTCACTACTCCCTGCTATGATTGATGTGGATTTTCACTAGGTCAGATCCAACCAATTAAATTGACATCAGAAATTCTATCCGTGATTATGATTTGGATGTGGATCTCTCCTTGGTTATGATTGGTTGTGGATTTTCATCCTCATTCTCTCTCCCTCATTCTCTCTCCCATTTTCTATCAGAAATTCTCTCCTAAGTTATGATTGGATGTGGATTTTCACTAGTCTGATCCAATTAATTAAATTGACATCAGAAATTCTCTCCCTGATTATGATTGGATGTGGATCTGTTATGATTGGACGTGTATTTTCATCCTCATTCTCTCTTCCATCTTCTGTTAGAAATTCTCTCTCTCTCTCTCGTTGTGATTGGATGTGGATTTTCACTCGTCCCATCCAATCAATTAAATTGACATCAGAAATTCTCTCTCGTATTATGATTGGATGTGGATTTTCATCCTCATTCACTCTCCCATTTTCTATCAGAAATTCTCTCCCGGCTTATGATTGGATGTGGATGTTCACTAGGTCCCATCCAACCAATTAAATTGACATCAGAAATTACCTCCCGATTATGATTGGATGTGGATCTCTTCTGGGTATGATTGGATGTGGATTTTCATCCTCATTCTCTCTCCCATTTATTTATTTATTTATTTATTTGTCAGAAATTATCTCCGTGTTTATGATTGGATGTGGATTTTCACTAGGTCCTATCCAACCAATTAAATTGACATAAAAAATTCTCTCTCTAATTATGATTGGATTTGGATCTCTCTCTGGTTATGATTGGATGTGGATTTTCATCCTCATTCTCTCTCCCATTTTCTGTCATAAATTCTCCCCCTGATTATGATTGGATGATTGGATGTGGATTTTCATGTGGATTTTCATCCTCATTCTCTCTCCCATTTTCTGTCAGAAGTGTCCTCATTCTCTCTCCCATTTTCTATCAGAAATTCTCTCCCTGTTATGATTGGATGTGGATTTTCACTACTTCCTGCTATGATTGATGTGGATTTTTACTAGGTCCAATCCAACCAATTAAATTGACATCAGAAATTCTATCACTGAGATTTTCATCCTCATTCTCTCTCCCATTTTCTGTCAGAAATTGCTCCTAGTTAGGATTGGAGGTGGATTTTCACTAGGTACTATCCAACCAATTAAATTGACATCAGAAATTCTCACTCATTATGATTGGATGTGGATCTCTCCCTGGTTAGGATTGGATGTGGATTTTCATCCTCACTCCCTCTCCTATTTTCGCTAAGAAATTCTCTCCCTGGTTAGGATTGGATGTGGATTTTCATCCTCACTCCCTCTCCCATTTTCAGTCAGAAATTCTCTCCCTCGTAATGATTGGATGTGGATTTTCACTAGGTTCCATCCACTCCCATTTTCGGTCAGAAATTCTCTCCCTCGTTATGATTGGATGTGGATTTTCACTAGGTTCCATCCAACAAATTAAATTGACATCCTCGACTCCCTCTTTTGGTATCTCTAATTCGTTAAATTATTGTCCATTAAATAACCCAGCCACGTGGATGATTAGTGGGTCCCACTCACCAACGTGGAGCTCACTTTTTGTTTCTTAACTGGCCAACATGGCATGATCCTAACGTGCCAGGTTTGCACGATTTCCAAAGCCACATTGTTTTTAGTATCTACTCTTGATTTCATTACACTTATCTAATCTAATCTCGCGATCTGAGCCGTTCATAAATTCACATCTTCCAACTGTAATTTACTCCAGATGCCGTGGATAATCTGAAAAAATGATAAGGCTTTTAATTAATAATAATAAAATAAGGGTCATACCATGATGCTACTATATTGGGAGACATTGCATCTGTAGCTTTATTGTTAAATTTTATTATCTATACAATCAGATAATAATTTTAACGGTTAAATTAATAAAAATATTATTAAAATTTACATTTTTTTATTTATAAAATATTTTTAATTTTTTTAAAAAATCAATAATATCTTTCGGTTTCCGATGTTTATATATTTAGATCTCTACCACAATTTTGTATCGTCCACTATTACTATAATAATTTTGGTTCAAGCACCACAAAAGAATTTAAACGGTTCGTGTCGGGATTCCCTACTTTCATAGTGAGGTTTGATCCGGTGTTCAAACCTATCACTTCGGCCATTACTACCTGAAGAACATGTTTTATATCAGAGTGTATATATATATCCTTTCTCATTTTCATTACTATATTAAAAAAAAAAAAAAAAAATTAGTTAATTTCGAGACTCTAATGATAATACATACTACTGAACTATATTGATTTATTATGATTTTTTTAATAATTTTTTTTAATAAAAATTATATTAAAATATGAATATCTTAAAATAACTATTTTTAAAATTATAATAAACATGAAAAATTACTCGAGGGAACTCGATTCCCACTGGGAATCTATATCCCTATCCTCTCAAAAAAATAAACTAGAGATTTAACGGAGATAGAGAATGAAATAGGTGACAGACTTCCCGTCAATGACAAAATGTTATTCTTTAAATAGAAAAGTAAAAAAGAAATCAAAAGAGAAAAAGTAAAAAAAAAAAAAATAATAATAATAATAAAATAATAACTTTGCAGACATCTGAACATCTGAGTCAGAATTCACCTGACAATAAAAAAAAGTAAAAAAAAAATCAAAAGAGAAAAAGTAAAAAAATAAATTAAAAATAAATAATAAAATAATCACTTTGCAAAGCATCTGAACCATTAGAATTCACTGACAATAAAAAAAAAGTAAAAAGAAAGTAAAAGAAGAAAAGTAAAAAGGAAATTAAAAAAAATAATAAAATAATAAACAATTGAACCGTGAGAATTCACCCAACAAATATCTTACTAGTGATTTGAAAGAACATCATAATTAACAATAATAAAAAAAATAAAAAAATAAAGTAAAGGAGGAAAAGTTAAAAAAAAAATTAAAAATATATAATAAAATAATAATCATATCAGAGCTTTGTAGACATCTGAATCAGAATTCACCCGATAATAAAAAAAGTAAAAAAGTAATCAAGAGAGAAAAAGTAAAAAAATAAATTAAAAATAAATAATAAAATAATAACTTTGCAGAGCATCTGAACCATTAGAATTCACCCGACAATAAAAAAAAAAGTAAAAAGAAAGTAACAGAGGAGAAGTAAAAAAAGAAATTAAAAAATAATAAAATAATAAACAATTGAACCGTCAGAATTCACCCAACAAATATCTAGATTTGAAAGAACATCATAATTCACGACAATAAAAAAATAAAAAAGAAAGTAAAAGAGGAAAAGTAAAAAAAATAATAAACATCTGAACAGTCAAAATTTACCTGACAATAAAAAAAAAGTAAAAAAAAGAAAGTAAAAGAGAAAAAGTAAAAAAATAATAAAATAATAAACATCTAAACCATTAGAACATTTGCTAGAACATTTGAACTTCAAAATAAGTAAAAAAAGAAAGTAAAAGAGAAAAAATTAAAAATAAATAATAAAACAATAAACATCTGAACAGTCAAAATTCACCTGACAAATATACTAGCGATTTGCTAGAACGAATAAGTAAAAAAAGAAAGTAAAAAGGAAAAATTAAAAGAATAAATAATAAAATAATAAACATTCGAACAGTCGGAATTCACCTGACAAATATCTTACTAGTGATTTGCAAGAAATTAAAAATAAATAATAAAATAATAAACATTTAAACCATCAGAATTCACCTGACAAATATCTTATTAGTGATTTGCTAGAACATGTGAACCATCAGAATTCACCTGACAATAAAAAAGTAAAAAAGAATTCACTTGACAAATATCTTACTAGTGATTTACTAGAACGTTGAACCGTCATAACAAGTAAAAAAAGAAAGTAAAAAAGAAAAAGTAAAAACAGAAATTAAAAATAAATAATAAAATAATAAACCGCTGAACAATCAGAATTCACGGACAAATATCTTACTAGTGATTTGATAGAACATGTGAATCGTGACAATAAATAAGTAAAAAAAAAAAAAAAAAAAGTAGAAGAGGAAAAGTAAAAAAAGAAATTAAAAATAAATAATAAAATAATATACATTAAAAAAAAGTAGAAGAGGAAAAGTAAAAAAAGAAATTAAAAATAAATAATAAAATAATATACATTAATCCACCTAACAAATATATTACTAGTGATTTACTAGAACATCTGAACCGTCAGAATTAAAAAAAAGAAAGTAAGAGAGAAAAAGTAAAAAAAAGAAATTAAAAAGAAATAACAAAATAATAAACATCTGTCAGAATTCACTTGACAAATATCTTACGAGTGATTTGATAGACATGTGAACCGTGACAATAAGTAAAAAAAGAAAGTAGAAGAGGAAAAGTAAAAAAAGAAATTAAAAAGAAATAATAAAATAATATACACTTAACCGTCAGAATCCATCTAACAAATATCTTGATTTGCTAGAACATCTAAACTGTCACAATAAGTAAAAATAGAAAGTAAAAAAGGAAAAGTAAAAAAAGAAATTAAAAAGAAATAATAAAATAATAAACATCTAAGTCAAGATTCCACATGATAAATATCTTACTAGTAATTTGCTAGAACATGTGAACCGTGAGAATAAGTAAAAAAGAAAGTATAAGAGGAAAAGTAAAAAAAGAAATTAAACAGAAATAATAAAATAATAAGCATCTAAACAGTCAGTCAGAATTCACCTGACAATAAAAAAAAGTAAAAAGAAAGTAAAAGAGGAAAAATTTAAAAAAGAAATTAAAAATAAATAATAAAATAACATCTGAACGGTCAGAATTCACCTGACAAATATTTTATCAGTGATTTACTAGAACATCTGAACGGTCAGAATTCACTCAACAATAATAATAAAAAAAAAGTAAAAGAGAAAAAGTAAAAGAAATTAAAAATAAATAATAAAATAATAAATAATCGTTTACAAATATCTAGTGATTGGTTAGAACAGTCAGAATTCATCTATAATAGAAAAAGTAAAAAAGAAAGTAAAAGAGTAAAAATAAAAATAGAAATTAAAAATAAATAATAAAATAATATACATCCGTCAAAATTCACTGACAAATATCTTATCAGTGATTTGTTAGAACATTTGAACCGTCAAAATTCACTTGACAATAAAAAATAAAAAAAGTAAAAAAGAAAGTAAAAAGAGGAAAAGTAAAAAATAGAAATTAAAAATAAATAATAAAATAATAAACATCTTAACCGTCAAAATTCACCTGACAAATATCTTACCCCTGATTTGTTAAACTAAAATATAGGGGAATATGATCATGATATTGTAGGTGCTGGCTATGGGATGAAATCAACCCACGGATCCTGATCCTGTCTTTTCACTGAAAATGTCTTTTCACTGACAAATATCTCCAGTGAGTTTTTTATTTTTTAAATAAAAAAATAAAAAAAGAAAATTAAGAGAGGAACAAAAAAAATATTAAAAATAAATAATAATAATAATAACTTTGCAGATGCAGACATCTCAACAGTAAAAAATTCACCATCACTAACAAATAGCGTACTAGTGATTTGCTAGACGAAAATACAAGTAATATGATCATGATATCGTAGGTGCTTGTGATGGGATAGGATCAGCGAACTGATTCGGTCTTTTCAAGTATGAATAGAACGATCTAAAAGGGTTTACAACCCATTTTTCCATATTCGAAATAGGTTTTCAAGAACACCGTTTCGTTGGTGGCAAACCAAGGACAGTGCCCTATGTATTCAGTAGTTTGAGGCTTCGTGTCGTGCTAGAATTATTCAATATATAGTTTCGTGTAAAAAGGTCCATTCATGTTTGCACTCGTTTTTCATTATGAACTCGTGATAATAAGAATATGCGATATTAAATTGCTCGGTATTAAAATGTATGAACAAAATCGACCAATTGCCCAAACCCGAATACAATATTTGGAATACTTAGCCCTTAAGAAAGAACACGAAATATGCTTATTATAATTTTTTTTTGGAAATTGCCAATAAACTCAATATTTTGATGCTATATCAAATATCTATTTCATTATTTAAAAAATTATTATTTCGGATGCAAGTGGACTTATATAATTTATAAACAACGTTATCACAATTACAAAAAATATATATATAATAATTAAACGTCGTTTCAATAAATTCAGTATTATTTTATGGTAATAAAATCAATACTTTAAATTACTCATAATGTGGATATAATAAATAATTATATTCCTAACGGACAAATAAAAATATATAATTTAAATAATAATTAAAAAATAATAAATCCCTTAAAGTTTAAAAAATTAATATAACCCGTCAATATTTTGTTTAAAAATACTCTTAAAATTTAAAATAATTCATTAATATCCTTTATTTTTTTTAAAAAAATAACAATAATCCCTTAATTTTATAAAAAAAAATTATTATCATAGACGAAAACTGTCAACAATTTTTTTATTTTTTTAATGTAATTTTTGAAATTTTGTAAGTATTTATTTTTGAATTTTTTTAAAAAGTTCTAAAAACTAACTTTTGAAAGTTAAATTATTATATTTTTTTTAAAAAAGTTTGATATTTTTTAAAAAAGTGTGAAACTAATAATAGGATATTTTAATTTTTTAAAAAAAGTTTTAAGGATATTATTAAAACGATATTTTTGAGATAAGGTATAAATTGAAACGTATATTTAATAATTAAAATATTTTTTTAATAAAAAAATAACGGTCAGGTTATTTAGAGACCTGACTGTCTAGAACTTTTCAGACTAAAAGTATTTTAGGTCATTAAAAAATTGAAATTAGGGGTATATTCAAATTGGATTAAGTTGGTGACCCGATCAACGTAATTATAGTTCACAACCTTTTATTTTCGGGCTAAGTTATCGGGTTTCTTTTAAGAATTATTTTAAAACTTAAATATCAAACATTCACAAGTGATAATGCATCACTAATATCAGTTATAAACGTTAAATATTCTTAATCTTTATAATAATCTTACAAGTATGGTAGAATAGAGTAAGATTGGATTGTAAACCTATTTACGAGTTGGTCGGGTTGACCCGACCAAAAAAATGTCAACTTCCACGAACCAACTTGAAATTTTGTTGTTCGGTGTGCTCGTTACTTATTTAGCTCGACAAGCAAGTATGTAATTTTATAGTTTTCTAAAAATTTAACCAGGCACGACGTACCATTTGAATCGGCGAACAACCGAACTCTTGGGACCTTCGTCAACTTCAGGATGTGATGAGTTGACATCGAGGTGCCAAACGACTCCGTCGATAAGAGCTCTTGAGAGTCATCAGCTTGTTATCTCCGACGTGTCTTTGATTCGTTGAGTGAGAGCTCTTCTACACAGAACTCTCGGATCACTATGGCCAACTTTCGTCTCTATTCATGACTCTCCCGATTGCCTATATTAGGAGTCTTCATCTGTACACGTATTTTCCCATACATTTTTATTTTTTTGCATAATAAAATATTGTCCCCACCAATAATTATCCTCTGCCTCTCTCTCTTTCTAGGTCCACGTGCACCCGCTGTTGGTCCCGTTTAATTCCCACATCACTTATTTACTTCGTCGTGGACCATCCATACTCCACTTCATTTAATTGCACCGTGCTCTGCGAATCACCCGAACAGCTAGAAAATTATGGATAAATCAGCCCTTTCACCGACAATACATAAACACCGTACTTGAAGGATTGTGTTGGATTAAGGTTCTTTTCGGTTTGTGCCGGATCATGATTCTAACCCTTAATAATTCCAACATTTCCGTGCGATATGGTCTGGTTATTTATTCCTCGTTTTTAAGAGTGAAGACTACCGCACTATAATGATCTATATCCAGAATTTGATTCCTGATAATCCCGACATTTTCTTGCAACATGGTCAGGTTACTTATTTCTCGTTTCAAACAGTGAAGATTGCAATACTATAATGACCCATATTTAGAATTCGGCACTTGATGACCCCGCCATTGATCGGGTTACATATTTCTCGCTTCTAAGACTGAAAGCTACAATACTATAACTATTCATGTTCAAAATTCGGATCAGGATACGACATGATCAAGTTACTTATTTTTCGCTTCTAAGAGTGAAGAATATAACTACAGACCAACAAAAGTCATTTCAGACATTGAGTTTTTATGATTGAGCCGACTTTCAATTCTTATAAGGTTTTTTCAATAGAGGACTTCGTTTTTGAATCAGTCGCTAACATCAAGCTGATTTGTCCTCCATGCAACAAGTGGGTGCATGATTTTTGAACTTGCCCTTCCTCTTCGACACTAATGTCGCCTTTATCCTTCGTAAGACTATCTACGGAGCGGATTAGGTCGTTACAATTAGTTCCATGTATCCCATGTCTAGTTCTGATACCATTTGTAACAATCCAAGCGCACTACTCGCAGATATTGTTCTTTTTGGACTTTGAATTATGAGATTCCACATCGATTAGAGAGAGAAACGAGTGTCAGCAAAGACACTAGGCTTGGAAGAGGGTGAATTGTGAGATCTCATGTTTGTTGGATGAAAGTCCCACATCGGCTAATTTAAGAAATGATTATGAGTTTATAATTAAGTAATACTATCTCCATTGATACGAGACATTTTGGGGAGCATAAAAACTTGGTGACGTGCCATTAGCCCATAATGATAATAAGTAAATGATAATATTTTAAAACATTGAAATAATTTATTTATTTTTGTTTAAAAAGAAAAATGCTCTTCGGGAAAGAGAGTACATTGATTTGGGCGCATAACTGTCAAAACCCCAACTCGTCCTTTTCCGTTCTCTTTATTCAGCACAGAAGAGAGAGAGGGAGGGGAGGAGAGAGAGAGCTTATCCCGGAGAGAGACGGCAGCGAAGAGCTTTCACATTCACACGACAAGCAAAGTTTTGCAGGCAAAAGGCCCAACCAGAGCTCTGGTTAGTGGTTTCTGCGTTTATCTTACCATTAGAGCAGTTTGTAAGCAACTATGAGCAACCATGAAAGACAACAAACAATTTGAACGGCCATGGAAAAACGGCAGTACGTTTGGGAAACAGACGAAATAAGAACTTTCTCGAGAGTAATTTGTAGAGAGAGTTCAAGGACTTGGGAGGCCTTTTATTGATTCTGGAATTTGTTTTGATGCGGTTTCAGAGCGTCAGAAGACGTAATTAACTGTTGAACGGATTCGACTTCTTGTTGATTCAGGAATTTGGTTTTGTTGTTTTCTGGAAGTCGTCAGTAATTACTTGAGTTGTCTAGAAAAGAGGATGAATCACTGCGTTCCTGATTTCGAGAGGGACGAAGATTTCTCGCTTTCTAATTCTTCCGTGCAATTGCGCTTCAAAACATCTTCCATGTGAGTGTTTGTTTGTTTCTTTATTTCTTTATTGTTTCTCGATTCGAGATTAGTTTGATGGATGCGAGGCCGGATACTTTAAAAACAGGTCAGACGGCGAGGTTATGGAACTTCTTTGGCAGAACGGGCAGGTGATTATGCAAAATCAGAACCAGAAATCTAGAACGAAATCCCCACCTTCAACAACCGCCGAGCAAATTACGAGTGGAGATAATCAACCTTTGCAACAAGATGAACCACCGCAGCTTTTCATGCAGGAAGACGAAATGATTTCGTGGCTTCATTATCCTCTTGTCGATGATTCTACCTTGGAGAATAGCTTCTGCAATGAACTCCTCTATCATTCGGATCCTCAGAGTATTGAGCAAAACGATGGCGTTTCTTCTCAAATTCGTACTAGTCATGGCGTGGAGTTTCAGCCGTTAACGACGACGGCGACTTCAACGATGGCTGCTCGGCCGCCAATACCACCAATGAGAAGAACGGAACCGGAAACAGAGGTAAATAATTTCGGACGCTTCTCGAGGTTCATACCTCCGGTCGAATCTCCTCCGTCGAATTCGAAGAGCATACTAAGAGAATCTCCGGTGGTTGGTTCGACTTCGAGCAACACAACGGTGTTGACGCTCGAATCTACGGATTCGGAATTACGGAGGACGGCTACGGCCGATGCATCAATCGGTGATTTAGCCTGCGCGGTTATGAGCGGTGGTGGAGTAGCGGCTACATCGACTGGTAATGGTGTAGGGCTGATGAAGATGATAGGTGGTGAAACAGAATCGATTCAAAGGACGATGAGTCTTGAGGACCGGAAGCGGAAAGGAAAAGAAATGGATGATTCCGACTACCAATGCTACAGCCCGGTGAGTCTTCCTACAAACTCGGTTAATCTGGCGTTATTGAACTTTTTTTTTTTTTTTTTCTTTTTGATTTTATGTCCCTTTCATTCCTTATTTTTCTTCTTTTGAGAGGATGTTTCCCATTGATTCTCATGATTGATAGAATATATTATATGATTACGGATAATGATTTCCACCATATACCTTATGAAAATTACCGGACCATATAGAACATATATATATATATATATATTGGTGTTTTTTGAAAGGATATTTGTAGCATTTAGCAGCATGATTAAGATGCATATCATCAATTTCTTTTAGAATTTCGTGTGTTGTTCAGCTGAAAAAAGAAAAGAGAAAAAAGAAAACAATGCTATCACTTTGTAAAATTTTAGATTAGATGAATTTTATATATTGAATCAGTAAAAAAACCCATATTAGTTTTTGGTATAAATTAACATATCAAATAAAACAAATACTAAGATTGCTGCATATATTAGAAGTTTTAGGGTGTTCATCTAGAAAAGTCCAAAATGTTTAGCTAAGATGGAAATGGTACGTTCCAGCTCAGAGGTTTGAATCTCCATACCCATTTATTGTTAACTAAGAATCTTACTTGTGGTCGTATTTAAGGAATAGCAATAATAGCAATGTCAGTAGAAATGAAAAAAATGACAATTTCTGGATCAGAGGTTATTCTTAATAGCTGTTGAAAGTTTCCTTTCAGAGGGTAGAGAGTTTGGTGGTTACTGGATTTTTTTAGGATGCAGAGTAATGATGCTGATGATAAAGCTCTAAGAATTTTTTTTTTTGTATTGAGGGATTGTTGTATATATTTTATTATACTCTTAGAATTAAAACCTGTGAAACTAGTCCAATTAGTTAAAAATATGTCCAGAAGAATTTTGCAAACAAATCCAATCCAATGATACTACTATTCTTAATTGAACAACTCAAGCCAATTGCTAATAGATATGGTTTTTTTGGACTTTTTCTTTTGGGCTTTCCCTCAAGATTTTTAAAACGTGTCTGTCGTTGGGGAGGCTGAGCCTCGAAGGGGTGGACATGAGACGGTGTGTCAGCAAGAACGCTGTGTCCCAAAAGGGGTGGATTGGGAGATCCCATATCGATTGGGGAGGAGAACGAAATATTGTTTACAAGGACATGAGAACCTCTCCCTAGCATACACATTTTTTAAAGGAAAATTTGAAGAGACAAATATCTCCTAGGGGTGAACTTCAGACTTTGTGAATGTAATAAATACATAGTTTTCAGAATTTATGTACATGCCGTTGCTGTGGCTCTGAAATATTGAACTATGAGTGGATTCTTGCGTGCTTCTTCTGCGCATATAAATTCGGATGCTCATGCTTGATGGGGGCTACTGCTTTGGTGCCACTTTCTAGCTTTTCAAGGCCTCATTAAAAGTGTTAACTTTATAAACATTTGCCAAAGGACGTTGAGTTCGAAGCTACTGATGTGAAGAAGCAAGCTCGTGGATCAACCTCTACAAAAAGATCTCGTGCTGCTGAGGTCCATAATCTCTCTGAGCGAGTGAGTAATTTGCTGCTGTTATATAAAGGACAGTGTAGCTTCTTCTGTGTTTTTGTTATTCGTCTGTTCATGGAAAACATCCCTACATTACAGAGAAGAAGAGATAGGATAAATGAAAAGATGAAAGCTTTGCAGGAGCTCATACCTCGGTGTAACAAGGTGCATATCCAATTAGCGAGACAATTTCCAACCCCTGAAATCAGTGCGTAGATCAAATTATTTCTTCCCATTTTTCTTTGTTCACTGAGATTTGGTTAATATTTTCTCAAATTTCAGGTAGACAAAGCTTCAATGTTGGATGAGGCCATTGAGTACTTGAAGTCACTTCAGTTGCAAGTTCAGGTTGGTTACCTCTCCCATGTTTACTCAAAATAACGTTGGGCATACATTTTCGTGCTATTTAGTAGTGAGGGTACTAACACTTGACCATTTGGGTTTACTCATGTTCTTTATTTCAAGTATGAATACATCTACTTTGGATGGAGTTGACTATAATTGGATTTTTGCTGGCTTTATTTGACATCTCACTTCTATTCAGTCTGAAGATTTGCATGGAGCACTTGTGACCCTTATGGTTTTTTCCTTTCATCATCGGTATTTATCAGTGTTTGTTCCTCTACTCTACTACTGTCATGTATCATTTCTAGGTTTAGAATATTTCGTTCTCCTCCCTAATCGATGTAGGATTTCACAATCCACCCCCTTCGGGGCCCAGCTTCTTGCTAGCACACTGCCTCGTGTCTACTCTCTTTGGGGCTTAGTCTTATAGCAGACACATCGCCCGGTGTCTGACTCTAATACCATTTATAACAGCCAAAGCCTATTGCTAGCAAATATTTCTCTTTGGGCTTTCCTTTTCGGACTTCACCTCAAGGTTTTTAAAATACTTGAAGAGGTTTCCACACACTTATAAAAAATGCTTCGTTCTCCTTCCCAACCGATGTAGGATCTCACACTTGCAGGGGAGTATTCTACCTCTTTTGATATTACCGAGTTTGCATAATTGTGATCAAAAGCTTGGGGATGGGACTCACATCTGCCTGATGATTTCCCCATAGAATCTGATAAAACTTTGGTGAAAATGTTGGTTGTAGCATGACAAACGTGGTACAGTATGCATGATAAGTAATACGAATATTGACCAGTTTCTATGCAGATAATGTCCATGGGATGTGGTATGGTGCCCATGATGTTTCCTGGGGTCCAACAATTCATGCCGCCAATGGGAATGGGACTTGGAATGGGCATGGGCATGGGCATGGAAACAGGTGTGAACCGTCCCATGATGCCATACCCCAACATGTTAGCTGGGCCAATGTTTCCAAGGCAATCTGGAACTGCTCAACTTGGCCCAACTTTCTCATTCCCAGCCTTCAATATGGCGCATCAGAATTCAAGAATTCAAGAAACAAATCAGTCGAATCAATTGCACAGCTTACCAGGAATGAAAAATATAAACCCGCCAGGGGCCTCAAGTTCACTCGATGGCTATCAGCAGTTTCTTGGTTCCCAACAGATGCCTGCGGCCGCGCCAGCCGCAGTATCACAGCCTTCCCGACAGGTATCTAGCCCCTAATCTCTTTGTTAGTCTTTATTATTCGACCGTTAAAAATAGTAAAATTATATATGAAAATGGTAAACCACTGTTTATAGTAAAATAATATAAAAATATATACGGTAGATAGTCATATATAATATGTGAATATATCTTATAAAAGCTATATATTAAATTGAAACCATACCTGTCTGAAGTTATCGATATATTAAATTGAAACCATACCTGTCTGAAGTGCTCTTTGCATTTTCTCTCCTGTTCCTAGATCAACTCTGTATGTTGTGCGACGAAACTGTGGTATGATTATAGCTCTTTAAATAGTTATTGCTACTTACAACCAGCTGGGTATCGGTTAAAGATATGTAGCCTTCTATTACGGTTTATCATAGGTACCATAATTGACATTTTACTATAGTCAAATATTTAGATATTTAGGTACCATATTTGACCTTTTATTACATGCAAATAATATCTTGTATTCATTTAATACTCTTTCCATTCCATACTTTGTCTTATTGCTCTTTTTATTTCTATTTCATTTGTAATTTATGGGATGATTATAAATAGGGAATTTTGGTGTGGATGGTGGGTGGTTTTAGCAATTTTTTTCAGTACCATTTAAACAAACAATTCTTTCACAGAATCAACCAGCCAATCAACAAAATAGTGGGGGACTTGAAAACATCGACAATCACGAACCAGGAAGCCCCACCATGGATCCATGTAAGCTTTCAATGTGAACGTTTTTCTTGTTTGATTCGCTACTCTAATCTCGACTTTGTATGATTTGATTGCAGGCTGAAATTGGAGGAAGCATGGAATGTCCTGGATAGGCCTCCATGCCTGCAAAATTTTGTAGCTAGGTAGAGTTTGATTACAATAACATAACACAGGTTGACATGTAAATTATGCATAGTTCTTACACATAACCACACTCAACAGATCAGCTAGATGTGACTTGTTGAGACTGTGTATGCTATGAATATTAGTGATTGAAACATTAGTGTTGATAATGAGTTTGTTGAAAGAAGGGAGAGGAGCAGGTTTGGTCTTGAACTATGGGAAAATTCTGTGTGAGTTCATGGAGTTTTGTGCACTTGCAAATTGCAATGACCTGCTTGGAACTCTTGGAAATGGCTTGATATTATTTCGTCTCACCTGGTTTTCTTTTTTCTTTTTTTGTCTTTGTTTTAGAGCATTGAAAGAGGAAAGGGGAAGGGGAAGAGGAAGAAGGCAAGTGCTGGTGAAGAGAAGACTAAGGTGAACCAAGAGAATTTAATTTGGATTTTGAAGTGAGAATCATAGACTATATATATAGATATAAATTTTGAAGTGAGAATCATAGACTAGATATATATAGATATAATAAGTATTTAACATATTCGATTTTCTAGGTTAACCACGTCTAAGTTTAATGTTTTTTGTTATGCATTCTTGATTTTCTTTTCTTGACTTATGACTTATTATTAAAGAATAATGTTTTCATTTTTCATTTGTTTCATTTCGTAATGTTTTCATTTTGTGTTTCTTAATTTTTCTTTTTCAATAAAAACAACTAACACCTTATTTAGTTATTGTTTTTAGTTTTCAGTTCTTGAAATTTATGCTGTTTCCTCCATTTCGATTTCTTGGGGACATTCCAAGAACAAAAGTTATTATTATTATTAATTTTTTTTTTTGTAGCTTTCAAAACTAACCCTAAACCCTATATAACTCCAAATTTAAGTTGAGACAAATGGTTTGTGTTGTTCATCTTGCTAGAAATAAATTCTATGCGAGAACACTTCAATTGGTTTTCAATGTGAACATCATTAGTAAAAATCGTAGGTTTGAAGTTGGCTATTGCTCCTTAGCTAAACGAGGTTAGGAATGGAAATCATGTTGTACATCTCTATCCCGTCCCTACCCACGAACCCGTTCAATCCCTACCTCGTCCCTACCCACGAACCCGTTCAATCCCTACCTAGTCCCTACCCACGAACCCGTTCAATCCCTACCTCGTCCCTCCCCGTTATATATAGGGAATGGAGATCATATTCCCGGTATATATATGCCCCACCCCATTTTATAGTATATATATATATATATCTCAGCTAAAATAAAAACTATACTGAAAAATGAAACCATTAATTAAAAGTTCTTCAAAACCATAAGTGATCGTCTGAGAGGATGCCCATTTCAACCATGAACGAAATTAATGATCATCTTCAAAATTGAGGCTTTCAAGTTCAAAAGGCTTGTAAGGTGAGTTTGGAGAACAAAGGAAAGTACATATCCAACAAAGGCTACTGAAAAAACACACATATATTGATTAAAACTAGAGAACAGAGAGTATTACCAACTCCAAAATGTGAAGAAAGAAGACATATTTCGAATAGTTGTTTCAAGCACACACTAACCATAATCTTCATCACATATACAGGCCTTCTGGCACGCCTTCTTTTTTCTTGTACATAACCTTCTCCTTTGCCTTCTTGAAGTCCGCATGTGTAACCTGATGCAAAACACAACCAAAGAACAACTTAAGCAACAGCCATTCAACTCCAAGAGTAACAGTACACAAAACGGACTCGGGATAGACTGTTCGATCCCCGTTCTGTCGGTCGTGACATATGATGATAGTCCAAAACTTGGAGCTTAATCACCGATATCTAAAGATCTTGCGTTTTTTTAAAGCTTACTACAACTGACCCTATACTATTCGATCCCCCCATTTTGTTGGTCATGACATATGATAGTCCGAAAACTTCATACGTTGTTCATAATTCATTTAAGGGTCGGTCGTTACTAGATCATTGAAGGGGAAAAGTTTTCTTGTATCATAATTCATTTAGAAACTCGGGGAGCTCTTACCTTCATACGTCGTTCTCTCAAAGCAAGCAGCCCAGCTTCAGTACATATGGCCTTTATATCAGCACCAGAGAATTCATCTTTTGTCATAACAAATTCCTCTAAGTTGACATCATCTGCCAATGTCATCCTTGATGTGTGTATCTGCAAATCAGAGTTCTCAAGTTGTTAGACAAAGAAGAAAGACCTTTAAATATCTAATCAACCCGAACTATTAAATGGTGTAAGTTACAGCACAGCTTCAACATTAACATGCTTTGAATTGAAAACTAGACCTGAAAAATACGCCTCCTGGTCTTTATGTCAGGCAAGGGAAACTCAATCTTCCTGTCTATTCGGCCTGGTCGAAGCAAAGCTGGGTCGAGACTTTCGATTCTGTTTGTAGCAAGTATCACTTTAACATCTCCTCTAGAATCAAAACCATCCAATTGGTTGAGTAATTCCAACATTGTCCGTTGGATCTCACGTTCACCTCCGGAGTGAGCATCATACCTGCACGGAGTATGAATCAGGACAACACAATCTTCTTTTATAAAATGAGTGTAAAACAACTGACCTTTTTGTGCCAACAGCATCGATCTCATCAATAAAAACAATGGAAGGTGAGAGATCATCAGCAACCCTGAAGAGTTCCCTCACTAACTTTGGACCATCTCCCAAGTATTTCTGGATCAGTTCACTCCCAACCACACGCAAGAAAGTGGCTGAAGTTGAGTTCGCCACTGCCTACAAGAGGGAAAATGTGGTTTACAAAGTCAAAGAAAATTTGTACCTATGCATAGTAGTTCTGACAAGAATTGTCAATTATGGACACATAGCATGAATTTAACTGATAGCATCCAATTTAAAAATTGATTTTGTAGTTTGAAGAGAACCTAAAAAAAGCTAGTATAAATGTGAGATCCCACATCGGTTGAAGAGGAAAACGAAACATTTCTTATAAGGGTGTGGAAACCACTCTCGAGCAGACGCATTTTAAAAACCTTGAGGGAAAGCCCAAAAGGGAAAGCCAAAGAGGACAATATCTGCTAGTAGTGGACTTGAGCTGTTACAAATGGTATCAGAGCCAGACACCAAGCGGTGTACCAGCGAGGACGCTGGGCCCTCAAGGGAGGTGGATTGTAAGATCCCACATCGGTTGGAGAGGAGAACGAAACATTCCTCATAAGGGGGTGAAAATCTCTCCCTAGCAGGCACGTTTTAAAAACCTTGAGGGGAAGCCCGAAAGGGAAAGCCCAAAGAGGACAATATCCGCTAGTGGTGGGCTTGAGCTATTACAAATGGTATCAAAGCCAGACACTGAGCGGTGTGCCAACAAGGACGCTGGGCCCTCAAGGGAGGTGGATTGTAAGATCCCACATCGGGGAGACACGTAATAAAAACCTTGAAGGGAAGCCCAAAAGGGAAAGCCCAAAAAGGACAATATCTGCTAGCGGTGCTGTTACACTAAATGATTAAAGTTTACATAAACGAGACTTCAACTTCAAACAGAACAGGTTATAAATCTACTGAACGATGGACATCAAAGTTTTGAAGGGGGAAAAAAGAATAAACATTCACCTTTGCAAGCAAAGTCTTGCCTGTTCCTGGCTCCCCGTACAGAATCACACCTTTAGGTGGCCTAATACCTATGTCCTCATATAACTCAGGATGGGTCAGAGGCAACTCAACAGCTTCTTTAATCTCTTGTATTTGAGCATCCAATCCACCAATATCAGCATATGACTCTAAAGGGGCCTTCTCAACTTTCATCACAGACACCATTGGATCAACCTCATCTTGGAGAAGTCCAACCACGGAAAGTACCTAGAAAACAAACCGTTGACGGTTGGCAAAATGATCAACCAATGCCTTGATCATACTCGTAAGAAACAAACTAAAAGACGTGCATAATGCCATATAACACGCCAACTATCTATGTAGTTTCATCACATATATCCAACTACAACACCTCAAAGTTCAAAGATAAGCTTTACAGTTCATCCAAGAGATTAACAATATCAGAACTACACATAAAAGTGGGAAATGACTGACGAAACTTGAACATATATAAATCACAGAATGATGTAATGAAGCATTATATGAACTGAATCCAGATTACTACACTTAGGATACCATCTACATTTGTAGCCATTCCCACTTCCTTCTTCTTCAATAACAAATCTAAGAAATTCAATGCCTACCACATTACGGTCTCATCCATATTAGAAGAAAGCCTCTAAATTGCAACATACACTACCCCTTTTACTAACAGAAGCATACAATCTATACACCAAAAGGAAATGAAATGAAATCAACTTCCAACACGAAATCAAACGCCAAGAAGAACTTAACAAGAGAGAATTCAACAAAATCTTCAAATAGAAACCAAAAGCCTTGTACCTTATTATGCATCAAAATTGCACACCCAGGCTCAAGCTGATCTTTATCAACAAAAGACATAATACCAACGTAATACTCCGGTCCGACAGAAGAGGAAACGATCGCATGATTCTCATCAATCAACTCCTCCAAATTCCCAACACTCATGGGAGATCCTCTCAGATCATCGACCTTCGAGCGATCCTCCTCCGCCTTCTCCTCCTGCGGCTTAAGGCGCTCCTGATTAGTGACAAATTCCTCCTCCATTAACAGGTAATCCTTCACACGCTCAAGCTTCAGAAGCCTCAGCCTGCACTTCGTGTGAGGCGTCACCGTCGGAAGCCGAGCCGCCGCCTCCGGACCTTTCTGCTTCCTCTGTTTCCGGCCAACTCGAGTCGGCGGCGCCGCCGGTTCATACTTCTTGTCTTTCTTCTTATCGGCGTCCGACTTCCGGTCGCCGGGGGATTGCCGATTCAGACCTCCTGGAGTTCCCTGACCCATTTTTTGCAATCCGAAGTGAGAAAAAAGAGAGATTCCGAGAAATGGCTCCCGATTGAAGCTAATATTCAGTCCCGGTGACCCATTGAACAAGAAAAGAATCACTGTGTTTTGATATGGGCTCTAGCCTTTACCTAAATTTCTCTCGTTAATTGGGCTTGTAATTGGACTCATTTAGGCCTGCCTTTGGTATGGGCTTGGGCCAATATCTGAAACTGTTAGTGTGGGCTTGGGCCTCCACAAACAGCCTTGAAATTGGGCTCGTGGTGGGCTTATTTGGGCTTTATCTAGCCTTTATCTAAATTTCTCTCATTAATTGGGCTTGTAATTGAACTCATTTAGGCCTGCCTTTGGTATGGGCTTGGGCCAACATCTGAAACGGTTAGTATGGTCTTGAGCCTCCACCAAACAGCCTTAAATTGGGCTCGTGGTGCGCTTATTTGGGCTTTATTTAGCCTTTATCTAAATTTCTCTCGTTAATTGGGCTTATAATTGAACTCATTTAGGCCTGCTTTTGGTATGGGCTTAGGCCAACATCTGAAGCTGTTATTATGGGCTTGGGCCTCCACCAAACAGCCTTAAATTGGGCTCGTTATGGGCTTATATGGGCTAGCGTAGTATGAAAATGGGTCTTTGCGAAGGGTTAATATAAACATACCCCTAAACTTTCAAAAGTTTCAATAATACCCTCGAACTTTAAAAATATTCATTAATAACTCGACTTTTTAAAAAAGTTCAAAAATACCCTTACCATCGATACTATGTCTAGAAAATATCTTTGAATTTAAGAGTAACATTGACACTGTTTACTTTTCTAAAAAAAGTTAAAAAATATTCTTACTAACAATATATAGACAAAAATCGTCTATCGACACTTCATAAATTATCGCAAAACTTTTTAGTGTTACTTTTAACAGTTTATGAGTATTTTCAAAACGTGTTACTAACGGTAATGATCCGTAGAGTATTTTAAAACAAAGTAATAACTGTTTTCATCTAAAATTAACGACCAGGTTTCCTCTAAATATGCATGATATTATCCATTTATGAGCCTAAACTTTTTTTTTTTACTTTGCTTTTGATTTCATTCACATGCTTCATATCTTCGTTAAAGTTTTAACTGTGTTGTCAAAATGAACCTAGCTCAACAATAATGGACATACATGGTTTTCTTTAAGGTCAAAAGTCGAAATTCACACGAAAAAACATGTAGTTTTGCTTTCTAAAATCTAGTGCTTAACTGAACCCATTTGATGTAATTGCGATCAATATATTACATGGAGTTCAATTATACATGAAATGTGAATTCAAACCATTAATTTTTACTGATACCACAATGTCTTGATCAGTTGGATTATATTTAAATTAACTTTAAATAACATGGTTGTTCATAGGATTTACTGAATACGAGAATTGAAATACATAACATATATATATATATATATATATCATAAATGGTCATTAATAGACATTTATTTGAATCTTATTCATATAGGTCATGTATACAAACATGAGTATAGATGTAGAGAAAGGATTTGGTATCTGTTTGACGATATTAGTAGTTTGATAGGTCTATAAACTTAGCCCGACCATTTATAGACGAGCTCTAATTTCTTCGCAGTATTATTCTTAATGTAAAACCCATCATCTCTAGCAATCTAAGTGCAATCACCTAAGACACATCTATGGGCAAGCCAAGAGCTGGAGCGCTCAGGCCAAAACACATCAAAGGTTAACTGACCATTTTGGCTAGAAAAACTGCACCAAAAATGAGTGGTATGCCAAAGATTCTCATTAAATTCCCAATCGTAGGTGTCTCCAACCTTGAGAATGTGCACGTTTAAATCATCATTACTAGGCTTACAATGGGTCTCGAGAGTCGAAGTTGATTGCTCGTTCATAATGACAACCTTCCAAGAGTAACATGGCTTCATTAAGCTTAATGCAAAAACAACCCACAATGCCAAACTTGAAGCGTTTTGGCCTATCATCTCCTATTCATCGCACACTAAAACTTTTAAATTTTCAAAGCAATTTTTCTCTTGGGATTCTTTTGAAATCTCACCAACATATATATAACAAAATTAGAGATTAAGGAAATTAATTTTACACGCTTTTTGAGTCACTTTCTTTATCTAGAACAGTTTATGGAAAGTCCAGGTGCCATTTGTCATTTGAGAGTGTACTAGTATGATGTCTTGTAATCTCTTCTCGATCGATGTCAATAAAGAGTGCGAGTGTTTTCCACAAATAGTTGTGTTCAACAATCTGGTAGAGTGAGGTTGGTATAAGTTGTTTAATCTCTTGGAATTCTTAGTACGCTCTATGGTTGCAACTCTGTCTGAACTTCCACTCAGAAACGATTTTTGAAGATTATAGTGAGTGAGTTTCTTTTTGTCGTGAGTAATCCGTGACTCTACAAGTTTTACCAACACGAAGGAATTGGTAACAGATATTGTCCGCTTTGGTCCGTTATGTAACTCCGTTCGCCTCACATTTTTTAAAATGCGTATGCTAGGGAGAGGTTTCCACACCCTTATAAAAAACGTTCCTCCCTCGAGTTTTTTCTAAATTCTTTTTCTAAATTCGAGGGTTATAGTTAATCATTTTCCTTCCTAGTTCCATATGGGAGTTCCAACAAGTTTCTTGAAGAAATTAAGACCTAAAAAACTTTAGAATCGACGGTGGAACAAAAAGTTTTATGGTTTGGATTTCGGCGAACTTTGGAAGGTTATAACTTGAGCTAGAGACCATAAAATGGTATGAAATTGGTATGTGTCTTCTTGAAACTCCAGTGCTCATGAAATTTTAATGCTAAGCATATTATGACATTTTAAGATTATATATGAAATTTGATTGTCATTAGACAAGGTTCAGTAGCTTTGCCAAGTAACAGTATAAAATGACCATAATGCCCCTAAGATAATTTACCTTGACCCAAATGACATCCAAATTCATGAAACGGCATGGAACACCATATTCTATGATTTATAAGGATTTTGTTAAGTTGTAAAATCATGGGGCTTGAATCAAGCTTAGGATGGAAAATGACTAAAATACTTCTAGGGTAAAGTACCATCGGTTCAGGAATCAAGAATAAAATGTAAAATGACCAAAATGCCCTTACATGCTTAAACATTGATTTATGAACCAAATGAACTCCAAGTGACCTAAGAATTTATGTAGGTCCTATTTTCAATTATAGAAGTTAAAGAAAGTTTTCAAAGTCTTCCGAGCATATAAAGGAGCCAAACCAAGATTTTAAGGTAAAATAACCAAATTATTCCTAAGACAAACGTACCCTATTTCAAGGTACAAGCGGCTTCGAAATGACCTAAAGTTTTTAGTGAGACCTATATATAAGGACACGAAGAGTTATTCAAGAATATGTGGAAACCTCTCTCTAGCAGACGCGTTTTAAAAACCTTGAGGGAAAGCCCGAAAGGGAAAACCTAAATAGGATAATATCTGCTAGCGGTGGGCCTGAGCCGTTACATATAGGGTTTGAAAAGATTAATAAACATAGTCGTGTGACAAGAAACACT
The DNA here is from genome assembly GCF_057944985.1 of Cucurbita pepo subsp. pepo. NCBI lineage: Eukaryota > Viridiplantae > Streptophyta > Magnoliopsida > Cucurbitales > Cucurbitaceae > Cucurbita > Cucurbita pepo. The sequence continues at coordinate 1,923,480 of NC_141812.1, forward strand.
CACACTACTACGATCGTAGTATCGTGTATAATAAAGCCGAGATGGGGTAGGACCCTCCATAGCATTAGGTACGCATATATTTAGACTAAGTAGATTTAACAATTGCACCTGCAGTCTTATCTACTTGAAATATTTTACTCGATATACTTGAATCGACATCATACGATTATTAATGAAAATCGAAACAACCCTCCCAATTTTATTAGACGAACCATACATCTTTGGTCCCGAGAGAAAACCAGCAACATCGAACGAAACAAGGGTTTAGGGTTTTAGTTAAAGAGGTTTCCAATGGTGTAAAAGTTCTAACTTCCTATCAGGAATATTTACCAAGAAAAATCCATCATTCGTAGCTACCCATCTGCAGCTGTAGTAAGCACATCTTGCAGAAAGCAATTCTCCTTTCTCGGGCCAAAACACCTCAAATGAAGCACGCCCGTTCCAACTACTAAAATTGCACCAAAACAACGTCGTTTGCCAAAAGTTTTCTTTGAAATTCCAAGAATATTTGCCCTTCATTTCGAGCTTATGCTCATTTAAATCGTCGTCTTTTGATTTGCAATGAACCCACAGAGACGAGTTCGTCTGATAATTGTAAATGACCACTTCCCATTTGGACCCGACACCTTGTCTCTTGGGTTCGACACCTTGTTCCTTGGATTCTGCAAAACATGTGTTAATAAGAACGAACAATAAGATCAAACCCAAGTGGGTAAAAGGCTTCATTTTAGACGCTCAAATCTCTTTTTTGCCAATGATAAACCATTGTGGTTTTAGTTCATTATGTAGACAAGAAGTTGTAGTTCATTATCCATTCAAAAGGTTTAATTTTTTGAATGTTTTTATGGTTGGATATCTAGATGTATTTCATTTCTCATAGTTTCTCTTTAATTTGTCATATTTTTTTTTAATGCTTTTCCATTTAAATTTTTTTGTCATTAGTAAGTGAGATTCCACATGTTTGTGGTGTGGAAACCTCTCACTGAGCATACACGTTTAAACATTGTGAGGCTGACGAAAATACTTAACGGGCCAAAACAGACAATATCAGAGCCAGACACTGTCCAAAACAGACAATATTAGAGCTAGACATCGAGAGGTGTGTCAGTGAGAGAACGCTGGGCCTTCAAGAGGGTGAATTGTGAGATCCCACCTTGGCATTCCCCCAAGGGGTGGATTGTGAGATCCTCCCGGTTGGAGCATTCCATAAGGATGTGGACTGGGCCCCAAGGGGTGGATTGTGAGATCTCACCTTGGTTGATTGCGCCCCTAAGGGGAGTAGATTGTGAGATCTCACCTTGGTTGATTGCTCCCCCAAGGGAGTGGATTGTGAGATCCCACCTCAATTAACTGGGCCCCCAAGGGGTAGATTGTGAGATCTTGGTTAGGACACTCCATAAGGGTGTGGATTGTGAGATCCTAGTTGGAGCATTCCATAAGGGTGTGGACTAGGCCCCCAAAGGGGTAGATTTTGAGATCCCACCTCGGGTTGATTGGGCCCCCAAGGGGGTGGATTGTGAGAACCTGGTTAGAGAATTCCATAAGGGTGTGGACTAGGCCCCCAAGTGGTAGATTATGAGATCCCACCTCGGTTGACAGGCCCCAAGGGGGTGGATTGTGAGATCCTGGTTAGAGCATTCCAAAGGGTGTGGATTGTGAGATCTTGGTTAGAGCCTTCCATAAGGGTGTAGACTAGGCCTGCAAGGGGGTAGATTATGAGATTCCCACCTCGGTTGATTGGCCCCCAAGAGGGTGAATTATGAGATCTCACCTCGATATTCCCCCAAGGGGGTGGTTTGTGAGATCCCACCTCGACATTCTCCCAAGGGGGTGGATTATGAGATCCCATCTCGGTTGACTGGGCCCCTAAGGGGGTGAATTGTGAGATTCCACTTTTGGAGCATTTCTTACAAGAGTGTGAACAGGTAGATTGTGGATCCCACGTTAGTTGGAGCATTCATTATAAGCATGTGAAACATCTCCCTAGTAGACTATTTTAAAATTGTAAGACTGACGACCATATGTAACAGACAAAAGCGGACAATATATGCTAACGGTGGGCTAAAGTTAATTTTACATAAATATTTGAATAATTTAGTATAATATTTATGCCCTATGAAAATATAAAAGGAAATTTTGCAGATTTCTTGAAATCATAATAACCTATTATTATTCACTCGTCCCTATTGAAAAATAGAATTAGAATCAATTTTTTTTAATTAATTTAAGAATAGTTTGATTTTTGAAAAGAGAAAAAAACTCAATTGACGTTTTTTCTTACCCTCTTTAACGAAGTATTAAAAAAATGTCTAATAGCTCGCATATTTATGTTAGTTCTGAGACATTTTGTAACAACACGTAAAAAAAATGTTACCTCCATCAATCCACGCTCGGACAAATCCTCCCTCGTCATCTCTCCCACCCAAAATCAAAATTACTGCTAAAAAAACTTATTCGACAAAATCCTATTTTAGATGTATCGATACAAAAATGATAGATTTACGTTTGGTTTAGAAATTAAATGCAATAATTTTTAATTTTATAGGAATTCTAGTAAATCAGGTCAGATAGCGAAGAATCGATCAAAAATAGCCCGAATACCTTATTCCTCCATCTCTCATATGAGTTCATAATTATAGGAATTTGTTTTATAAACGAGATACCCGACTCACTGGAGCTATTTTACAAATAAACTCTCATAGATTTATTGGCGCTGAGTTTTTTTTTCTTGTCGGGAACAAGTTATGATAGAATACGATATGTTTATCTCGATGAAATGGGCGGGATGACTATTCCAATACCAAAAATATTCACGACTTTTAGTATCTTATCAATGGCTTCCCTTACATTGCCAGATACTAGTGGTTTTGTTGTAGAATTAGTAGTCTTTTTTTGGAATAATTACGGACAAAAAAAAAAAAAAAATTCTCGTATTGATTTCTCTCTATTTTTTTTTTATCAAATTTAAATAAATTGCAATTAAAGTAACAGTTTTATACTTAAATCTGCAAAGTTTACTCCAATTAAATGGTTGATTCGTACATTAATTTTTTTTTGTTTTAAACCTTCCCATGTACGATTATCATACCATATTTTGGTTTCATATTACCTAATTTAGCTAAACCGAGTAAATATTCTCAATTATATAAGAGTTTGGATAGAAAATTGTAGACAAACCAAATTATCAAGTCATGGACAAGAACGTTTCTATCAAGTTCACTTTCCTAGCTGCAATCATCTTGTTCTTCGCCGTGTTCGATACAGGTATCTTGTAGCTATTAAAATAAGTATGGGTGTTTGTGGGTTGAGTCGGGTCTGGTTGGGTTATGATATTTTTAGACCGAACTCAATTGTTCGGATTATAAATTTTTCAGCACAAACAACCCTCGTTAAATAATGAATCCAACCCAACCCAATTCAACCGTAAATTTTTTGGGATAGATAGTTGGTTCAAGTAGTTTATGTAATTTATTCAATTTTTTTTTTATTTTGATAAAAATAAAACATTACTTTGTAAAATATATGTTTATTTATTTCCAAACGTTTAATTAGGATTTGCAATATATGTTTATCTTAAAATTAAGAGTAAGTTTGATTGTATTCAGATTCAAACCAATATAGTTTTAGGGTTACCAATGAATGAACGGAGTAGAAGTCAATTCAATATATGTTTTGAAAAATTATTTTGACAAAAAAACTAAATAATCAAAAAAATAATATTATGAAATAAAATAAATACATGTACATATAATTGTATTTACCCAAAAATGTATATTTTAAAATTAACAATAAATTTAAATTGGTTCCGTTTAATCCACTCTAGTTTTGGGGACCCATAAACCAACTCAATGATAAAAGTTTTAAGTTATTTGAATCTAGTCTAAATAAGTTCATAACTGAACTCGAACCAGATTGGTTTTGTCAATCCAATCTAATTTTCGGAGAACCCATAAACCAACTCAACGATAAAAGTTTTCAGTTATTTGAATTTAGTCTAAAGAAGTTCATAACTGAACTCGAACTGTACCGATTGGGTTGGGTTGATCGAATTATTTGAGTTATTAGATTGATTTTGATATTAATTTGAGTATTAATTTTTTTTTTTTTTTTTATGAACAGTGACAAGCAAACCATTGGGAATACAAGGAAGTCATATTCATATTACGTGCAACACGGTTCAAGATTGTTTTAATCCCAAGGTTTGTGAGTGCAAATTTGGGCTGTGTTTTTGCGTACCTAAGAGCCCGCCGCCGCACTTCAGCTTCCACCATGACAACATCAGTGATGTCACTCAAAACTAAGAAGTATTTTCATCTTCATGCTACGATGTTGCAATATGCTTTACACAAATGAATAAGACTATGATTATCTATTAGATTACTCTTCATTTATGATTTATGAAGTTGAGTATAATTATTGTGGACGAGCAATTAAGGTAGATGAGAGATGATTGTGTGAATTGTGTCGTTTTATAGAACATTTTCTAGGGCCGTTACGAATCGTCATCAGCCTCACGGTTTTATAATGCATCTACTATAGGGAGGGTCTAGCCCTACTCCGACCAGTACTTCCCACCGTTTGGTGACTGGCTCTCATACCATTTGTAATGGCTGGCCCAAAGCAGATAATATCCGCTAGTGTTGGGCTTTTGGGCTATTAAAAATGATCTCAGAGCAAAACATCGAGTAGTGTATTAGCGAGGACGTTAGGCCCTCTACGGGTAGATTGTGAGATCCCACATCGGTTGGAGAAGGAAACGAAAATTCCTTATAAGGGTGTGTAAACCACTTCCTAATAGACACATTTTAAAGCCGTGAGACTGACGGCGATACGTATCGAGCCAAAGCGGACAATATCTGTTAGTGGAGGGCTTAGGTAGTTATACCTTAGTTGTCATGTATCTTGCACGCAAATGTCTTTGCTATTGAAAATCAAAATCTTTCAACTAAAATGAAAAAATAAGGACGTTATGAGCATTCTCGATTAGCCATTTCATGCTCAAGTCCTTATTTTGTGTTAGTAGGCCCACAGGTTGAGTCAGAGCTCTACGCTTTTTCTTTTTGGTGGGATTATGTGAGGGAGGGAAGGAAATCTGTCAAGTCAACGAGCAAGACTACAACTTAATTTTGACTTTTCACTCTATACGGTGAGCACAATGCATTAAACAAAACAATACAATACTATGTTTATTAAAAGATCATAATCAGTTCACTCTTGCGCCACGACCTTGTCTTTACCGAAAACATAAAACAAATTGAAGTAGAAGCATTTTAAAAAATAAAAAATACTGGAGTCATCATATGGTTGTTGTCTTCACCTTCTTCATCAGTCCCGTAGGACCTTGTCTTAAATAAGCCTAAAACCTGAACATGATTTTACAACCTTTCAGACATTGAAAGACGTTGCATGTGTGTATTTTCTTTTATCCTAACTGTAGAGTCACTTACTGTGTTTCTCTAATTAGTCATTCTTTTTTTTCTAACATTACTTTATATTAATTTAAATTTTATTGTCAAATAAATATTTGAAATATATCTATAAAGGCTCCGAGGTTTCATTATTTATACTCGAAAACTTTTGCAAGCTCTCATAACATATATATAGTAACGTCGGATCATATGTTAAAACTAGAGTTGTTACACATGATTTCCATTTTCATCCATGAATTTTTACTAATTACGATTTTTTTTTGGTCTTATTGTTAGTATCTATACATGTTTAAAAGAATTAAATTAATTTTAAAAAACTTTCGCATCATAATTATTTTAAATTAATTTAACAAAACTCGAAAAATATTCTAATAATAATCAAATGAAAAATAAACTTCGAAGTATAAAAAAAAAATGTAACGGTGAGATCTCACATCGATTGGAGAAGGGAACAAAACATTTTTTTATAATGTCGTATAAACTTATCTCTAGCAAACAGGGTTTAAAACTGTTTAAAACTATGAGGTTGACATCCATACATAACGAAGGGGACAATATTTGTTAGCGGCGGGCTTGGACTGTTGTACAAATCAAAACAGACAATATTTGTTAGCAGTGAGCTTGGACTGTTGTAACAGGTCAAAGAGACACTATCTATTAGCGGTAGACTCAAGCTATTGTAATGGGTCAAATCGAAAAATATTTGTTAGTGGTGAGCTTGAGTTGTTATAGTAAAATTTTGAAATTTAAATCTGGAATATAAATTAAAATGATTAAAATGATCCCAATTTATTACATGCATCCGTTTTGTGATCTCGTACATTAATTTTGTTGATCGTAACCTTCGTGTATTAAATTCATAACATCTCATTTAATGTTGTATTTCTAAAATTAAATATTAGTAAAGTAATTGAATGTCCCAAAGCTTATTATATAATGGGATGGAAAAACAATGAAGCTAACCTATCCCATCAAACCATTTTACAATACAACATAATGGCGATCAAACTTAGTCTCAACTTGGCTTTCGTCGTTGCGGTGATATTGCTCCTCGTCTCTTCTTTCGGTACATTTCAACCTCGTTTCTTTTCTCACTTTTTGGTCGTTCTTCATTTCAAACGTCGATATTTCAATTTTATGATAATATTGAGAGAAATGTCGATAAAATAACTGTATATATAACTTTATGTGTGTTTTTCATGGAGTAATTATATGTTGAGTGATCTCCTAGAAAAATTCCTAACAAGCATGTGAATGAGGATAAAATATGTTGAAATGACTCGTGTTGATCTGTGGGGATAGTTTTCACTCTTAGAAACAAGGAGTAAGTAATGTGATCTTGTCGCAATGGAATGTCGAGGCCATCAGATGTTGAAATCTTAATTTCGAATCTTGATCTGAATCTTCAGCACGAGGCGTTATAAATTTTATAAAAAAAAAAATACTTTCTTTATTTTTTTTCAGTGTTTCCATGGACGGAAATTTAAAATTAAGTGTGTTTTTTACCAAGCAATCTTCTGTTGTATATTATCCTCCTACAAAATTTCTTAAGAAGCATATGATTAAGATCAAATCATGTTGAAATGATTCATGTCAGTATGTGGGGATAATCTTCACCTCTTAGAAACTAGGAGTAAGTAACGTGACCATGTCGCAACGGTTGCATAGGAATGTCGGTGCCATCAAGTATCGACTTCAGATTATGAATCCTTATCTGAATCCTATGCGTAGGGCGTTATAAATGATATTAGGTGACACCTCTCCTATTAGATACAAACAAGGTGTAAATTTTTTTCGATGGCTCAATCACAGGAACTCAAAGTTAATCGTGATTTACACTATGTCGGGTGATTTCCATGTGTGGAGAACAAAACATGTTGGTCTGTTAGGAGAGTCTTCCCTCTTAAATACGAGGACTAGGTAACGTGAGCATGTTTACGGTCTTCCCTCTTTGATTGGAAATTGTTTATGTATGCAGGTACAAGCAAACCATTAGATACAAAAGGCAACTATCTTAAAGGTATTTCATGCAGGACTGCAGATGATTGCCGGGATAATGTTTTTTGTGATTGTAAATTGAATATCTGCTTCTGTCATGGCAAGAAGCATCCCTTCAACTTCAACTCCAACTCTCACCAGATGAGTGATAACATTCATTTAGAAGACAACAAGGAGATCAAAGAAGTGCCTCTCAAGAACTAATCATTAAAATGAAGATGATCATAAAGAACTTGATGGATGTGACCCTATATTTAGATTCTCATAATAAATAAACGATATTTTTGTTTACTTCGTGTGCCTCTCAAGGTTTCGGGTCGTAGTATATCATTCGAATACAAGATACACTAACATGCTCGTTCCACATGAAGCTATTTAATGCAACAAATTATTCATAACAACATATCATAAAGAATCATATACATGACACACTCTCGTCTCGGGTGTGCAGTTAGTTTCTATTTAAAAATATGAGTGGCGTGATATAGTAGCAAGGTTTAGAAAATGCTCAATTTTGAAGGACAAGAAAGAGAGTTATCTAAAAATTATTGTTATAATTATTTATATTATGATGAGACGGTTTAGGTGAGATCTACCATAGACCTAACTTTCAATTCCCTTACGGAATCTAGTGGGATCATCTTTGCCCCTCTCTTCTTGAGAATTTATACATCCCTCATTATTATATGAACAACTATCTCTCGAGTTCTGGTTTAGCTTTATCCTCAATAGAAAAATAAAGTAGAGCATCTAGAACCCAAGCGGAGAGCATGCGTGTGGAGTGTGTAGAAAAGTACAATGCATCCAAATCCACCGATAAATCATATTTGCATATGTGCATTTCTCGACCTTAATAGTGGGGTCATTTCTTGAGTTTTTTCAATATTCATTCTATCATTAATTTTTTTTATAGTAATGAAAAGGACATATAAACAGTTGTTGGCTTCTCCTATGGAGGCTATACAACGAAATCTTTTATGCTAAATCCAACGTTTATTTATATTTTTCTATCTTTTTTAATTTCGTTTTACACAGTTACTTTGGGGTCACCTACGAAGTATTTTCAATATTCATTCTACCATTAAAAATAAACGTATCAAATATTTGTTTAGAGGTAAAAAGTATTTCTATTTGAATCAGATCCAAAATATAGTATCATTACCATAAAATTTAGATAAATTCATGGGCTGATTTGTACATTAGTTTATTAGTTATTCCCATTTCCGTTGTCATATCATATTTTGGTTTCATATTACCTAATTTAGCAAATATTCCTCAATTATATAAGAGTTTTGGGTACAAAATTGAAGACAAACCAAATTATCATCAACCAAAAAGCTCTACAATCCCTCCCTAAGTCATGGAGAAGAACATTTCTATCAAGTTCGCTTTCCTAGCTGCAATCATCTTGTTCTTCGCCGTGTTCGATACAGGTATCTTTTTGTTATTAAAATAAGTATGGTTGTTCGTGGGTTGAGTCAGGTCTGGTCGATTTATGATATTTTTTAGACCGAACTCAATAGTACGGATTATAAATTTTTCATCATAAACATCTCTCGTTAAATAATGAATCAAACCCATCCCAGTTCAACCATAAATTTTTTTTGGGTAGATAGTTGGTTAAGGTAGTTCGGTTATTTATTCAATTTTTTTTTTATTTTGATAAAAATAAAACATTAGTTTGTAAAATATATGTTTATTTATTTTCAAAAGTTTAATTAGGATTTGCAATTGAATTTTGTGTATATTTTGAAAATTTACCTTCTAAATAATTAAAATTTATGTTTGAATTGTTGGAGAATAAATAATCAAAAATGAAATTTAAGGTAAGCAAATATGTATATCTTAAAATCAACAATAAATTTGATTAGTTTTACAAGAAACTAACTAATCAAAAAAATAATATTATGAAATAAAAAAAATATATAATTTAAAATTAACCATAAATTTAGATTGGTCGAGTCCAATTTAATGGTAGGGAAACCCATAAATCAATCCAATGATAGAAGTGTTCAGTTACTTGAATCCAACCTAAATGAGTTCATAACCGAACACGAATCGTATAGATTGGATTGGGTTAGGTTGATCGAGTTTTTCGAGTCATCGATTTTGATATTAATTTGAGTGTTACATGGTTTTATGAGTAGTGACAAGCAAACCATTGGGAATACAAGGAAGTCATATTCATATTACGTGCAACACTGTTCAAGATTGCTTTAATCCCAAGGTTTGTGAGTGCAAATTTGGGCTGTGTTTTTGCGTACCTAAGAGCCCGCCGCCGCACTTCAGCTTCCACCATGACAACATCAGTGATGTTACTCAAAACTAAGAAGTGGCTCTCAACAACAATTCAATAAATACCATTATTTTCATCTTCATGCTATGATGTTGAAATATGCTTTACACAAATGAATAAGACTATGATTATCTATTAGATTACTCTTCATTTATGATTTATGAAGTCGAGTATAATTATTGTGGACGAGCAATTGAGGTAGATGAGAGATGATTGTATGAATTGTGTCGTTTTATAGAACATTTTCTAGGGCTGTTACGAATCGTCGTCAGCCTTGCGGTTTTACAATGCATCTACTATAGAGAGGGTCTACCCCAACTCCGACCAGTACTTCCCACCGTCTGGTGACTGGCTCTGATACCATTTGTAATGGCTGGCCCAAAGCAGACAATATCTGCTAGTGTTGGGCTTTTGGGTTATTACAAATGGTCTCAGAGCAAAACACCGGGTAGTGTATTAGGGAGGACGTTAGGCCCTCTAGGGGTGGATTGTGAGATCCTACATCGGTTGGAGAGGGAAACGAAAATTCCTTATAAGGGTGTGTCAACCTCTTCCTAATAGACACATTTTAAAGCCGTGAGACTGACGGCGATACGTATCGAGCCAAAGCGGATAATATCTGTTAGTGGAGGGCTTAGGTAGTTATACCTTAGTTGTCATGTATCTTGCACGCAAATGTCTTTGCTATTGAAAATCAAAATCTTTCAACTAAAATAAAAAAAATAAGGACGTTATGAGCATTCTCGATTAGGCCCACAGGTTGAGTCAGAGCTCTAAGCTTTTTCTTTTTGTGTGGGATTTATGTGAGGGAGAGAAGGAAATCTGTCAAGTCAACGAGCAAGAGTACAACTTAATTTTGACTTTTCACTTTGTACGGTGAGCACAATGCGTTAAACAAAACAATACAATACTATGAAATTTATTAAAAGATCATAATTAGTTCACTCTTGCCCCACGACCTAGTCTTTACTCGAAAACATAAAACAAATTGAAGTAGAAGCATTTTAAAACATAAAAAATATTGGAGTCATCACATGGTTGTTGTCTTCACCTTCTTCATCAGTCCCGTAGGACCTTGTCCTAAATAAGCCTAAAACCTGAACATGATTTTACAACCCTTCAGACGTTGAAAGAACGTTGCATGTTATTTTTATAAAGGCTCCGAGGTTTCATTATTTATACTCGAAAACTTTTGCAAGCTCTCATAACATGTATATAGTAACGTATGATCATATGTATATGTCAAAACTAGAGTTGTTACCCATGATTTGGATTTTCATCCATCAATTTTTACTAATTAAGATTTTTTTTGGTCTTAGTGTTAGTATCTATAAATGTTTAAAAGAATTAAATTAATTTTAAAAAACTTTCGCATCATAATTATTTTAAATTAATTTAACAACACTCCAAAAATATTCTAACTAATAATCAAATGAAAAATAAACTTCATTAGCAATGTTTATATACACACTCTCGTCTCGGGTGCGCAGTTAGTTTATATTTAAAAAGATGAGTGGCGTGGTATATTAGCAATGTTTAGAAAATGCTCAATTTGGAAGGACAAGAAAGAGAGTTATCTAAAAATTATTGTTATAGTTATTTATATTATGATGAGACGGTTTAGGTGAGATCTATCGTAGACCTAACTTTCAATTCCCTTATGGAATCTAGTTAACTTTCAATTCCCTTATGGAATCTAGTCGGTCTGGGGATCGTCTCTGCTCCTCTCTTCTTGAGAATTTATACATCCCTCATTATTATATGGACAACTATCTCTCGAGTTCTGGTTTAGGTTTATCCTCATTAGAAAAATAAAGTAGAGCATCTAGAACCCAAGCGGAGAGCATCCCTGTGGAGTGTGTAGAAAAGTACAATGCATCCAAATCCACCGATAAATGAAATTAGAGCCAAAGCAAAAACATGATGTTTTAATCCACAAAGACACAAAATCATATTTGCACATGTGCATTTCCCTACCTTAACAGTGGGGTCACTTCTTGAGTATTTTTCAATATTCATTCTATCATTAAAAAAAAATTTACAGTAACGAGAAGAACATATAAACACGAGAAGGACATATAAACGGTTGTTGGCTTCTTCTAGGGAGGCTATAGAACCAAATCTTTCATGCTAAATCCAACATTTATTTATATTTTTCTATCTTTTTTAATTTCGTTTTCCAGAGTCACTATGGGGTCACCTCCGGAGTATTTTTCAATATTCATTCTACCATTAAAATTAAATGTTTGAAATATTTGTTTAGAGGTAAAAAGTATTTCTATTTGAATGAGATCCAAAATATAGGATCATTACCATAAAATTTAGATAAATTCATTGGCCGATTTCTACATTAGTTTTATTAGTTATTCCCATTCCCGTTGTCATACCATATTTTGGTTTCATATTTCCTAATTTAACAAATATTCCTCAATTATATAAGAGTTTTGGGTACAAAATTGAAGACAAACAAAATTATCATCCCCAAAAAGCTCTACAATCCCTCCCAAGTCATGGCCTATAACATTTCTATCAAGTTTGCTTTCCTAGCTGCAATCATCTTGTTCTTTGCCGTGATCAATACAGGTTTAGAATATGTTGTAGTTATTAAAATGATATATTATTTTTTTTAATGATTAAAATGATCCCAATTCATTACATGCATCCCTTTTGTGATCTTGTACGTTAATTTTGTTCACCATAATCTTGGTGTATTAAATTCATAACATCCCATTTAATGTTGTATTTCTAAAATTAAATGTTAGTAAAGTAATTGAATGTCCCATAATGGGATGAACAACAATGAAACTAACCTCCCCCATCAAACCATTTTACAATACAACATAATGGCAAACAAATTTAGTCTCAACTTGGCTTTCGTTGTTGCGATGATATTGCTCCTCGTCTCTTCTTTGGGTAATTGTCAATCTCATTTCTTTTTCTTCTTTTTTTTGTTGTTCTTCATTTCAAATGCCGATATTTCAATTTTATGATAATATTGAGAGAAATGTCGATAACATAACTGTATGCATAGATATTACGAATTGTATATATAACTTTATGTGTGTTTTTCATGGAGTAATTATATGTTGAGTGAGGATAAAATATGTTGAAAGGATTCGTGTTGATCAGTGGGGATAGTTTTCACTCTTAGAAACAAGGAGTAAGTAATGTGATCTTGTCAGAGTGGAATGTCGAGGCCATCGGATGTTGAATCTGAATTTCGAATCTTGATTGAATCTTCGGCACGAGGCATTATAAATTTTATATATAAATAAAAAAAAGAGTGTTTCAATCATTGGAATTTTAAAATTAAGTGTGTTTTTCAGGAAGCAATTGTTTTTTGGTATCCTCCTAGAAAATTTCGAGAAGAAGCATTTGATTGAGATCAAATCATGTGGAAATGACCCATGTCAGTCTTTGGGGATATTCTTCACCTCTTAAAAACTAGGTGTAAGTAACTTGACCATGTCTCAAGGGTTGCATACGAATGTCGGTGCCATCAAGTATCGACTTCAGATGAATCCTTGTCTGAATCCTATGAATGTGGTGTTATAAACGGTACTAGGCGACACCTATCCTAGTAGATACAAACAACTTGTAAATTTCTTTTCAATGACTCAGTCACAGGACCTACAAAATTAAGCGTAATTTTCATTATGTTGGATGACTTCTAAGTATGTTAGTGAGAACAAAACATGTTGGTATGTCGGGACCGTCTTCCCTATTAGAACCGAGGACTAGGTAACGTGAGCATGTTTTGCAGGAGAATGTCGGAGCCTTCAAATGCTAAGAATCCTAGACATCGAGCTGAAATTTAGTACTCTTTGATTATATGTGACTAGATGGCTCAAATTTGATTGGAAATTGTTTATGTATGCAGGTACAAGCAAACCATTAGGCACAAAAGGCAACTATCTTAAAGGTATTTCATGCAGGACCGCAGATGATTGCAGGGATAATGTTTTTTGTGATTGTAAATTAAACATCTGCTTCTGTCATAAGAAGCATCCCTTCAACTTCAACTCCAACTCTCACAAGATGAGTAAGAACATTCATTCAGAAGAAACCAAGGAGATCAAAGAAGTGCCTCTCAAGAACTAATCATTAAAATGAAGATGATCATAAAGAACTTGATGGATGTGACCCTATATTTAGATTCTCATAATAAATAAACGATATTTTTGTTTACTTCGTGTGCCTCTCAAGGTTTCGGGTCGTAGTATATCATACGAATACAAGATACACTAACATGCCCGTTCCACATGAAGCTATTTAATGCAACAAATTATTCATAACAACATATCATAAAGAATCATATACATGACAAAGACATCATGAGTCAAAAATCGAGACTCGAATCTATCTCGAACTCTATAGCTCCATAGTTCATACACACTCTCGTCTCGAGTGTGCAGTTAGTTTCTAGTTAAAAAGATGAGTAGCATGATATAGTAGCAATGTTTAGAAAATGCTCAATTTTGAAGGACAAGAAAGAGAGAGAAAGAGAGTGAAAGGACAAGAAAGAGAGTTATTGTCATAATTATTTATATTAGGATTAGGATTAGGATTATTATATTATGATGAGACGGTTTAGCTGAGATCTACCATAGACCTAACTTTCAATTCCCTTATGGAATCTAGTCGGTCTGGGGGACCATCTTTGCTCCTCTCTTCTTGAGAATTTATACATCCCTTATTAGTATATGGAGGACTATCTCTCGAGCTCTGGTTTAGGTTTATCCTCAATAGGAAAATAAAGTAGAGCATCTAGAGCCAAAGTCAGGGAGCATGCGTGTGGGAAATGTGTAGAAAAGTACAATACATCCAAATCCACCAAAAAATGAAATTAGAGTCAAAGCCAAAACGTGATGTTTAATACAACAAACTCGAAGTCATATTTTCATATGTGCATTTCTCGACCCTAATAATGATAGGTATAAAGCCAATGCGAACAACATCTGCAAATGGAGAGTTTAGATAGTTACACCTTAGTTGTCCTATATCTTGAAGGCAAATGTCTTTGCTATCGAAAATCAAAATCTTTCAACTAAAATACAAAAATAGGACGTTATGAGCATTCTCGATTAGCCCGTTCATGCTCAAGTCCTTACTTTATGTTAGCAGACCTACTGGTCGGGTCAAAACTCTACGCTCTTTCTTTTTGTGTGGGATTATGTGAGGGAGAGAAGGGAATCTGTCAAGGCAACGAACAACAAGACTTCAACATAATTTTGACTTTTAACTCTATAAGATGAGCACAATGCATTAAACAAAACAATACAAATACTAAGAAATATATTAAAAGATCATAATCAGTTCATTCTCCTCGTCGCTCTCGCGCCACGACCTTGTCTTTACCCGAAAACATAAAACAAATTGAAGTAGAAGCATTTTAAAATATAAAAAATATTGGAGTCATCACATGGTTGTTGTCTTCACCTTCCTCGTCAGTCCGTCAGTCCCATAATACGTACAAGACTATGAATAAGACTATGATAAAACAATGTAATTTCTATATTATGTATAAGATTAAATTGAAAAATTACTTTTCGTTTATGATTTATGAGTTCGAATATAATTATTGTGGACGAGCAATCGAAGTAGATGGGAGATCATTGCCTGAATTGCCTTAGGTTAAAAGTTATGGATTCAATCTAACTTTAACTATTTATACTCCTTAGGCTAATAGGTTGAATCTTACATGGTTTAACTAAAAACAATTATGAATTAAAATTAAAAATGAGTAAGGACCACACCTTAGCTCTCACATGTCTTTGCTATAGAATATCAAAAGACGTTACAGGTATTCTCGATTGGCCGGTTCAAGCTCAAGTCTTTACTATATGTTAGTAGTCTCATGGGTCAGGTCAAAGCTCTACGCTCTTTCTGTTTGTGTGGGATGATGTGAGGGTGAGAGGGAATGTGTGAGGCAACGAACAACAAGACTACAACTTAACTTTGACTTTTCACTCCGTGAGATGAGCTCACTGCATAAAACAAAATAATAAAATACTATGAAATTTATTAAAAGAGCAGAATCAGTTCACTCTCCTCGTTACTTCTTTCCCACGACCTTGTCTTTATTTGAAAACATTAAATATATATATATATATATATATATATATATATATATATATATTTAAAACATAAAAATATTGGAGTCGTCATCACATGGTTGTTGTTTGACCTTCCTCATCAGTCCCATATCACGGTCTTGTCTTTACTGAACCGAAAGCAAGAATATGATTTTAGGTCCCATTGGATATTAAAAGACGTTTTTTTTTAGATAGTCATTCTTTTCCACATTTTTTCAATTAAAGATTCACAATGGTTATTTTATATTTATTCAAATTTTATTGAATTGTTGTTTGAAACATTTCTATAAAGACTCTAGGTTTATAATTATTTATACATGAAAACCTCTGACATGTACGTAGTAACGGTCTTATCATATGTTAAAGTTATGGTCATGTTTTAAAATCGTGAGGCTAACAGCAATATGTAACTAGTCAAAATGGACAATATCTATTAGCAAATAGTATCAGAGCCAGACATGTGAGCTAACGAGGACACTGAGTCCCTAATGAGGGTGGATTGTCAGATCTCACATCAGTTGAAGAGAGGAACGAAATATTTCTTTTAAGTGTGTGGAAACCTCTCGTTTTAAAATCGTAAAGCTGACGACAGTACCATTTTGAAATTTAAAGCTCAAATACAACATTCAACATGTAGAAACTAAAATGATTTTTTTTAATTCATTATATTATTTTAAATAAATAAAAATTAGATCCCAATTCATTGATCTTTACATTAATTTTGTAAATCGTAACCTTCGTGTTTTAAATTCATAACATTCCATTTAATGTTGTATTTCTAAAATTCATATTAGTAAAGTAATTAAATGTCCCAAAGCTTATATAATGGGATGGACAACAATGAAGCTAACCTCATCCCATCAAACGATTTTATAATACAACACAATGGCAAACAAACTTAGCCTCAACTTCGTTTTCGTCGTTGCGATGATATTGCTTCTCGTCTCTTCTTTCGGTAATTTTCAACCTCGTTTCTTTTCTCTCTTTTTTGTCGCTCTTCATTTCAAAAGTCGATATTTCAATTTTATGATTATATCGATAGAAATGTCGATAAAATAACTGTATATATCGATATTACGAATTGAAGTTACTATGAATGTCAATATTCACCTTTTTTTTTTTTTTTTTTTTTGTGTTTTTCATGGAGTAATTCTACTTTGAGTGATCTCCTCTAAAATTTCCTAACAAGCATGTGAGTGAGGGTAAGATATGTTGAAATGACTTGTGTTGATTTGTGTGGATAGTTTTCACTCTTAGAAACGAGGAGTAAGTAATGTGATCATGTCATTGGGGAATGTCGAGGTCATCAGATGTTAAATCACAATTCTGAATCTTGATCTGAAATCTCGGCACGGTGCATTATAAATTGTATCAAAGTAATACTTCTCTTACTATATGCATTTTTTTCAATGTCTCAATCATAGTAACTCTTAAAATTTTGTTTTTCATGGAGAAATCTTCTGTTGGGTGTCCTCCTAAAAAAATTTCCTAGGAAGCATATGATTGAGATCAAATCATATTGAAATGACACATGTTAGTCGGTAGGGATAATCTTCACTCTTAAAAACTAGGAGTCATTAACGTGATTATCATGTCATAGATGATGCATGGAAATGCCGGTGCTATCAGATGATGAATTCATATTATGTATGCAGGCACAAGCAAATCATTAGACACAAAAGGCAGCTATCTTAAAGGTATTACATGTAGGACTTCAGATGATTGTAGGGATAATGTTTTTTGTGATTGTAAATTTGGCCTTTGCGTCTGTCATGGCAAGAAGCATCCCTTCAACTTCAATTCCAACTCTCAGAAAATGAGTAATAACATTCATTTAGAAGAGAACAAGGAGATCAAAGAAGAGCCTCTGAAGAACTAATCGATATAATGAAGAGCATAATAAAGAAATTGATGAATGTGATGCTATATTTTTGTTTAATTCGTGTGCTTCTCAAAGTTTTAGGTTC
Organism: Cucurbita pepo subsp. pepo; assembly: GCF_057944985.1. Taxonomy (NCBI): domain Eukaryota; kingdom Viridiplantae; phylum Streptophyta; class Magnoliopsida; order Cucurbitales; family Cucurbitaceae; genus Cucurbita; species Cucurbita pepo. The sequence goes on from NC_141812.1 coordinate 1,941,265, forward strand.
GTAGTTCATAGTATATCTCAAAGTTTTAGGTTGATGTAACGATCTGACTATTCAAAATCCCAGACCGACGTGGACTTGTTACCATATGAACACTTACATCATTTAAAACGAAAAAAACGAATACGTGCATGTTGCAAATTCATACATTTCCATAGAAAAATCGTCCCAAGTTTACATCAAAACCCTTTTTAAAAGAAAGCTTTAAAATATATATATATATATATATATATATATATACGCAACTAAAATGAAATAAAACTTCAAAACTCAAAAATCCTTCGACAATAGATTAGAAAAGAGAGAAAAGAGGGAGTTGGCATCGGTTAATTTCAAAACAGGGAGAGGGAATTCTCGGGGCGTTATTTTATATCTAAATGTTATGTATCTAAGTCATAATCTCTCATAGGCTAGCATCTAAGTCCTACTAGCTTATCCAAGCTCGACTAAGAGCTCTAACTCTATAATTTCATAGTTTCTCATTATTTAGTCCTATCGAGGTTCTTTTATGTTATAATTCAACTCCTTAGAGCTCATCTATGTCAGGTCTGGGATAACCTACTTAGTTTTTTACTAGTCTTCTTTCGTATTTAACCCTATTAAAAGTTAACTGTCGACTTTCTAACGGCACCACATTGTACAATTATCTTAGGAGACTGGTCAAACACGATAGCTAACTACTGAAAATACTATGTAGGCCCTCGTCAATCGAAATAAATTTACGATTAATTATTAAGTTGTGAAACGTGAACCATCTCATTTAGTAGCCTGATCACGTAATCTAATTTCATGTAATAAATCACATGCCATAAGCTAGACATATTAATTTAGCGTAACTAAGAACCCTAACATGCTCATAAATCGTCCCGTTTCAAATAATTTGATAAAACATCAAGATAGGGTATACATGCATACTTCAACCAACCATCCTACTTTCAATAACTAAATCAATCAATTTGATCATTTATCCTCATAATTCAACCCAACCCTTAAAGTAAAACTTAAACCTAAGTTCTTGAATTTTTATTTCTCATTCAAAGATTACTTTTTATCGAAATTAAAAAACATCATTACCATCGAAATCGGTTCGAAAAATGAGCAAAAATGGGATAAACCAAGCCAAATAGGGCGAACTTTTCGAACTATCCTATTGAATAAGAACGGATTAGTTAAAGAGTTTAATTAATTAATTTTGTATCCTTCCAATATAATCAATAGGTCCAAAGTTTACTTGTTGGCCCTTAATAACCTAAATCAACTATTTAGTTGGAAAAATTTGAAGGGTTCAAATTAATATTAATAGGTTACGAATCTAATGTGTTATATTTCTTAAATATGAAAAAAAAAAATGAATATTACATCAAGAATAAGGAGGAATATACATAACCTTATTTGGTAGCAAAATAAATTATTATTTTTGTATCTGTCCACAAAATTCATATAAATGGAAAGGGTGGTAAATGGAAATAACAAATGCATACCATATGTTTGTCTATAATAAAAAATATAATATCTATGATAAACCGTAATGGATGACAAATATCTACTTATTGAAGGTTAAATATGGTACCTATGTTGAATTCTAATTGAAGGCTAAATATCACAATACAAAATATTTGACTGTAATAAATGGTCAAATATAATACATGGTAAACCATAATTCACAATTAAATATCTTCAACACCACCCCCTCCTGCGGTTAGGGTCACATTTGAACGAATGTGAAGCCTAGATTTGAAAAATTCAAAAAGAGATCGAAAAACACTTTTTGTGAAAGATGTAGCAACCTAGTTCAGAGGAGACGTCTAGTTGGGCGACATAATTTCCAGAGAAAGAAGAACCATCAACAATCCGGGGTTGAGTAACAACTCTGGGGTGTGGACTATAGAGACGCAAGGTAGAGTCTTCAGAATTAGTACGATGGCTCTGTTCTAAGAAAAAGGCAAGAGAGAGGGTTCAATGGTGGCTGTGAATAAGGAAGGGTGGACCTGGTGACAGTCACAACAAGAGAGGAAGAAGAGGTCAAAAATTGAGAATGGGGACTTTGGGGTGTATTTTAGAAAAGAAAGAGAAGGGCTAAGAAGGAGTGGGGTATGCACATTGTGGACTGGTTTGCTATCGAGCAAATGAGCGCGAGTAAGAATATCTCAAGCATATTTTAACTAACGAGGAGGCTGGCAGCGACTTGGTTGGCAAAGAGGCCAGTATGGTGCCCGAATTACGAAGGTAAATCTCTGTAGAAGGTCGATGGGTTTATCGAGATAACATATATTTCCGATGAGAACGCTGATGAGGATTCTGAGGTTAGGATTTCTATAAAAGATGAACGGCTGATCGGGAAGAAAATGAAAGAGGTTATATTGGCTAAGGGGAAACCGATTGTGTGGGAGAAAGTGAGGTTGTATATACAAAGTACGGCGAAGGGTGGGCCTGTGAAAGATGATTTGGATACCAAAAGGGTGGACCCGAAGAGTAATCAATCAGCTCCGCCGAAGGCATCCATGGCAGCTGTCCCTACTGCGTCAAAGCCAACAATGGTGATGGAGAAAAAGATGAGTAGAAGAATCATAAGTCATTGAAAAGAAAGGATGGGTGTTGCTAAACGGTAAGGCTCTCATAACATGAGAATATTTGCTAAAACAACTGCACCTAAATAGTGGTGAAATTCTCCCCTTATAATCATCAAATAAATTACAAAATAAATGGAAAGAGCAATAAATGCATCTTCAGTTTAATTGTATCTATAAATGTATCAAAATCTGAGCAACAATATAATTATTTCTATAAATCTTTCTACTGGAATTGACGACCAACCACTACGAATATTAGTGTTTATTGGTGGTGAATATAAATGGGGCATGGCCAAGTGGTAAGGCAACGGGTTTTGGTCCCGCTATTCGGAGGTTTGAATCCTTCCGTCCTATGTCTATTATATATAGAATATATAAAAAAATATTCTATATCATATCCGACTAAAGCTTGCCCTTTTAAACAACCTTCTGCTTTAAGAGTCTAGTATTAGATATAGATAGAATATTATTGTTCCTTCTTATTTTCTTATAATGATGCATTTCAAATCGAAATACGAAAGCTTCTCTTATTCTCTATCTCTTAAATGGTGTGTGAAACCCGAGTATTTCTTTTTTTTTTTTTTAACATATTTGCCTATAATAAAATGTCAAATATGGTACCTGTGGTAAACCGTGGCTTAATCATACAAGATATTTAACTATAATAAAGGGTCAAATATGATATATATACTTCACGACTAAATATCCTTCCCAAATATTACATCAAGGCAAGGATAAGGATGAATATACCTCACCTTATTGGGTAACAAAATCATATTTGGTAGCAAAATTATTGTTATTTTTGTAGTTATCCATAGTAATCCAATCATATCTGTCCACAAAATTCATATAAGTAAACTAATTTAATGTCCCGAAGTTTATATAATGGGGTGAGCAAAGAAAGACACTAACCCATCCCATCAAACCCTTTTATAATATAAGAGAATGGCAAAGAAACTTGGTGTCAAGTTGGCCTTCATTGCTGTGATGATGTTCCTGGTTATGTCCGCCTTTGGTAATATTCAACCTCATTTCCTTTTTAATTTCTCGTCTTTGTTTTAATCTAAACCATCGTTAGTTGCGAGGGTGTTCAAAAAATTCGATAATTCAATTCAACTCGTACGATTTGAATTGGGTTATGAACTTATTTGAATTGTGTTGAGTTCAAATAAATGAAAACTTTATAGATTCTTCGTTTTAATCTAAACCATTTTATCATGGGTTGAGTTCAAATAAATGAAAACTTTACGGATCTTTTGTTTTGATTTAAACCATTTTTTCATGATTAGTTACACGGGTTTTCAGAGAAAAAAAAACCCGATGACCTAAAATATTTTATTAACTCAACTCATACTGTGTTGAAATAAATGAAAAAAAATTATAGATTGAACCAGTTTATGGATTCTCCTTAAACTAGATTGGATTGAATTAAACGGACACTTTAACGTGTAAATCTTAATTAAAAGTTTGAAAATAAATAAATGAATGTTTTACGGACTAATATTTTAATTTTATTATAAAAAAAATTGAACAATGAACCGAGCCACCATAACAAATGAAACCCAAGAATTTTATGGTCAGGTCGAGTTGAATTTACAACTCGAACGATGAGGTTGAATAATTTTAGAAATATTCCAACCTAACTTTGATTATGTGTAAATGGAGGGCTCAAATTTTGAAAACATTGTTGCAGTTGAAGGCAAGCCATGGGGATCAAATGGAAGCCCTTTGACAGAAACCACAAAATGTAAGACCAAGGCTGATTGCATAAATCTAAACTGTATATGCAACTTCGGTACATGTTTATGCGACAAACGAGCGAGTATGAACGCCAAGAACGACGTTAATGATATGGTTGTTGAAGAGCTCAAAGGAAAGGATCTCAAGAATTAAGGGTCGATAAGAACAAAATCAATTATGATTATTGTTACTGAGCTTTTATTGAAATAAAATGATCACATATTTATGTTTTCGCCTTATTGAAATTCTTGTTTATTGTTTTTATTTCATCGTCTAACAGCGTGGTAAGAAACATTCCTCGATCTCATAAGTATTGACACTTCAATTTGGTTAGAGATGTTAATTTAACCTGTGGGGTCGAGGCCCTGTGGAGACTCGACTTCGTTCATTTAATGGGGAGAATCTTCGTATAATTCTCAGCACCGTTCCGTCCCTGTCCTGCTTAGTATAAATATAAATATAACATCCATTATACCTATAAAAAACGCTCTAAAAAGTTTCGGACTTTTAATAACATGGACTGTCACGACGTACGAAAAACATTATAAAATGTCTACAATAGCGTTTTTCATAAGCTTTCGTATCTATTATTTCTTGTAAGGCTCAATAAGTTTTACGTCTTCCAAGTTCTAATGGATTTTGAATCGTGATCTGAATCAAAATCCAGATCTGAATTCTAAACATGGGTCATTACAAATGGTATCAGAATATCCGCGTAGACAACACTTACAACAGCTCATCATAAGGCATTTTGATAATTTTTACATCTTACATAGTTTACTCGTCCATATTGCCCGACGCATATTCTAGTCATGCAATTCTCTTTCTAACTTTGCATAAAACATAAAACAATATGCGTCTCGAAAATCTCACCCTAAGGGCATAACTATAATTTTTCATGACATACATACAGTAATACTCACCGAAACGCCCTTCCAAAGTCCTTAATATGCATTTTCTAACCATTAAGTAAAGGAATGCTCGCATGCTAGCACGTCCTTACTTGCCTAAAGTTTGTTTGGTTACTTACTTGGATGATGTATGTCTTCCCGAGCTAGATTTTCTATATGTTAGACACTCCCAAATTTATGAAATTTCTCTTGAAGGTCCTAATTTAGTCATAATTAGGGTTAGTACCAAATTAGACGAGAAACTGACAAATGGAGGTCGAACGGAGCAAAAAATGATACTTACACGCGCTCACGCGCCTTCATGTGCTCCAACGGGCTCCTCATGCACATTTTTCGCGTGCTTTACTCGCGCTTACTATGCAACACGTGTCACACACAAATAGGTCACGCTAAGTCGGGTCGAGTCATGCAGGCAGTTCGATTTATGAATAGCAGGTCGGAGGTTCAGGCACAGGTCAGGTCGCCCTCTGCTGACGCGACGTGTGTCATCACATGGCGCCGGACGTCGTCTTCTCCCATTTTTTGTGTGGCTCGTACCATGGTCGAACATGTAAGGTGTCTCATCAATTCATGCAAATTTTTATCTAATTTAAGAGTGAGTATTAATGAAAAGCCAAAAATAAAAACCATAAAATTAAGAAATATATGAAATAAATGGAAACTAATTAAATTCTAAACATTTCAACCAAATATTATCCCAACCATCCTTACAATTTATTTATTATTATTTTGAAATAAAAAACTTTTAATTATTTATTTATTATTATTTTGAAATAAAAAACTTTTAATTTAATAAATTAAACATTATATTTTATAAATAGTTATATTATTTCATTTTAAATTCTTTTTAATGAAGGGTTGCTTCTTTTCATGAACAGCCATTATGCAAATTTTCAAAGCCTATAAATACTCATTTTCTTTCTCATATTTTTTTTTACCTTTTCGACCCTCGATCTCCGACATATTCAACCGTTCACTCGACTGTGTCGGGAGACCGAGATATTCAGCCGTTCACTCAACTGCGTCGGGCGGAGATCGATCAAAGTTTCGGGTCGGAATGGGAGAAAATAGTGTGTGTGGAATGGGGAGTGTTTTGATAATGCTTGTGGTGGTTGGGTGTATTTTGTTTTTGCCGCTGGTGATCGGCTCCGTTCAGCCGCCGTCCGGCCTTATGCTGCTTATTTTTCCGGTCACTCTCGCCGCCGTGTTCTTCTTCCTCTCACGTGCCTCCTCCAATTGAAAAATTAATGGTGAATTTTATTTTCTGATTTATGTTTTTTTGTGATAATTATGTAACACAGATGCATAAGATAGAATAATATTAATGTAAATCTTGTTTTTTTAATTATTATTTACTTTTTTTTTCCACAAAATTCCGCTGAAGGGTGTTCATATGACCCGATAACCCAACTAACTCGGACTACCTAACCCAAACCATAAATATTGGGTCGGGTCGGGTCGGGTTGAGTTGAATTTTTAGAAATTCGAGAATTCAGTTCAGTTTACAACCTAAATAAAAATAAAGAATATTTAACGATGTGTTGTGACTTGTTAATGTTTAATATTTGAACTTTATCAGATCTTAGTTATTAATATAACATGTATCGTCGATAAGATTTTTAAAATAATTAAAATAAAAAAAAAACAACCCGGTAACTTAAGTCAACTCAACGTTTAAAAAATAGATAGTTGAGTTGTGAACTCTATTCGGGTTACTCGAGTCACCAACTTGAACTTTTGAGTTGGTCCAAAAGATTTTTCCGACCGAAACAATGTACACATCTGTCGAAATTATATTAGATCAATCGATTCATAACCTTTCAAACACAACCGATATCTATTCGGACTCCCTTTACTTGTAGGAGTACATCTTAGATATGCCGATTATGTTATTCAGTTGACACGTTATTAATTTATTAAATTTTAAGTAATTTTAATGTCACAACTGACTTAATTTACGGTCACTGTTTTAAAATATTTTAGAATTAAAATATATAATTTAATTTATAATTATTATTTATTTTATTTTCCCTAGTTTAAATTAATTTACCATTTTTCGCCATTTATTTTTTAAAAAATTAAATTCCTTGTTTGAATTTTTATTTAAAACAATAAATAGTCTTTTCTTATATTTTGAATTTAAATATACCTTTTTTGATCCACAATTATTATAATATGGACTCTTTTTTTGTATCTAATGCTTGGTCGGTTACTCGAAACTTTAAGGTTTGTGTCTATTAAGTTCTTATATTTTAGTATATTTTAAAATTTATCAATTTACTCGATAGAAAATTAAAAATTTGAGTTTTATTAGACATAGTATATAAACTAAAAGTTCGAGTCGGCTCGTAGGTTGACAGTTTTTTGGTCGAGTCAACTCGACTAACCCGAAAATAAAGTTACAACTCAACCCTACTTTTAAGATTAAAAATATTTGACGCTTGCAATCATTGTTATTGATGTATGGTGACTTATGAATGTTTGATAACCAAGGTTTATAAAATTTTAATTATTAATATAATAGATATTGTGGATAAATAGAATTTTTAAATAATTAAAAAAATCAACCAAACAACCGAACCTAAAAGTCGAGGTTAAGTTGGGTTGTGAACTCTATTTAGGTTGCTCGGGTAAAAAAAATCAACCAACTCGAAATTCCAGGGATTAGCAAAAAGAAAGGTCTTTTGGATAACTCAATCAAAAGAATTCCAGAGTTTACAGGGAAATGTCGGGGCCATCAAGTGCCGAATCTAGATTATGAATCTTGGACATAGGGTGTTACAGTTAAAAAACGTGACGCTCGAGTAAAGAAATGGTGCATGAACGAACCGAAATCACCTCGTAATAAGGAAAATCAAGTAACGAATTCAAGTAACACGAAAAATCGTAATGGTTTGATATTTTTCTCGATCTCTATCTTACTCCTAGCAATCTATACATTCTCGTGAAGTCGAAAATTCTAATTTTCACTTTTTCGTTTGGTCTGAACTAAAATGTCAATCCCCTAACTTACCTAAATACTACTACTCGTGAGTTTTTCGTAAGAAATACGTAGCGAACAACCATAGATATTATTCCATGCTATCAAGAGAGTAGCTAAATTCATGAAACAAACACACACACATTACATAGTAACTCACAAACATTACAAACTTATAGACCCCCTCTAAGTTTACTTCAAGGAATCTTAACAAATCCACCACCAACCCCGCCAACTCCGGCACCGATGCCACCGATGCCAACCCCACCGAACCCGCCAAGGCCACCGCCGAGCCCGCCCAAGCCACCGCCTCCTCCGAGTCCTCCAAAGGGGAGTCCGCTATCACCAATGCCAGAGAAGCCACCGCCGAGGAAGTTCTTTTGGTCATTGAGGCCTTTTGCAGCCTCAATTGGGGCAGTTCTTGCAGCAACATGGAGTGCAAATGCAGCCATAGCCATAGCCATAATCAACATCAAATTAAGCTTATTAGCCATTTCAAGGACTGTTTGTGGTGAAATGATATCCATTTGGTGGGTTTTTAAAGGGTAGAGGAGACGGTGGACTGTTGGGGGAAATTGAATGGGCAAGCCTATTTAGTTAATGCTTTGGCATTGGATCCATCGTGAATTTAGGCTTTGAGTGACATGAACCTCATGAATGTCTTAAATTTTAAGTTATTTTAGTTGGTACCTATATCCCCTTCAAATAAAATATCTTTAGGCATCTACGTCTTGTTGGTCTTGTTGGTAAAGAGTCCCATATCGGCTAATTAAGGGGATGATCACGAATTTATAAGTAAAGAATATATCTCTATTGGTACGAGACCTCTTGGGGAAACTAAAAATAAAGTCACGAGAGCTTATGCTCAAAGTAGGCAATATCATACCATTGTGGAGGTCTGTGATTTTCTAACAACGAAGACATTGCTCTCGAGAAATTAAGATGATATTTTGAATTCTATTAGTTGATATGCGTATTGAATATTTGGATTATTTTTCGATATAGTTGCTCAAATCCAAATTTTGTTGTTCCTATGCCACTTTTTTGCCTAAGATGTGGGCTTGTTATGTGATGTTGGTTATGTGTTGTAACCATGCCCATATGTGAGATCTTATATCGGTTAGAGGGGGGAACGAAGCATTAGTTATAAGGGTGTGAAAATCTCTTCTTAGTAGACGCGTTTTAAAATAGTGAGACTGAATGCGATACATAGCAGGCTAAAGAGAATAATATCTGCTTGTGGGGAGCTTTAGTTGTTACAAATGATATTAGAGCTAGACACTAGGCAGTGTGCCAATGATGATATTGGGCCTCAAAGGAGTGGATTGTGAGATCCCACATCGGTTAGAGAAGGGAACGAAGCATTCGTTATAAGGGTGTGGAAACCTCCCCCTAGTAGATGCGTTTTAAAACTATGAAGCTGACGGCGATACATAATGGGCTAAAGCAAACAATATCTGCTAGCAGTGAGTTTGGGCTATTACAAATGATATCAGAGCTAGACACGGGGTAGTGTGCCAGCAAGGACGTTAGGCTCCCAAGGGAGTGGATTGTGAGATCCCACATCAGTTGAAGAGGAGAACGAAGCATTTGTTACAAGAGTGGAAACCTCTCCCTAGTAGATGCGTTTTAAAACCTTGAGTGGAAGCTAAGAAGGAAAAACCTAAAAAGGACAATATCTCCTAGCAGTGGGTTAGGCGGTTACAAATGATATCAAAGCTAAATACTGGGCGCATAGGTTGGAGAAGGGAAGAAGGATTCCTTATAAGGGTGTGGAAACTTCTGTCTAGTAGACATGTTTTAAAACCATAAAGTTGATGGCGATAAATAACGGGCCAAAGCGAACAATATCTGTTAATTGTAAGCTTGGGCTGTTACACCATATGAACTTCTAAGTGGGCGATATGTAACGAGACAAAGCACTCCTTGTCCTAAAAATGGTCGAAACTGCCTTCTTCTAAGTGGGAAAGAAAAGATCCAATGATATGGATATTACAACACTTGGCATTGAGATGTAAGCAAAGAAAAATGTACAGTTTCCAATTCTTGATTGGGACAAGTACAAAGTGAGGGGTTGTGAACAGATCAATGGATGGCTCAAACTCATTGGGATAATGCTATAACTATAACAATCATAGGGAAGAAGAAAATGAGTAAATTGTTTTCTTCTTCCTTTTAAATGTTCATATCTTTTTTTCTTCTTTTTTTTTTTTTTTATATATATATATATATTATTTTAACTATGACTTTAAATTAACAACGGAATCCCCTACGACAAGAAAGGGCACCTGCATTTGAAGTTAGCGAGCCCACCAAGGAAGAGGATTTGGCTCCTAAGCTTGAGGCTCTTGCATAACTGGCTCCTGCACCAGCTCCTGATGGAGTGAAATAGGCTCCATTTAGCATGAGATCTCCCTCCGATCTCCAATTCCAATGCCTCCATACACCGTTAGATGTGACAACTCTCTTTGTGACCTACGGGTCAACAATTGCAGAGATAGAAGATTGAACCATGGATCGTTAGAATGTTAATTGATATCTTATCTATTGAGTTATATTTGAAGTGTTCTACGAAGATACCTCTTTGGCAAAAGGGTTGACGGGGGCGAGATATCGGTTGCCCTGGCTATTAATGGTGGGATTAGCACTTCCACCAATGGCATACATTACCCAGTGAGTGTAGTCATTGTTTACTACATGGAAATACCCATGTCTACACCTGAAATATTAAATTATTGGGTCACATGAGTAAACATTTTTGGGTTTATTTTAGTTACGTAACTTATAAAATCATCTAATAGGTTCGATAAAAATTTAGATAGCATTTAGACATAAATAAAGGTTCTCAGGTATGAGTACACAGAATCTGTTGAAGATTATTGAGAGTAGTAGTCCGTCATGGATTTATTATAACTAACAAATTCTATCTGTATTGTTATAAGACCTTTAGGAAAACCAAAAGCAAAGTCATGAGAATTTATGCTTAAGGTGGACAATATCATACAATTGTGAAGGTCGTGATTTCTAACATGGTATCAGAGGCATACACTTAACTTAGTCATGCCAATAAAATCTTCAAGTATCGAACAAAGAAGTTGTGAGGCTCGAAAGTGTAGTCAAAGGTGACTCAGGTGTCGAATAAAGGTATATTTTGTTTGTTCGAGGACTTTAAAGAAGGAATCAAGCCTCAAATAATGGGAGGTTGTTTGAGAGCTCCAAGGAAGGAGACCTCAAGAGAGGCTTTGTGGTGTACTTTGTTCGAACGGGGGGTGAGGCTCGAAAGTGTAGTCAAAGATGACTCAGGTGTTGAACAAAGGGTGTACTCCAAAGAAGGAATCGAGGCTCAATTAAAGGGAGGTTGTTCGAGAGCACCAAAGGAGGCCTCAAGGGAGGCTTTGTGATGTACTTTGTTTGAAGGGGAGGATTGTTAAGGATTATTGAAAATAGTAGTCTCACGTTAGCTAATCAAGAGGAACATATGGCTTTATAAGTAAGGAACATTATTTCTATTGGTACGAGACCTTCTCGAAAACCAAAAACAACTCAGTCATGATAGTTTATATTTATTGTGGAGGTCGTGATTCCTAACCGAATCAAAATCAATTATAATCCATTGTGAAAGGGAGAGAGAAGAGAAAAGTACCTTGGCATTCTTTGGATGAGACCTTCACCAAAATGGTTATAAGCAATGGTGACTTGCATTTGCTTGTCTCTTACATAAGAGTCACTATGTCCCAAGAGCATCACCTGTTTTGCAACAATCTCAGCCAATTTCAGAACAAATTCCAACATTTGCGATCATTTGACAAAACTGTTAACTTTTTACCTCATTGTGGTGGGTGAAGTAATTGTTAGAAATTGTGATAGCAGTTGATCCCATGATAGCATCAATGAGCCCATCAGAACAAGAAGAAAGAGAATTATGGTCAATCCAAATATGACTCGACCCAAAAATGGAAATCCCATCACCATCAGCCATTGTCCTCCATCCATAATGACTAGGCGAGCTTCGAACCATGGCGTTCCCCGTTGGCTTGCAGTCATGAATATGCAAACCATGAATAATAACATTGGTTATGAATTGGATAGTAATACAAGCACCATAAGCGATGTGCACATTGACGCCACGACCATCAATTGTCTTGAAGCTGTTCATGATGAGTTCTTGCTTTAAAGTGATCACCATGTCTCGTTTGAACACAATCCATAATGGTCTGTCTTGAATCACGGCATGGCGAAGGGTGCCTGGTCTGGGATTGACAGGATCGTCGTCACGTGGATCAGAGACGACGTAGTAACGCCCATCACGGCCACCAACTGCATTACGACCAAACCCAATGCCGCAATTGGCGAGGCGCTTTCGCCGCAGTTGCCAATGTGGGTCACAACGCCAACAATCATCAATTGGGTTTCCTGTTCCACAAGAGAAGAACCCCAAGTTCCTTCTCTCTGTGCTGTTGCGTATGCTCCTGTGGGAAATTTCCAAACATAACCACCCAATCACTACACACACATTATAACTGCACATACATTATAAGCGTTGGGAAACATAAGTGAGATTGATTGAAACAAGCATGGGTGAGTATGAACCAATTTAGACCGTGAAACAAATTACGAATGCTCAGTCATTCCCTAAATTAATCAATTTGGGATTCCCTCCCCTCGAACAAAGTATACTATAGAACCTCCCATGAGGTATGGAGCCCTCGAACAACCTCTTTCCCATTAATCAAGGCTCGACTCCTTCCTTAGAGTTTTTGAACAAAATACGCCCTTTGTTCGACATTTGAGGATTCTATTGACATGACTAAGTTAAGAGCATCACGGATCTTCACAATAGTATCATATTGTGAGCATAAGCTCTCATGTCTTTATTTTGGGCTAACCCAAAATGCATCGTACGAATGAATATGTATTTCTTACTTATAAACTCATGATCATTCCTTAAAATAGTCAATGTGGAACTCCCTCCCGATAATCCTCAACAAAAAGATCAACGCGAGCTCTACCCGTTGCTATGATACCATGTTAAAAATGAGAACATAAGCGAGACTTTTAATCTTACTTCTATTTCTCATTCTTAACATCAACGGGTCAAGTTTAAATTCCAAAAGAAAGAAAATTGGTTAATCCAAACATAATTCAACTCATTTATTCAAAGTCAAACACAAGAAGAAAGAAAATTTAAAGCTTTGTTTGTGAAACCGAGAATGAATTTCATAGGCATTAAATGTGGAGTCCCACATTCAATGAATTGGGTGCATACGGATCATACGGAAAGCTAGCGTTACTTAAAAAGTTGTAAAGTTGGCTGTAAAAGTTAATGCTACAGATGAAACAGAAAGCAATCCATTTTTTGTTTCCTTTATTTGACCAAAAATTTGATGTGTCGGTGAAGGTATCTTTAAATGCCAAGGTCGTCTCATTTATTGATTACTATAGTTTCGGCATGCGATGCAGCTGCCGCCAGCATGATTTGCGCAATAAATCCAGCAGAAAAAAGAAAATAATAAATTACAATTTTTTTTTTTAAAAAAAGTATCTAACACATCTACAAAAGTTACTCGACTTTACCTATAAAATACAAGAATTCAAGAAATTTTTTAAAAAAAATTAACATAAATAAACGAGCTAACAGATGAGAAACCAGATTCAAGAACATAGATAGCATTTAGAAAGGTAAAATACAGACATTTATTTATCATATTGAACTCATAATGCATAAAGCAAAGATCATAATATAAGTTTATTAATCCTTTAAAAGGGAAAGAAATAGACTTAATATTATTCACTTCAACATAAATTCATGAAGATTTATATATCTATTTTCCATATTTTTGGATAAGCGAAGAGACAAGAATTAAATTATGAGCGTGACAGGTGGATCTCGCCACATGGGCATGTGTGAAAGAGATTGAAATCGCAGTGACAATGAACGTGGTGGCTGGGTCCCTCCCAATCATATTATAATATAAATTTTATAACACTATTATCTTCTAAAACACTCTTGTAATTAAATTCTAAACTGGTTGATTTTTAAAAAATTACAATATTATTTTTTAGTTTTCTTAAACATTTTAAAAGGAAATTCTTCTAGAATATCAAACACAACATTTTATAAAGGATTTCTACTCCTAATTTTTAAATATTTATTAAATATCAAAAATAATATTATAGTATTTAAATATTATATAAATATTTTTTAAACAAATGATAAAATTGAAAAATATTCTTTATAATTTAGTAAATAAAACTAATAATCATAAAATGTATTTTTTATTTATTTATTGAATTTAACGGTTACATTCAACTACACGAAATTAAACACTCTTAAAAGTTCATAAATTAAATATAAAAAAAAATTAAAAAAAAAAACTAAATCTATCAATTACTTATTATTTAAGTCATTTTCGCATTCTAACACTTATTTAAAACTTCAGATTTGCATCAAAACAGCATACTTGGAGTAAAAGAAGGCACATGCTAATCGAAAGCAAATTCCATTTTTATTATTAATAATCATTTTTAATTATTCATTTGGCCCCATAAATAAATATTAGAAAGAGAGAGAGAGGAATCTTACAAATCCACCATTGATGCAATTTCCTCTGGATTATCAACGGCATGCTCATTCTTAACATACCTGAAATTTTCAATTAAACAAATATTTATTTAATTACATAATTAAAATATCTCAGTTTATTATCGAAACAAAATAATAATATTATTATTATTAAGTTCTTGGTCGGTGGAAGGCTGTTCCATATGTTTTAATGAATTATTTAATTTATGTATTTAAAGCTTTTTTTTTTTTTTTTTTTTTTTTTTTTTTTTTGTTCTCTTGAAAGTTAGATTCAAATCTGAGAAAAAGAAATGTACACGTGGAAGTGAAAATGGCCATTGACCAAAAGGTCCAAAATTAGGCCAGGGTTGAAATGGAATGTCGAAGGGTAAATTTGTCAATAAAGAGTCAAAGAAAGTACTTAACATAGAGACACTCTGTGACCTCTTTTTTTGTTTTAATCTACGAATGAACGGCCCAGATTTTCCTGATCCGATCTCAAAATTCCAATTTTCTGATCCGTTTGATATATCTGACGGCCTAAATTACGCTTTCGACCTAGAGTATAAAATTTACATTATAATATTTTTATCAATATTGTAAAAAATTATGGAACACAAAAAAAAAAACAAAAAAAAAAGTAACAAAATGCCTTTAATACTAATAATAATAAAAATAATTAGCATTTTAATTAATTTTAAATAGTAAAATTATTTAGTTTTCCATAATTTTTCATGAATATTTTTATAAAATCGACACGTGAAGATCATGTGCCGGAAAACGAAGAGAAATTGGGGGAAAAATAACAGAGAAGGTCTAGTTTCGGAAACTGACCGGTCCGCCATGGATGAAGAATTGAAGCTCTGCAGTCGCTCATCTCCAGAAAAACTATCAACATTGTGAAGCGAAACAGAAAATGAGAACAATCAAGAAAATCATTCAAAAATTACTCAGAACAGAGAAGGTCTAGTTTCGGAAACTGACCGGTCCGCCATGGATGAAGAATTAAAGCTCTGCAATCGCTGATCTCCAGCAAAACTATCAACATTGTGAAACGAAACAAAAAATGAGAAAAATCAAGATCAACATTCAACAAATTACTCAGAACAGAGAAGGTCTAGTTTCGGAAACTGACCTGTCCGCCATGGATGAAGAATTAAAGCTCAGCAATCGCTGATCTCCAGCAAAACTATCAACATTGTGAAGCGAAACAGAAAATAAGAAAAATCAAGATCAACATTCAACAAATTACTCAGAACAAGACTACGCTAGTTTAGGCCGTCGGTAGCGGCGGACGCGACGGCATTATTGTCGAAAACGCAGAGAAATAACGCGATTAGGAAGCATTTACCTGGATTGAACGAAGAGGATGTTGAGAAGAAGGAAGAACATTAATGAAGCGGTTGAAAACTGTAGTCTAAGAGTGACCGCCATTATTGATGATTCTGAAGCTTTCTCTGCTTCTCCGAAAAAATTTTAAGCGACTGTGTATTGTATCTCTCGATCGCTCGATCTGTGGGATTTGTATGAGAGCGTTAAATGCGAGTAGTTGTGAAACGAAAGAGAGGGAATTGAATGGGAAGCAAAACCGGGATGGAGAATCTCCTTTTATAGCCCCTTATAAACCCTTTCTAATTTTATTTTTATTTTTATTATTGTTTTTATTTCCATTTTTTTTTTTATTACAGAATTTTAAATAAAAAGTAAATCGTAATTATTTAAGTTTTAAAGGGTATATTCGACTTTTCACTTCCTTTTAATTTTTTTTTTCAAAAGATTTAAATTTAATTTTTATTTACTACTAATAGTTTTAAAATTGTCCGGATATTTTTTTCTCCAGTATATTATGTACCGAAGCATACACATGATATGAAACGCGTTTTCTTTCTTTTAGTTGATTTACGCCAGTGTGGGTGTGTATTAACCTATAGTCAGGCCTAGAGATACGTACACGAGCCTGACTAGTTGGAAGTCCTTGAAGTTCTTATCAGTTCTCTTACTGGTCACACACCCGATCGTTTGAAATTTTTAAACGTAAAATAGAAAAAATAGGTTAAACAACGTGGACTAAACCTGTAGTTTAATTTCAATATATTTTCTCTAAAATATTATATTTCGTCATTCAATAAAAATAATTACGATAAAATTACAAGTTTAGTATCTATCGGGCTGTTCCACGTACAGTTTTCATTAATTTATTATTTATATTTTAGGATTATTTTCAACATCGACTAAAAATTCAAATAATTGTTATATGGATTCTAAAATTTTAATTTTGTGTCCAGTAACATCTAATAAGCTCTTAATTTTTAATAATATTTAATAAATTCTCGTTAATAAAGCCTCTAATATATTTGAATTTTTTAAATTAAATAAATTATTAAATATATATAAAAAAATTATATACATCATAAAATATTAATTTTATTAAAATTTTATAAGGTATTAATTGCATATATATATAGTTGAATAATAGCAATAAAAAATCATAATTGAATTGACATATTTAAATTAATAAATTGAAAAATATTGTGAAGAAATATACGAATAAATCAAGACCTTAATTAAATAAAATTATGAAATTATGTTATGGTAAATTTTAATTTTTATCCATTTTTATTAAAATTAACGGAGTGTTCGAGAAACTATAACTGTGAAATTAAAATTTTACCGCCTTCAACATTAGTTAATCGTAACTTTGCGAATCCCCATGGTAACCGTCTCTAACTAACCTATTAACTGTTCTTTTTTACCTTGCTTACGTGTCATGTCTGTCGGTCAATCACGTGGTCTACACTTTGCTGGTCTGACACCTAAGCCAACTTTAAAAGCGCTTGACTACCACATCCCCTTAGGGACCACCGCCTCTGCCACGTCAGAATATTAAATTCTTATTCCAAACTCTCAAATAACTGACGCGCGCAGTTTGGAATATCACAATCACTCGCCATGTATCTTCGCCACGTGTCCACGGGACCGACGTTGAACAGTAACAGAATTTCTGGTGAAATTCACCGAACTGTCCGAATCATAGATCTGGCGGTCCGTCACAAACAAGTGTCGAAATCACGTACGGGTCAAAACCGGGGTTTTCCGGCCCGAATCCGTACACCTTATAAAATTAAATAAATAACAAATAAAGTTTTACCAGACGGCGTCGTTTTGCCTATTTTTGATTTTTAAGATTATTTCAAATATGAAATAAAAAAGAAAATGGTAGAATTAAAACCAAACCAATATCAAAGCCATTGATTGTGTTTGCGAAAAGACCAAATTACCCTCAAAAGCATGCAAATATTATTTTATTTTTTATTTTTTATTTTTTTTGTAATTTGACTTTGACAATTTAAATTCAAAGAAAAGTCTAATATTCATACCAAACAAACATATACCTAAAATACCATTAATAATTAACAAAAAAAAAATTAAAAAAAATATAATTCTAATTATTTTAAATAATTAAAAAAATTGACAAACACAAATAATTGGTACAAATTAAATTATATAATTTTTTTTAAAAAAATAATAGGGTAATTAAAGAATTAATGTAGGGTTAATAGGGTAATTAAAGAATTAATGTAGGGAGTTTAAAAGTTATTTAATTAATATCGAATACTTTCTAGAGGTGTTTGAAAATGAAAGGGACAAAGTTCATTCCTAGTCAATGTATATCAACCCATAATTAAGGCCATGATTGGCTCCCCTACTTTCTAACATTACTTTCCCAAATCTTAATTTATGGAAAAAAAAAAACATTATTAAAACATTTATTATAGACCCAGATCCACACGGGCTTCCCCAACGTCCTCGTTGGCACTTGTTCTTTTCTCCAATCGATGTGGAACCGCCACCAAATCCACCACCTGGGGCCCAACGTCCTTACTGCCACATCGCCTCATGTGTACCCCCTGTGACTCGTTCTTTTCTCCAATCGAGGTGGGGCCACCACCAAATCCACCCCTAGAGCCCAATGTCCTTACTGGCACACCGCCTCATGTGTACCCCCTGTGACTCGTTCCTTTCTCCAATCGATGTGGGGCCGCCACCAAATCCACCCCCTAGGGCCCAACGTTCTTATCGGCACACCGCCTCGTGTCTACCCCCTTTGGGGAACAGCGAGAAGGTTGACACATCGTCTGGTGTCTAGCTCTGATACCATTTGTAACGACCCAAATTCACCGCTAGCAGATATTGTCCTCTTTGGGCTTTCCCTTTCGGGCTTCCCCTCAAAGCTTTAAAACGCGTCTGCTAGTAGAAGGTTTCCACACCCTTATAAATGGCATTTTGTTCTCCTCCCCAACCAATGTTGGACATCACATATAATATTTCATTTAATTATATATAATAAAGTTTGACCCTATTTAATAATTATTTTGATTTAAAAATTAAGATTATTAGTATAACTTTTTAATAATATAAGAAAAAAAAAATTATTTACTTCAAAGAGGTCTATAAGAAACGCTATATATAATTTAAATTATTTATGATAAAAACGAATATAATTTTTATTAAATTACTAATTAATTTATTTGAAATCTATTATTTAGTAGATTCGAATTTTATATAAATATAAGTTTAAGGATTTAATTTATATATTTTTTAATATTAATATTTATGTGGTAAAAATCATTAATTAAGAGCATGTGACAGACGAATCTGTAACATGCCGTTGTTACAGATAATTATGACATGGACCTATGGCCATGCAAATCCAAACTTTATATTAACAATTATTTTATTAAACTTTATATTATATGTCTATAGTTACTTTTATTTTTAATGGCTAACTATGTATTTAATTAATGACAATTTAAAAACTAAAGTACGATATTAAAAAATCAAAAAAATTAAAAATTGTCGTATAAATAGTTATATCAATTTTTTAAAAATTAATCACCAATTTAAAAATAGCTCAACTGATCCAAACGAAGAAGTTAAAATTTGAACAAGGAATAATCAAATTTATCAAGTAATTATTTATTCACAAATTAAATTAAAAAACGAATGAAAAAAAAAAGTTAAAAAAAAAGTTCGGTCAACTTATCCTAAAAAGAAAAAAGGTTCGGTCAACTGATTGAGTGCGGGCAGCTCTGCGAAATTTGTGGGATAATTAATTAATATTTTAAATCTAAATTTATAAAAATGTACGAAAGTAGTACGTGCAATTTTCAAATATTAATTTAATAATTAGGTTTAAACCGAACAATAGTGGTTGACTCAACATGTCAAAAATAGTCAAACATGGTAAAGGCAATAAATTAATAAATATTAACAATTTGATGATAATAAAATTATAAAAAATTGATAATTTACGCGAAGTTGACTTTTTTTTTTTCGTGTAAATAATAGGAAGACAAAGGTCAAGAGCTTAGGTACGAAAATCGTTGAGTTAGTCAAATATCTTTCATACTTGGTTGGCATCGAACGTTGATTAAAATGAGATAACAAGAAATACTGAAAATAAGCACTATTTAGACAGATGATATCAGGTTATGCAAGAGTGAAGCCGTGTACCTATGGGTAAGGCATGCCTTCATTATTTACGGGGTCTTTTGGGAAACCAATTGTGACAACTCAAGCCCACCGCGTGTAAACATTGTGTGTTTTGGCTCATTATGTATTGTCGTTAACCTCAGGTTTTAAAACGCGTCTATTAGGGAGAGGTTTCTGCTAGGGGTGTACATTCAACCCGATAACCCCGACCAACCCGACCCGAACTATAAAGGTTAGGTTGGGTTGGGTTGGATTAGCATTTTGGTAGGGTTGGGTTCATTTTTCTGAACCCGAACTGAATCGGTTCAGTTTCGGGTTCGTGGATAAAACCTTCAGGTTGACCCGATCCAAATAAAAATATATAAATTATATTAAGATAATTTTTGTATTAATAAGCTTGTAGAGTGGTACTTCGGCCTCTCTAAGGACACGCACACCCGAGTTCGGTTTAGGGCTCTCTAACTTTATCAGGTCGCACCATATTGCAAGAAAGCTAGGTATTTAGCTGTCTTCAGTCAAAACACCGTATTGCAAGAAAGGTAGGTATTTACAAGAAATGTAGGTATTTAGTCTTCGGTCAAATGACAATTGTTACAATTTTTTTTTTATTGATTTTTTTTTATGTGAATAATTATAGATGGATTTGTGTTTGTTGGTAAACTTTTAATATATTTTATCTAATATTGTATCTGAATCTTTATAAATGGTGGATAAATAAAACTTAAAAAAAAAATTAACAACTCGACAACCCAACCCGAGAAGAGAGTTGAGTTGGGTTGGGTTGTGAAAATTTTCAGGTTGGGTTGGGTTACCAATCCAACCAACCAAAAAATTTTGACAATTCGACCACCCAACCCGAAAATAGAGGGTTGAGTTGGGTTGGGTTGTGAAAATTTTTAGGTTGGGTTGGGTTACCAATCCATCCAACCAAAAAAAAATTTGACAACTCAACCCGAAAATAGAGGGTTGAGTTGGGTAGGGTTGTGAAAATTTTCGGGTTGGGGTGGGTTACTAATCCGACCAACCCGAACTTTTGGGTTGATTCCAAAAAATCCCTTAAATCAACCCAACCCGGACCATATACACCCCTAGTTTCTGCACGGTTATATGGAATGTTTTGTTCCCCTCTCCAACAAATGTGGGATCGCACAATCTACACCCATGGGATCCAATGTCCTTGCTGGCACACCGACCGATGTTTAGCTCTAGTACCATTTGTAACAGCCCAAGTCCACTGCTAGTAAATATTGTCAGTTTTGGCCCGTTACGTATACCGTCAACCTCACAGTTGCTAGGGAGAAGTTTTCACACCTCTATACAAAAATGTTTTCATTCCTCTCTACAATCGATTTGGGATCTCATATCGATATAATTAGATAGGAAATATCGAAGAAAAGTCCACAATGAACACGAATGAAGCCCAAAAATTGAAAAAGGAAAAATGGGCTTCACACAAAATAGAAAATTT
The DNA here is from genome assembly GCF_057944985.1 of Cucurbita pepo subsp. pepo. NCBI lineage: Eukaryota > Viridiplantae > Streptophyta > Magnoliopsida > Cucurbitales > Cucurbitaceae > Cucurbita > Cucurbita pepo. The sequence continues at coordinate 1,962,986 of NC_141812.1, forward strand.
TGGCCCAACTGAATTCTAAAAAATATGTTGGTTGGTCTGAGTTGTTCGAGTCATTTATTCAAATTTTTAATTTTTCATAAAAGTAAAACATCTATTTACTTATTATCAAATATTAAATTAAAATTTGCAATCCAATTTCAATGTATCCTCCTAACATATTATTGGAATATATTTGATATAGAACTAGTAAGATTTGATATATTTTATCTTATCTTCGGGATGTCAGTAGAATATTTTCTCTTATTTAAAGAATTGTGAACATTAATGAAAATCGGACTTTAGATTCCACTGTATTTTCGATCCGACCTATGTTTCTTGAACTATCAATCCCGCTTTTGTTTCTCATTCTTAACATGATATCAGAGCATCATTCTTAACACACATATTCAACAGTAGTTTTAGAATGTTAATGAAATGTGAAGGATAATATTACAATTTTCGAAAACAACAGAGGTATTTTTGAAACACGAGCAAGGGCATTATGGTAATTTACCGTTCTCAAACTAGTGCATTTGTATAATACAATAAAATGGACAATATTTGGCTTGATTTGCAGGTATGAAAGTGAAGAACAAGCAAATTGATGAAGAAAAAAAAGAGCAAATTTATTGTTGATCATGAAAAGTTTGTAAAACCCAACAACAAGAAGATGAAGTTAGGTTAAAAAGGTTCTATAAATGAAGGGAAAGATCAAGTTTTTGTTCTTTTTTGTTATCATTCTTAATGTTTGTCTGCCAATTCAACACCTTTTGTTCATCTTCCACCCCATATTGATGTTGATGATGATGATATCTATTGCTTGAACAAACCCCACCATAGTACCCCATGTGTTCATAGAACAAAGGTGGATTATTGGGGAAACAATGAAGATTAGCAGCATTAGCAATGTACATTGGATGTGGGTATAGCCCTGGATGATGCGTTTGGTGGTGGGTAGCTGCAAAGACCGACGAGGAGGAGGAGGAGGGCGATGGGGACTCGGACGCTGCGTAATCGGATATCCGCTTGGCCTTTCGGGCGGCGGTTCTTTCTTTCTTGTGGGCATTTTGATGGCCTCCTAAAGCTTGAGAGCTTTGGAACTTTCTTGAACAGAATAGACATGGGAAGATTCTTGGTGGGGTTTCTTGGATTGCAGGTGAGTTTGAGAGGTTGTTGTGTTGATGCTTCATGTTGGGTAATGGTCGGATTGAGGTGAAAAGGAAGCGAAAGAGGAGAAGGGAATGTGAGTTGAATGGGAGGTTTGTAGAGAGTATAAGAAGGGTGGAGAAGGAGTAAGGGAGAAAGTAAGTTATGGGAAGCTGACTTTTTTTGTTTTTGTTTTTGTTTTTGTTTTGTTTTGTTTTGGTGAAGAAAAGAGAGTTGAAAGCTAAATTGTAAAAAAGAGAGTTGGAAAATGTGCAAATAAGTCTTTTCCTTTTTTCTATAATAATTATTAATTCAACTGCTTTGGTGGCAAAGATGGATGCATGGGCTTGGGAACAGAATCGATAAGAGAGAGAGAGAGAAATAGGAGAGAGAGAATAAGAGAGAGAGAGTAGGAGAGAGAGAGAATAAGAGAGAGAGAGAGAGTAGGAGAGAGAGAGAATAAGAGAGAGAGAGAGAGAGTAGGAGAGAGAGAGAATAAGAGAGAGAGAGAGAGTAGGAGAGAGAGAGAATAAGAGAGAGAGAGAGAGAGTAGGAGAGAGAGAGAATAAGAGAGAGAGAGAGAGTAGGAGAGAGAGAGAATAAGAGAGAGAGAGTAGGAGAGAGAGAGAATAAGAGAGAGAGAGAGTAGGAGAGAGAGAGAATAAGAGAGAGAGAGAGTAGGAGAGAGAGAGAATAAGAGAGAGAGAGTAGGAGAGAGAATAAGAGAGAAGGAGGAGAGAGAATAAGGGAGAGAGAGAGAGTAGGAGAGAGAGAGAATAAGAGAGAGAGTAGGAGAGAGAGAGAGTAGGAGAGAGAGAGAATAAGAGAGAGAGTAGGAGAGAGAGAGAATAAGAGATAGAGTAGGAGAGAGAGAGAATAAGAGATAGAGTAGGAGAGAGAGAGAATAAGAGATAGAGTAGGAGAGAGAGAGAATAAGAGAGAGAGTAGGAGAGAGAGAGAATAAGAGATAGAGTAGGAGAGAGAGAGTAGGAGAGAGAGAGAATAAGAGAGAATAAGAGAGAGAGTAGGAGAGAGAATAAGAGAGAGAGTAGGAGAGAGAGAATAAGAGAGAGAGAGAATAAGAGAGAGAGAGTAGGAGAGAGAGCAAGAGAGAGTAGGAGTAGGAGAGAGAGTAAGAGAGAGTAGGAGAGAGAATAAGAGAGAGAGTAGGAGAGAGAAGGAGGAGAGAGAATAAGGGAGAGAGAGAGTAGGAGAGAGAAGGAGGAGAGAGAGAGTAAGAGAGAGAATAAGAGAGAGAGAGAGTAGGAGAGAGAGTGAGAGAGAGAATGAGAGAGAGAGAGGGTAGGAGAGAGAGAGAGAGAATAAGGAGGAGAGAGAGTAGGAGAGAGAGAATAAAGAGAGAGTAGGAGAGAGAGGGTAGGAGAGAGAGGGTAGGAGAGAGAGAGAGAGAGAGAGAGAGAGAGAGAGAGAGAGAGAGAGAGAGAGAATAAGGGACTGAGAGAGAGAGAGAGAGAGAGAGAGAGAGAGAGAGAGAGAATAAGGAGGAGAGAGAGGGTAGGAGAGAGAGAGAGAGAGAGAGAGAATAAGGAGGAGAGAGAGAGAGAGAGAGAGAATAAGGAGGAGAGAGAGAGAGAGAGAGAGAGAGAGAGAGAGAGAGAGAGAGAGAGAGAGAGAGAGAGAGAGAGAGATTCCATTTCCCAATCCCTCGATTGCGTGAGTGTCCCTATTTTGATTCCAAAATTGGGTATCATTAAAGGAAAAAAAAAAAAAAAAAAAGATGGGATTTTGGTGATGGAAGTTTAAATGAGTTTAGATTTGACAAAACCCATAATCCATAATAATAAACAACTCACATCTCTTTCTTTCTACTCACACTCCCTCCCTCAACACACTCTTCTTCCTCCACCATCTAACCACTTACGCCCTCTACCTCCTCAACCCCACCTTACACCTTCCAACCACCCTCCCTCCCTCCCTCCCTTCCTATATCTCACTCCTACAAACTTACACATTCTACCACATTTAATACCAAAAACTCATGATCTCACTCCTACCGACTCCACCTAGGTGTCCCAAGTATAGAGGAGCAAAGCTCTGACTCTTAGCGTGCAAGCTCCAAATGTGGCTTTTTTAGTAAGTACTTGGGGAATCTGAGTCGTACCCACTTAGAGATTCTAAATTCGACGATATAATATAAAAAATTCATGATGTCTCTCGGACCGAGCGGACGTAGGTGCACCGAGTATAGAGGAACAAAGCTCGGACCCGAGTTATTTTTTTAAATTTTCTATAAATGGTTATGGGGTAAAAAAGGGAAGGGGCGGTGGGAGAGTTAAGTAAAATTTGTCACTTTTCTCCCATTCCTTGCATGCTCATATTGCAGATATCAACCTCCCATATCATCCCTCCAATAGGGCATCACCTTTCTTTCCCTCTCTCACCTATCATATTCTCACACGTGTCACTTCAATATTATAGCTTGTACTTTGAAGTCAGTTTTTTTCATGACATAATTAAAATGGGTCGTGTTGATAAGTTATTTGTTGATATGACAAATAAATTATAAATTTAATCTCTTGCCGGTCGAGGACTCCTTCTCCTTCCCCTTTTTCAAACTCCGATTCGTATTGTTCATACAGAAATCTCTGATCAATGATAGAACAAGATCCATTTTGTCTCATATCTAAGGGATTTCTGGGTTCGGGCCGAAGAAGCAATGTTCACTCGATCATTATCAAATCGACTGCAATCTTATAAAACGAGTGAGAGGTTTCTACAACCTTATAAAGAATCGAATTTGATATGACAAATAAATGAATTAAAAACAGTTATATTCGTGTAACATCTCAAGTCAGAGGTTTCCACAACCTTATAAAGAATCAAAGTTGATATGACAAATAAATGAATTAAGAACAGTTATATTCGTGTAACAGCTCACGTCCATCGTCTATAGATATTGTCGTCTTTATACTCAAAGTTTTAAAAGGTGTTTGTTAGAGAGAGGTTTCCCGACCCACTACATTTTCTACACTTTACCCTTTCAATATATAGGGTTGGTTGGGTTTCCTCAAACATTGAATACATTCCAACCAAATTCATATATACCTCTTCTCCAATTTTTGAATACATTCCATACAAAGTAGAAAGTTTTGAACAAATAAGAATAAAATAGGAGACAAGACGAAGATAGAGAAGACATCACATCCCGATCCGTTAATCCTCACAAGTACACAAATATATTTATTTACTTTATCCTCACTTATGCTTCGTTTCTCTAAACTTCATTGGTAGAAACTTCTCCCTAATAGACACATTTTAAAACCCACGAGGCTAATGACAATACATAACAGAACAAAGCAGACACAGACACAGACAACATCAAATCTCATAGAAGACAAGACGAAGACAGATAAGACATCCCGATCCCGGTGAGTTAATCCTAACAAGTGAGCAAGATAATAAACTTTAATCAAAGCACGTGAAGAAGATAAGGATGAAATCTTAAATACTTAGTTTACTCATTCCATTATTTTAGAAATTCAAAGAAAAAACGCCAAAATCAATATGACAACCAATATGACAAAGGGTCTCAACATTTCTTTTCGTTTCTTTCTCAACGTATTCCCAACCTCTCTTTCAAACTCACAAATTTATCCTTTGCCTTTGCCCTTTGCCCTTTGCCCTTTGCCTAGATAAAAGCACCACACCATGTGAGTGAAAGAAGAGGCTCCTCGAGCTTTTGCAGCACACAGTTTCACCACATAAACATTCTACTCGATGAAAGCCAGTAACATCATAAAGATGAAACATACACTTAATTCTTCTAGTCTTCGGGTTTTCTCAACACGACGTAACTCGGTCCTCCGTTCGTCTTTTGGATCCTTGAGATTCTCCTAAGGATCTCTGCAAAAGCATTCTTGTCCTGCATAATGGGATATAATATAAGGCATCAGAGAATAGTTGTGGTCCATCGAGTTCATATTTCGCTCGCGATCGACCAAAGAAGTGAAGGAAAAGTGAATGATGAAACACCCTAAACTGCCCGCTTTCTCAACCATAACATAGTGAAAGAACAGTTTATGTAAAACATGCTATGAAACCATAGCAACATTATACCTCTTTACATCGCAGTCTTGCCTTGAATTTCGCAACAAGATCCTGCGTCGTTACAGGTGTCCTTTGGCGCAAGACAGCTCTAATTTCTTCCTCAGTAACGGGTCCAGAATTCGATGCTGATTCAGTTTTGACCGATACTGGTGCACCTTTTGAGGCTGTACTTTTAGAAGTAGACAAGGCTTCATCTGTAGGCTTTGATTCCTGAATATCCCAAAAAAAAGTTGTTTATCCTTCTAATATAAGTAAAAGTACTCTCGTTCTCGAAGCTTAAACCATGAGACAGCACGACATACCGTCTCTGTTTTCATTTTCTTCGGAGGTGCACTGGATGGTTTCACATCCTCGCCGTTTTTTCTTTTTCCTTTTGCTGTCTTTGCAGTGGAGGGGGTTCCCTTAGCAGATCCAGAAGGTGTTGGTTTTGAGGGACTGCTGGACGCAGCTTCTTCCTTAACAGTATCCTTCTGCTTCGAAGGCAAAACTGGTGTGTCACCAGTATCCTCCTCCTGAATACATAAAAGGTACAAAGCGACTTAACAGTATAAAATGCAGGCAGTATCACAATAAGTAGAGGGCTATGAATAAATGCTGATTCGATCAGGTCAACTCGGTAGGATTCCAAAAATATCGAGGCATCGTGGACACTGTTAACAAATTTTTGTTGCTGCTAATAGAAATTCTTTTCATCATTGTTTTTTGGGCGCACCTTGGTTATTCCCAACACAACTGTTTGCCCTTACTACGTTTAATTGTCAAAGTAACTCGTAAGATATTAAATGTTATATAGGTGTTAATCCGTTCTCTCTAAATTCTATATTATTTACATGGTCCTTGCTAAGCCAAATCAGGGTGGTTCCTATCATTTAGAATATAGAAGAGAAAAAAAAAAAAAAAAAAGCATTGCAGAGAGCAAAATACATGATCAAAATAATGCTGTTTCAGACTGCTAAAAAGTACCATGACTAATGATCAAGTGCAATTCATACAGATTCTATTCGAAAAACTGCTCGTAGGGTCATTATAATTTAAAGTTTTGGATGCTGTTAAATTGTGTTCACAGAAACCAAAAGAGATTCTTACATCATCGTCATCATCATCGTCCTCTCCATCTGAATCATTAAGCCCTCCAGTACGCCTAAGCAATTTCTTCAACTCTTTCCCAGATTTGCTCAGCCCCCCTTCCCCTTCATTTTCTTCATCCTCCTCGTCTTCGTCATCCTGCATAGTGAGAAAATAATTTGCTGAACTAGAAAGCTTAAGCATACAAACAGGCCATCTGTATCTGATATGTGATATCTTTGACTTGAAACGTTACACTATATTCAGCAAAATGGACAACAAATCCAAGATGTCAACCAGAACTCCAGATGACTTTGAAGGTCAATGGACATCAAACATTAAGGTGTTAGTTATATCAAGGGCTTCAGGTTACTACTACCTAAACCAAATCGCAAAAATGTCGGTGATGTTTTCAGATTGAGTATCAAATCGGCCAGCCTAGGCCACCGAAGAAAATACATACCCCATTAGACTCCAGAAACGTTCTAGTGAACATTACAAAAATAATAGTAACAATGAAGACTCTAGCAGCAACAGATTCTAGGAAAAACTAAGAATTACATAATAACACGACATTCACGACTACTATTTCATAAAATAATTTCTACCGTCCTTGTACACCTTGCCTTTTTCCTATTCCTTCTTAAATAGTACTCCATATCCTAAGCTCAAGTTGTAAATCCGGTAAGCATTCTATCAATCCTGACTTTGCTCTTCATTGCAAACACTTGACAAAGATTTCATAATTATATATGGAATTATATCAGCAGTTAGATAAATAGAGCCCAATGCAAAATGCTCCACTATACCGCTTTCATTTACCACGCCCCATGCATATTTTCATGTGAATGGTGGTCGTAGACACATAGGGGCTACTTTCAGGAAAAAAAATTATGGTCATACAAAATCTCCTCTCTGCCTTCCTTACTTTTCATCACCCATCCTGCATTAGCTTTTTTTCATTTCTTTTCTTTCCTTTTAATTTTTTAGAAACGTTTCTTACGACCTTTTCGGCAACTTTGGAGGAAAACATATATGGTTACTTCAACTGTTAAATTTAACAATATAGAATTGTTTCTATTAAATCAATGAAATGATATGTATCAGTGAATTTTTTTTTTTTTTTTTTTTCCAAGTGCTAGACAACCTGCTTGATTTCTGGAGGTGCAGGAACTTCAGGGGCTAAATCCTCCCTTTCTTCACGATCTGGAGCAGTAGTTTCATCATCATCAGTAAAAATCTCTTCATGCTCCCAATCATCTCCTACAAAGTTCAACAGGCACGTTAACAAAGAGGAACAATGACATTGGCCTCAATGCTCATCATGTGAATTAATTTCTGAATTTCACATGCATGGAGACAGATAAGTGTTAAAAAAAACATGGTGAAAATTTGATCTTCCTGGATAAGAACAAAAGAATTTGCTAACATAATTCCATCCAAAACTTTAAACCACTCATTTGATGCATTTTATTCCCATATGATGGTGATGGCCTATCAAGCAAACAATCTAACAGATGGCAAGTGACGTTCTTTAGAGATGACAATGACATGGTACAGCTCGAATTGCTTTGTTTTTCTATAAATGGGAAAGATTTACCTTTCTCAATATCATCATCATCCATGTCATGGTCACCTCCCCTAGGACCTTCATCGTCGTCGTCATCACCGCCACCCTTTTTATTGAGTCCCAATCTGTTCTTCCTTGTTGCCTCTTCTTCTTCATCTTCCTCTCCCCTATCTGAGGCATTACCTTCATTCTCATCACCAGTAGCTTTTCTCCGTCCCCTACCACCACCGCGAGCACCTTCTTTGTCATCAAACTTCTCAACTTCACCAAATGCAGCAGCACCATTATTTGCAGCTTTCATCATCCATCTTTCATATCCATCTGCCGTCTTCTTTCGATTCTTCATTTTTTCTTCTGCCTCCTCCAAAGTAAGTTGCTTATACTGCGCCACTTTGTTGAAGTTGTACCTGAAAATTCAGGTCAGTCATGCCAATACCACCATGGATGACTTGAAAATTTTCACCCTAACAATATAAAAGCCTTCAAGAATAGGATAATCTAATAACCAAGTATGAAGAAGATTATGACAAACAAATAAAGGTCTATAACTTGATTCATAGTAAACTAAATCAAAGATAAACCATACCAAGAACCAGCAGGAATAGCAGTAAATTCCTTTCCTTGCAATACAAGCAAGTAATATGTTGCTGATTGTGAGCCCTCAAGATGACCTTGGAATTGAAATTGACCCGTTTCATCTTCCAAGACCCAGGGTCTATTCTTGTACTTTTCCTACATGAACAGAATCATAATTAATAAGGGTCAGGCAGGACAAGATTGCAAAAAACTTCAAAAACAAAAAAAAAAAAAAAAAAAACAAAAAAAACAAAAAAAAACAAAAAACAAAAAACAAAAAAAAAAGATGAGCAATAAGCAACAAAACAACTAACTTCAAGGGAGAAAAAAAATGCAACAAGATATTAATCAAATGCATCTCCAAGGTCAAAGCTAAATTATGATTAACACAAGGTAGTATTTAAATATTGAATACGAAGCATATAATTACATGGTCCAACATATATGTACGCATTAAAAAAAATAGAAAAGTGCCAATTAATACAATGAAGATACGTTTCTGTACTCTACTGTGGCAGAAGGCCCAAGAAGTGGCAAAAAAAAAAATGCACGAGACTCCAAGTCCATAAGGAACATTTATCTGTGTAAAGAATGTGTATCCCTTTTCATCTTTGATGAAGTATAGCATCAATTACTTTCGCCCTATTTTCTCTCAACAGTTAATAACATCTAAAAGAAAAATAAATATCATGTCAACAGTATCCAGGCTTCCAAAACAATAAACTATCCAAAGACAAACTTAAGAAACGAAGCAAAACAAAAGTCAACAAAGTACCCGAAGGGCATCCGTAAGGTGGCGTCCTTGTAGACCTTCCTTGTAAAGAGACCATTTATTCTCAGCGTTTTTCTTCTTCGAAAAGTTCGGCAGCCCGCTCATGAACCTCCCAATGCAGTAGTTCTTGTCGCTACTTGCACTTGATCGAACATTGTATTCCTAGAATATAGGCAGACAATACTCAATCCACGCTATTATGAAAATTATTACATTTGTCACAAATGAAAAGCCCTAATCACATGAGTACAAATTTAACACATTCAAATCATCGCGCTACTTAAGAAAGACGAGGTAGAGAACGAACTCTTATTAAGCGAGTTAGGGTAGCGCCACAGTCATAACATTTTCCCTTGTTCTCAGCCATAGTTTTGCCACAGGACAAGCACAATGTCATGTGCTTACAATTGCTCCCATACAGCTCCGTCGTGGATCCGCATCCACTGCACGATGGCTTCAGCATCAAATCCAAAGACATCGCGTACCCCCTAATTCAGCCACAAAAATCTACAACACCCAAGAAAAATCACGAATCACCAAAGAATCCCTTTGTGTATATATATCTGTGAATGTTTGGGCAGCTTAGCTTGATATTCTCACCCAACAACTGCGCCTTCTACGTTTGGTTGCTAAGATAATCAGTAAGATATTATATCACAGCTTAAATCTTAGGTTGGTGATCACAATCAATCCATTAGCTCAAAACCCTATATTATTTGCATTCCCCTCACCACTAGGCCAAGGTAGTCAAAAAGAATTCCTATTAGAAACCTAGGAGTTCTTTTTTTCTTCAAATAACAGCCAAAACCCACCCAATTTAGGAAGAAACAAAAGGATGGAAAGATTTCTTACCGTAAAATTGCAGAAGCAGGGCAAATTCGTGCAAAATTCTCCTCAATCTCCAGAAATTAGACGATGTAACAGAGGGAGAGGAAGCTAATAGTAGGCGCAGAGAGGAATTTAAGAGAGGAACCGAAGAGAACAGAAAAGAAAGAAGATGAAGAGAGCGATGAGAATTTTGAGAAAATCGCAGGCGAAAACGGGAATGATACTATGATCGTAGTTTTCTACCCTTCTAAATAAATAAAATAATTATAAAAATAAATTAAACTAAATTTAAAATTAAAAATAAGATTCACAGACCAATTTTCAAATTCATATTAGATAGATTGAATTGGATCGATAGAATTGTTAAGATAAATATATATATATATATATATATATATATTTTTTTTTTTTTTTTTTTTTTTTTTTTTGTGATATTCAATATCGATCGGAGAGAGGAAAGAAACATTTATTATATGGTGTAAAAATCTCTACTAATATCGTGAAGCTGATGATCATACGTAACCAAACAAAGCGAACAATAATTATTAGCGATTAACTTGAACTATTAAATGGTATTATTGTGAGACACGATGTCGTGACTGTCTAAATTTAGTGCAACTTATTGCTGGATTGAATTTAGTTATGGAATATATCATATTCATGTAATCAAATCAGTTAATATATTTTTTTATTTGATTAATAGTATATTTCATTTTATTTTTAAGATTTAATTAGTTTATATTTTCTTTATTGGTAGATATTAGTTGATAACTTGTATCGTATTTGACGGCCATAACCTGGTTCTAACTACAAATGGGGTGAATCGTAAGATTTCACAAACATTTTTAAAAGGTGGATAAAAAAATAAAAAATATATTTTTTACTATATTAATAATTTAAAATGTTTATTATTTTTATTATAATCACGACACTTTATTTTTTATTTTTTACTTTTTTTTTTCTTTTATGTTCCAATAATTTTTATGATATAATGAAAATGTCGATTCCCTCTTTATTTATGTCTATGTTAAACCTATGAACGTATAAATTATCGATAAAAATATCGACATATTAATAAAACATTAATATCATGTTCGTATCCAAAGTTGGAAATTAGTCAGAGGTCAAAATTTTATAAAAATATTAATGAAAATGTAAATATGTTTATTTTAGTTTCTTAAATAATTGAATCAATTTAATAACATTTTTTTTTGTTTTTGTTTTGTATTTATCAAATTTTTAATGATAAAATATTTGAATTCTAAAAGTATTTAGAAAACAAAAAAAAGAAGTCACTCTAATTTTTAAAAATTAAACGGAATTTTAATCTTCTAATTTTACTTCCTAAAATTTAAAAAACACGTGCGTTTGTCTATTCTCCCCTCTTTATTTTCGAGAGAACACGAGCCAACCACCTATTGGTCATTCCATTGTATCAATCATTTATATTTTTGAGTCAACTCCAACTAACACATGTCATCATATAATTGGTTGATCATACCATGTGATCCAACCAATAATCAAAAGTTGACCACCGGAGCTATCACGTGCAAGTGCAAGGCCTCTTTCTTATTTGACCACTGATTCGAATGATTGAAGAGGTGTTGGAAGTTATCCTTTAGAGCCATTCGTTATAGACACTTCGAAACGTCAAAAATTAGTGACTTTAAGATTGTTATCAATAAAATAAAATATATTTCCTTAACTGAAACTCTCGCGCTAACACCTATCATATATATCATTAGTATATCAATACTCATATAAAGCATAGTGTTGATACATAATGCTGGAACATATCAACGTTCATATAAGGTTTAAAATGACAAACATTCCGTCTAAAATTTAAACACAACAATTCAATACGAGAAACTAAACACAATGAAGTATATAATGATATACCGTTGTGATGAACTTCGTGTTCATTCAACGTGTACTGCACTTTCGTTTTCGACCTCCAAATTTTGCAAACTTTTTCAAGCATCCCTTTTCAATTTGCAAAGTATGAACGACTTAGACATGATTCAAATCTCTTTATATAAAGAACAAATGTTATCCCGTATTAATCATTTGCTTGTTCTTGAAACACTAAGAAATATACATACATATACATACATACACATATATATATATATATTGAAACAAATCACCTAAAAACCTGCACATATTTACTTCACAATCTCAACAGATAGCTCAAAAAATATACATTTGAAAGTGGGAAAGGGATGAATGAAATTACACGTGAAATGCTTAGAAAGAACACTGATAACAGCAAATAAAAATGTGCAAAGCGCCATTCTCAGGCTATATAGAGATTATCAACATTATAAACATTTACCTCATGACATACCCCACTGCTCAGGACATTTGTTTGCCCATGTTTCAAGCAGGGGCATGCCATATCTGTTAATGGAAGGTCGTGTCGAGGATATCTCGCACACCATCGAATCAAGAACAACCAAAGCATCTACGCATAGAGAAAACGGTCGAGTCCTCTGGCTCTGACTCCGGTTCGGTCTTTCTTGGACGATAATGCTTGAAGAAGGCTTTCACAGCTCCTTCTACTCCATCCTCGTTCTCCATGGCCTTGGCAAGCTCGACAGCAGACTTCTTTACCTGGAATGATACATAATTTCCTAGAGTTACTTTCTCTCCTTCTGATGGATGAGTTTCTCCACCTTATTACACTAAACACCATAGTAATAATTTCTCTTTCCTTTTCTCTTTCCTTTTCGCTAAAGGATTCCCTCAAACCTATGATTATCTGAAAATGGTAAACATATGTCTTGATCCCATATCGGTTGGAGAGGGGAACGAAACATTTTTTATAAGGGTGTGGAAACCTCTCCCCAACAGACGGCGATACGTAACGGGTCAAAGCCGACAATACCTGCTAGCAGTGGACTTGGGCTGTTACAAATGATATCAGAGCCAGACACCACGTCGGTTGGAGAGGGGAACGAAGCATTTTTTATAAGGGTGTAGAAACCTCTCCCTAACAGATGCGATTTAAAACCGTGAGGCTGACAACAATACGTGACGGGACAAAGCGGACAATATCTGTTAACGATGGATTTAGGCTGTTACAAATGTGATTTATAATACATAGAGACTAACTACCTCTCTTATTTAATGGAATCGAACAAATATCTCTTCACTTAAGACTAGAAATTACACGAATATTCCTTAAATCAAGATCTTTCCTTCAACCATCTGAGATGCATAATGCAGAAGTACTACAAATTGAATGCTAAAGAACAGAGGATCAAAATTCCGACCAGTCTCTATATTGAAGAACTTCAGTCTTAGTTTGGAGGATGGGTCAGGCTGTTTTCATGGGATGTTCGAACTTCAGTTTACAATAGAAAGTCTTCAGATGTATGGCTAGACATTAGATAGCCATTTAACTCCTTAAAATGAAACATTTCACCGAAGGTAAAAAGATGAAGACAAAGCCAGTTCAAATATTCCACTGAATGTTTTTCTATAAGAAATGAGCAGACAGGACATGAAAATTCTATAAGAAATGAGCAGACAGGACATGAAAATTCACAAACCAATGATGATGAGTAGAGAACCTACCACCGGATTAATAACTTTTTCTTTTCAAAGTTAGCTGCTTTGAAATCCCGCATCGGTGGGTGAGGAGAACGAAACATTCTTTATAAGAATGTGGAAGTCTCTCCCTAGCAGACATGTTTTAAAAACCTTGAGGGGAAGCCCGAAAGGAAAAGTCCAAAGAGGACAATACCTGCTAGTGGTGGGCTTAGCCCGTCACAAATGGTATCAGAGCCAGACACCGGCGATGTGCTGGACACGAGGCGGTGTGCCAGCAAGGACGCTGGGCCTCAAAGGGGGGTGGATTGGGGGTCTCACATCGATTGGATAAGGAACAAGTGCTAGCGAGGACGCTGGGCTTCGGAGGGGGGTGTATCGTGAGATCCCACATCAGTTGGGAAGGAGAATGAAACCTTCTTTACAAGGGTATGGAAACCTCTCCCTAACAGACGCGTTTTAAAAACCTTGGGGGGAAGCCCGAAAGGGAAAGTCCAAAGAGGACAATATCTGCTAGCGGTCGACTTGGGCCGTTACAGTTTTCATGGAAAGTCCGAAGTTCAGTTTATGGCTAGACATTAGATAGTCATTTAACTGCTTAAAATGAAATATTTCACCGAAGGTAAAAAGATGAAGACAAAGCCAGTTCAAACATTCCACTGAATGTTTTTCTATAAGAAATGAGCAGACAGGACAAGAACCAAGATTCACAAACCAATGATGATAAGTGCAGCACCTACCCCCAAATTAATAACTTTTTCTTTTCAAGGCTATCTGCTTAAATTAAATGACTGCTTCCAATGGTTTCAATAATTTTAATAAACATAATATGTTCAAGACTTGTTCAACTTGCAGAAAGATTACCGTTGGATCTAGCATGAAGTTTATGGCATCCACCAACTTGTTAAGTGAGAACTCTTCAACGGGGATGGGTGAAGGACCAACTCCTCTAGCATGTACCTGTTCGCCCCAAAACGGTTGATCTCCAAAGAAAGGAACGATCGTGGTTGGGCACTAGAATGAACAGAGACGGAGACGGAGACAGAGACGATAAAAGTTAGCAATAATCAATCACGTGGTGCTAAAAAAAGACAAGTTTTAGAATGCGACGCCATTACAGCAGCTTTTAGTCCAGCAGCTGTTGTTCCAGCACCTCCATGATGCACCTGTAAACAAGACAATGTAGGGGGGAACCCTTTTAGATGCAGGAAACAGGTAAGAGAACCAGGAAAACATAGTCAATATGCTATTAGCCATAGCATAGGATATCCAGCCTTTAGTTCGAAAAAGTTGGTTAATTTTCTTAAATAACCATTCAAGAGCGAAAATAGTGAAAAACAACTTAAGTATTTGTGAACCTTGTTAGGAATCACGGATCTCCAAAATGGTATGATATTGTCCACTTTTAGCATAAGTTCTCATGACTTTACTTTGGGCTTTCCCAAAAAGCCTCAGATCAATGGAGATGTATTCTTTCCTTATAAACCCATGACCATTCCCTAAATTAGCCAACGTGGGACTCCCTCCCAACAATCCTCAACGGTACTCTCCTCGAACAAAGTATACTATAGAACCTCCGGAGGCCTATGGAGCCCTCGAACAACCTCCCTCCCCTTAATTGAGACTCGACTCATTCTCTGGAGTCCTCGAACAAAGTATGCCCTTTGTTCGACACTTGAGTCACTTTTGACAACATCTTCGAGGCTCATAATTTCTTTGTTCGACATTTGAGGATTTTATTGACATGGCTAAGTTAAGGGCATGCTCTGGTACCATGTTAGGAATCACGGATCTCCACAATTCTGTTTTACTTGTTATTCAAGTATAAGATATTTTAAGCCATAGTTTATTCGTATCCACCTTATCAATTCTTTCGGGAAACTTCGGGTTTCTAGAAAATCTCTATAGCTTGAGACTGGTTATCCCTACCTTCGTAGCATTTCATCATATCTTGTTTCCTATCAGAAATGGGAAAAAGTATCCGTTTTAGATTATCGGTTTATGAGGATCCCGATCTCGCTGTCCTGTTAACATTTTCTTTATTCAGTAATGCAACAAAATTTCATTTTTCCCCAAATTTTAGACACTTCCAAAGCGTAGAGAATAAAACAACCACCAAAGTGATGGGAGAAAAACAGTATTTTAGCCTCTCTTATATATAAGAGACAACTAAGACTTCAGACCCTCTGTTAAACTTGCTTGAGATAAAAGCAACACCAATTAGTTCTGAAACATCGTGATGCTATTTCCACTCAGAATGAACAAGATGAACACAAAGAACAGGAGAGAGAAAATTCAAGAAGGAATATTGGCTAAAGGTTTTATTGATGATTTCAGGTATGTACACCAAGAGAGAATACAGAGAATGAAAAAAAAGTACATTTTGAAAGCACGACCTCATGGGGTATATATATGGTTTCCGTTTACTAAATATAGCTTTAACAAATTTAACCACCTACAAAATATAATATCTTTATGAACTCAGAGATCCATTATTCTTCAGAAAAGAAAAGCTCACAAGAAAAGGGTCGAGAATATTTTTTAATACAAAAAAAGAAAAGAGGAGAAGAAATGGGAAATGATAATATAAAGAAGCCGAGTTTATTTGTTTTATCGGCTTCTTTCAGGTGAAGATTATGTATCTTTGAACCGTACTTTGTATAGATCTCTTATTTGTAATGAGGTATAATAATGTTCTGATATGAACTCAACTACATATACTCACCACAGCCTTGCATTGTAAGAATAGCCAATCATGAGGGCAGTTGTCCAATAAATATACGAAGTCCTTTGGTTCTTCCACTGGAAAAAAAATAAAATTTAAGCTAAATAAATTAAATCTTCCAGATGCCGTACTTCCAGGCAACAAAAGTTTAGAAACTTACAATTTCCAAGACCGCCCCATCCTTTGTTGATGATGCCTCTCTGTCTAGTAAGTTCGAGCGCTTTTACAATTATTTGGGTCATCTTTGCAGGTTCTTGAACAGGCTGACATACAATGAAAACTAGGTTAAGAACATGAGAAGACCATTTACCTAAAAGGCTGTATCTTGAGAATCAGATAAACAAAAATTTGTATATTCATGAGATGTTTCTAGATGATACTAACAATTGAAACTGAAATTAAATGCCAGAGATAAGCAGGATATCAAGATAACGTCTATATACTCGAGCAGAAAATATTAGCTATATATTAGGACCAAAAGATTTCAACTAGAGAATGGAATGAATTCGTCAATTTCGAATATGGAGTGACTTCGGGCATTGTGCTCGCTGCAAAGCCTTAGGCCTGGGCCAAGGCAGACCGGCCTGATCAGTGATACTAGGAAATATTCAAATGAGAAGTAATTTTCAGTAAATCTAAAAAAAAGTTCATTGTTCTAAAAACGGTTGGGTTTACTCATAGGATTTCAGAAGTAATTATTTCAGCTTCATCATGGACCACCCTTATCTTCCAAGCTCGTCTTTTATGGGTCAGTGGCGTCAAATCCATTTTATCTGAATTAAGGTTCAAGCAGAATCAAAGAGTTTTTTTTAAGTTAAGAGTAAATTATGGATGGAACGCTTCAAGTCGACCCTCTTGGCTGCGCTGTGCTTGGATGCACTTGTATTCCACACGCCAGCGATGAGATTCAAACCGCCCCCATGCAGTGGTTCCATGCCACCACAATGGCATGGCATCGAAAGAATGACCGGAACTTGTCCCTGACCAGCTCGTGAGTAGCATCCGGGGTCGGCACAGCGTAGCGTCAAAAGTGCTTTTACTCACTCATTTTAGGCTTCTACGTAACTATGTTGGTTGTTTTTGTAAATTTTTTTCAATTCCTTTCGGGAGTTTGTAACTTCAAACATTTTATTCTTTTCATTAATCAATGAAAAATTTGTATCCGGTTCAAAAGGGAAAAAAAAAAACAATGCTCCATAGTTGAGAGCTTAAGACCCCTCAAAGAAGTTAGATGATGTGGTATCAGAGCCAGACACTAGGTGATGTGCCAGTGAAGAGGCTAAGCCCCGAAGGGGGGTGGACACGAGGTGGTGTGCCAGCAAGGATGTTGGCCCCCAAGGGGGTGGATTGTAAGATCCCACATCGTTTGGGGAGGAGAATGAAGCATCTTTTATAAGGGTGTGGAAACTTCTCCCTAGCAGACGCGTTCTAAAAAAATTAAGGAGAATCCCGAAAGGGAAAGCCCAAAAAAGGGCAATATCTGTTAGAGGTGGCTTGGGCCGTTACAAAGTGTTATAATCTTAGGAAAGGAACCTACATTCTTAACTTTCATCATTGATTATTGAGGCAGTCCGAATCCTAACCTTCCTTCAAGGTTGATTCCCAAATTGACTAAGAATTTTAGTGTTTCTTAGTTAGGAGATCACATCTTCCTAACTTCAGTTCACAAGGATTTTCAAACAGTGATAGGTTAAGAAAATGAAAGCAGAGTAGGCGAAATGATGGTGCAAAATGGAGTATTTGACAAGAAAGGAAATAAAGGATCTTCCAAGAGGAGGGCACCAGAGGATTAAACGATTCACAATCGTCACCACTATGTTTACCGAATTAGCCGGGACATCGCATTGAAGTTTGTACAATTGATTCGTGATGGAAGTTTCATTTCACAACCAAATAAAATAAAACAAAAATCTACCAACTCTTTTATGCCTACTGCCCCAATAAAAGGGGAGCTTTTGATGCAGAAAAAATATAAACTTTAAAAGGCTGAAATATCAAATTAAATGGAAGGAATAATATGAAATACTCACAAGGCTACCAAAACCGATATAAATGGGCTTGTCACCAGCCTTAAGCCAATTTACGAGCGACTCAGGAGGTTCATAACTTGATGCAAGATCAAGGAAGCAAAATCCAACCACGTCCACCTTAGGCCCCCAATCTGAAAAAAAAACCCAAGTTTAAAGCTAGAATCATAAGATTCTATGTGCTTGATGATCAAGAAAAAAGTAACTTGTTAACATTGCTTTACAGTAGAAAGAACAACTCATCATTACAAGAACAAACCTTTTGGTTTAGGAACAAGATGTGGGCTCCATATATACCCATGTGGCACACTTGATTCAGAGGCATGTGAACCACTTAAATAAGTAACAGGTCGTAGCTTCAGCCTTTTCTTCCTAAGATCATTAATCATGTCCCGTATCCCAAGCCAAATTAAGGAGTCGACAATTTGATACGAGAGCTGGAAATTAAAAAAGGTCGAAGTCAAGTTAGGTTCGATGAAGGCATAAAAAATGAAAAGAAGAAGGAAAAAAAATTGGTATGGTGTGTGTGTGTAAAAGCAGAAGGCAACACCATAATCGAACTACCCGATAGCCAGCCTGTTGCTTGACACGGGATAAAGGATGAGGAAATTCACTTGTTGGCCTGGCAAGAGGAGGAAATAGCGCGACTCAAACTCTCTTACAAGGCATATAGCTCAAATATAGGTAAATATTCCACAATGTGACTCAATTATAGTATCTCCAGATAGTCAAAAAAAAAATAAGTACACTGTCGGGCAAACTTACGTCCATGGCATTGTGAAAAATATGTGAATTGGAATTTTAAGTGCCTCTGCTACATGAGTATGTCCTACAAAAGCATTGAAGAGGTTACGGCAAAGAGTTTCTTCACAAAAATAACAAATTAAGAGAGGAAAAAGGATAAATGTGCCGAAATCTTGCCAACCTCATTCAAAATTTCCTCTGCCCAAGATGAGAGAGAAGTAAAGAGGACTAATACGTTCCACGAATATCAAGCAAAAGGATAGTAAATAACAAAATGAAGAGAAGGTTGTTGAGGATTGTAGGAGGGAGTCCTAGGGAATGATAATGAGTTTTATAAGTAAGAATACATCTCTATTGGTACTAGCCCTTTGGGGAAGCCCAAAGCAAAACCAAAGGAGCATATACTCAAAGTGAAAAATGTCGAGGTCTGTTATTCCTAACATGGTATCAGAGTCATGCCCTTAATTTAGCCATGTCAATAAAATCCTCAATGTTGAACAAAGAAGTTGTGAGCCTCAAAGGTGTAGACAAAAGTGACTCAAGTGCTGAACAAAGGGTGTACTTTGTTCGAGGACTCCAGAGAAAGAGTCGAGCCTCGATTAAAGGGAGGCTGTTTGAGGGCTCCATAGGCCTTAGGGGAGGCTCTATAGTGTACTTTGTTCGACGAGAGGGTTGTTGACCATTGTTGGGAGGGAGTCCCACGTTGGCTAATTTAGGGAATGATCATGAGTTTTATAAGTAAGGAATACATCTCCATTGCTATGAGGCCTTCTGGGAAAACCCAAAGCAAAGCCATGAGAGCATATGCTCAAAGTGGCTAATATCATACCATTGTGGAGAAGTAACGAAGTAACCTCGCTCCTTGTTTGTTCCTTTTAAAGGGAAAAAACAAAAAAAAATAGTTAGAGGCAAGGTCTTACCGTAAGCTGGTGGGTTGGCAATGATAGCTTCTGCGTTAAAGGAAATACCAGTTTCAGGATCAGGTTCTTTGCAAGCTGGAAGTAGCGAATAAATGATTTCCTTCATTTGATTCCTTTGAACGGGTATTTCAGAAGGCCCCGAGGGCAAGAAACCTTTGTTTTTTACCATGTCTGTTGCATAAGGGTAATACAATGATCACAGAACTATCAATGGAAAACAGCTGTTTTAATTCTCTAAAAGAAGTTACAAAAATGAATTGCATAAATATTCAATCATTCGAATGATTATCGGAAAAATATTTAAGTCATTACGTTCTACCTACGCTCAAAAGCAAAGGCAACTTCAGACAGTAAATACAACGTGATTAGCCTTAATTCATGAAGTTAGTTCTAAACTCTAATTTTCAGATGAAGAATTGGACGGTACCATAAGAAAAGCTGCTATGGAAAGCCTATTTTGTAGATTATGAGTCCCCAACCCTACTGTCGCATAGTTACCAAACCATAGAGTGTCCCAACCGGAGTGAGCACAAGAGAGACGAGTAACATTCGTGGAAGTACTCCAACAAGAGTGAGCACAAGAGAGGCAAACAACGCCGATTAAAGTGCTTCAAGGGGATAGTATGCGTGAGTTATGTATTAGGACTGCACAACAACTCATACACTCAATGTATGAACACAGAACAAGAGAGAAAATTGAAGGAGAAATATTGGTTAGAGGTTTATATTGATGACTTCAGGTATGTACACTAATAGAGAGCAGAAACTACATCTTCAAAGCAGTACTTATGGAGTATATATATATATATATGATTCAATTTACCATATGTAAGTATATATATATATAATTCAATTTACCATATATAGCTTTACTAGATATAGCTGTTTACTATATAGTGTGAAACGTCTCTATAGCTCCATGGGGGAACCAGAGGTTCCTGATCAGTTCTTATTGCTCCTAGCCGTTTCGCATGGGAAATGTGTCCCTACGTCGTACAACCCATTAGCTGCACGGGAATGGGTTGGGTCGCGCCCCCCCCCCCCCCCCCCCCCCCCAAGAGACTGTCATGGGCTTAGGAGTACTCAGCACACCCCTAGGCTAGATACCATGTAGTTTCAGATAGCCATGCAGAGGTAGCACCTCATAGAGAGACGTCGGTCATGTCAACTTAGCGTAAGGGACCCTTAAGTATCAAATGAAAGGACGGAGAACCAATGAAGCTCCATAGAGCAAGTCCCAAGGGGCGAGCCCTAAAGGGACTAAGACCAGAACCAGACGTCCTAGAGCCAATTAGAAAACCGTGGAAACTCTGTTAAGTTAGGATGCGATGAGAGCCTACAAGTAAGTGGCTTACTGAGTATAATTTTTATACTCATCCCATTTTTTCCTATTTTTTTCAGGTGTTCGTAGGCTGCCGGTCGAGGTAGAGGAGCGTTTGAGAGCTGTACGGTCACAGAGGGGGTCGTTTCAGAGCATCAGTCCCTTTTCGGTTTTTTGGAGTCTTTTGCAAATTTCTTTATATTTGTATTTCATTTTATATTTGTATCCCCTTTTTATTCATAGAGGGGGTCATTTCGCAGCGCCAATCCATAATGAATCCCCATACTCCTTGTCCACTCATTCAATGTTCTCTTCATTCTTTCAACAATATCATTTTGTCTTGTCTTACCAGGAATTACTCTCATTAATTTAATCCCCTGAACTACACAAAATGCTAATTCTAACTTGTCGTACTTTCTTCCATTGTTAGACCTCATGCATTTGATATTCAAATCGATTTTATTTTCAACTTCAGCTTTCCACTTCTTGAAGATAACAAACACGTCTGACCTGTGTTTCAGAAAATAAACTCATACTTTCTCGCTAAAATCATCAATGAAGGTGACATAGAACTTGGATCCACCAGGTGATGGAATTGGAGCTTGTCCCCAAACGTCTGTATGGACCATTTCCAACCGTACTTTCTCCAGTTCCCTGGCAGCCTTTGAGAAGCTAACTCTTTTCGCAGCATGCATCTTCATTCTTTTAACGCTCATATGTCCAAATTTATTGTGTCAACAGCAACCATGTTTATACACCCTACAATGGTGTATAAGTTTCCAAATTTTGTGTCATACTACCACCATAGAACCCTTCACAATTTTCCACGAACTCCTTCCAATCTCTGTTGCATAACATATGTTATCCAACTGACCCATACAAATCAAATTCTTCTTGAGACCAGGAATATATCTAAAATCTTTCGATGTCCATTGATTTCTTGTTGGAGTTTGTATGCAGACCTCTCCCTTTCCTTTAATCTCCAAAAATTTGTTGTGGGCAAGATACACTTTCCCAAATTTTTCAGATTTGAAATTTTGAAACAATTCCTTGTTCGGAGATGATTAAAAAGATGCACCTAAACCCAAAATCTAGGATTCAGTCGGGTTGTCCACACTAAGGAGCATCCTCAATATCTTCTTATGAATATACACAATCATGGTCATCTCTAGATTTGTGATTATGTTTCTTCTTTGTTTTTGTACACTATGTTGGAAAGTGTCCTTTTTTTTCCACAATTCCAACACATTACGTTTGGCCTGTTTGGAGATGTTCTTAGTTTTTGTTTTTTTTATTGGCCATGTATGTTTAGGCCCTTCAAATTACTTCTTCCCCTTCAATCAACACCGAGAGAATTACATAATGAATCTCCAATTTTTTGTTTATGAATACTTTCACTGAGAACTACATCTCAAATTTCATCAAACTTCAATTTCTTAGATCTCCGAGAGCTGCTGATTGCAACAATAACAATATCTCATAACTCGAGTAAAGATGACATCAAAATCAATGCTTTAATTTCATCTTCGAAACTAATTTCCACATAGCTCAGTTGACTTACAATCATATTGAATTCATTTATATGATTTCCAACAGATTCACCTTCAAACAATTGTAGATTAAACAATCTACGCATCAAATGCATCTTGTTCATAAGAGATCCAACGGTGTCTTCTCCTTGATAATGTTGAACGCCACAATTCTGGACATCATCAACAGGATTAATCCTAGAGTTTGTCGATCCTTGAGCTTCTACTGCTGCAGGGTCATGATATACGGCTTCACCCCGAACAAGGGTTCGTGAAGATCTTTCTGGTACAGATAATCTTCAATCTACATCTTTCAGAAACTGAAATCGTCCATCAAACTTCTCGTTCCAATTTTTGAGCTTTCCATCTTCACAGATCGTGGTAAATATCTCCTAGCTCTGATACCAGTTTTTAGGACCACATAGCAATGCACACACTCAATCTAGATGAACACAAAAAAATAAAAGAGAGGAAATGCAAGGAGAAATATTGTTTAGAGATCTATATTGATGACTTTAAGTATGTACAATAATAGAGAATACAGGGAAGGCAGAAAGTACATTTTCAAAATACTACAGGTATATATAAGATTTAGCTTACTATATATAACTTTACTAAAAATAGTCATCTACTATACATAACCATCTATTATATATAATTATTAGATAATTGTTTACTATACCTATCTATTTACTATATATCTCATTTACCTAACATAGCATTATCATGTATAACCATTGAGTAAGCTATGCTGAGTAAGCTATAAATAAGCAGTAGACTCCATAACCTAATATTATGTTCTCTCACGGCTTCAAATGTGCTAACAAAAGAACTTCATAACTACCATTAATAAATTTATTCAAGAGCCTTCATAGCTACCATTGACAAATTTATTTGGAGCATTCATAGCTATCTTGGACAAATTCACCATGGACAAATTTATTCAAAACCTTCATAACTACCATTGACAAATTTATTCGGAGACTTCATAGCTACTATTGGCAAAAATTTTCGGAGACTTCACAGCTACCATTGACAATTTTATTTCAGTTCATACCTATGGATCATTCACCTTAACCAAATTTATTCGAAGCCTTCATAGATACTATTGACAAATTTATTCGGAACCTTCATAACTATCGTGGACAAATTTATTTGAAACCTTCATAACTATTGTTGACAAATTTATTCGGAGTCTTCATAGCTACCGTTGAAGTTGTGCCTTAACATTGAAGTCGTGTCATCAAAGTCGTGCAATCAATATTGCACATAAACCTATCAAGTCCAAGTTAAGTAATATATTCATTCTCAACTTGAGGGGAAGTGTTGAAGAATTAGCCTTAAGTTTGGAGATATGTGTGATCCAAATAGAGAATGAATGATATCTATTACTCAGTTTGAGGGCGAGTGTTAGGGGGAGTGTTGAAGTATATTTGTGTAATCCCATTCAATAAGAGAAGCAGTCGTGTTAGGGGGAGTGTTGAAGTATATTTGTGTAATCCCATTCAATAAGAGAAGCAGTCGGATCTCCCTAATCTATCAGGTTGGATTTATTTAGATTAGTTACCTAGTATTTAGGGATCAGTTACCTGATCTCTCAAAATAAAATATGAAAACAGCCAGCTAATTCAGACTTGCAACAAATTATAAAGAACTGTTCATAGACAATCCAAGGGCTCCTAAGATCATGAATCTGTGAATCAAATATGAACTGTGAAGATAAAACTTGAAATGAAAAATATAAATAATAAAAAAATCAAAGAATTACCAACAGAGCCATAATGAATACATTTCCACCAGTTAAAAATAATGGAAGGTCTAATCAGTTCATTTTCATCAGATTTTTCATTAACGCAGGCTGAATCATCTTTTTCAAAGTTAGTTACTAGCTTGGTTGCTAATTAGAGATATGGAATTAAGAAGATGTTGTGTCAACAATACTTATTTTTTCATTTGGTTCGAAGAAGATACCTTTTTCGTAGAACACGTCGACAACAAACTAGTCATTCCCCAATCATTATCTCATTTGTGATGGTTCAAATTAATTTCTATGACCTCTAATTTATCCCATGCTTGAGCTAAGAAAGATGTTAAAGCATAGGCCATCAAACTTAAAAATATAGAGGTGAACTTACAGCCAGCAAGAATCTTAGGATCTCCACCAAGAGCAAAAAACTCCAGCCCAGCAGTTAAAACAAACTCCTTGAAATTTGAATGAGTAGCAAGTCTAACACGATGACCATAATCCTGCAATCATTGTAATTGCCCATGAGAACAAATTACTTCAAAAATGTTGAATAAAAATGATTGATTCGCACCTTCATTATATCATACGGGAAACGAATTTCACGGAAACGTTCCCAGTAGTTTGTTCTTATGTATATGTACGTTCGCTATTGAAAACTTACTCGGGTTATTTTTGTGTTGTAAAAATACTGGATTTACATGTTTTACTTGTTATGTATGAAAATGTTATGGTTTTATGACTGGTTTTTCGAGGTAAATGGTCTAGGTCAGTGGTAACTCCTGTGAATCGAGCTATCCATGAGCAGGTGTTACAAGTTTCAAAAAACCCTGAAGTTATAAATGGACTCTCAAATTGACTATGATCGTCGAAATATGGTAAGTATATATAAAATGGATAAAGAAGCCTACAATCAGCCTACAAAAAAAAAAAAAAGAGATCTCACGCTTCCTTTTAAGAAGTCTCTACCCCTTGGAATAATTTTCAATTTCTCCGGCCAAGAATAGCAAAAGATGCCACAACACCTAAAAGACACTCTTCTTGTCTTTGCAGAAGTGACCACCAAAAAGTTGAGTATTAATATTCATCTCGGTTAAGAATCACGACTCTCGACAATAGTATGATATTGTCCGCTTTGAGCATAAACTCCATGGCTTTGCTTTGGGCTTCCCCAAAAGGCCTCATACCAATAGAGATAATCATTCCCTAAATTGGCCAATGTGGAACTCCCTTCCAACAATCCTCCCCTCGAACAAAGTACACTACAGAGTCTCCTCTGAGGCCTATGGAACTCTCAAACAGCCTCCCCTTAATCGAGGCTTGACTCCTTCTTTGCAGTCCTTTAACAAAGTACACCCTTGAGTCACTTTTGACTACATCTTCGAGGCTCACAACTTTTTTGTTCGACATTTGAGGATTCTGTTGACATGGCTAAGTTAAGGGCATGACTTTGATACCATCTACCCTTGAGATTTCGAAATGATTCTAAGATGCTTTATAAATTTGCTGATTCTGAAAAGCCTTAGAGATTCTGGAATCAATCTACTCATTTTTTTTAAACTATCCAACAATTTAGAGACAGAGAAATTGAGAGTGGGCTCCTTTCTCAGTAGACTTATATTTTTATTACCTTCCCTGTGAGAATCTGGACTATTAGAGTTGGAGCTTACCTTCCTTTTTTTATTCTCCAGTAAAACTTCAACTTTCTCATTGATATAATAAAAAAAATAACAAAACAAACTCTTAAAAGAGGTGAAATAAAGCAAAGTGCAGAGCAAGAGGAAACCACCGAAAGGTAGGAGGTGACTAAAAACGATTGCTGAAATGCTCCAAACATGTTTGGAAGTAAATAGTTTAGCAAACGAAATAAAAGGGATACTCATAGAAGCTTACATACCTGTAGACGCTTTCCGATTGCTACAAATGGCTGTACATCTCCACGTGTTCCAACAATAAGCATTACTATTTGCAAAGGTGGAATATCTTGGAGGTCTGTTGCTTCAAGAGGTTCTTCTTCAATAATATCATGAGAGACTTCCTTTGGACCAATGCCAAGAGGTGCTGCAACGTCTACAGGGATTTCAAATTCCACAGTTCCATCATCTTTCACTGTCGCTATTCTGTTTAACAATTTCAGCTGTACAGGTTTAAAAAGTTAGACTAGGAAAACCTTACTCAAGGAATTTTACGCAATTAACATGAATGTGTGCCTGGTATTAAAAAAATTGGACAAATTACTTCGGTCCTTGAGGTTTGAAATTTCTATTTGGTTCTTAACAAGTTTCAAAGTGACTTTAATCCCTATTGATGTACCACCTTTCCTCAACCTCAAAGTGACTTTAAAAGATTGGACAAAAAAATTCTATTTGTGGCCTATGTACTGATATGCCACTCATCATCATAATATAGCATGCTTAATATGAAAAACATCAACAAATTAAAATAAACGTCATGCAATCATCATACTCATCATAACGCCATCAAATATATCAAGTACATCATACATCGTAATATAGCTCACGTACATCATCATGCATCATAGCTCATACATCATCATAGCTTATACATCATCATAGCTCATACGCCATAAATTGTAATTCAATACAATTTCTAGTCTATCCTATAGTAAGGTCATTTACTTGGTTGGCCTTTGCCGGACTACTCCCTAGTTTAATTATGTAAGTTCTCGTTCCTCGAGAGCTGCTCCAAAGATTGTCAGGGTTCGTTTCCTATCACGCCTTTCGTTAGTTTAATTTTTAATCCAACTAATAATTGTGAAATACGGCACTAAAACGGCCTTAATTACCTTAATCGGGACTGAAAATAGGTTCGGGAGGGTCGAACGGTATAAACCAGGCTAAAATTGGAAAAGCCAAGCTGAACAGTTCAGAAAGCTGCCAGGAGCCGCTGGAAAGCCACCGAGCCGAATGGCTGCTTGCGCCGCTGGGTGACACGTGACAGCAGCAGGGTGAGCCACAACAGCGCAGGCGTCTCAGGTTTAGGCGTCGGGGTTGAGGTTTATCATTGCCAAAAAACTTCAGGTTTCTTTCTCTCTCTCGATTTTTCTTTTCTTTTCTTCCTCTATGCAGGTGGTCTGAGGTGTTGGCTAAAGGCTGGAGGAGGGAAGGAGTCTAGGGCGTTCCGCGAGGTCGTGGTCATGTGGGATCTGAAAATTCCAATAGTCGCCGGAATTTTCGCATCTTCCAGCGACCTCGCTTTTTTTTTTTTTTTTGATATAATACTGATTCGTTACATTTGTCTTTAAATATCCAGCAGCTTTGTCTGGGATGAATTTTAATTTCCAAGTCTTTGTTCTTTCAAGATCGGTTATAATATCCTATTTCTCCATTTCAGTTGAATAAATTTTTCGAGAGTGAGGAATCCTCTGGACAAAAGAAGAATAGCATAGGAGGTATATTATACTGCAAGCTTATAAAGCATCTAGACGAGGTCCGTTAGATTCAATAATCAAGGAGAGGCTGATTTATAGGGAATTAATTAAAATTCATCATTTGCACCAAATAGATATCTTCCAATAAACCTAAAAAGAGCTATCTAAATGAAATTATGTTTAAAGAAAAATAAAGAGGAAAAAGAGAACAATATAAAACATCTAGGTGGAGCCCTGCAAGACTAAATTATAAACTGCATTATACCTTACGTTAGGCAAGATAATTTGTTTCCGAAGTATAATACCTTTCTATGAGCAGAAATATTGTCATCAAAAATTTTAGCTGCCTCTTCAGCAAGAAACTTCTGTTTGTGCACCTCAGTCTTTGATCTTTCCAATTTAGGCTGGCTCAAATCAGATTCCAACTGGTCAATATTTGATTTTTGTATTGGCATGGTGTTGACTTTAAGAAGAGTCTTGCCAGAGATACCTGAATTAGGAAAAAAAATCATTTATGCCAGTTCTTTAATCAATCTTGATTCTTAAGCAACATGAAGCATAGTTTCTTGATATGAACCAACACATCAATCATGCAATATAAGCTTAAGGAAGATGTGAAGAAAATGTTGTCAAAATTATCAAAAAAAATGTTTCAATTCATGTCAGATTGAAGAAGAATGAAGTTTGATTGTTATAAATTTTGGGTGGATCATAATTTAGAGTTGGGATATTTCATTAATGTATTTTAAGACTTTTTATTTACTTTAGGTTACATTTACACAATGGTTAATTATGGCAATAAAGTATGAATGTTTCAACTCTTGGAATGTCTTTAATAGTTTTCATTTTTAATAGTTTTCATTTTGACGTTGTATAAAGCCTTGTATTTGTAAGTAGACTTGGAAAATACAGTAAAAGAAGCATTTATGCTTTCTTTGGCCAATGACTAAGTTGCTTTTCAATTCTACGTAGTTTAGGTTGCATGTAGAATCATTCAAGCTTGACGACATGGGGAAAAAGTAGAAACAATAAATCTCACGCTAGCAAAGACAATATGGAAAGGACATCAACCTAAAAAAGGTGAAGTTCTTCCCCGGGGAAATAGCAAATAAAGCGATCAGCACAAGTGAAAATCTTCAAAAAAGAATGCCTTACATCACTCTCTCTCCAAATTGGTGTCCACTATGCAAGAAAGAAAACGAATCACAAAGTCACTTGTTTATGCAATGCACATACACTCAAAATTTTTGGACAACGATTCTTAATATATTTGGATGGCATCTCACATTTCCTAGGGAGGTAAAGGATTTTTTGGATATGACCTTAACGTACCACCCTTTCAAGAACGCAAAAGCCCTACTATGGAAAAACCTCATCATGGCTTTCTTTTGGAATATGTGGAAAGAAAGAAATCAGAGAATATTTGCAGAAACGACACAAACCTACACAAAATTTTTCGACAATGTTGTTTACCAAGCTATATCTTGGTGTAAACTGTCTAACATTTTTACTTCCTACCGTTGTACCTCCCTCGTTGCAAATTGGGAAGGTCTTTTGTAAACATCATGGATTATATATCCCTCTTGTAAATTTCACTCATCAATGAAATTGTCTCTTATCAAAAAAACAAAAAAAATTTGCACCAGTCTTTAACAGAGATAAACAAATTTTTTTTAATACCAAGCTTTCATCGAGAAAAATGAAAGAATATACAAGAGCATACAAAAAAACAAGAACACAAAAAAAAACCTCTACTAGCTACAAGAACAGGCTCCAATCTAAAAGAATTGAGCAGATAAATAGGAGAAATTCTTTCCTTTCCATTGAAGGCTTTGTTGTTTCTCTTTAGCAAGGTAGTTCATAGGAGCCTTCTAATCAAATTTAGCCACAAGGATTTAGATTTCCCTTTGAAGAGATGAACTATCAAAGTGACTTGAAGACTAGACACAACTTCTTTTATTGTTGGATACCAAAAAAAAAAACCCAAAAACAAAACCTCTCCACGCCTAAGTATGGTAAGGGTCATAATCCAAAAAAGAAAAAGTTAATCGTATTCCAAAGATCCTCTCCACACCGTTCCACCTAATGGAAAATTTTACTATTTCTCTCATGCTAAATGCCCCACAATAAAGAGAAAAAAACACAAGACTA
This sequence comes from Cucurbita pepo subsp. pepo, assembly GCF_057944985.1. Classification (NCBI taxonomy): domain Eukaryota; kingdom Viridiplantae; phylum Streptophyta; class Magnoliopsida; order Cucurbitales; family Cucurbitaceae; genus Cucurbita; species Cucurbita pepo. The sequence goes on from NC_141812.1 coordinate 1,993,094, forward strand.
CCAAAGAACCTTTCCTTTTTCATGAAAAGGAGGATGCAAGATAACCTCCTCAAACATCAAACAACATCCTCAATTACAAGCTAGCCCAATCCCAAAGGTCCTAAAGAACTTATTCCACACTATGGTGAAAAAATCACAATGTCATAGTAAACCGTAAAGATCCCCTCCTGATTCTTACAAAGGCAGACCATTGAGGCTGCAACACATGGAGGAAAGCCTCTAGATACAATCTTGAGTGTTCATTTTCCCGTACAAAACTTTCCAAGAAAAATTTTTCACTTTCTAAGGAATTCAAACCTTCCAAATAAAGGAAACCATAGGGACACCTTAAGGGGGAGAAAGGGGCAAAGAATCCGGAAAAAAGAAATTACTATTGAAAAAAAGCCCTAAGAGGGCTTCAAAACCCAAGATCTAGAATCCCTTCTCCCAAGACGAGTAACCTGGTTAGAAAAAAAAGAAGAAAATACTAAAAAACCTTACAAGTCTCACAATCAAAAAGCACCTGACAGAAAATCTAGGGTCAAAGAAGAAGAACTATTGGAGGAAGGCAAGACAGAGGCCACCGAGTGTAACCTCTTATCAGATAATGGAACAAGGACACGTGGGTTTCTCTCCACCCATAATTCCTCCAAAAATAGGTATTTGATCCATCTCCAATAGAGCACTTAACGAATTGAGAGAACAAAGGATAACCCAAAGCCACTAAGTACCAGGCTCCAAATAGCCGCCACAACCATTTCCTCAAGGGAGCCTCATTACATAATTGCAGGTTCCCAATATAAGCCCATGTCCTCCTCCTCCTCTTCCTCCCCCTCCCCCTCCCCCTCCCCCTAAGAGGAGGACTCAAGAAGCTAACTGAACTTCACGCCCCACAAAAGAGGCCCAGTAATTCAATTTAGCAACCTCAGAATTCACTCCAAGAATAGTACTCTTCCAACGATTAATTTTTAAACCTGAAATAGCTTCAAAGAAGGACAGTAAACCATTGAGATTCTTAAGGATATTGTCCTTCTCAGATAAAATAAAAATAAAAATAAGAAGTGTCATCATCGAATTGAAGGTGCGATAATTGAACTCCATCAGATCCCACAATAAAAACCCTCCACCACCCCCTTCTCCACTCCAACATACACTAACTGGCTAAAATCGCCCACCACCAGATTAAATAGAAGGGGAGAAATAGGATCACCTCGCCTATGACCTCTCATCAAAAAAATCTTCCCCTGGAGACATCCATTGACGAAGATGGAAAGTTTCCCCAACCAAACGCAATTTTAAATCCAGACTCTCCACTTGAACCAAAAACCTTTATTGCACAAGACCTTATAGGAAACTCCGGTTCACATGGCCAAAAACTTTCTCAAAATCAATCTTGAGGATCACTTCTTCCTTCTTCCTCACCCCGAAGCGCCCTATGGTTTCATTCGCAGTCAAAAATTGATCTAAAATCGGCCTATCCATGATAATATCTCCTATGGCATTTGAAATAGTACTTGGGAGCACTTTCCTAAGTCTCTCAACTAAAATTTTCAATGTTCTTATACAGGCTAGTCACGAAACTTATAGACCTAAAGTCTGCAATAATCTTATACAGGCCAGTCACAAGATAGGCCTTAAGTCTATAAATTTTTTTTCTTTTTTCTTTGTTCCTTTTTTTTTTTTTTTTTTTTTTTTCTTTTGACAAATTTAACCTTGCTATCTACTTTCTAGCATTTGCAAAGTCAAGTTACATTCATCTCAGACCCACTGATCAATAGCCAAAACCCCTTTTCTTTAACAAGAAATAGAACTTTTCACTGGAAAAAAAAATGAAAAGAGACTAATGTTCAAAAGATACAAACTCTAAAAAAGTGGGAACGAAGAAATCCAATAAAATTACAAAGAAACTACAAACACAATCCAAGCAAACATCTAAAACCTTTAACTTCAAGTATGAATCAACTTTCAGAATCCGATCCAAAGTAGTGTTTCTTTCCCTCAACCAGTTTCTATCGCTCTACCAAATAAACTAGAATCAAATGAGTTTCTGAATAATGTTATTGGATAATATATAATTGGAGTCAGTTCAACAAATAGATGAGAGGATCCGCAACATCCTGCGCTCCCATCGGTAACAGTCAAGGCAAGAGATAAACCGGAGTACAACGCCGACAACAACAAAATTCGTAAAACAAGTAATGCACATGAAGTAACAGAGTAGAACACAACCACAAGCTCACTCCCAACCCTCCTACCAAAGATTACGGCCTTACGGCCTAACATCCATATCAATTAATAAGCTTATCGAGTTCTTCTAACCAAAAAAATGTACACAACAGATCCATCAGCAGAGTCCTAACAAGCAACATTGAGCAAACAAAATAAAAACCATAAAACATGCAAGCAGCAAGCGAAATTGTCAAAGCAACAACCTACAAACCTGGAGAGCCATCTCCACTATTACTTTTCGGAGTAACATCATCTTCAATTCCAGCTTCCCTGCTAACCATTGCATCGCTACAACTACCACTACCATTCTCCCTCCTCGCATCACGCTCGATGCTTACATCAACTTCGGAGGAACTCAAGGACGAACTCGGATACCTCTCGAGCGTCTCCCTCATCGCGTCGGCGCCGGAAGAAGCGTCGGGAAGGTTACGCAATTCAGATCCAATGATTGCGAGCAAGAAAATCGATTCTTAGGAGAGAATTGAGAAGAGAAGATGAATCTTTCTAGCTTTTTTATCACCTTTTGTTGTTACCGTTGTTGTAGAGAAAAGAAGAGACGGCACGTTCTTCATCGGAGAGTTTGAGCTGTGGGGACGACTTGCAAGGATAGAAATGGAATGATGTGGTTAAACCGTAACGCCGTTTTTGATACGTGGCACTTGGCACGTGATTTCCTTTGCCTTTTTCTTTTTTTTTTTCTTTTTTTTTTTTTTTTTTTTTTCCTCCTGTCGTCTCCGCTGTCTTTGACGGTCCCGACTCGGTGAGACCCGGCGGCCGGTTCGGTCGCTTGCCCCTGCCCGGTCATTTTTTTATTCTATTTTTAATCCATTAATATAATATAGTTTTAATTGGTTTTTATAACTTTAAATAATATTAAAGAGATTTCACATTTAAAAAAAAAAAATGACGTCATCAAAATTTAAAAAAAATTAATTAATCTAATGATTAAAATTAAATTCGAGGCTAAATTAATAAAAAAATATTCCTAAAACTTTGTACTTTTAATTTTCTTTTTTTAAAATCTCAAAATATGTTTAAAAAATACTTTAAAATTTTATAAAATTTCATTAATAACCTTCAAATTTTTTTAAAAAAAATATATTCACCGTTAATATTATATTTAAAAATACCCATAAAAATTTATAAGTATAACTATCTTTATCTTTATAAAAAAAATAATAATTAATTTACTATCAATATAGGGACGAAAACCATCTTATTTACAAATTTTTTAATATTATTTTTTAAAATTTATGAGTATTTTTTATATGAAATTTTTTTAATTTTTTTAAAAAAAGTTTAAAGTGTTTTCAGAATTTTTAAAATGTTCGAGAGTATTAATGAAATTGTTAAAAATTTAAATGGTCTCTTTAAAACACTTTTTAAAGGGTATTTTTTAAACAAAATTTTAACCGTTTTCATCCAAATCTTTATAATTTTTTTTAGTTTAAGGGGTATTTTTTATTTTTTAATTTTGAGAATATTATTGAAACCTTTAAAATTTTAAGATTATTTTTTAAACAAAATATAAATTTTTTATTAATTTAGTCTAAATTCTAAAATTTCAAATTTTGTTTATTCATAAATTTATAAATATTAAATAGTCGAATACATAATAAACACGAAATTTAAATTTTAATCAAAAAAATATATAAAAATTTTAGTCAAATAAAGTATACTGATGAACGACAAGGAGTCATGGTGGATGCTACCATGTACAAACAATTAATTTGAAGTCTTATGTATCTTACTACAACAAAGCCAAACTTGACATATGTCGTGTTTTTCATTAGCAGATCCATAACAAGTCCAGCCGAGTTGTATTTGCAAGCTACTAAAAATGGCGTTAAAGTCCTTAAAGGGTACTGCGGATTTAAGAGGCGAATTGATGGCACTGCAGACAGCGATTATGCAAAAGACGTAGATGACATGAAAATCACTTATAGATATGTGTTCCAAAACCGCACGTAATTTCTTTGTCCACTATTATAACAGAGTTTGTGGCACCGGCTTATTGTGCTCGTCGAGCAGTGTGGGGATAAGGAGAGTATCGGGGAAGCTCAATCATTCTCAATACAACTATATTGCGTGATGACAGTTATACAATTGAGCTATCAAATAACTCAATTGATAAGATAAGGAATCAATACAAGGGGAATAAGATTCGGATTACCTTGTTGATCGAATATCTCAAGGCAATAACATTGTTTGAGATTCGAATCACTCCACAAACAAGATCGATCATGTCTAGCTTGAATGATTCTTGTTGATCAAATATTTCAACGCAAGAACACTTGATTGAGATTCGAATCACTCCACAAGCAAGATTGATCATGTCGAGCTTGAATGATTCTACATGTAACCTAAACTACATAGAATTGCAAAGAAACTTAGTCATTGGCTAAATAAAAAGCACAAATGCTTCTTTTACTATATTTTCCATGTCTTCGTACAAACACAACATACATGGCTTTATATAGCCTCAAAATGAAACTAAAGGCATTCCAAGAGTTGTAACATTTATACTTAATAGTCATAATTAACCATTGTGTAATTGTAACATACAATAACTCTAAATTGTAATCCACCCAAAATTTATAACATGAAACTTCACTCTTCTTCAATGTGGCATGAATTGAAATATCTTTTGATAATTTCAACAATATTTTCTTCCCATCTTCATTGAAGCATATTGTATGATTGATGTCTCTTGGTTCATATCATCAATCATGCATGGACGCATCAAAACACTTTGATGCAAGGCTTCAATCGTTCATATTTCACGAGCATTCAAGTTTAACCGTTCGGATTAAGCTCTAATATTCTCTCGAAATCGGCTACTAGAAATTAAAAATACTCCCGAAATAAAAATTATTTTACAAGTTCGAACGATTAAACCTAAATACTTCTTAAAATATAACTGGAATAAGTTCAAGGAGTGACGAAGACTCTGTAGAAGCAATTTTTGTCATTTTTAATCGTCTTCATCGATCTGGAAAGGAATCTTACCTGATCAAATTTTCTTATAATATATTTATAATTGAATGAATAATCTAGTAAGTTAAAATTATTTTAATAATTTCATTTAATAGAAATAAATTAACCAACAAAAAATAATAATGTAAAATTATTGAAATTAATGGTGAGAATCGAATTAAAATATTATTTATTTAGATATTTTTGAAAATTTTTAAAAACATTATTTAAATAATTTAATAAACGAATACGACAAATTGCAGAGGTAGTTGTTATTAATTTAGTAAAAATAAATAAATAAATAATAAAATAAAATAAAATAATTGTAACTACCCCCATTGATGGCTGTGGTGATCCCAGGCCAAATTTCCACGATTTTCACGTACTCTTCATCGAAACTTGTGCGTATGTTTCCCGGAGAAATTGTGTGTCAAGTGGAGCACGATTTCAGTTGCTATTTCCATTCAATTTCTTCCTCTTCTATATATTTACCAGATTTGATTTCAGAATCGAATCGATTGACGTTGCCATTGTAGAGCGAGGGAGAGAAAAATGGAGAAGGCACTTAACAGGCAGCGGGTTCTTCTTCAACATTTGCAGCCCAGCTCTTCTTCTTCTGGATCTGCATCGCTTTCTGTATGTTTTACTTTCCATTTTGTAGTTCATCTGTTTGTGATTCCCTGGTGTTCATTCTAGGGTTTTTTTTTTTTTTTTTTTTTCCCCGTTTTTTCGCTGGGTTCTTCTTGATTTTCTTTCTTACTTTGCGTTTTCATTGGGCATTTGGCTGAACTTGTTTTTGCTTGGTTGATAGGCTTCGGTATGTGCTGCTGGAGAAAGCGCTTCACATTCATACCATAGGACTGGTGCGTTTGGGGATGATATTGTCATTGTAGCGTAAGTTCTTTTTTTCTTCCCCTCCGCTGATGTTGCTTAGCTAGCTCTTTGTTGCCTCTGATAATCTCTTGCTGAAAAAAATGGAAAACAGAGCATGTCGTACAGCGATTTGCAGAGCAAAGAAAGGGGGTTTCAAGGATACTCCTGCAGAGGATCTTCTTGCATCTGTTCTAAAGGTTTGATTCATTCGTTCATTGATGTTATATATTCTGCACTAGCATTAAGTTTTTTGGATTTGTTTAGTTTCTATTATATGTGTTATTTCCCACATATGTGTTTAGTTTATGTATCCAACGTTTTTTCAATTAAGTATGTCAAGACATATTTTCAATGTGTGAATTTTCAAAATGCACCATTTATGTGGTTGTTAGTTGTTGCCAACACTTTTAGTGGCCCCATAAAGTCATTCTGGTCCCTCAAATTACTTTATGGGTATGTATGTGTGTTTCAATAAATTACAACTAAGGTATTCCCGGTTTAATTACAAAATATAGCAATATATGAGATCCCCACATCGATTGGAGAGAGTAACGAGTGCCAACGAGGACACTGGCCCCAAATGGGAGTAGACTGTGAGATCCCACATTGATTGAAGAGAGGAATGAGTTCCAGCAACCACGTTGGGTCCCCAAGGGGGTGGATTGTGAGATCCCACATCGGTTAGGGAGGGGAATGAAACATTTTTTTGTAAGGATGTGGAAACTTCTCTCTAGCAGACGAGTTTTAAAAACCTTGAGGGGAAGTCCGAAAGGAAAAGCCCAAAGAGGACAATATGTACTAACAGTGGGCTTGAGCTCTTACACAGTCAGGGGCGAAAGTTAAAAAAAAAAAACAAACAAATAATCAGATACTAGATTATATAATTCAGCCAACTTCTTAATCGAGCTTTCTTTCTTTTCATAATGTTTATAGATTCTCTTAAAAGATATTGATTGTTGACGTAGGCTGTGATCGAGAAAACAGAACTGAATCCGAGTGAAGTTGGTGATATAGTAGTTGGCACTGTTTTGGCTCCTGGCTCTATAAGAGCTTCTGAATGCAGGATGGCTGCTTTCTATGCTGGCTTCCCTGGTACAATATGATATTCCACATTCCTTTGTTTTTGTATCCCATAGCAATATTTCAACTTCTCTCTTATGTTTTGACCCAAACTTGGAGTTCTTTACCAATTAACCAATCTTTGAGAGCCCAAAATCCCATCTTCTGCAACCATTTGGCTTACGATGTTTTTGATGCATCAGACACGGTAAGCATAAGAACGGTCAACCGACAGTGCTCGTCCAGCCTTCAAGCTGTTGCTGATGTTGCTGCTGCCATTAAAGTTGGATATTATGATATTGGTGAGGACTTTTGAGAACCTGAATAGGAAAAAGAAAAGTTATAACATTGTTGAGTTTTTTACCTTAACAGATCTGTCTTGCAATGTAGGCATTGGTGCTGGGTTGGAGTGCATGTCTATTAATGACATTGAATTTCCTGTTAGCGATAACCCCAAAGTATATTTTACTTTTTAAACATTTTATGCACTTGATTAATCTGATTTACCTTGTCGTCTTAAGTTTTAATTGATAAAAGTTGTTAACAGGCAAATGTCTTTAGACAAGCTCGAGATTGTATGCTTCCAATGGGCATCACTTCTGAAAATGTTGCCCAACAATACGGTGTGAGTAGGGAAGAGCAAGACCAGGCTGCTGTAAGTTCTCTGCACTTAACTTGGGTCTGTTGATTAAATTGAGTGTATGAGATTGGTTGGAGAGGGGAACAAAACACTCTTTATAAGGGTGTGGAAACCTCTCTCTAGTAGACGCGTTTTAAAATCGTGATGTTGATGGCAATACGTAACGGACCAAAGCGGATAATATCTACTAGTGGTGGACTTGGGCTGTTACAAATGGTATCACAGCCTGACACTGGGCGATGTGTCAACGAGGAAGCTAAGCCCCAAAAGGGGTGGACACAAGGCAGTGTGCCAGCAAAGACGTTGGACCCCGAAGGGGGATTGGGGGTTCCCACATCGATTGGAGAAGGGAACGAGTGCCAGCAAGGACGCTGGACTCCGAGGGGATGGATTGTGAGATTCCATATCGGTTGAAGAGGGGAACAAAACACTCTTTGTAAGGGTGTAGAAACCTCTCCCTAGCATACGTGTTTTAAAACTGTGAGGCTGATGGTGATACGTAATAGGCCAAAGCAGACAATATCTGCATGTGGTGGACTTGGGCTGTTACAAAGTGAACTTAGGCGAAGCTAAATAAACAGTTAAAAAAACATAGTCTTAGAAATATTGGTTTTAAATTTCTATACCATAAACAAAAACTCACCAATTCAACTTTAATGGTTACACTTAATATTCTGTATTTTACCAGCAATAGGAACTTGCCATGAAATCCTCGTTAGTATTTCTTGTTAGCTTTTATGTTTTTTTATGTTTTTTGTTCATCTATTAGAAAATGATTTCATCTTGAATTAGTGATACTATGAAGTTCTCCATTTAACAGCACCGATATTTTGGACTAAAGCTTGCATTTGCCATAAGATTCTGCAGGGGACATGTTGAAAATAAAATCTATCGTTCATTAGCAAGAACATTTTGAACTTAAACAACTGTGAAAATTTGATCTAGGAGTAATTTCAACAGGTTGAATCGCATAGGCGTGCTGCTGCAGCAAGTGCATCTGGTAAATTCAAAGACGAGATCATCCCTGTCTCCACTAAGGTAGTTGCTGAATGGCTTCTTTACTGGGAAAAATTTTGCTTTCATTTTGTTTTCTTGGTCACTTACAAACTCTTCACCATTCTTCGAAGATCGTCGACCCGAAATCTGGTGTTGCAAAGCCCGTGGTTGTATCTGTGGATGATGGCATACGGCCGAGCACAAACATGGAAATTTTGGGAAAGTTGAAGCCAGCATTCAAGAAAGATGGCTGCACAACAGCAGGTTTTTAACGATGGAATTTGGTTTTGGTATCATGTTTGTCAACAATGGAATTATGGCTTAAATCAATGCTATTATTTTTACAGGGAACTCTAGTCAAGTTAGTGACGGTGCTGCTGCAGTCCTCCTCATGAAAAGAAGCTTAGCTATCCAGAAGGGACTTCCTATTCTTGGAGTCTTTAGGTAATATCCATTCTCTTACAATTATTAACCTATGATGGAGAGTTCATTATGCAAAATGATCGAATGCTGAAGAAATATTTTCATATTCCACCCCTTTGATCTTTTTCATTTGATGAAGTATTAAGAGTGGGGATATCTATTGTGAGATCTTTAGGGGAACAAATCATTCCTATAAGGGTGTGGAAACCTCTCCCTAACATATGCGTTTTAAAAACCATGAAGGAGGTGGATTGTGAGATCCCACATTGGTTGAAGAGGGAAACGAGACATTCCTTCATAAGGGGTGGACATCTCTCCCTAACAGACCATTTTGAAAATCGTGAGACTGTCGGCAATACGTAATGGGTTAAAACTGACAATATCTGCTAGCGGTGGGCTTAGGCTATTACAGATGGTATTTGAGCCAAACACCAGGCGGTGTGCTAGCAAGAACGCTGGCCCCCAAGGGGGTGGATTGTGAGATCTCACATCGGTTGAAGAAGGGAACGAAGCATTCTTTATTAGAGTGTGGAAACCTCTCCCTAAGAGACGTGTTTTAGAAACCGTGAGGCTGACGATGAGATACGTAATGGGTCAAAATGGACAATATTTACTAGCAGTGAACTTGGGCTATTACATCTATCTTCAAATGGAAACAACTCTGATTGAAATCCCAACATGAAATTTATTGAGAATTATACTTTGGAGCTGATTTTTTTTCTTCTTGAAAAATATATGCAGGAGTTTTTCAGTAGTTGGTGTTGATCCAGCAGTGATGGGAATTGGACCAGCTGTTGCAATTCCTGCAGCTGTTAAATCTGCTGGTCTTACTCTCCAAGATATTGACCTTTTTGAAATTAATGAGGTAATTTTTCTTGTCATTCTTCCACAATGATTAGAAAATGAAAAAAGAATCAAGTATTTGACGGCTTGTTTGACAGAATGTTCGTGGAAGATTTGTTTAATTTTCATGTGAATACGCTTTTGGGTTTTGGCAGGCATTTGCATCTCAGTATGTGTATTGCTGTAAGGAACTAAAGCTTGATACTCAAAAGGTGAATGTCAATGGCGGTGCAATTGCTCTGGGCCACCCTTTGGGCGCAACTGGTAATCTTTCTATCTTTATCGTCATCTCCATTTATACCAAATTGATGGTTTCGTTCATTGAATCCCTGTGAATCGTTGACTAAAGGTGTTTGTGGGTTGAGTTGGGTTAGAATGAGGTATCCTTTAGACCCCCTGCCCTTAAACAACTATGCTCATAAAGTTTCTATTTATTTGAAGTCAACCTAATCCATATGGGTTGATTCGGCTTTCTGAATCATCGAGTAACACCTCAAAGATTTATAATGACAATGATGGTTTTTTATCGTAATTTTTTTTTTTTAGTGAAAAAAAGTAAACTTTAAACATATGGAAAGTAATTAGTATTTTATCTACTATGTTGTGCTCGGATTGGTGGGTGAACAATTCTTAAAAACTACAACCTTTTCTCCTTTATTTGGTGTCAGGTGCTCGTTGTGTAGCGACACTCTTGAGTGAAATGAAGCGTCGTGGAAGGGACAGTCGATTTGGGGTCATCTCCATGTGCATAGGTATGTACCTCTCTCACTTTGGTGTAGAGTGAAAATTTAAACATTTAACTTTTGGTCGACCTCAAAAATTGGGTCAGTTAACTGACTTCGAACTACAATCCATGGTGTATGCAGGCTCGGGCATGGGGGCTGCAGCTGTACTAGAAAGAGGCGACTCTGTTGATGAACTTCGCAACGCAAGGCGAACCTCCCACTAAACTTTAAAATCACATTCTCATCTTCAACCATCCCATGTAGAAGTAATTTAAGTATTTTTCGGTTGTGTCAATCTAAACTGTTATTTCCCTTAATGTTCTAGTTTTTATCAACTTTTTGCACTCTAAAAAGAGTGTAATTTGGTTTGGTTTGCTTCAATTCCCCCTTTATCGATCACTTCTATTCTATCTCGTGCAAAATTCATCGACGACCAACATCTTTAAAGTTTAGGACTTATAGAACACATTATTGAAAGTTGAAGGACTTACGAGCTATGCAACACTTTTGAAAGTTTAATAACTAAAAAGACAGAATTCAATTTAGGGCTTGTAGATTGAACTTATAATGTAATTTAATTAGATTAGTTTGGTCTCTCAATCACGTGGCTTATTTATGTAGTGGTCGGCATTCCTACATTCCTACATTCTCCTCCTTGCTCATCGACTAGATGTTGTGCTTTGGTTACGAAGGTTGACGGAGTCTAGATTTATGGATGAATTCAGTCAATGTAGTCCAACTCAATCAATATCAATGATGGTTAGACTTGGTTGATTTTGACAGAAAAGAAAATAGGTTTTGGAGGTTCATTGATTAGTAAACCTCCGGTACTGATAAGGTTGGAACCGTGGTTGCAAGTCTTGAGAAGCTTTACGATCACGGCGTAAAAGCAAAGAGCAAAGGTTTCAATCTCTAACCATGTTTTAAAAATCTACATAAGTATTTACTTCAGCACATTACCACTGTATTAAAACACAATCAAATGCACTTAGAATTGAGCCAATAGATTTCTATAGGAAGCAATGAAGATGAAGGAATCAAATACATGAAAGTTGTCACCTGCGTCGTTCTACATTGAAAGAAAACTAAATGTTACTCATAACAATGGTGCAAAGTTTGTCAACCAAAACAATATGCTACTCATATTCCACACCTATTCTGCGTCGGGCGATCCACCGGGAACGAGCTGCAACAAACAACAGATGTTTCAACAATCATACATCGATAAGAACTGCTCGTTTGCATAGAAGTGCTTACATGCACGTTGACTAATGCTCAAAAGACAACTAGACCAACTTAGCCCGAGTATTATGGACAACTACTTGACTCTACAATATATATTCCGAGTATTCTATCTATCTGTTTCTCGAGTATGTCAAGATGAGTTCACATGAATATCGACTCACACCAACTTATCACTTAATCACGTGTCAACTAATCTCACAAAACAACAACTTCTTTAATATAGAAGGCATATGAATATGACTCGACTACATAAACGTTGGGACGAACAAATATGGTTCCCTTCATTAACTCGCTATAATTATTAAGGCGAGAATTGGAGGGTCACCCATGGCCATCATGAAGCTAGGCCCTTACACAACCATTGTTCATTGGTTTAGGAACTCGTCCACAAATTTGTGGCTTTCCAAAACAAGGGCATGTAAACATTAAAACCAGTGATTGTCACTTACAATAGCAATGTTGTTCCCATTGAGTAGAATCTGATCCAACTTTGTTATCCGTCTCCCCTCAGCAGTGATCTCACTACAATTTAATATAGAGAGAGTTAAAACCATATAGTAGTTGCAAAAAACAAAGAGTCATACAAAGGCGACAACTAATTCACGCAACGTGCATAAAAAGACGTTCCGAGATAGGAAATTCAGGCCCAAAAGAGCTAACACTAGATTTTGATTCGTAGATGAAGCTAATTGATTAAAACAAAGAGTCTTTAGGTTCATACAAAGGCAACAACTCATTCACGCAACGAGCATAAAAAGACGTTCCAAGATAGGAAATTCAGGCCCAAAAGAGCTAAAACTAGATTTTCATTGGTAGAACATAAATGAGAGTCTAGTGTTGGGGTATGGAGCCTGCTGCCTATTTATAGCTTACTCAATTGTTACCGACATTAAAACTATAAATGAGAAAAATGGTCATATTCATAGTAAATGACTATTGATAGTAAAAAGTTGTAGGTAGGTAAAGAAATATATGGTAAATATTTATATACCGTAGGTGTTTATATCTGGTAAAGCTATGTATAGTAAACTAAAACTATATATATACCCCTTAGGCAATGATTTGAAGATGTACTTTCGTATTCTCTGTATTTTCTTTTGGTATACATACCTGAAGTCATCAATATAAACAATTAGCCAATATTCCTCCTTGCATTTTCTCTCCCTCCTATTCTTTGTATTCATCTAGATCGAGTATGTGCATTGTTGTGCAATCCTAACAATTAGCTCCATCTACGGGTACTCTCCTTGAATGGGTCGTGTGTCGGTTAATAATAATTTAGCTGTAGGCTTTGTGGAGCCACCCGTGATAGAATAAAGCAGCTTTTTTTTTTTAATAAGAAACTTCTTCAAAGTTAACTTAACTGTGTTTGGTTTGGAGCATTCTTATGTTGGGTGGCCTCTTAGAAAAATTTCAAGGAAGCATATGAGTGAGACAAAGCATGCTAAAAGAAACGCTTTGTTTCCCACTCCAACCGATAACTTTTCCATTGTATGCCAACTCACCAAGCGCACATTTTGCCCTCTCGTGAGCTTCTCGAACATATTACAAACCGAACAAAAAGGGAAAAGAAATAAATAGGAATTCTATTCAAGACCGAGTTTGTGAGATTCCACATCAGTTAGGAAGGAGAACGAAGCATTCTTTATAAGGGTGTGGAAACCTCTCCCTAGAAGACACCTTTTAAAAGGGAAGCCCGAAAGGGAAAACCTAGAAAGGACAATATTTGTTGGCGGTGGGCTTGGGGCTGTTACAGAGCGAGTCACTCTTCCACCCTTAGAGAAAAAAGCTTCTCTTCCAATTAGCAAATCTTTTACTCACTCAATAACAGGACTCCAAAAGGGAAGAGATTTCAGATTATGGCTGAGAGGGAGACCTAGGTAAGGATGAGAAGAAAGACCCAACCTCACAACCCACATTCCCACCTTACCTAGATCACAGTTTAGACACATAATTTGGCGTTTCCCTTATTAATTTTAAGCCCCGACAATGTTTAGAAGAAAGCTAAGATATGGTTCAAAATGAGGAATGATTCTTCCTTGTCGGAGCAGAAGACAATAGGACCATGAGCGAGTTGAAGATGTTTCAATGGAACTCTAACCTGTCTCACACCAAAGCCCTCGATGATCCTGCCTTTCACCCCCCTCAAGACAATCCCGCTAAGAGTATCCACCACAAATTTAGAATGTCACGGGTTATGCTTAAGGCATGTCACGGTTATGCTTGTTCAAGGCGTGTTGCCCATGGTTGCATGCCTATTACATACTGAAACCCTTGCCTTGTATCACTTTATCGCTTTCCTTTACTGCTTTCATGATGTATAATTTCCTTCTTGCTTTTTCTAAGGGTAAAACTTTCGGCAGAATCATGTCTACGCCTGGTAGGCATGAAATGTCCTAGAATGTACTATAGAGGGTGTGACTAGTTGTCAACTCCTCCCCTGATTTTGTATGACTGTTCGGTGAAATCACGTCTAGGTTTGGGCAGACCTGAATCGCCTCAAAAAGTACTATAGAGGGATGCGACTAGTTGTCAAATTCTCCCTACCCGAAAAGTTAAATGCTATTTAAGCCGTTGTTATTGCCTTTTTTTCTTATATGCCATAGAACACTGTTTTCAATCTCTCTCAACCTTGCTTCTCACTTTTAAAATCTCTCTGCCCGCTTTCTAAAATCTTCTTCTCAAATCAAGGCCAGAGACTTGAGCATACATTGCCCGACCGTAGGCGATGCGATCCAAAATTGACTTGACTCACTCAGTGCTAAGAGTGAGTGCCGCACAATCGCCAAATTTGCTGCCAAGAAAAGGGCGATTGTGACATCTAAGGCCTCTCATAACTCGGATCATCCACTGGGCCTGCCACAAATTAGAATATAGTACTCAACCATTTTAATGCTGCCCAAGATCCAAGCCCTCCATTTGAACAAAAATTTGAACATGGCATGAGATTATCAACCACTTTCTTCAACTTCTGAAGAAATCTCACTTCAAAAATTTGAACAAAGGGGTTTCTAAACCTTAACTCAAAAGCTCTCCAAAGCCAACCTCCGACCCCACTCCTAAGATTTGAGGGATTCAATGAAATTCCATACTCCATAATTCAAATTGCTCTAGCGCAACTTTTTCTCTCGCTCAAATCATGTTTTCAAGGTTGAGGATTATTGAAAGGAGTAGTCCCACGTTGGCTATTTAAGAGGAAGATCGTGGGTTTATAAGTAATGAACACTATCTCCATTGGTATGAGGCCTTTTAAGGAAACCAAAAGCAAAACCACGGGAGTTTATGTTCGAAATGGACAATATCATACCAGTATGGAGAGTCGTGATTCCTAACATGGTATCAGAGTCATGTCCTCAACTTAACCATGTGAATAGAATTCTCAAATATCGAACAAATAAGTTGTGAGCCTTGAAGGTGTAGTCAAAAGTGACTCAAGTGTCGAACAAAGCGTGTACTTTATTCGAGGGTTTAAGAGAAGGAGTCGAGCCTCGATTAAGGAGAGGTTATTCGAGGGCTCCATAGGCCTCAAGGGAGGTTATATGGTGTACTTTGCTCGAAGGGAGGATTATTGGAAGGAGTAGTCTCACATTGGCTAATTAAGAGGAAGATCATGAGTTTATAAGTAAGGAACGAACGCTATCTCCATTGGTATGAGGCCTTTTGGGGAAACCAAGAGCAAATCCATGAGAGCTTATACTCAAAGTGGACAATATCATACTATTGTGGAGAACCGTGATTCCTAACATGGTATTAGAGCCACATCCTTATTTAGCCCTGTCGAAAGAATCCTCAAATGTCGAACAAAAAAATTGTAAGCCTCTATGGTATAGTCGAAAGTGACTCAAGTGTCGAAGAAATGGTGCACTTTATTCGAGGGCTCAAGAGAAAGAGTCGAGCCTCGATTAAGGAGAGATTATTCGACGGCTCCATAGACCTCAAGGGAGGTCATATGGTGTACTTTGTTGGAGAGGAGGATTGTTAAGGATTATTGAAAGGAGTAGTCCCACATTGGCTAATTAAGAGGAAGATCGTGGGTTTATAAGTAAGGAACAAACGCTATCTCCATTGACATGAGGCATTTTAGGGAAACCAAAACCAAAGCCACGAGAGCTTATGCTCGGTGGAGAGTTGTGATTCCTATCATTCAATCCCTTAACACAGACAGAAACACTTAATAAAATCAAGCGAACAAACATTACAGATTGAAACAGAACAATCTACGCAAAATACAAAGACAACCCACAAGAACAAACCAAAGAAATATGAGTCTAGATCTTGTAGAGGCACTTACTATTCAGTAACATCTTCAAGAACCATGTTGACATAAACATCAAATCCTTTAAGAGTGCCAACAAGCTCTTTGTCGCCCTTCATAATGACCCATATTTTAGACCCTATACATCGGTCGATTAACTCTGCAAATCCCCACCAAGAAACGCAGTAAATAAGAGTTCATTTCCGGCGAAATAGGATCGGGAAATGAGAAATTGAGCGAAGGAGAAGCAGAATCGAACCTGAGGGCAGTAGCTGCGAAGGATTGTTAGCCATGGATTAAAGGTTTTTCAGAGCGAAGTGTCAGTGAAGTGCGAAGAGGCGCGATTTCTTATTCCCTTCGACGAGCCATCGAGCGAAGCGAAAGCTTAATAGTTAGCCAGAGTGACTAAGAAATTTCTCCCGTACCAAATTAATTCTAAAAAATAATTTTTAAAAATTTCAAAATTTTTAATAATATTTTAAACTTTCAAAAAATATATTTTTTATTTACTAATATTTGTTTGAAATAAAAATATCCAACTTTAAAATATTTTATTAATGTCTTTAAACTCTTTAAAAAAAAAATTAAAAATACGGTTATTATTGGGTTTAAAAGTATACCATTTACTTTCATATAAGAAAAAAAATTAAAAAAATTATTACCGTCAATCTATGGACGAAAACCTTCTCTTGTTGGATGATAAAAGTTCCACATCGGCTAATTTAGGGAATGATATGAGTTCATAAACAAATAATATTCTCTCCATTGGTGTGAGACCTTTTGGGCTTCCCAAAACAAAGCCACCCGAGCTTAGGCTCAAAATAGACAATATCATACCATTGTGGAGAGTCATGTTCGTCTAAAATGGTATTAGAGCTATGCTCTAAACTTAGTCATGACAATAGAATCCTCAAATATCGAACAAAGATTGTGAACCTCGAAAGTGTAGTAAAAAAGTGACTAAAGTGTTGAACAAAATGTAAGTTTTGTTGGTTTTAACACTAGTTCGTTAGGGTTGGACTTTCGATTTTGGGCATAATTCTGTTACGTTTAGGATTATGTTGGTTTTCGGGTTGAGGTTTGGGCCAAGTTGTCGTTTTATTGTCTCGATCAAGATATACTTACTTAATCATATGATTATAACGAAGACACGTGATATTATTGAGACTTACCTTCTTTTCCTCGTCGAATTCAATTTGAGACACTTGTAAATGTGTAATTAGTCTCAAATTTAATCCCACGTCACGTAGTTTTGTCAGTAATTTATGAAAGACTAAAAATTTGTGATTTAGTTAAAAGTTTTCATTTAATACACGAATTTTTTTAAAATAATTATTTAATTCTCGTAAACTCAATTATTTTTAGAAGATGATGTAAGCAAAAATAAATAATCGTAGTATCCATATTACTATATATTATAAATTTTATTAAATTATAAATTTAATCTCAAATTTGTAAATGTTTTTAATTTTTAATTTTGTATTTAATAGGTATATATATAAACAATTTAAAAAATTAATATTTATTAGTCCATGTACTTAATAATTAATAATTTATAAATTTAAATAGTTAAATTAAAATTAATAAAAATATTCATAAATTTCATATTTTATTTTAAAAATATATTTAAATTTTTAAATTTTTTAATAATATCCTCTCCTTAAAACAAAATTATTTATTTTGGATAATGTTTCAAAACCCTCATAAATTCTAAAATGTTTTATTAATACATTTTTATTTTTTTAAGAATTAAAAAATATTTTTTATCGTTAATACTATATTTAAAAAATAACATTAACCCTTTGATTTTCATTAAAAAAATTAAAAAATTATTATCGTAATTTTTTAATAAAAGTTAAAAAATGTTTTTTAAAAAAAATTAAAAAAATTAATGAATATATTGAAAGATAAGTATTTTTTAAATATTATTATTTTTTGTGATAAAAGTATAAAAAAAATATATATTTTAAAATAAAAAAAATGATTTTAGATCTAAAATCTAAAATCTTTCGTAAAGAAGAGAAAACCTTCTGAGAGGTTTTAGGTTCTTCTCAAGAGATACAGTGAACAACTCCTCTGTTGCCCGCTAGGGTTTCTGATTGTCTCATCATCGTCTCTCTCCCTCACAAGCACGACGCCATGGACAGATACCAGAAGGTCGAGAAGCCCAAACCTGAATTACCTATTAGCGAAAATGAGATCCGAATCACTAGTCAAGGCGCCATTCGAAACTACATCACCTATGCTTCTACGCTGCTTCAGGTATATTTTCTCCTCATTCAATCTCATTTCTCCTTCATTTCCATCTTCCGATTGCATTCTATAATTTGCTTCTGCTTTTTGGAGTTCCGCATGCCGATTTTTCCGTTTTTTGTGGCAATGTTGCGTCTGTTGTCTAGGATTCGGTTCGTCTTTATGAACTTTGTTCTTTTGTTTTTAATTTGGAACAGTCTCGGTGTCAATCGATTTGGACTGTTAGGGTTTTTCTTTTTAGTTCTCGATGTATTTGTCAGTGGATGATTCGCTATTTCTTCGTTTGCTTTGTATTGGTATGTAATTTGGCAACTCTCGTAGATATTTGGAAGAACTTCATCAAGTATCAAATGATATCTAGTCTGATTTTTCAGTGGATGATTCGATATTTCGAAGAACTTTATAGCGCAATTAGTTTCACTGGATGTGCATGCTGTTTTTATAAGGATCGAATATTTGAATGAAAAGGATGAAGCATACTGAAGGATCCCAAGGAGATAACGAACACACACAGGATTTTCAATCCTAGCAGGAAAGGGAGAGAAACGGATGGCTTACCTTTTAGTAGGTGATTCAGCGAAGAAAATGATGGAACCGATCTGGGTCTTGATGTAAGCTCATCCACCCTAATCAAGACTTCGTCGTTTCGCGTGTGCTTGTGGGAGTCTCTTTCTTTTTTGTCTCGCTGCGATCCGACGTGGATTTCCGATTGATACTGAATATAAAGGAAGGAGACTGGTTACAGAACACCTTGAACTAGATTTCTGCAGAGAAGTAACAAAAACATTAGTCCCGAAGCTCTATGTTTAAAGTTTAAGCATCACGAAAGTTACTTTTAAATTTAGTTTAGTTTATAATGTGTCAGCTCCTTTGATGTCCTATTGTCATCTGTTCTAGAGGTAGATGACCTCTGTTCTTCTCTATTTATGGTTTAAATGCCATGATACACCTTCTTCTTGTTATTTTTTAAGTAGCTTTTGCTTTTGAGTATGTTGTTTGATAAATTGTCTATAGTATTTTTGTTATCAGAAAAAATTTGTTACATAGAATATTGTTTTCCTTGGTACTTATTCAGGAAAAACGTGTCCGAGACATCGTCTTGAAAGCAATGGGACAGGCAATCAGTAAAGCAGTGGCTATTGCAGAAATTTTAAAGGTTTGTTTCCTTTAGAATATGTGTGCTTTTGAGTGTGAGTACTGTTTATTATATAATTGATTCATTATGCGTCTCCCCGAAACAGAAGAGAATATCACGGTTACATCAAGAAACAGCCATCAGCTCAGTTAGTATAACTGATGTATGGGAACCCATTGAAGAGGGTCTTGTACCGTAAGTTTTCTTAATTATGCATTCGAGTATAAATTTATAATAAAGAGTTGAGAGCTTGCTTGGGTTTTAGTTGATTTGCACTCGTTCGGTATGCATCGTTTGCAATTTTGTGCATGATTGTACTATGTAGCTTAGTGCTTTGGATGTGCAAGAAATAACTTCCCATGTCACACAGGGTGGAGATGACTCGTCACGTTTCAATGATTTCAATTACCCTGTCCAATCGAGAGCTAAATAACAATTCTCCGGGGTAAGTTGTTTTGGAAGCGTTACAATTCGGCATAAAAAGGGGGATTTTAGCCATCTTTCTTGCATATTTCATGCTTGGGTTTCTTCCGCGTGCATGACGATGAGATAACTTTTATTTGTAGGTATCAAGCTCCACACTTTGTGGAACAGCCAAAGCAACAATATAACAATCAGCAGCAGCAGCAGCAGCAGCAGCAGCCCCAACAACCACCACCCAGACAACCTCGCGTTTATCACAATGCTGTTAATGAAGGTGATTTCGACAACAATTAATCATTGGATTATGGAACTCTACCTCGTACGGGCTTTGACATATCTCTGGTACTTTTGCAGATCCATATGGTCAAGGCAGAGGGCGTGGTAGAGGGAGAGGGCGTGGTTGGGGAAGAGGTGGATATGGGAACTATCAAGGTGGATACGGCAACTACCAAGGTGGATATGGCCACTACCAAGGTGGCTACGGCCACTACCAAGGTGGTTCTGACAACTACCAAGGTGGTCCTGGCTATTATCAAGGTGAATATGGAACTATAAATTTTTTCAGATAGAAGTATGCTTTAAAGGGTTCACTGTGCTGCATTATATTATTCGGGATTACGAATTTTAGTTCTTGTGAGCTTTCTTCATCGTAGATAATGGTGGATACTCGAATTGGGGACGAGGAGGTGGGCGGAGTAGAGGCTGGGCCTACCGTGGTAAGCTTCTTTCTCAAATTTCTCTATGCATCACAAAACTAAAAGCCTAAGTCTGTCCTTACGAATGCAACCTGATCGAGTCTTGAAATGCATCGACTTATTTACTTCAACGTCGTAACTAGTAATTTAGGTGGTGTATGGTAGTGTAGTTCTTTAGACTCCTGATCATGTAATGTTTCAAGCAATTATTTTCCTCCCGCAGGAGCTGGATACGAAAGAGGCAGAGGAGGAGGAGGTAGAGGTTATAGCCGTGGACGGGGGCGAATGGGTGGTCGCACGAGGGGGGGCGGCGGAGGAAACCAGGCTTAGGTGAATCAAAACCGCACCCGACTCGTTCGTTCTTCCTACCTCTTACTTGAGCTTAAACACTTGCCTTGGCCAGTGGGATGAATTATATCACATATTTGTTTTGGTAGCTTGAAATTCAGTTTTTTTCACAATTTCCAGCGCTTTTAGGCAGTGTCTTCTTTTTCTTTTCAGCATTGTATTTTGGTTCCATGTCTTTGCATTTAGCTTAAAGAGAGCAATCAGTTTATTGTTATTATTGTAATTCGTTTTTACCCATGTCAAATGACCAAAATGCCCTCAACAATTAAACATTAGTCTCCATCTTTTGATATGACCAAAATGGTAACTTGAGAATTATATTACTGACGTGGCCATAAATATGAGACAAAGAAAGGGTGCATTAATTAAGAGAATGGACTTCTTGTCCCCATCTGTTAACAGACCACTAGACAAATGCCACGTCAACATGAAGTCAGAAAAATGGAGGACAAAGTGCCACGTAAGCTAACTTGGTTTATTTAGCAGATTTTTGAAGTAAAGGTATGGGAAGCTACAACGTGTCAACATGGGTCAACATCCCAAACAAAATTTGATTTTTTTTCTTCTTATATTTAAAACTCAAAATTATTATTTTAAATATAAAAATATACGTCAATTATTACTGAATTATGTTTGTTTTTTCATAAAATTTTAATTTTTTTTAATATTGGGTTTTTTTTTTTTAATTAAGAAAAAAAAAAAAGAAAGTCAAAAGTTTACCGTCTTTTAAACCTTTCGTATTGTCTTCAAACACTCAAACTATTATGTGATAGCGATGTAACATCATCGAACCAACATTCTCGACTCCATGGACCACATCATCAATTTTTGTAAGAATTAATAAGAGGAAATATATATATATATATTAATTTTGAATTAAAATTTTGTCTGAAATCCAAACTTTGTCTCCCCACCATTTCTCCCACCAATTTCGGTTTATGTCCCATTCCTACCACATAAGTTTCAGAATTTATATTCAAAACAATCGGAGCATCTTCACCGACACGAGACATTTTATTATTTTATTCTGTAAACTACAAATTTAATTTATTATCGTCCTCATAAATTATGGTTCGAAAAACAGATTCTAGAACATTCTCCTTCTAAACCCTTCAAAAAACGAGGGGCCAAAGGGTCGTTTTCATTGCAACAAAAATCTCTTCATCTCCTAAACTCACTCCAACGCAAGTTTTTACTTTCACTCTTTCCCAAAGATATGAATCATAGTGTACTTAAAAGCCATTGCCCCATATTCTTGGGACCAATCCAAATCAATGATCCATATCCATCCAAGTGTATGGTCCAAACAACTGCCACGTGTCCCAAATTTGTCCCAACTCCCACCACATGGTAACAATCTTTATAAATGGCATCTTCCTTAGATTCTCATTCCAAAACTCTCTCGGCCTTTCACAGTGAAGACAGGGAATCTTCAGCAAAGGGACAGCCCAGACAGATCTCTCTAAGCGCTTTCCCATTGACCCAAACTTTGTCATTTTTCTTCGACATGTGCACAGCCCCTTTTAAACAAGCCTTGCCCTACCAATTCTAGCCATGCAGGTAAGCCTTTCAAACACCTTTGTTCGTGAAAGTCTCTGAGAAAATTTGTGTTTTCTTCTGTTAAATCTTGATGGGTATCTGTTTTTTTTATGAATTATAGCAAGTTCTTCAATGGGTTTTCAAGGAAACTAATGAAAAGGATTCCACAAAGAAGAAGGAAACGAGTTGCGGTAAGAGAAAAAGAATGCACAGTACCTGTTTGATAAAATGTCTGAGTGACTTTGATTCCTTTTTTTGCCAGATAAAGGAAGTTCTAGATCAAAGGAGATAGTGGTTTCTGTTTCTAATCATTGTGGGGGCTCTCAAAGATCAAAGGGATTTGAAGGAAGGAGATTTGATCTAAAGAGATTGAAGTCATTTGCTTTGTTGTGTAGGAAGGATATTGCCAAGTCCTGCTTTTATAGTACCATTAATATTAAGAGGCCTAGAACGACTCAGGGCGGCTTTGATAATATGCACCAGTATTGGATCCATAAGATGAAAAAAGAAGATATTGGTCAAAAGGTGGATTCTTGTTCTGTTCATGCCGGCACCAAGGTGTTGCCGATAACTGATGCCACTCTTGTAGAACAATGCGGCAGTAAGGGTGTAAAGAAAGTTGTGGCCAATGGGGAGAGTAAAACCAAAGGGAAATCAAGAGTGAAGGAACTTTTGAGATGGGCTATGGCTTCTAGATCAGAAAAAGGAGGGAAGTTCATCACTGGCAAGGTGATTTTCTTTACTTCTTAATTGCCTTTTCCTTGTTAGACATCAATATTTCTATTACTTAGTCTATTGGGTTGAATCATGTATTCCGGTCTTATTTGGACTTTCCGTTTCGGACTTCTTCTCAAGATTTTTAAAGCGCCTCTATTAGGTTATAAAAAAATGTTTTGTTCTCCTCTCTATCTGATGTGAGATCTCACAATCCACCTCCCTCGAGACCCAGTGTCTTTGCTGACACTCCCTTCCCCAATCGATGTGGGACCTCCAATTCACCTCCTTCGGTGCTGGCACACTTCCTCGTGTCCACCTCTCTCGAGGCCCAGCGTCCCCGCTAACACTCCCTTCCCCAATCAATATGGGACCCTTAATCTACCCCTTCGGGGCCCAACGTTCGTGATGGCACACTACCTCGTGTCCACCCCCTTTGGGGCTTAGCCTTTTTGTTGGCACATCGCTCGGTGTTTGGCTCTGATACCATTTGTAACGGCCCAAGGCCACTGCTAGTAGATATTGTCCTTTTTCGACTTTCCCTTCAAAGTTTTTAAAACACGTATGTTAAGAAGAAGTTTCTACACCTTTATAAAAAATATTTCGTTCTTCTTCTCAATTGAGGTGAGATCTCACACATCCCTTGAGGTCTAAGGATTAGTTTGGCTTATGGAAAAAAATATTCCATTCTACTCTTCAATCGACGTGGGATATCACACATCCCTTGGGGTCTAAGGATTAGTTTGGCTTATGGAACATCAATCAATTCGATGTGGGACCCCTAATCCACTTCCTTTGGGGTGCAGCGTTCGTGCTGGCACACCGCCTCGTGTCTACCTACTTTGGGGCTCAACCTCTTCGTTAGCATATCGCCCGGTGTCTGGCTCTGATATCATTTGTAACGGCCCAAGGCTACTATGAGCAGACATTATCCTCTTTGGGCTTTCCTTTTCGGGCTTCCCCTCAAAGTTTTTAAAACGTGTCTGATAGTGAGAGGTTTCCACACTCTTATAAAAAATGTTTCGTTCTCCTCTCCAACCGATATGGGATCTCACGTACCCCTTAGAGTCCAAGGATTAGTTTGGCTTATGGAACCTAGAATGTAAATTGTATCAACACCAATCAACTTAGGACCTTGCTGAGTGAATGGCTTAAAATTCACTGAATTTTATGGAACCGAACATTTGAAAAGTCGTTCCAAACATGCCCTAAAGCTATACACAATATGCAATTATTCGCTGAATGAATGACTTAAAATTATACCAACTTTTTCAGGTTTCACGAATGCGAAACCGAGGAACTCTTAATACAAGCTTGGACGATGATCGAGCGAGTAACGACTCCCCCAAGATCAGTTTCAGATGGGAAGCCGAAAGCTGCTCCTCCATTTCCTCAGCCTACACGTCGGTTTCGGGGGCGTCGTCCTTCAAAAACTGTTCCATTACACTGAATTCCACGGCCATTCATGAAATGAATCGCTATTATCCAAGAAAAGGAAGCTGGATCACTACAGATTCTGAATGTAAGATTCTAATCCCCATTTTTCTTACAAAACAAAAGACATCAAGAACTGACTTCACTTTCCTTCTATGCCTTCCATGAACAGTTGTTGTGTTAGAGCTATGAAGGAGAAGCTGTAATGGCTTCATCAACTGTTTGATCTGCCTGCAATATAAGAGCTGTAGATTCTATGCAAAACCAGAGGATTTTGTATGTAAAAAGGCTTCATATAGCTATGTAAAACACGTATCTGAAATAACATTGAGTGTAGCTCAAACCATCATCTAACAAAGTCTTTGGTGTAATACGTTCCCTTCTAGAAAAACCGAGTTTTTTTTTCAGGTTTTTGCAGGTCGATATCGAGTTCAAAATGGCATCTTAGGATGAGTATCTTTCGATTTGACAAGTTTCTTGTTTCGGGTTCTTTCAAGAACAAATATAAAACATACTTTCAATTAAGAGGTCAAAGGTTCAAATCATCCCTTTGTGTATTGTTGTACTACAAAAAAACTCTTTCCACCGAGAGGTTCAACTAATAGGCTTTAAGCTAGTCAACTATATTCTTGACCTAGATCAAGATTCGATAGAGTTTCGACCAACAGGCTCAATGCTAGTACGCCACTAGGCGTGGCGGATCTAGGGCTTGATCAACTCGTGGTTTGATTTGCTTCCACTTTGGACTTATTAGTTAGGGTCTTTTTACGGTAAATTAGGGATGTTCAAATGAAATCGAGAGCTCGACACTACCCAACCCAAAACATAAAGATTAGGTTGGGTTAGATTTATTTCGGTTTGGGTTGACATTTTTACTCAAGTCAACCCCACCAAAACCGGAAACATGGTTACGACTTAGTTTCTGGGTTGACATTTTTACTCAAGTCAACCCCACCAAAGCCGAAAACATGGTTACAGCTCAATGGCATCCTACATTATTTTTAAGATTATTATAAAAATTAATAATATTTGAATTTTGTAAACGATGTTAGTGATGTAGTGTGACTCGGGAATATTTGATATTTAAAATTTAAAAATAATTAAAAAAAAAAAAAAAATCAGACAACCAACTAATTATTGTGAGTATTAAACCCATTTGGTATTTAGTGTAAAAGACAAGTCGAGTAATATAAGTTAGTGAGGTTTTAGGCTTTTAGTCTCCTTTCCCCTTCCTCTTTCCTTCAGCTCAGAGTCACACTCTCAAACACTTCACTGTCAAGCTTTCTCCTCTTTCCCGTTAGGGTTTCTGTCTTCTTCTTCGTCTTCCTCTTCCCTCTTTCGCTTCCCGCCTTGCAGAAGAACCTCCATGGATAGGTACCAGAAGGTGGAGAAGCCTAAACCTGAATCGCCGATAAACGAAAATGAAATCCGCATCACAAGTCAAGGCGCTATTCGAAACTACATCACTTATGCTTCTACCCTACTTCAGGTATCATTTCACTGTTTTTGTTATTGTTTACATCAGCTATTGTATCTCATTTCATTTTTTCTTTTTGGTGTGTTCGTCTTAATCTTTCTGTTTATACGTTGCGTCTGTTGTTTTTTGAACAATGAATCTATCTTATGACGTCAAGGCGCTATTAGAAGATTGTCTTGGTTTTGGTTATTTTTAATGTTAGCCGACATTTATTGATTTGGTACATTTTCTGGTATATTGATTTCGTTTCTTCTACCTGCGAATTTTGAGGAATAGTTGCTCGCTGGCTGATACTCTGCCGTATATGCATTGTATGTGGAAGCGTCTGTAAGCTTAATGCACGAGCTATGGTACTTCTTAACATGCGATAGCTCATGAAATGTAATCTGTTCTGTTGATTATCTACATTCCTTGTAGTTTTTTTCTTCTAGCCTATCGTGAATTCTAGTTATATCGATATTTTTTCACTTTACCATATGAAAAGAATAAAGATACGGTTGAATTTATCTTTTATAGTTTATCTTGTATTCTCAGATCGAGTAATTACGCTAATGCAGTGATCATGTGGAGCTTGGTGTTTCTGTATTATGTTGACGTGATGTTTGGCTCAGGTTTCTACTATTTGTACACATTTTTTAATATATAAATTTACCATCAAGATACAGCTACGTACTTCTCTTTCTTATAAAAAGAATCAAGTGCACTAGAGTTTATGGTTTACAATGTACAACCAGATCTATTCATTATGCTAATACAATGATCATGGCCAAATTGTCATTTCCTTATTCTTGTCTCACGGGTTTTTTCAACTTGTTCGTACTATTTTTTTATTTTGAAGAAGATAATTATTGATGTTATTCATGGGATCAAGTTTTTGTAATCTATTCAATTAGTAGATCGATTATTTCCTTATTTCTAATCATGCTGGCTAACTTGAGCATAGCTCAACTAGTCATTCGTTTGGAGAGAATGAGTTCCAGATCTTGGCTTTCGAAGTCCTCTGAGGGCATTTGCAGGAGTTCTTTTTTTAGGATTCTTTGTATACCTTCTCCCCTTCAAGGATCCACTGTGTTTTTTTAGGATTCTTTTTTTTTTTTATCTGGAAAGTTTTGCATGGGAGAGTGTATACTGAAGACTGTATCCAAAGGCTTTCCTCCATGGTGTTGTGGCCTCAATAGTGTGTCATTTGTAGAAGACGGGGTGAGGAACTTGACCATTTACTTTACTTGGCCCTTGGACTTTTTCTTGCTCGTAATCGAGGTTGTTGTTTGATATTTGAGGAGGTGTTCTTGAATCCTCCTTGTCATGAAAAGAAAGGGTTCTTTGGCATTCTTATTTTTTGCTCTGTTGTTGGGCATTTGGCTTGAGACTTGAGAGAAATAGTAGAATTTTTCGTGGAGTGGAGTGATTTGGGGAGAGCTTTTGGGTTACGATTAGGCTTAATGTCTCCCTGTGGGTCTCTCTTAATACGGTTTTTCATAATTATCCACTTAGCATTATTCTTTTCGATTGGAGTCCCTTTCTATAATTGGGTGTGAGTGCCCTATTGTTTGTGGGCTTGTTTTTTGTTCGCCCTTGTATATCCCTATAATGAAAGCTTGGTTTCTTATAAAAAAAGGTAAAAAAATCAACTATTCATTTGTGTATTGGATTACCAAACTAGTGGCTGGGATTGTCATCTGGGCTAACACCCGCTAGTGCCAAGCCTATTTATGCAAACCAAATTTAGAGAAAGATTCAAGCCAGTCTTTCAACTTTTGGTTTTCAAACAAATAGAAACATAACAGATAACTATCATTTTCAATAAAAAAAAATTGCTTAAAACAAACGAGAGAGACAGCCCACTTCTCAAGAGAACATTAAATCGATTAAGAGAGGAAGAGAGCTTGGGAGAGATAGGGCAAACATCCTCCCTTTTCAGGAGAGAGAGGAAGAGGAGAATGCTGATTTGAGTGATGAGAGAGGCTTTGTATAGTGTTTGACAGCAAGACCAAGTCCACCATCAAGCATGTTGAGTTTGAGTTAGAGGGTAAAAAGTTCCCAGTGGTATGGCTTTCGAGTGTCGGTTTAGTATAAAATGGATTTTTTATGTTAGAAAATCGTGGTTCCTAATAGCCTATTTATAAATTCTCTCTCTCTCTCTCTCTAATAAAAAGGTTTTTTCCCCCTTGTTTATTCATGTTTCTAAGCATGTGCTTACTGTCGGCTGAGAATGAATCTATTCTACTTTGGTTTAATATATCACGTTTTCACTTTTTATAGGACAAACGTGTTAGAGAGATAGTGTTGAAAGCCATGGGGCAGGCAATCAGTAAAACAGTTTCCATTGCAGAAATTTTAAAGGTTTGAGTCCTTTACATTCTGCAACTGTGCATGTGTAACTTATTTTATAATTAACATGCCAGTTTCATTCTGAAACAGAAGAGAACTCCACAATTGCATCAAGAAACTTCCATCAGCTCAGTAAGCATAATTGATGTATGGGAGCCTATTGAAGAAGGTCTTGTACCGTAAGTTTTAATCTCTAAAAATCTCTGTTAATTGCCTGATGAAGTCCTATGCAATTACTGCTGGTTGGTTTCTTTATGCTCATAGTCACGACTTAGCGTTGTTTGGATTGGTACTCTTTAGTTTGCAATTGCAGATTTGCTTATTATTATTGCTGTGGGCATGTAGCTTTAGCATACTCTTCTGCAGATATTTAAGTAATAACGTCTGACATATGATGCAGTGTGGAGATGACTCGACACGTCTCAATGATATCAATTACCCTGTCAAATCGAGAACTAAATAAAGATTCTCCTGGGTAAGATGTGAAAGTCTAATCTGAGCTGCTTTCCAGTTTTTACACTCAAGTTTCTTATTACGAATGTTTCGAGATGAAAAGTGTTACTATTTCTAGGTATCAAGCTCCACAATTTGTGGAGCAGCCAAAGCAACAATATAAGCAGCAGCAGCAACAACAGCCCAGACAGTCTCGTCCTTATTACAATGCTGTTAACGAAGGTGATCCTTTTTTCTGAAAAATAAAATATACTGTTACAGCGTGAAGATGTAGAGAATGTGATATCTTCGACCCTATTTTATAGTGCAGCAACACAAAAACATAAATAAAATACCTGAAAACAGAATCAAGAAAATTAAGAATTCTTGGGATTTTGTTACATCATTCCAATTAGTAAAGAAACCAAGTGTTCTATTACAAGTGAATTGGGGCTTCGGGATGTTAAGGTAGACTAGATGTTAGCTGTGGGTTTGAGATACTGACTGGGAATCTAAAAGAAAGGAATCACCTAATCAGTGTTTTTGAAAGCCTTCTCAGGTGTTATATGTCACGGTTATGCTTGTTCATTGCGTGCTTTCTGTGAGTGCATGCCCATTCCAAACCTTTTACCTTGCTTTCATTGCATGTCTTTCATTCTAGCGTAGTATACGACTAATTGTTAAATCTTCCAATTCGGGTTATATGCTATCAATGTTGTTGTCCTTTATGGCTGGCTAGAGAATAACATCTACTTCTCAAAAAAGCTTTTTAAAATATTTTTCAAAACTCTCTCTAACCCCATTTATTAAAATTGTTTTCCAAGAATAGGAGGTAGAGGCTACGAAATAGACAATTTGTGCCAGCGACAATCCAAGTTTAGAGCTAATTGACTTACTGAAGGGCGAGAGTAAGTGCTGCACAATTACTTCGTAAGTCTAGAAGAAGCGTGATTGTGACACTAGTCGCAGTTCTAGTGCCTCACCTTTTCAAGAAGGCATATGCTGTCCTGAAAAGCTACTCGAGAATAACATAATTTCATAAGATAATCACAAGCTACAAATATTTTCCCCTCAGAGATAGGTAGCACCCAATTAATTCTAATTCATTGGGGAGGTCACAGTTGATGTGTTTGGAAAAACTACAAATAAATTTTAGTGGAGATCATACTATTAACTGTTAGATTATGGTCCTTTCTATAAATTTGGCAGATCCATATGGTCAAAGCCGAGGTCGAGGTCGAGGGAGAGGGCGTGGTTGGGGCAGAGGTGGATATGGAAACTACCAAGGGGGATATGGAAACTACCAGGGCGGATATGGCCATTACCAAGGCGGATATGGCCACTATCAAGGTGGATCTGGTGGCTACCAAGGTGGTGGCCCTGGCGGCTACCAAGGCAACTATCAAGGTAGATAAGTTTTCCCTCTTTCAGTTTCGATCATGCTAGATCTTGAGCACGGCCTAATTTTTAGTTTCGATTTTGACACATAGATAATAGTGGGTACTCGAATTGGAGTAGAGGCAGTGGGCGAGGCCGAGGTTGGACATATCGTGGTAAGTTTCGTTCTCAAATTTCTTATCTCGTTTAGAATCTAATCTAACTGTCATTTCGCGCATTTTGTCGATGTTCTGTACCACCTAGTTGTTTAATCTCTTGGAATGTGATCTGTATTTATAGGATTTCTTAAGAAAACGAGATCAAATGTTTTCGAGTTTCACCTCTTAACTATTTCTTGGTCTAAGCTAAATCTTGAACATGTTGAAAATAATCATGGGTTGAGTTGTTCGAATCAATCGCATTCCTTTCAGGAACTGGCTATGATAGAGGCAGAGTGGGGAGGGGTTACGGTCGAGGTCGGGGTCGGGGTCGGATAGACGGACAAACAAGGGACAATGGTGGCAGTAGAAACCAGGTTTAGTTAAAAAAAAAAAAAGTTACTCATTTTCACTGTTCTCTTTTCTCGAGCTAAAATGCCTTGCCTTTGCCAGTGAGATGCTTTTTATCAGAATTTACTGTTTTTAATAGCGTGGTAATTTCGCTTCTTACAGCGTTGTTGAGCAGTAATTTCTTCTTTTTTGCCTTTGATAACGTGGTACGCAAGGTTGTTTTTGTTCATGTTAAACTTATTATCCAATAATAGAAAGTCTATATATATATATATATATATATATATATATAATATTATTTGTAATGACTCAGATCCACCGCTAGCAGATATTGTACTATTTGGCTTTCCCTTTCGGGCTTTCCCTTTAAAACGTGTCTGTTAGGGGAAGGTTTGCACACCCTTATACACGGTGGTTTGTTCTCTTCCCCAGCCAATGTGGGACATCACAATCTACCCCTCTTTGGGGTCCAGCGTCCTCGCTCGCACTCTTTCCTTCTTCCAATTGATGTGGGATTGCCCCCAAATCCATCCTTTTTAGTGCCCAGCGTCTTTACCAGTAGTCTACCCATTTGGGGATGGTAGTCTAGCCCCTCTGGGGAACAGTGAAAAGGCTAGCATATCATCCGATGTCTGGCTCTGATACTATTATATATATAAATATATATATTAAAACAACTTTAATTTAAATAAAAATTAGCATATGAATTTTGTTTATAAAAAAAAATTAAGAAAAAAAAAAAACAAAACAAAAAAGCTTTGTTGGTGGACTGTTTTCTTACCATCTTAAAAATTATAATGGGGACAAATTCGTAATTTTCGAGGCTTAATTAATCAATTATTTTCTATGTATGTATGTGACCGTAATAACGGCTATATTCATTCCGTACAGTCACTACTAGGAATAAATAAATAAATAAATAAATAAATGCAAATTTGGGACAAAATTTGTTCTTAAGATATTTTGTTTTCTTTTCACTATGTTGTCTTTCTCTCTCATCCATTCCAAGACTTTGTTTAAGAACAAATATTCATTAATTCTTCCCTAATTAAAAGTTTCATTAATGTTACTACCAAGTTTTAGAGGATATTAATTTCGATTATTTAAGATCGAATAAATTTCATACGTACAAGCAACGCTAGTTATACCAACGACGATAATTACAAGTAAATTTGAAATATAATTATTGAAATTCTCGATAATTGGTATTTACGTTAATATCCCTGAGCAACGTGGCTGATAGTTCACAGAAGGAAATTGAAGAGAAGAAAAAATTTCGCACGGCTAAACAACCCAATATAAAACAAGTGAAGTTATTGAACGTATCGAGATATCATCAAAGAAACAACAGAGGTGTTCATACAAACACGACCCGAAAATCCGACCAACCCAACCTAAACCATAAAAGATGGATTAGATTAGATTTCTTCTTTGATTTGAGTTGGGTTGAATTTTTTGAAAATAAAAAAATTTGGGTCGGTTTGCAAGTTGACTTATTTTATTTGTCGGGTCAACCCGAAAATAGAGTTATAACTCAATTCTAATGAAAATTAAGAATATTTGACGTTTGTAACCAATGTTAGTGATACGTTGTGACTTGTGAATGTTTGATATTTGAGTTTTATGAGATTTTAGTTATCGTATAACATATATTGTGGATAAGTATGAATTTTTTAAATAATTTTTTTTAAAAGAAACAATCCGACAACCCAACCCAAAAATAAAGGGTTCGATCGGGTTGGGTTGTGAACTCTATTCAGGTTGCTCGGGTCACCAACCCAATCAACCCAAATTTTAAGACTGATTCAAAAGATTTCCAAACCCAACTGGTATACTCCCCTAAAAAAGAACGAGACCGTCTATTCTTACAAGAACAATGTAGCGGATTGTTAGACTGAACCAACAATTATTAAAATAGCATCGAGACAAAATAATACAACAATAGATAAACAGATCGACATAGTACAAAACACGAGAAAATTCTTATCCATACATCTACGACAGGGTGTGTGTTTACAAGAAATCGACGATCGAGATTCAATCGTAAAAGACGTCGCAATCGACATGGCACGGGATGAGAGAGAGAGAGAGAGAAAGGGTTGGTTGAATGTAGACGGAAGAGCGACCTTCTTCATTGCTTAGGGGACCTTTTAGCCCTTTTGGGTGTTGTCTTCATCGTTTGCTTTATAAGGGCTTTCCATTTCCAAAGGAATAAAAGCTTTGAAGAAGAAGAAGAAGAAGAGGAGAGAGAATGGCTTTAGAGAGAGAGAAATTAGGAGAGAGAGAGCAAAAGAGCTCAAAAGATGAACTTTTTCATGTCATTCATAAGGTTCCACCTGGTGATACTCCTTATGTTAGAGCAAAATATGCTCAGGTAAATCTCTATCTCTTTGTTTGCTTTCGTTTCGTTCGGTAGCTGTCGGGTCGAAAATAATCGAACCGTCGACCTTTAAGATTCCTAGTAAAAGTTATGCTCGAGTTAGCTCGAGCTCTCTCTCTCAATTTCAATTTGTTGTTTTGTACTCTGTTCTCCCATGTTTTGATGTAATGTAGTTTTTTTCTCTTCCGAACAAAATTTTTCAAATTCAAAAGATTGGAGTTTTTTTTTTTCTGGGTCGGGTGCAAAATTTGAACTTTTGCACTGAAAAGTAGTGAGGTGTTAGAAAAATCCGATGACTCGAAAAACCTGATCAACCCAACTCAACCCAACCCGTATGATTTAGGTTAGATTGGGTTGGGTTCAAATAAGTTGGTACAAATAAATTGGTTCATTGGTTGAACTCAACGAACCCGTATGATTTAGGTTAGATTGGGTTGGGTTCAAATAGGTTTGGTTCATTGTTGTACTCGAAATTTATTGTTAATTAATTTTAAAATATAGATTTTGATGACACGTATATTTATTTTATTTTTTAAATTTTATAATAATTTTTAGTTAATATTTATTTTTCAATCCTAATAAAAATAAATTTTTAACCATTTAGAATATAATTTTTTTTTGTAATGAAATTGAGTTACAAAATTGAATTAAATATTTAAAAATAAATAAATAGATAAATTTAAGAGTAATATTTAAATATCAAAATTTAAATATTTATGATACTATTTTGTAGAATATTACAATAAATTAATTAATAATTTAAATATAAATTATTTTTAAAATTTTTGATTATTGTTTGTGAATTTGTTCAGTTGATAGAGAAGGATCCAGAGAGTGCAATTTCATTATTTTGGGAAGCAATAAATGCAGGAGACAGAGTTGAAAGTGCTCTAAAAGACATGGCTGTGGTTATGAAGCAAGTTGATAGAGCTGAAGAAGCCATTGATATCCTCAAAACCTACAGATTTCTCTGCTCCAAACACTCCCAAGAATCGCTCGATAACGTTCTTATCGATTTGTTTAAGGTTCGTGTCTATTCCATCTCTAAACTATAAGATTCGTTGGCTAAATTAGTAACCAGACCAACCCGAATAGACCTTAATTTATCATAATAATCTTAGAAGTAGGGTAAGGATGAGTTGTAATCCTATTTTCGGGTTGGTCAGGTGGACCTGAACCAAAAAAATGTTGACTTGTGAACATATCTAAGTTTTTGGTTTTCCGAAAAAAAAAATCTTACTTAACCCAATGTTTATAGTTTGGGTTGGGTAGTCCGAGTTAATCGGGTTGACCTGAACTAAAACAACCCGCAAACCGCCTTGAGTTTTTCGTTTGAAAATTCGACCCAACCCAAATTGAAAAAGAAAAAAAAAAATCTTACTCAATCCAATGTTTAGTTCGGGATAGGTAGTCCGAGTTAGTCAGGTTGACCTGAACTAAAAAAATGTCAACCCATGAACGGCTCTGAGTTTTTGGTTTTATGAAAATTCGACCCAACCCAAACTCGAAAAAAAAAAAAAAAAAAATCTAACCCAACTCATTGTTTATGGTTTGGGTTTGATAGTCTGAGTTAGTTGGGTTGACCTGAACTAAAAAATGTCAACCCACGAACCGTCCCGAGTTTTTTGTTTTA
Organism: Cucurbita pepo subsp. pepo; assembly: GCF_057944985.1. Classification (NCBI taxonomy): domain Eukaryota; kingdom Viridiplantae; phylum Streptophyta; class Magnoliopsida; order Cucurbitales; family Cucurbitaceae; genus Cucurbita; species Cucurbita pepo. Next base: position 2,028,017 of record NC_141812.1, read on the forward strand.
TGAAAATTCGACCAAATCCAAACTGAAAAAAAAAATCTAACCCAACTCAACGTTTATGGTTTGGGTTAGATAGTTCAAGTTAGTCAGATTGACGTGAACCAAAAAAGTGTCAATTTGCGAACCGACCTGAGTTTTGGTTTTTCAAAAAAGTCGACCCAACCCAAACCGACAAAAATATAACCCAACCCAACGTTTATGGTTTGGGTTAGGTAGCCCAAGTTAGTCAAATTGACCTAAACCAAAAAAAATGTTAATGCCTGAACCGACATGAATTCCTATGTTTTGGGTTTGGAGGTTCGAGTTAGTCAGGTTGACCTGAACCAAAAAAATGCGAACCCATAATAAACCGACTTGAGTTTTTGATTTTCGGAAAATTCGAGGAAACCCAACATTTTAGGCGGGTTCTCGGATCAGTTGAACACCCGTAATGTAGAAATATGGACGTTATCGAGAGTCGAGGATTTTTATTAATTAATTTTGTTGAATAGAAATGTGGAAGAATAGAAGAAGAAATTGAGGTGGTGAAGAGAAAACTAAGAAAGATATATGAAGGAGAAGCTTTTAATGGAAAGCCCACAAGAACAGCTCGTTCTCATGGCAAGAAATTTCAGGTTTCTGTCAAACAAGAAACCTCTAGATTATTGGTAATTAATTCTCTTTGCCCTTTCCTTTCATCTTCTTCCAATTTCACCCCAAAATTAACCATAATTACAAAATTCAACTTCACCTCAAATAATTCAATCAGTTAAGATATTACCGTCTTTTTTAACTTTAAATTTTAATACCCTTAAACTTTATAACTTTCAAATTAGTATTAATGCTATTATTTTTTAAAATTCATAAATATTTTTTGAAACGTGATAATAATGGTAAGAATATTTTATTTAACTTTTAAACTGGGTATTTTTTAATATTTTAAAAAAGTTTTAGAGTATTTTCTTAATTTATTTTAATTAGGGGTATTATTGAAATTTTAAAAATTCAAAAATATCAAAATTACTCTTAAACTTTCAAATTTACATTAATACCCTTAATTTTTTTTTTCTTTATTTCAACGTGATAACTTTAAAATTAGTATTAATACTATTTTTTAAAATTCATAAATATTTTTTGAAACGTGATACTAATGGGGAGAATATTTTATTTAACTTTTAAACCGGGTATTTTTAAATATTTTAAAAAAGTTTTAGAGTATTTTCTTAATTATTTTAATTAGGGGTATTATTGAAACTTTAAAATTCAAAAATATCAAAAATACACTTAATCCCCTTAAACTTTTTTTTTTTTTTTTTTAATTTCAACCTAATAAACCGGGTATTTTTTAATATTTTAAAAAAGTTTTTAGAGTATTTTCTTAATTTATTTTAATTAGGGGTATTTTTAAAAATTCAAAAATATCAAAATTACACTTAACTTTCAAATTTACCTTAATACCCTTAAACTTTTTTTAATTTCAACCTAATAACTTTAAAATTAGTATTAATGCTATTTTTACCATTCATAAGTATTCTTTGAAACGTGATACTAACTGTAAGAACATTTTATTTAACTTTTAAACTGGGTATTTTTAAAGATTTTAAAAAAGTTTAAAAATACTGATGAAATGTTGAAAGTTCGAAGATATTTTTGAAATAGATGATTAATGATTTTTTAAAAAAATTATAAAAGTATTTTGTTAATTTATTTTATTTAGGGGTATTATTGAAACTTTTCAAAATCGAAATATTTTTATAAATAGCCCCAAATAAACACTAAATTCTCAACATTTCTAAAATATACCCCAAAAAAAGTGTAAATTACAATTTTCTGACCTATCAAATGGGCCTGAATTTGTGAACAGGGAAATCTGGGGTGGGCCTACATGCAAAAGCCCAATTACATGATGGCGGAGGCAGTGTACAAAAAGGCCCAAATTATCGATCCAGACGCCAACAAAGCATGCAATTTGGGCCTTTGTTTGATGAAACAGGGCCGCCTTAATGAGGCCATTTCGGTTCTCCAACAAGTCCAGCAAGGCAAAATTCCGGGCTCTGATCAGATCAAAGCCCAAAAACGGGCAGGAGATTTGCTGACCCAAATCAGGTCAAGGCAATCGCTGCCCGATTCCATCGAACTATTGGGCCTCAGTATTGATGGCGATTTGCTTAATGGGCTTGAGCAATTAGTCCATGAACGAGGCCCATTTAGGTCCAAGAGGCTTCCGGTTTTTGAGGAAATTTCTTCATTTAGGGATCAATTAGCATGTAATTAATTAATTAATTAACTTTTTTTTTTTTTTTTTTTTTTTTTTTTTTTTTTTTTTTAATGTAGATTGGGGTTGGTGTTGGGATTTAGAATAATGTGTCTCGGTTTTGTAAATAAAGAAAAATGAAGGAGCTGAATGCAAATTTGAAAAGGAAATGTTTTGTGTACATTTAGTATTGATGTTGGAATAAATATTTGTTTTTTTTTTTTTTTTTTTTTGTGTATTAGATGAATAATTTCTCTTTCTTTTCCTATATGTCCCTCCACTCCCTTCGTATTTTAAGACGGGTCGAATGTGGAGCTCACACGACAATCCCAAGAGCATGCCAAAAGACCCGTACTGTCAACCACAATTGAGATGACGACGTTTTTATAGGTGAAATAAACTTATAAGGATTCTCTACTGCTTTGTAACGTAATTCCCACTGAGTGATGGGTAGAATCCTTTGCAGATGACTTAAATATGCAATAGGGCACCGTGCTTTCCCTTACTCTGCATCCTTGGAATAGCATGTGCCTTTTGGCAAACCCTAAACCCTCTCCTAACAATCCCCTCAACAATCCTCCCATCGAACAAAGTATATCATAGAGCTTCTCTTGAGGCCTATGGAGCTCTTGAACAACCCTCCTCCCTCCTTAATTGAGGCTCGACTCCTTCTCTGGAACCCTCAAACAAAGTACATCATTTGCTCAACATAGTCACTTTTGACTACACGTTCAAGACTCACAACTTGAGAATTGAGCACCCTGAGCAGCTTTGTAACGTAATTCCCACTAAGGGATGGGTAGAATTCTTTGCAGACAACTTAAATATACAATAGGACACCCTACTTGCCCTTGCTATGTGTCACAATCGCACTTTTGATGGCAGCGGACTTGCGATTGTACGACACTCACTTTCCAATGACGAGTGAGCTAAGTCAATTCGTTCTTGCGTCGCCTACGGCTAAGCGACGTATGCTCGAGCCTCGGCCTCGGTTTTAAGAGAAGGTTTTAGAAAACAAGGGGAGAGAGAGACTTTTGAAAGAGACATTGTATAAGCAAGCAAGAGAGAAATAACGGCTCACAGTATATAACCTTAGGTAGAGAGAAGTTGACAACTAGTCGTATCCCCCTATAGTACATTCTGAGGCATAACCTTAGGTAGGGAGAAGTTGACAACTAGTCGTATCCCCCTATAGTACATTCTGAGACATTTCATGTCTGACAGGTCTAGACATGATATTTATCAAATGTCATACTTCCTAGAAATACAAAAATAAAACACTAGAATATAAAAGACATAAAGGGTTGAGTTTGTCATGGGCATGCGACCATGGACAACATGCCTTGGACGAGCATGACCGTGACACTATGCACCTTTGGAATAGCACGCCCTTATGGGCACCAAAAATATATTTTTAAATATATAACGGATAATTTTTAAACGGTCCAAAAAATTTATTATCTAAAATGGTAATGGTATTTTTATTTTTATTTTTAATTTAAGAATATTACTGAAATTTTTTTAAATGTAAAAAGTATTTTTTTTTTTTTTTTTTTTTTTTACACAAAATATTCAAGCACATTATTATTAATTTATTCAATTTTATAAAATAAAATTTATATTATCGTGTACAAATACAATTTTTTCAAAGATCTCTGGACTCGGTGCCAAGTCGCTGTTCGATTCTCCAATGGCGGGGAAGGAGAATCTGAAGATCATTACAGACAAGAACCAGATGCGGACATGGACGAGGGCCATGAGATCGCAAGGCAAAACCATCGCCCTCGTTCCCACCATGGGATTCCTCCACGACGGCCATCTCTCCCTAATCGAAGAAGCTCACAAGCACACACACCTCGTCGTGGTCTCAATCTACGTTAACCCTAGCCAATTCGCCCCTTCCGAGGATCTCTCCACCTATCCTTCTGATTTCGACGGCGACATTCGGAAGCTCATGGCTGTTCCTGGAGGTGTTGATGCGGTTTTTCATCCTTACAATCTCTACGATTATGGAGTAGAATCAGCTCGTTGCGGAAATAGCGGCGTATCTAATGGAACGGCTGTGGTTTCTTGCTTGGAGGAGTCTGGATCAGGGCATGAGACATGGGTGAGGGTCGAGCGTTTGGAGAAGGGGATGTGTGGGATAAGAAGGCCTGTTTTCTTCAGAGGAGTTGCTACCATTGTTGCTAAGTTGTTCAATATTGTGGAGCCTGATGTTGCTGTGTTTGGGAAGAAGGATTATCAGCAATGGCGGATTATCAGGCGGATGGTGAGTTTCTCTGCAAGAGGGTGAATGGTTTTGATTTTGATATCTGTTTAGAGCTCAAAACTCATTGTTTGTCATCTGAATTTGATTGCTTAATTCTAAGATTTATAAACTTAATTTGCATTCCTCGTCTTAGGGTACTAAATCTTGCATGTTTGCTAAACTATATTCAGAATTTGAAAAGCTTCTTCGATCAATACCATTAGATGAACTGGTAGTTAAGTTCTCAAGAATGCTAAATCTTGCACGTTTGTAATATTGCCTGCAGGGTATGTAAGGAACCACGAACCTCCACAATGGTATGATATTGTCCATTTTAATCTTAAGTTCTCATAGTTTTGCTTTTGGTTTCTCCAAAAAGGCCTCATACCAATGGAGATTGTATTCCTTACCTATAAACCCATGATCATTCCTTTAATTAGCTAACGTGGGACTCCCTCCCAATAGGGTATGACTTCAATTCCCGTTCCTCGAAGTTCATTTAGTTCTGATCTCGATAGTTAAAATTTGGGTTGGGCAACAAGCCTCTTGGATGATATTTGTTGCTCTAACTTCTTGCCTTATCATATTTTGTTCTAGATTTCCACAAGTTATTGGGTGTTTACCCACATTTATAATCATTTGATTGAGATAGGCATATGTTTATTACCTCTGGTGGTAATGATTCTCACATCAACTCTTTTCCAGGTTCGAGATCTTGATTTTTCTATAAACATTGTGGGGTCTGAAATCATGCGCGATGTCGATGGTCTTGCAATGAGTTCGCGCAATGTCGGGCTCTCACTTGAAGAAAGACAAAAGGTTCTCTCCTTCACTGTTCTATCTACTCCTGTTCAAATTATGGTGTAGTAGTGTCTTCAATGTGCAAAGCATATTGGCTTTGTTGTTCATGATAGAATGATTACTTAGATTCAGAAACTGATTTACGTCTACATCTTTCGTTTATAGGCATTGTCTATAAACAGGTCATTGTCAAAAGCAAAATCAGCAGCAGAAAGAGGTGAATTTAATTGCAAAAGCTTAAAGAGCTTGGTTGTCGATGAAATACGGGAAGCCGGTGGAGAACTTGATTACGTTGAGGTGAGCCCTAGATGATTTAAATATGAAGTCTGTAACAGCCCAAGCCCACGGCTAGTAGATATTGTCCTCTTTGGACTTTCCCTTGAGGTTTTTAAAACACGTATGCTAGAGAGAGGTTTTCACACCCTTATAAAGAATGTTTTGTTCTCCTTCCCAACCGATGTGGGATCTCACAATCCACACCCCCTTTTAGGGTCCAACGTCCTTGTTGGCACTCGTTTTTAGTTCTAATACCATTTGTAGCTCAAGCCCACTGCTAGCAAACATTGTCCTCTTTGAGCTTTCCTTAAAGATTTTTAAAACGCGTCTATTAGGGTGAGTTTTCCACACGTTTAATGTTTCGTTCTCCTCCCCGACCGATGTGGGATCTCACAAAGTCTTTCTGACTTAAGCCTATAAAAAGCTTTGATGTTCTGTTTGTAACATTGTGCAGCCTTTCAACTTAGTTAAGAGAGAGTGTGGAGTTGTAGCCTGTCTTTTTCATGGTTTTATTGTCTTTTTCATGAAAGGGGCTGTTTCTTGCTTTCGTTTTCCAAAACTATTTTTGAAGACTGATAATGGGGCTGCTGATAAGTAAATATGCATATGAATGAAATCATGGTTTGCTACTTGTCCATGTTTTTGGAAGGAAAAACAACTTCAATTCTCCTCCGAGTGAGGTTTTGTCGTGTATTCCATTCAAATTATCTCCATAGGCATCTGTAACTAAGTTTTCTTTTTTCATTATTCACCTGGTCTTATTTTGCTCGACTGGAGACTTTTTTCTCTCTAGATTGTGTGAGATCCCACATTGATAGGGGAACGAGACCAGCGAGGACGCTGGGCTCGAAAGGGAGTGTGGATTGTGAGATCCCACATTGGTTGGAGAGGGAAACCAAGCATTTATTACAAGAGTGTGGAAACCTCTCCCTAACATGTATTTTAAAAACCTTGAGGGGAAGCCCGAAAGGAAAGCCCAAAGAGGACAATATATGCTAACGGCGGGACTTGGGCTGTTATAGATTGCTTCCCTTTTTTTGTGAGCATTCTCTTTTGTTGGCCTTTTTAGTCTTTTTCTCAATGAAAGTTCAACAATTCATTAAAATAAAAAACTTCAATTCTTCTCAAAACGAGAATTGGAAACATCGTATTCAACGTAATGTTATTCGTTATCCAAACACTCGTTATCCAAACACGTATCTGCTGAATTTAACAGTAAGTTTCATATGGTTTTTGTTGGCGACAGATTGTGGAACAAGAGAGTTTGGAGGTGGTGGAGGAGATCAAGAGTCCAGTTGTGATCTTGATAGCTGCCTGGTTTGGCAAAGTAAGGCTCATAGACAACATTGAAATAAGCATTTGAATATTTAGTTACTTCTCCTTCCTTCCTTCCTTTTGATCATCTTTTTGTACTTATTTTAGTGTTTCCGAGCTATGAGGCTTACACGTATTCGCTTAGTATGTTTGAATAAATAGGTCGAGGTTTAGTGTGTTTGAATAAATAGGTCGAGGTTTAGGTAAAGCGGCCCATATTTCATGTTTGTTCGTGTAAGACTGATAGCATAAGAACTTTAAACCACTTAAATAGTCCAAACTCAAGGCTCCCCAATGGAGAGCAAAAGAATAAAGAGAAGTCTCATTATTTTATGTCATTTGAATGCACTAGTTCTTTTGTACGTTATTGCCTAATATTCGATTATAAATCTTGGATTATGAAAACGAGTTAAGCTCATGCATACAAATAGATAGAATCATCCTTTGACGTTGAGGTCGGAGAGAAACTACACACTATCTTTGTATTTTCTCCTTTACCATTTTCTAATCCATTTTTTGTATTTTTATCATTTTCTCGGCAGCCCAATCTTCTCAGTTGATTCAAAGTCGTATATGATCAAACTGTGAAATATTAGTTTTTTTCATTCATAAAGAGATTAAATATTTCATAGTCCAATCTAATACAAACTTATTGATATGATGCTTCCACTTACATTATACACCGAATGATTTAAGTCAATCATTTATAAGAAAAGTTATTAAGTTAAATTAATAATGTTTAAAATACTACCATGGAGATATTAAATTGTAAATAAAATAATTTTAAAAATTAAATAATTAATAAATCTTAACATATAGTACATATTTAGAAGAAATTAGTGAGTTTACAAAAAAAAAAAAAAAAAAAAAAAAAAAAAAAAAAAAAAAAAAAATTTGCATTACATTTTTGTTATTAAAATAGGATAAATTTGGAAAATGTTGTAATTTTAATTTTTTGTTTACTATATTATAAAAAATACACATGACTACTTTGTTTAAAAAAATACTCAAACATTTACCCATTTCATTAATACTTTTAAACTTAAAAACTTCCTTTCATTTCTCTTTTTCTTTTTATTTTGTTTTTATTTTATTTTATTTCTATTTTTAAATATCAAATCTTCAAAGAGTTAATTGATTTTTTTAGCATGTCCACACATACATATAAAATTTTTCAAATGTTGCAATTTTAAACCTATAATACATTCTTGCTCCAAGTATATTAAAAATGTTTTTCTCAAGTATTCAATTAATTATATAGAAATTGATAATAAAATAAAATTGTAGAACTGAGCCTTTAGTTGGAATTTATAAATCTTTTTATCAAAATAGTAAATCTAAAATCACTTTCAAACAAGTCCTAAAAGTACCTGGATCAGTAGTGGCACGTTTTGGGGAGGCTCCAACACAAGTAGGTAAGAACGTAGTGATAACTCGACTCATAAGTGGTTGAAAAGGCCGAGTACCTGCAAGTTCGAAACTTCATATACGACAAGTGAACAACTGAAGTATATTATTTCAGAACATCAAAATGCATAAATGATTCTATCAAACCCTCAAAATGTGTATAAACGATGCGTTATTGGTAACCATGTGTGTATTATTTAGCAAACAAATGATATATTTTCATTCAAAATGTCAAAAGAATATAACCATGCAAGCTATACAAAAGCATGTATAAAACTGTCCAAGCCTGATCCCATCACCAAAATCCTAATGCTGCAAGGAGGATCCATCAACAGTTAAAGCCGCCGCAAATAGACAATATGATAATCAGAATCAACGCAAGTACGATCGCAAGAACTATCAGCTTTATCTTCATGTTCTGATACCACATCTTTCTCTTCATTTTGGTTCCTTGCTGCCTAAAATCTTGTGCCTGCAGATACCATTATCAATTGAATTTCATGTTCATATTAAGATTGAGTATTTCCTCTTCTTTTGTAAACATAATCTCCTGTTTTTTTTTGTCAATTTTCCTCCTTATTCAAGTTAATTGGGACTAATGTAAACGACACAAGGTCCATTATCCATTCGAACCACAGAACTGAGCATAGCGTTACGTCTAACATAGAACTATGACCCGAATAAGCTACAAAATTAAACGAATATAGCATATAATACAATTGTAAAAAAGTAATAAAACGCTCTATGATGTTGATGCCGGCTCTCAAGTTTTGAATGGGATGTCCTGTTTCTTTAGGTATATAGTTTACTGACGAATTCGATTTTTCCAAAAGTTAAAGAGTACTGCAAACAAAATATGATATCGGTATGGCGTTCATTCGTGAACTAAATTTCCTTTAATTCACATACCATTTATACTCATGCATCACCTAAAAGAATGTATCATTTCACAGATTGCCAATCATTATTTAGGTAAGTCGCAAAAGGAACGGACAATGACCTGAGATCGAAGGTTTTCTGTCTTATCGACTAGAAGCTCAATCTTCTCTCCACGATCAAGAACCTGTTGACAGAGCAATCAGTGAATAAACCCACCATTTGCATATCAAGTAAAATGTGATAACAGATTAAATCAGATCAAATGTTATAATATGCAGAATAAGGCATTTTCCTAAATTTGATGATTGAAAGGAATGGAGGAATGTAATGGTTGTATGTTACTTTATTTTACCTTCTCAATGTTTTCCATCATTACTCCTTTGACTTCAGAAACCTGTGCTTTCACTTTAGCAATCTTACTGATCTCCTCGGGGTGGTCCACACAATACTTCATATGCTCCTTCAGTTTAGACCTATATACAAAAATATAATGTGATTGGAAGCAAAATCCAGGTGGTCCACACAATACTTCATATGCTACTTCATATGCTCCTCGGGGTGATCCGCACATTCATTCTTTATCTCTATCTATATGTATAATGTTAGATAAGAGATAAAGGGAAATTCATTTGATAATTCCCACGAAACAATGTACCCAAATTCTTTGTTCAGGCTGTTGGCAGTCGCAGTCATGGCTTTTCCGCCTCCATATCTCTTCATAAAGTCCTCATTAACTCGTTCGAGAAATGCAATAGGGATCTGTCGACCAGCAGCCTCAACTGCAACCACACAGTAAGCTGCAACACAGAAGAGATGGAATCAATTAGATTCACCTATGTAAGCATAGAGACAGAATGGAGCACGAGCAAACACAGAGATCTGTAGGATCCACGTCCAGTCTCTCAAGATTTTTAAGCATGATCTTTCTCATGGAAGCACACATATGCTTTATGGATTAGATTGTACAGATTAATCGCATTGTATGTTTTTCCATAACTAGGTAGTCTTAGTTCTCCATTATTCTGAATTGAAGATGAATTTCTTGATTGGACCCCAAACTGAAGTAGTAATTAATGGCAATGATGAACGCAGTCAGGAACTATGTACATGAGCTGAGATGAGAAACATCCTCAGGACAACACAGTGTCAATCAAAGAACTCAAATAGTAACTTACAGAACGAAGAGAGGAAGTTATTAATAAAACAGAAGAACGCTAATTTCACAGAACCGTGATTAGAGAAAAGAACATCGAAACTCAATTTAGCATAAAAGAACTTGTTGTCACCATAACAGAGGAGGTCACAGTTTCAAGGCTCCAGCAATATTGATACCAAGACTGACAGTTTTCGGATACCGCATCTGCAGCACTTCTTTCGCATCGACTAGCTCAAGAAACAACTTCAAAAAAATAAAAGCGAAAGAAATCTTACCAAAAAAAAAAAAAAAAAACGGATTCTAAAACGATAGCTATGTGGAATAAATGTCAAGAATCGACCAAGGAATTTTCACGATCGTTCTTTTCAAAACACAATTTCTTTCAAAATGGAATGACAATTACAGAACCGAGTCCTCCATTAATGATCTGATCAGCGTATCGCAAAACGATGCTTATAACACTAGTTTCCTATTATTTCCACTCCGAGATTAACAACGGCAAAGCGTTTAACAGAAAAGAAGCACATCTAACGCAAATATCACCATTGAAACGCGTTAAAACTAAACAGGAGAATCAGACGAATCTGTTAAGAATCTCAACAGAATCGCATAAAAAACAAACAATCAAAAGACGAAAGCCATGAAAACCGCAGGAAAAAAGATGAAATCGACAAAAGAAAATAAGAGGAGACAGAGAAATTACTGAATCCATTATCGACGAGATAGTTGAAGGTGTGGCCATCGCAATTGTAAGTGAACTTGTTATTGGTGGCGGGAAGCTTCTGGAGGCACTGTGTGGCTATACTGGTGAAATTTCCGGTGAATTCCGTATACTCTGCAAGAATCACAGTCCCGCGCGCAACGAAACTGTAGATCAAGGATTGTTGCCCCATGGAAGACGATGAATCTTGTCCAAATCGAACCAGAGGATACAGAGAGAAAGGGGAAAATAGAGAGAAAATGAAGGCTTCGCTTCAAGGGGAAGCTCAAAAAGTTGGCATGTCTGTGTTCTCTGAGTTAGTTGTAGCTACCCTTTGATCTCCTCGAAAATCACGGAAATGCCACGCCATTTCTTTTTTTCTTTTTTCTCTCAAAATTAATTACTCAAGTGTCGGTGAAATTACAACTTTACCCCTTATTAACATATTTAATACTTTTTACAAGTTTACAAACAATTAAATCTAAATTAGTGGAAATCACACGCTACTATTTTCTCCAATATTAAATACTTAATTATCAAGTAAATTACCATTTTAGTCCTCAACATATTTAATATCTTAAAATAAAAAAATTGACTAAACTTATAATTTATATTTAGGTAAGTAAATTTTAAAATAGTTTTTAACTTTAAATTTTATATCTAAAAATTTTTACGACCAATTTAAAATTTTATTAAATTTCATAATCTATTATGTGTAATTATTTGATAATTAAAAAATATTAAATGAGTTATATATTAGAAATTCAAATTTATAATCTATTAAATATTTGATAGATGAGGATAAAATGGTAATTCAACATTTTTTTGAAATTTTTGATCCTAAGACCGTTCAAACAGCGTGATGACGTGGAAAGTTCGTCTCTACACGCAAAACGCAACAAATGTAATTTTCAACGGTGGCGAGTCGTCGTAAGACGCAGCGTTTTGACCGCTGGACAAACTTGGTCGCTTTTTTTTTAAAAAAAATAAATAATTAATTGATTTTCTATTTAAAATTAAAGTGGTTGGTTTGATCATTTTTTTAAAATTAAATTAATAGTTATTATTTATTTTTAATTATAAAAAAGGTTATTATATATATATATATATTAATTATTTTCAACGAAGTTCGTTGGATTTTAACTAAAATCCACCGAAATCTCGTATCGTTATTTTTTTTTCTTTTATTAAATAATAAAAGTTTTAATAAATCTATATTTATTTATTTATTTATTATTATTATTATTTGCTATTATTAGATTTGAGCAACTCAAATTTAAAATATCATTAAATTAGAATTATAAAATTTGTGTCTTTGTCATAATTAAATTAATTTGAAATTTTAAAAAAATAATTAATTTATTAAATATAAAATTATATTATATTTAAATAAAATTCTATTTTTTAATTAAATCAATTTTGATGGCTCTGACATTTCAGATCACTTACTCCTTACTTGAAAACTATCCTTAGAAATCAATACTAATACTCTCAACATATATTTTCCTTACCCACATGTCTCATAGAAAAATTTTCCACGTCGCACGAGTCCTTTTAACCTACTTCTCGCTTTTAAGAGCGAAAACTATCCCTACAACCCAACGTGAGTCCTCTCGACATGCATTGTCCTCAATCACGTGTCTCATAGAAAAATTTCTAGGTCACATGAGTCCTTTCAACCTACTTCTCGCTTCTAAGAGTGAAAACTAAACCTACAAACCAATGCGAGTTCGTTCAACATGTTTTGTCTTTAATCACGTGCATCATAGGAAAAATCTCATAAGGTCACCTAAGATAAAATTGCTTAAAGTAATGCACGTTTAAACATGAAGCTCCTATGAATAAGCAATAGATAATAAAAGTGCACCTTGTTGGTATAGATGGTAGTAATTGCTTTCATTCGGATCTAGTATCGATTCATTTATGTACCTCTCATTCACCCCGACATTACAGAGATTTTGCATTGAAAATTCCAACCATCTTCTAAATTAGCCTCAAAAGGTCAACTCAATTGGGGTGTTTTTTCATGGAAATTCCAAACACATGGGTTGAAAGGCAATACAAACAAGAATTACATTTTTGTCCGGGGAGACCTAGAGGACACGTGGATCCAATTGGGATCATCTCAAATCTACTCGACTTTCGATCTTTTATTCTAATGGGACAAATATCTAGATATTCTAAAATAATTTTAATTAAATGTCTGAAAATAAATAAATAAATAAATTACGAACTAACATTTATTTTAAGATAAATTTATAACTCGAACCATTGAATTGGGTCTATTCAACCTGACCCACGAACACTCTTATTGAGTTATAAATCTTAATTAAATGTTTAAAAATAAATAAATAGATATTTTATGAACTAACATTTTAATTTTATTAAAAATAAAAAAATTACAACTCGAATAATTGGATCGGTCAAAGAAATGTCTCAACCCGATTCACGAATACCCCTATATTGAATTGAACTGGATCGGGTCTAAGAACGACATTCAGATGAACGTTTACAACTCGAACAATTGAATTGGGTGTACTTGAGTCATGCCCGTCACCCATATCGTTCTTTTTTGTGGGCATATCTCTGTACTCGAACATGTCGTTCTTTTTTGGTCGATATATCAGAGAAGGGGCTAGGTAGGAGAAACACAATTTCATTTTAGTGTAACTCGGCATAATTTTAGTTTATCTAATAACTTAATAGTTGAAGTTTAGTGGACATAACTTCAGGTCGACTTAAGTTCTCAATCTCAATTATTGTCACTTTAGCTTACTCAACTTTGCCTCATATCCTGTGTTATGAAGGACTGCTGACTCAATGTTAGTTCCGACGTCGAATTCACAGGCGGTTAGACTTATATGAGACATGACACCATCTATGGACAGATAAAGAGAAATCGAGCATAAAATTGTCAACATTCTTTGTTCGTGGTAGAAGTACAAGCTGATGGCAACAACTTCCAAGTACAAACAAAATGCCCACAAAACCTGTTCCGTAGAAAAGAAATGAAACAATTCTTTCATCAAAATATATTAAGATCGAAGAAATTGCAGCCAAAACCTAACCAATGAAGAGCATTTGCGTTCCTCGCGATTCTCGACGTGGTGGCTGGAATCGTGAGCGAAGGCGAAGAGTGGCGTTGTAGTCTATATGCTCGGGCTTCTACGATCCCTAACCTATTTAGCCCTGATTCAACATTTTGAACTCTTATTCTCTATTTACCCGCTATTAATCAGAGTAATTTTTAGAATATACCATCATAACAACAGAACATATAAAAAAACTCACAGTCAAATTATCAAATCACAACGAAAGAAGGGAAATAGTAGCTTGTCTTCTTCCTCACCGAAGTTGAAGTCGCGACGGTCAGAACTGGTTGACAAAGATCTATCGGTTCTCCGACTAGATAGTGGTTTAATGGGTAATCATGATTTACGGCGAAGAAGGTCACCGAAATCCGAGAAAGAAGAGAAGCATAAATAAAGATTATGGGTGTACATGGTCCGAATTGGGTTGGGTTGAGAGATTTTTTTTTACCAACACAAAAGTTCGGGTTGGTTGGATTGGTTACCCAACCCAATCATCTATTTTCGGGTTGGGTTGTCAAATTTTTTTTTTGTACATGATTCGGGTTGGGTTGTCAATTTTTTTTTTGTACATGATTTGGGTTGGGTTGAGAGATTTTTTTTTGACCCAACCCAAAAGTTCGGGTTGGTTGAATGGGTAACCCAACCCAATCCAAAACTTTTCAAACCCGGCTCTCTATTTTCGGGTTGGGTTTTCAATTTTTTTTTAAAGTTTTATTTATCTACAATTTATAATTATTATCCTACAATCTTTGATAAAATATATTAAAAGTTTACCAACAAACATAAATCAATCTATAATTATTTAAAAAAAATCATCAAATTAAATAAACAATAAAAATCATTATTTTAAAGTTATGGTATATAGCAGAAATAAAAAATATATAAAAATATTTTAATTGAAATATGCTTACCGTGACCTTTCAAAATCCTAAACTATTAAAAGAATAAAAAATATATATAAATTGTGACATTTACAACAAACAGATAATAAATACATTAGAATTAAAAGATGCTTTTAAAATTATATATATATAACTTAGGAAGATAGAACCTTTAAACCTTTTTGTTTCCAAATAACTTAAATATATATAAATAATAATTAATAAATCTATACTAAATTATATTTTAAAATTAAATAAGATGAAAAGATTTAAACTAATCTATACTTTAATTTTACACTCATAAATTATACCATCCTATTTCAAAAATTAAAATCTTATTTTTTCGTATTAAAGTTTTATTTATCATATAAAATTTTAAAAATATTTCGAAAGAATTTATAATAAATAATTTCTATGTTTGAACCAAATTTATTAAAAAAAAAGCTTTTTATTAGAAAAAGTCTCCAATATTCTAAAGTTTGTTTTCAATTTTTATTACACTTTCCTCAACTATTTTCCGTGCTATTTTATCTTTTATCATTTATTTTCAATCAAAATTATGTAGTGTTTGATGCTGTTTTATTATTAATTTAAAAAAAAAAATTGTAATAGATTTTCTTTTTAAATTTGAAAATATATTTATCTATATTCATTTAAATAATCTTACTTCCATTTCTTCTCTAGATTAGGAGTAATTTTTATTATAATATATATAGTCTCGCTCTTTTCACTTCTATACTCAATTCACTCGTGAAGTTACAAAATTTTACGACGAACCATCTATAATCAAAACAAATAGTTCTCGAAAAAATGACAAAAATGATCGGAGAAGTTGCTATAGTTGAAGGACAATGGAAGAGAGACGTTTGGTCTCATAATTTATTGGAGGAGATAGAACTTATCAAGCAGTGTTTATCCGAATTCCCAATTGTGGCTATCGACAAGGAGTTTCCAGGTAAAAATTAAACTTTAAGTTGGTGAGAAGCAGTGATTTTTTTTAAGTTTTGATTTACTGACTTGTGATGGATTTTCTTTTTAGGATTTTTAAGATGGACAGATGAAGAATTTTATGAATGTCTACAATTCAACGTGAATCGACTGAGCATCCTCCAGTTAAGTCTCACACTCAGAATGATAATGGAAAAATAGGAATGACGTGGGAGTTTAACTTCCAAGATTTTGATAAAATTAGCAATATGGAAGGTGTTTATTCCCTTAATTCATTTTTAAAAAATAAGGGATTTAATTTTAATACACTTAGGAGCTATGGAATTGCTCCCCAAGAATTTGGTAAACAATTTAATCCTATCATTCGAAGCGGTAAAATACAGAGATAGATAACATTTCATGGATTGTATGACATTGATGAAGTTTACCAACATAAGGTGCATGCCTACATCCATGTCTATCTTCGCCATCAGTGCTGCACATATATTAGGAACAGTCACCGACCTAAAACATATGGCTCGGTATTCCAACAACCTGCTCAATGGCGATCTAGGCTTAAAAAATTGGCTAAACTACTCCAAGTTAATCGCACTGGTACTGCCCACTTTGCTGGGTCGGACATTTTGCTTACAGCATCAGTTTATGCCAAAATGAAGATAATTATGAAGGTTGAACCAAAGATACACGAAGGATTTTTATATGGATTACCATATCCCATTCAGGGTTATAGACGACCGGTTGTAATCGTAGATCCATCAAAGTTAACCGACGGTCGTATCTGAACAGATTAATTTTAAAAATGCTTTTTTTTTTTGTAGAGAGTAGATGAGGAAGGTGCTAAATATGTGACAACTTGTATAAGATCATACACACTATATATAAATTCATATTTATTTAATGATTAATTTTTTTTCCTCCATTTAAATCTTACTTTTTGAATATATATTGAAAAATAATTTATTTAAAATATATGTAACTTTTATTTTAAATAATTTATTCAATTTTAAAATAATTTATTTTATAAGATATATATATATATATATATATATAAAACTTTTATTTATTTAAAATTCATATTTATTTAACGACTAATTTTCTTTTCTATAATTTAAATTTTATTTTTGAATATATTGAAAAATAATTTATTTACTATAAATGTAATTTTTATTGAAAATAATTTATTCAATTTAAAAATAATTTATTTTAATAAAATCAAACATATGTACACGTTTATAACTTTTATTTATTTAACATTAATTTTTTTTTTCTTCCATTTAAATCTTATTTCAAATATATATATTAAAAAATAATTTATTTAAAATAAATGTAACATTTATTTTAAATAATTTATTCAATTTAAAAATAATTTATTTATATAATAACATAGAACAGGTATACGTATGTAACTTCTACTTATTTAAACTTCATATTTATTTAACGACCATCTTTTTTCTTCCATTTAAATTTTACTTTTCGAATATATATAGAAAAATAATTTATTAACTTTTATTTTAAATAATTTATTCAATTTAAAAATAATTTATTTGTATAAGGTCATACCATGCATATACACCTCTTGTTTATTTAACAATTAATTTTTTTTTTCTTCCATTTAAATCTTACCCTTCGAATATATATTGAAAAATAATTTATTTACTATATAAATGTAGCTTTTATTTTAAATAATTTATTCAATTATTATAATTTATTTACTATATAAATGTAGCTTTTATTTTAAATAATTTATTCAATTTAAAAATAATTTATTTGTATAAGGTCATATTGTATGTACACGTATATAACTTTTATTTATTTATTTAATGTAAATCTTAATTTTCAAATATATATATTGAAAAAACAATTTATTTAAAATAAATGTAACTTTTATTTTAAATAATTTATTTATAATAATTTATTCAATTTAAAAATAATTTATTTGTACAATATCATATCATATCCACACGTATATAACTTTTATTTATTTAAAATATATATTTATTTAAATATTAATTTTTTTTCTTCAATTTAAATCTTACTTTTCGAATATATATTAAAAAATAATTTATTTGTTTAATGTCATAAATACAACTTTTACAATTTATTTATTTAAATAATGAAGGAGCTTTCTTCGCTAAAAACCAAAACCCATTGTTTGAATATTTTTCAAGACAAGTTTGCCCTTTACTCTTCCTTTTCTCAAATCGACGAAAACCAGCTAAAACCCTTGTGATCGCAAACAATAAACCCGCCAATTCTACTGCCGCTTCCTTCTCTCGGGCTATGGCTTCCAGGATCCGGCGACGCAAAGAAATCTCAAGCCTCAATTCTACTCGGGTACTCCTCCGCCGATCCGTGTTCCATCTTCGATTTGAATTTGATTCGAATAGCTTCGTTTGCTTGGTTGTATCTAGTCATCTTCAATTTTTATGATCTGATTGCAATTTTTCTTTGTTCGAGTCAGGATATAATTAGCATCGTCATACGTTTCTAAAGGAGTTGGTAGAAGGATTTTAGAGAGTGGATGCCACCTTCAGCGGTATGTATGATTCATATGTTTACAACTTTGCTAGATTTAAAATTAAATGTATGATTCATATGTTTACAACTTTGCTAGATTTAAATTTAAATGTATGATTCATATGTTTACAACTTTGCTAGATTTAAATTTTGTATCCTGCTTGTACACCATGAATTATTACACTTCACGAAGCGGTTCTGCTTAAAATGTTCTGCGGTATGTATGATTCATATGTTTACAACTTTGCTAGATTTAAATTTTGTATCCCTGCTTGTACACCATGAATTATTACACTTCACGAAGCGGTTCTGCTTAAAATGTTCTGCGGTATGTATGATTCATATGTTTACAACTTTGCTAGATTTAAAATTAAATGTATGATTCATATGTTTACAACTTTGCTAGATTTAAATTTAAATGTATGATTCATATGTTTACAACTTTGCTAGATTTAAATTTTGTATCCTGCTTGTACACCATGAATTATTACACTTCACGAAGCGGTTCTGCTTAAAATGTTCTGCGGTATGTATGATTCATATGTTTACAACTTTGCTAGATTTAAATTTTGTATCCCTGCTTGTACACCATGAATTATTACACTTCACGAAGCGGTTCTGCTTAAAATGTTCTGCGGTATGTATGATTCATATGTTTACAACTTTGCTAGATTTAAATTTTGTATCCCTGCTTGTACACCATGAATTATTACAGCTTCACGAAGCGGTTCTGCTTAAAATGTTTCAAGTGGTTATGAGTGTTGTTAGACTATAACTATTTGGGAGAATTTACACCGAGAGAGAGCCATTAAGGATAGACGAACGCTTGTCCTCGAACATATGTCACTTTCTCCCCCAGCCAAATCAACCAGAAAGAAACCTATTTAGATATGAGAGCCTTAATCTTCAACTGCATAATTTTGGAAGCTTAACCTTTTGGCAAGGAATGAGATGAGGTGTTTGTTTATCCCGACCACCATTCCACATAAAGTTGAGGTAGTATTTTTTGAGTGTAGTCTGGCTTTGTTGGGAGATAAAACAAAAGCAGTAATAGTAAGATGGGGTAATGGTGAGAGAAGATGCGAGAGAGCCTCTTGGGCAGAGCATTCTTCAATATATTAACCAGGGAATATGTTTCCTTTCCCATTTTGTGTCCGATAAGATTTTTGAGGTGAGTTTAAAGTGTTGCTTTCTCTTCCTTATGTATGTATTTAGATTGAGAGATAGAATAGGGAATCCATCATTTTTCTTGCCTCCTCGGTTATTGTTGGGACGTGTTATACCTCCCATTACAAAAGTATATTCCAGGAAGGGTATAAAAAAAAAAAAGAAATTTCTGCTTCAAGTGATGGTTTGAATGGACAATTATTGTATTTAGGACCGTGTTTGACTGATATTGTGTCTAAAAGTTTGATCTTTTCTTTAAATACGTTTGAAGAACCATATTCATGTTCGTTCATGCAGAATTTTATTCTCCACTACTGCTAGTTTGCAAGTCTACAAGTCTACAAGTTGTAATATTGTTGGTTGTGTCATTATAACTTGAAACGTTATGATTATAATTTAGGTCCTTAATTGAACGGGACCTGTTCTATAGGTTGCACTACTGCATCCTTGAGTTCTATTTAGTTCTGCTTCTAACATAAAGGTGTAGTTTCAAGACCGTTGGTTCGTTCAATCATTTTAGACTAATACACTATTTATTTACCATCCTTATATCTCACAACTGATTAGATTACCGCATTATTGCATTACATTGTTGACATGCTTCCATTTTTATATGTCAGATTGGTTCTTATCCAGGTTTTGAGGACGGAGAATTTGAATTGGTCAAATTAGCTCGTCCAGCAGATTCCTTTTATCATGCTACTCAGGATTGCCTGTATTTTGTGGACTCTGAGGTACGCACTAGTTCATCCCGACAATTGTTTGAACTTTCAAGTCCATGTGAGACTATTGATTACACAATGGATGACGTGACAATCAATATGAGTGCTGGTTCTTATAATCTACGTTGGCTTTGATTCATTTGTTTGCAGTCTTGGGACACTATGGACCATGGATTTGGCTTCAGGAAAAATTATTGTACAGAATTTATAGATTCCTTTCTTAACCCTGATGTCGATGGGAAATTTTAATTAGAAGATTGGTGTTATGAATAGGGCATTCAAAGATTATGGAGAACTATGGGCAGTTGTTCATGGACAGAGTGTCTGTTCTGAAACAGATACCTGATGGTATGTTGCAGCTGCAAAGAGATGCAAAGACTGTCACAGGGGAGATACCGTACTTGGATCTTTTATCTTCTCTAACACCCTTTCAAAATTGCCTAATCATTTGCGACTCAGGTACCAATATTTCAATCGATGAATTGTGCGACTCAGGTACCAATATTTCAATCGATGAATTGTTTGTCTGCTTAAACTATCATCTTTTACTAGTTTTTTTAGCCCGTACTTCTCTCTTGAAGTTGGACAGGTAATTATGAAATATAATAGAGAATCTGGTGAGAGCTCAAGCATCCAATTTTCAAATTTTGGGATCAATGGAGAAAAGGCGATGTTGGAGAAAAGGCTGGAGGTCAATGGAAGCAAGATGTTGGAGAAAAGGCTGGAGGTCAATGGAAGCAAGATGTTGGAGAAAAGGCTGGAGGTCAATGGAAGCAAGATGTTGGAGAAAAGGCGATGTTGGAGGTCAATGGAAGCAAGATGTTGGAGAAAAGGCGATGTTGGAGGTCAATGGAAGCAAGATGTTGGAGAAAAGGCGATGTTGGAGGTCAATGGAAGCAAGATGTTGGAGAAAAGGCGATGTTGGAGGTCAATGGAAGCAAGATGTTGGAGAAAAGGCGATGTTGGAGGTCAATGGAAGCAAGATGTTTGATCCCACAATTTCCAAGCAAGATGGTTGGAGGTCAATGTATACCGAGTTTCTAGGTAAAAATTAAATGTTGGTGGTGAGGAGTTATTTAGGGATTTTTTGAGTTTTGTTTTAGTTACGTATCTTTTTTTAGAATTATAAGATGGACTTAGTTTCAAACCAAAAATTCTATTAATGTTTTTCGAATTGACTGAGCATCCTCCCATTAGAACTCACACTTAGATCTGGAAAAATAGGGACTACTTGGGAGTTTAACTTTAGAAATTTTGATCAAATTAGCCATATGGAGGTGTTTGTTCACTAAATTCATTTTGCAATAACAAGTGATTTGATTTTAATAAATTGAGTAGCCATAGTAAAGAATTTGGTAGGCAGTTTACCCCTTACTTAGGGGTGGTTGAATACAAATAACATTCAGGGACATCGCATGAAGGCAACATAATATGTCAGCTATCTTCGACCCATATTTGCCTAATGGATTCAATCTGTCCATGGTAAAACATCATACGGGTTCGATGTACTTTTATCTTCAACAAGCGGCTCAGCCACCACTGCTACACATATATTAGCAAACACATGGCTCGGTATTGCGACTATATACTCAATGACAACACATGGCTCGGTATTGCGACTATATACTCAATGACAACCTAGGCTTAAAAAAACTACGAAGCTGCTCCAAGTTAACCGCATTAAAAAAACTACGAAGCTGCTCCTAGTTAACCGCTAGTTAACCGCATTGGCACTGCACACTTTGTTAAACCTTTCTCAATCACAATAATCTATAGAGATAAAAACCCTTCTCAATCACAATAATCTATAGAGATAAAAACCTTTCTCAATCACAATACATTTACAATTGTACTATTTATCACCATTCACAATTGTGGCGATATGTAGTTTCAAAGTAAAAATTGTGGCGTTTCAAAGTAAAAATTGTGGCGATATGTAGTTTCAAAGTAAAAATTAAACTTGAAGGTGGTGAGAAGTATGATTTTTTTAGTTTTGTTTTAGGACTCCTTATTTCTTTTAGGATTTTAAAGATGGACTCCCAAAGGTATTTGAGAGGAAGAATTCTATGAATGCCTCCATTTTAAGATTGAGCATCATCGAGTTAGGACTCACACTTACCCATGAGAATGAAAAAATAGGAAAGACGTAAGAGTTTAATTTTCAAGAATTTGATAAGATTAGTAATATGGAAGGTGTTTATTCACTCGATTCATTTCTAAAAATTAAGGGATGTAATTTCAATAAGTAGCTATGTAATTACTCCCCAAGAATTTGGTAGACAATTTAACCCTATCCTTCGAAGTGGTAAAATACAGAGATGGATAACATTTCAGGGATGGTATGACATTGACTATTTAATGAAGTTTACCAACATAATGTGCATGCCTACGTCCATGTCTATCTTTGCCACCACTGATACACATCTATTAGTAACAGTCACCGACCTCAAACATATGGCTCGGTACTCCGACTACCTACTCAATGGCAACCTAGGCTTAAAAAAAACTAGCGAAGCTACAAGCTAATGACATTGTTACTGCCCACCTTGCTGGGTCTGACAGTTTTCTTACCGCATCAGTTTATGACAAGATGAGGGTAATTCTCAAGGTTCAACGAAAGATATACGAAGACTTTTTATATGTTTTACGATATCCCATTCAAGGTTATCGACGACTAGTTGTAAGTGTAGATCCATCCAAGTTAACCCACGGTCCTATCTCAACATATTAGATATAAAAACAATGTGTTTATTTGCAGAGGTATATATATATATATATATATATATATATATATATATATATATATATATATATATATATATATATATATAATTATTTATATTTAGTTATTTTTCAAAAATAACTAAATATTATAGATTTCTTAAGCAAAATTGAAGGTTTAATGTACATTATTAATTTAATCCCTATTACCCTTTTATCATTTATTTTCCATCGAATGAAGATATAGTTTTTGTTGTTATTTTATTTTATTTTGAGTTTCCAGTAAAACTTAAATGTTATTATGGATGCCTTTCATTAAATGTGAATCGTCACTCACACTCCGTCCATCCAAATAGAAAAATAGGGATAACTTGTAGTTTATCTTACAGATTTTATGGATTTTATGACATTCTAATATAGGCACAGTTACCAACCTCAAACATGTCCTTGTCCAATTTGTCTAGAAAGATTTTTTTTTAATTAAATAAAAATTAA
Source organism: Cucurbita pepo subsp. pepo (assembly GCF_057944985.1). Lineage (NCBI taxonomy): Eukaryota > Viridiplantae > Streptophyta > Magnoliopsida > Cucurbitales > Cucurbitaceae > Cucurbita > Cucurbita pepo. The sequence continues at coordinate 2,051,571 of NC_141812.1, forward strand.
TTTTTACTACACTTTATCCTTTATTTTTAATCAAACTAAAATTTAGTATTTATTGTTATTTTATTATTAATTTTTAAAAAACTTTGTTAATAAATTTTTCTTTTTTAATTTGAAAACATATTTATGTGATGTATTTCTATTTTCACTTAGGATAATCTTACTTCCATTTCTCTAAGTTGATTTTTATAATATATAGTTTCACTTCTTCTCACTCTCCTACTCAATTCAATATTTTGATCGTGAAGTTAAGAAATTATCTGACAAACAATCAATAATCAGAACAAGTGGTTGCTCGAAAGAAATGGTGAAAATTATTGGAGAAGGAGCGATGGTTAGAAGTCAATGGGAGCGAGATGTTTGGTCTCACGAATCAAATAGAATTTATAAAGTAGTATCTATTAGAGTTTTCGATTGTGTGGCCATGGATACTTAATTTACAGGTAAAACTTAATTGTTAAGTTAGGTGATATAGCATATTTAGTGATTTTTTGAGTTGACTTGTAGATGTATTTTTTTAGTTTTGTTTTACTAGATTTTTTTTTTTAGGATTTTTAAGATAACCACAGACGTTTAAAACCAATAATTCTATGAATGACTCTTATCTGATTTAATGTGAATCATCCTCAAACTAGGACTAATGCTCAGCATGAAAATGGAAAAATTGGGATGACTTGGTAGTTTAAATTCATATTTTTTTTAATCAAATTAGCATATCGTAAGTATTTTTTCACTGATTTTAATAGAATGAGTACTGATTTAACCACAACTTAATGGTCAAATAATAACATTTCATGAATTGTATGAGCATAATCAGCCACCTCAAACACACGCATATGTACTCTGCCTATTTGTCTTGAAAGATTTTTTTTTTAATTAAAATAAAATAATTTAATTTTTATTACACTCCTATCTTTATTTTCAATCCAACTAAAATTTAGTTTTTGTGGTTATTTTATTATTAATTTTTTAAAAAAGGTTTGTAATAAATTTTCTTTTTAAATTTGAACATATTTATCTAATGTATTTCTATTTTCATTTAACCTAATTTTACTTTCATTTGTCTGAGTTGATTTTTATAATATATGGTTTAACCCTTTCTCACTTTCCCATCTAATTCAATATTTTAAGTTCAAAATTTTTCCGACAAACCGTCAATAATCAGAATAAGTAGTTACTCGAAGAGATGGTGAAAATTATTGGAGAAGGGGCGATGGTTGGAGGTCAATGGAAGCGAGATGTTTGATCCCGCAATTTAGTGGATGAGATAGGAATTATAAACCAGTATCTATCAGAGTTCCCAATTGTGGTCATGGATACCGAGTTTCTAGGTAAAAATTAAACTTTGGTAGTGAGAAGTCATTTAGTGAGTTTTTGAGTTTTTGTTTTAGTATGTTTGTTAGGATTGTAAGATGGACCACAAGTCGTTTCAAACAAAAAAAAATTCTATTAATGCTTTTGATTTAATGTGAATCGACTGGTCATCCTCCAGTTAGGACTCACACTTGCCAATGAGAATGGAAAAATCGAGACTACTTGGGAGATTTTGATCAAATTAGCGATAGTGTTTGTTCACTAAATTGAACAAGTGATTTGATTTTAATAAATTGAGTAGTCATAGAATTGCTCAACAATAATTTTGTAGACAGTTTAACTCTACCTTAGAAGTGGTCGAATACAGATAACATTCCATGTACTTGATGACATCGCATGAAGTTTGTCAACATAATATGTCTACCTGCTTCATGGCTATCTTCCACCCATATTTGCCCAATGGATTCAATCTGCTCACGGTAAAACATCATATGGGTTTCATGTACTTTTATCTTCAACAAGTGGCTCAGCCACCAGTGCTACACATATATTAGGAACAGTCATCGACCTCAAACACATGGTTCGGTATTGCGACTATCTACAAAATGAACATGTAGGCTTAAAAAAACTGTCGAAGCTAGCTCCAAGTTAACCGCGTTGGTACTTCCCACTTTGTTGGATCTGATAGTCTGCAGAGATAAAAACCTTTCTCAATCAAAGTAAAAAAAAAAAAAAAACTGTCGAAGCTAGCTCCAAGTTAACCGCGTTGGTACTTCCCACTTTGTTGGATCTGATAGTCTGCAGAGATAAAAACCTTTCTCAATCACAGTAAAAACCTTTCTCAATCACAATTTAGGCTAAGAGATAAAACTTAAGAAACACTATTTATTGTACTGTCCACTTGGTTGGATCTGATCGTCTGCCAGATAAAAACCTTTTTCAATAAAAAAAAACCTTTCTCAATCACAATTTAGGCTAAGAGATATAACTTATGAAACACTATTTATCAAAATTCTCAATTATGAGTATGGATATGGAGTTTCAAGTTAAAAATTAAACTTTAAGGTGATGAGAATGGGTGATTTTTTAGTTTTGTTTTAGAGGAAGAATTCTATGAATGCCGTAAATCGAATGAGCATCCTGAATTAGGACTCACACTTACCCAGAGAATGGAAAAATAGGAAGGACGTATGAGTTTAATTTTCAAGATTTTGATAAAATTAGTAATATGGAAGGTGTTTATTCACTCGATTCATTTCTACAAAAGAGTGATTTAATTTCAACAGACAGAGGAGCTATGGAATGACTCCCCAAGAATTTGGTAGAAGTGGTAGAATACAGATGGATAACATTTCATGGATGGTATGACATTGCCTATTTAAGGAAGTTTACGAACATAATGTGCATGCCTACGTCCATGTCTATCTTCGCCACCACTGCTACACATCTATTAGGAACAGTCACTGACCTCAAACATATGGCTCGGTACTCCGACTACCTACTCAATACCAACCTAGGCTTAAAAAAACTGGCGAAACTGCTCCAAGTTAATGGCATTCGTAGTGCCCATTTTGCTGGGTCTGAAAGTTTGCTTACCGCATCCGTTTATGACAAGATGTAGGTAATTCTCAAGGTTGAACCAAAGATATAAAGGCTTCTTATATGGATGATATATCCCATTCAAGGTTATATAAAGGCTTTTTATATGGATGATTATATCCCATTCAAGGTTATAAACCACAAGTTGTAATTGTAGATCCATATAAATTAACCCATGGTCGTATCTTAGTAGATATAAAAATTATATATTTATTTGCGTATATATATATATTAACTACAAATTCTTTAATTTAAACATTTTTTATTTTGAAAAATAACATAATGTTATGGATTTATTAAGCAAAATTAAAAATTTAATCTTCATTACATTTTAATGTTTATTAATTCAATCTCTATTACACTTTTATCATTTATTTTCGATCGAATGAAATATAATTTTTGTTGTTATTTTATTATTAATTTGAGTTTTCAGGTAAAACTTAAACGTTATTGTTAATGTCATTCATCTAATGTGAATCATCCTCCAAATAGAACTCACACTCGGTTTATGAAAATAGAAAAATAGGGATGACTTGGTAGTTTAACTTGAGAGATTTTGATCGAATTAGCATATCGAAAGTGTTTTTTTACTGTATTCAATACTAAAAAAAAATAAGAGATTTGATTTTAATAGACTAAGTAGTCCAGTTTAGCCTAACCTAATCCTAAATGCTCGTCCAATACAAATAATAACATTTCATCAATTTTATGAAATAGCCTATCTAATATTAGCCACATATACTGCCACCTTACTGCTCTCTCTACAAACATTTTTTTTAAATTAAAAATAAAATTAATTTTTATTACAAATTTATTCTTTATTTTTAATCAAACTAAAATTTAGTATTTTTTTTGTTATTTTATTATTAATTTTTAAAAAATGTTTGTAACAAATTTCGTTTTTTAATTTGAAAATTTATTTATCATGTATTTTTATTTTTAAATTTGAAAATATTTTTAGTTTTGTTTTATTGAATTTTGTATATATATTTTTTAGAATTTTTAAGATTGACTTAGAGGGAAGAATTATATGACTGCCTCCAATTTAACGTGAATCGACAGAGCATCCTCGAGTTAGGACTCACAATTACCAATGAGAATGAAAAAATAGGAAGAACATGGGAGTTTAATTTTCTAAGATTTTCATAAAATTAGGAATATGGGAGGTGTTTATTCACTCGTTCATTTCTAAAATATAAGGGATTTAATTTCAATACAAGTAGCTATGAAATTACTCTTCAAGAATTTGGTAGACAATTTAACCCTATCCTTCGAAGTGGTAGAATACAGAGATGGATAACTTTCAATGGATGGTATATTTAATGAAGTTTACCAACATAATGTGCATGCCTACGTCCATGTCTATCTTCGCCACCACTGCTACACATCTATTAGGAACAGTCACCGACCTCAAACATATGGTTCGGTACTCCGACTACCTACTCAATGACAACCTAGACTTAAAATACTGATGAAGCTGCTCCAAGTTAATGGTATTGGTACTGACCACTTTGCTGGGTCTGAAAGTTTTACAGCATCAGTTTATAACAAGATGGAGGTAATTCTCAAGGTTGAACCAAAGATATACGAAGGCTTCTGATATGGATTATGATATCCCATTCAAGGTTATCAACGAGGTAATTCTCAAGGTTGAACCAAAGATATACGAAGGCTTTTGATATGGATTATGATATCCCATTCAAGGTTATCGAGGTAATTCTCAAGGTTGAACCAAAGATAGACGAAGGCTTTTGATATGGATTATGATATCTCATTAAAAGTTATCAACTAACCGTTGTAATGGTAGATCCATACAAGTTAACCTATCTTAGCTTATTAGATTTAGAAACTTGTACTTATTTGGAGACTATATATATATATATATTTTAACTACAAATTATTTAATTTAAACTTTTTTATTTTGAAAAATAACTAAATGTTATGGATTTATTAAGCAAAATTAAGAGTTTAATCTTTATTACAATTTAATGTTTATTAAATTAATCTCTATTACACTTTTATCATTTATTTTCGATCCAATGAAGATATAATTTTTGTTGTTATTTTATTATTAATTTGAGTTTTCACGTAAAACTTAGAATGCCTTTCATTTAATGTGAATCATCCTCCAATTATGACTCACACTCAATTCATGAAAATGGAAAAATTGGGATGACTTGATAGCTTAACTTGAGAGATATCGAATTAGCATGTGTTTCTTCACTGTATTCAATACTAAAAAAAAATAAGAGATTTGATTTTAATTGATTGCGTAGCCAGTCCAGTTTAGCCTAATCTAGCTCCTCGAATACAAATGATAACATTTATTGATTTTAAGACAGAGTCTATCTAATATTAGGCACAGACACTGCGACCTGTCATTTTTTTTAATTAAAAATAAAATTAATTTTTATTACAATTTTATCTTTTATTTTTAATCAAACTAAAATTTAGTATTTGTTGTTATTTTATTATTAATTTTTAAAAAACAGTTGGTAACAAATTTCCTTTTTAAATTTGAAAATATATTTATCAAATGTATTTCTATTTTTAAATTTTAAAATATTTTTAGTTTTGTGTATATATATTTTTTTAGGATTTTTTTAGGATTTTTAAGATTAACTCCAGTTTAGAATTCTATCAATGCCTACAATTTAATGTGAATCGACAGACCATAGTTAGGACTCACACTCAATTAGAATGAAAAAAAATAGGAAAGACGTTGGAGTTTAATTTTAAAGATTTTAAAAAATTAGGAATATAGGAGATGTTTATTCACTGGATCCATTTCTAAAAAGAATTAAGGTATTTAATTTCAATACAAGTAGGACGAAATTACTCCCCAAGAATTTGGTAGACAATTTAACCCTATCTTTAGAAGCGGTAGAATACAAAGATGGATAACTTTTCATGGATGACCAAAATAATGTGCATGCCTACGTCCATGTCTATCTTCACCACCATTGCTACACATCTATTAGAAATAGTCACCGACCTCAAACATATGGCTCAGTACTCTGACTACCTACTCAATGACAACCTAGGCTTAAAAAACTGTCGAAGCTGCTTCAAGTTAATGGCATTGGTACTACCCACTTTGCTGGGTCTGACAGTTTGCTTACCGAGTTTATGCCGAGACAAAGGTAATTCTCAATGTTGAACGAAAGATATACGAAGGCTTTTTATATGGATTACGATATCTCATAGGATATCGACGACCAGTTGTAATTGTAGATCTATTCAAGTTAATCTACGGTCGAATCTCAACATATTAGATTTAAAAACTTTCTACTTGTTTGGATATATATATATTAACTAAAAATTATTTAATTTAAATATTTTTTTCATTTTGAAAAATAACCGAATATTATGGATTTATGAAACAAAATTAAAATTTAATCTCTAGAGTTTATCTTTATTTTTGTTGTTATTTTGTTATTAATTCAAGTTTTTGTTGTTATTTTATTATTAATTTGAGTTTGCAGGTAAAACTTAAACGTTTTTGTGAATTTCTATTTGATGTGAATCATCTTCCAATTAGGACTCACACTCGGTCCGTGAAAATGGAAAAATAGGGTTGACTACTCACACTCAGTAGGTGAAAATGGAAAAATAGGGTTGACTTGGTAGTTTAACTTAAACATTTTAATCGAATTAGCATATAGAGAGGATTCTTCACTGAATTCAATTCTAAAAGATAAGAGATTTGATTTTAATAGACTAAACAGCCCAGTCCAGTTTAGCCCGATCCAAAATGGTCGTTGAATACAGACAGATAACATTTCATCTATTTTATGACATAGCCTACCAATTTGTCTACAAAGATTTTTTATTACAATTTTATCCTTTATTTTTAATCAAACTAAAATTTAGTTTTTTTTGTTATTTTATTATTAATTTTTAAAAAACCTTTGTAACATATATTTTTTTTTAATTTGAAAATATATTTATCTAATGTATTTCTATTTTCATTTTTGATAATCTTACTCCCATTTCTCTAGATTGACTTTTATAACATATAGTTTCACTTCTTCTCACTTTCATACTTAATTTAATTTTTTGATTGTGAAGTTAAAGAAATTATCTGACAAATAATCAATAATCATAACTAGTAGTTGCTCGCAAGAAAGGGTGAAAATTATTGGAGAATAGGCGATGGTTAGAGATCAATGGGAGCAATATGTTTGGTCTCACGGATCAAATAGAATTTATGTAGCAGTATCTGTTAGAGTTTTCGATTCTGGTCATGGATACCTAGTTTCCAGGTAAAACTTAAATGTTAAGTTGATGCTATACACATTTACTGATTTTGTTGAGTTAATGGATGTATTTTTTTTAGTTTTATTTTAGTACATCTATATTTTTTTTTTCAGGATTTTTAAGTTCATCAGAGAAGGCGTTTCAAACGAATAATTCTATTCACCACAGAAGGCGTTTCAAACAAATAATTCTAATGACTCTGATTTAATGTGAATCATCCTCCAATTAGGACTAACGCTGGATAGTCTAAATTCAAAGATTTTGATCAAATTAGCATTTCGAAGGTGTTTCTTCACTGAATTCATTTATTTTAATAGACTGACCAGCCCAGTTTAATTTAGTCCCATCCTAAATGTCCAATAATAACATTTCATGCATTTGATGACATATGACACAGTCACCCACCTCAAACACGTGTACTCTTCCAATTTATCTCCAAAGATTTTTTTTTCTAATTAAATTAAAATAATTTAATTTTTATTACACTCCTATAAAGAATTCAATGCCTCCAATTTAACGTGAATCGATAGAGATCCTCCAACTAGAACTCACAGTTACCAATGAGAATGAAAACACGTGTACTCTTCCAATTTATCTTCAAAGATTTTTTTTTTCTAATTAAATTAAAATAATTTAATTTTTATTACACTCCTATAAAGAATTCAATGCCTCCAATCTAACGTGAATCGATAGAGATCCTCCAATTAGAACTCACAGTTACCAATGAGAATGAAAAAAATAGAAAAGACATGATAGTTTAATTTTCAAGATTTTAAAAATTAGAATATGGGAGGTGTTTATTCACTCGATTCATTCTAAAAAATAAGGGATTTAATTTGAATACAAGTAGTTATGAAATTACTCTCCAAGAATTTGGTAGACAATTTAACCTTAATAACTGGTAGAATATAGAGATGAATACTTTCATGGATGGTATATTTAATGAAGTTTACCAACATAATGTGCATGCCTACATCTATGTCTATCTTCGCCACCACTACTACACATATATTAGGTACAGTCACTGACCTCAAACATATGGCACGGTACTCCGACAACTTACTCTCCAAGAATTTGGTAGACAATTTAACCCTATCCTTTGAAGTGGTAGAATACAGAGATGGGTAACTTTTCAAGGATGGTATATTTAATGAAGTTTACCAACATAATGTGCATGCCTACGTCTATGTCTATCTTCGCCACCACTGCTACACATCTATTAGGAACAGTCACCGACCTCAAACATATGGCACGGTACTCCGAATACCTACTCAATGACAACCTAGGCTTAAAAAACTGACGAAGCTGCTCCGAGTTAATGCCATTGGTACTGCCCACTTTGCTGGGTCTGAAAGTTTGATGAACGTAATTCTCAATATTGAACCAAAGATATACGAAGGCTTTTTATATGGATTATGGTATCCCATTCAAGGTTATCAACGGACCCGTTGTAATGGTAGATCCATGCAAGATAACCCATAGTTGTATCTCAGCCTATTAAATTTAAAAACTGTGTACTTATTTGCAGACCGTATATTATATATATATTTTTTAACTACCACTTATTTAATTTAAACATTTTTTATTTTGAAAAATAACTAAGTTACACATTTATTAAGAAAAATTAAAAGTTTAATCTTTATTACACGGTAATGTTTATTAATTTAATCTCTATTACACTTTTATCATTTATTTTCGATCGAATGAATATATAATTTTTGTTGTTATTTTATTATTAATTTGCGTTTCTAGGTAAAACTTAAACGTTATTGTGAATGTCTTTCATCTAATATGAATCATCCTCCAATTAAACTCACACTCATTCCATGAAAATGGAAAAATAGGATGACTTGGTACTTTAACTTGAGAGATTTTGATCGAATTAGCATATCGAAGGTGTTTCTTCACTATATTCAATACTAAAAAACGTTATTGTGAATGTCTTTCATCTAATATGAATCATCCTCCAATTAGACTCACACTCAGTCCATGAAAATGAAAAAATAGGATGACTTGATAGTTTAACTTGAGAGATTTTGATCGAATTAGCATACCGAAGGTGTTTCTTCACTATATTCAATACTAAAAAACGTTATTGTGAATGCGTTTCATCTAATGTGAATCATCCTCCAATTAGACTCACACTCAATCCATGAAAATGGAAAAATAGGGATGACTTGGTAGTTTAACTCGAGTGACTTGGTAGTTTAACTCGAGAGATTTTGACCTTTTGGATATTTTTTTTAGAATGTGTAAGATTGACTCCCAACGGTGTTTCAGAGGAAGAATTCTATGAATGCCTCCAATTTACTGTAAATCGAATGAGCATCCTGAATTAGGACTCACAATTACCAATGAGAATGGAAAAATAGGAAGTACGTGTAGTTTAATTATCAAGATTTTGATAAAATTATTAATATGGAATGTGTTTATTCACTCGATTGATTTCTACAAAAGAAAGGATTTAATTTCAATAGACAGAGAGCTATGGAATTGCTCCCCAAGAATTTGGTAGAAGTGGTAGAATACAGATGGATAACATTTCATTGATGGTATGACATCGCCTATTTAAGTAAGTTTACCAACATAATGTGCATGCCTACGTCCATGTCTATCTTCGCCACCACTGCTACACATCTATTAGGAATAGTCACCGACCTCAAACATATGGCTCGGTACTCCAACTACCTACTCAATAACAACCTAGGCTTAAAAAAACTAGCTAAGCTGCTCTAAGTTAATGGTATTGGTACTACTCATTTTGCTGGGTCTGAAAGTTTGCTTACCGCATCAGTTTATGCCAGGTAATTCTGAAGGTTGAACCAAAGATATACCAAGGCTTTTTATATGATGATGATATCCATTCAAGGTTATAAATGACACGTTATAATTGTAAATCCATACAAATTAACCCATTGTCGTATCTCAGCCTGTTAGATTTAAAAACTATATACTTATTTGCAGACAGTATATATATATATATATATATATATATATTTATTAACTACAAATTATTTAATTTAAACATTTTTTATTTTAAAAAATAACTAAATGTTATGGATTTATTAAGCAAAATTAAAAATTTAATCTTCATTACATTTTTAATGTTTATTAATTTAATCTCTATTACACTTTTATCATTTATTTTCGATCGAAAGATATAATTTTTGTTGTTATTTTATTATTAATTTGAGTTTCCAGGTAAAACTTAAACCTTATTGTTAATGTCATTCATCTAATGTGAATCATCCTCGAAATAGAACTCACACTCGTCTATGAAAATGGAAAAATAGGGATGACTTGGTAGTTTAACTTGAGAGATTTTGATCGAATTAGCATATCGAAAGTGTTTCTTCACTATTCAATACTAAAAAAAATAAGAGATTTGATTTTAATAGACTAAGCAGTCCAGTTTAGCGTAATCCTAAATGCTCGTCCAATACAAATAATAACATTTCATCAATTTTACGACAGAGCCTATCTAATATTAGCCACACAGACACTGCCACCTTACTCCTGTCGACAAAGATTTTTTTTAATTAAAAATAAAATTAATTTTTATTACAAATTTACCCTCTGTTTTTAATCAAACTAAAATTTAGTATTTGTTGTTATTTTATTATTAATTTTTAAAAAACGTTTGTAACCAATTCCCTTTTTTAATTTGAAAATATTTTTAGTTTTGTTTTATTGAATTTTGTATATATATTTTTTAGAATTTTTAAGATTGACTCCAAAAGTGTTTCAGAGGGAAGAATTATATGAATGCCTCCAATTTAACGTGAATCGACAGAGCATCCTCGAGTTAGAACTCACAGTTACCAATGAGAATGAAAAAATAGGAATGACATGAGAGTTTAATTTTCTAAGATTTTCATAAAATTAGGAATATGGGAGGTGTTTATACACTCGATTCATTTCTAAAAAACAAGGGATTTAATTTCAATACAAGTAGCTATGAAATTACTCCTCAAGAATTTGGTAGACAATTTAACCCTATCCTTCGAAGTAGTGGTAGAATACAAAGATGAATAACTTTCAATGGATGGTATATTTAATGAAGTTTACCAACATAATGTGCATGCCTACGTCCATGTCTATCTTCGCCACCACGTCTACACATCTATTAGGAACAGTCACCGACCTCAAACATATGGCTCGATACTTCGACTACCTACTCAATGACAACCTAGACTTAAAAAACTGATGAAGCTGCTCCAAGTTAATGACATTAGTACTGACCACCTTGCTGGGTTTGAAAGTTTTACCGCATCAGTTTATAACAAGATGGAGGTAATTCTCAAGGTTGAACCAAAGATATACGAAGGCTTTTGATATGGATTATGATATCCCATTCAAGTTATCAACGAGGTAATTCTCAAGGTTGAACCAAAGATATACGAAGGCTTTTGATATGGATTATGATATCCCATTCAAGGTTATCAACGAGGTAATTCTCAAGGTTGAACCAAAGATATACGGCTTTTGATATGGATTATGATATCCCATTCAAGGTTATCAATGTTGTAATGGTAGATCTATACAAGTTAACCTATCTTAGATTATTAAATTTAAAAATTGTGTACTTGTAGACTATATATATATTTTAACTACAAATTATTTAATTTAAACTTTTATATTTTGAAAAATAACTAACTGTTATGGATTTATTAACCAAAATTAAGAGTTTAATCTTTATTACACTTGAATGTTTATTAATTTATTCTCTATTACACTTTTATCATTTATTTTGGATCTAATGAAGATATAATTTTTGTTGTTATTTTATTATTAATTTGAGTTTCTAGGTAAAACTTAGAATGCCTTTCATTTAATATGAATCATCCTCCAATTAGGATTCACACTCAATCCATGAAAATCGAAAAATAGGGATGACTTGATAGTTTAACTTGAGAGATTTTGATCGAATTAGCATATCGAGGTGTTCTTCACTTTATTCAATACTAAAAAAAATAAGAGATTTGATTTTAATTGACTGAGTAGCCCAGTCCAGTTTAGCCTAATCCTAGCTGCTCCAATACAAATGATAACATTTCATTGATTTTAAAACATAGTCTATCTAATATTAGGCACAGACACAACATGCGACCTTACTCCCTGTCTTCAAAGATTTTTTTTTTAAATTAAAAATAAAATTAATTTTTATTAAAATTTTATCTTTTATTTTTAATTAAACTAAAATTTAGTATTTGTTGTTATTTTATTATTAATTTTTAAAAAAACAGTTTGTAACAAATTTCCTTTTTAAATTTGAAAATATATTTATCAAATGTATTTCTATTTTTAAATTTTAAAATATTTTTAGTTGTGTATATATATATAAATTTTCTTTTTAAATTTTAAAATATATCAAATGTATTTCTATTTTTAAATTTTAAAATATTTTTAGTTTTGTGTATATATATATTTTTATGATTTTTAAGATTAACTACAGAGGAAGAATTCTCTGAACGTCTCCAATTTAATGTGAATCGAAAGACCATCCTCAAGTTAAGACTCACACTCACCAATGAGAATGAAAAAAAATAGGAAAGACGTGGGAGTTTAATTTTAAAGATTTTAAAAAATTAGAAATATGGGAGATGTTTATTCACTTGATTCATTTCTGAAAAGAAATAAGGAAGTAGGTATGAAATTACTCCCCAAGAATTTGGTAGACAATTTAACCCTATCCTTGGAGAATTTGGTAGACAATTTAACCCTATCCTTGGAAGCGGTAGAATACAGAGATGGATAACTTTTCATGGATGGTATATTTAATGAAGTTTACCAACATAATGTGCATGCCTACGTCCATGTCTATCTTCACCACCGTTGCTACACATCTATTAGGAATAGTCACCGACCTCAAACATATGGCTCGGTACTCCGACTACTTACTCAATGACAACCTAGGCTTAAAAAACTGTCGAAGCTGCTTCAAGTTAATGGCATTGGTACTACCCACTTTGTTGGGTCTGACAGTTTGCTTACCGCATCAGTTTATGCCGAGACAAAGGTAATTCTCAATGTTGAACGAAAGATATACGAAGGTTTTTGTATATGGATTACGATATCCCATTCAAGGATATCGACGACCAGTTGTAATTGTAGATCTATTCAAGTTAACCTACGGTCGTATCTCAACATATTAGATTTAAAAACTTTGTACTTGTTTGGAGATATATATATATATTAACTAAAAATTATTTAATTTAAATATTTTTTTCATTTTGAAAAATAACCAAATATTATGGATTTATGAAACAAAATTAATATTTAATCTCTAATACACTCTAATGTTTACTTTTATTTTTGTTGTTATTTTATTATTAATTTGAGTTTGCAGGTAAAACTTAAACGTTATTGTGAATTTCTATTTTATGTGAATCATCTTCCAATTAGGACTCACACTCAGTCGGTGAAAATGGAAAAATAGGGATGACTTAGTAGTTTAACTTAACATTTTGATGGAATTAGCATTTTTTCTTCACTGAATTCAATTCTAAAAAATAAGAGATTTGATTTTAATAGACTAAGCAGCCTAGTCCAGTTTAGCCCGATCCTAAATGGTGGTTGAATACAGACCGATAACATTTCATCGATTTTATGACATTTATGACATAGCCTACCAATTTGTCTACAAAGATTTTTTTTTTTTAAATTAAAAATTAAATTACTTTTTATTACAATTTTATCATTTATTTTTAATCAAACTAAAATTTAGTATTTTTTTTGTTATTTTATTATTAAGATTTTTTTTTTAAATTAAAAATTAAATTACTTTTTATTACAATTTTATCATTTATTTTTAATCAAACTAAAATTTAGTATTTTTTTTTGTTATTTTATTATTAATTTTTAAAAAACGTTTGTAACGTATATTTTTTTAAAATTTGAAAATATATTTATCTAATGTATTTCTATTTTCATTTATGATAATCTTACTTCCATTTCTCTAAGTTGACTTTTATAATATATAGTTTCACCTCTTCTCACTTTCCTACTTAATTTAATATTTTGATTGTGAAGTTAAGAAATTATCCGACAAACAATCAATAATCATAACTAGTAGTTGCTTCGCAAGAAATGGTGAAAATTATTAAAAAATAGGCGATGGTTAGAGATCAATGGGAGCAAGATGTTCGGTCTCACGTATCAAATAGAATTTATGTAACAGTATCTATTATAGTTTTCGATTGTGGCCATGGATACTTAGTTTACAGGTAAAGCTTAAATGTTAAGTTGATGCTATACTTAGTGATTTTTTTGAGTGTATGGATGTATTTTTTTTGTTTTATTTTACTAGATCTATTTTTTTTTCAGGATTTTTAAGATGAGGGCGTTTCAAACGAATAATTCTATTCACCACAGAAGGCGTTTCAAACAAATAATTCTATGAATGACTCTCATTTAATGTGAATCATCCTCCAATTAGGACTAACGACGCTAGATAGTCTAAATTCAAAGATTTTGATCAAATTAGCATTTCGAAAGTGTTTCTTCACTGAATTCATTTATTGTAATAGACTGACCAGCCCAGTTTAGTTTAGTCCCATCCGAAATGTCCAATAATAACATTTCATGGATTTAATGTGAATCGACTGAGCATCCTCCCGTTAGGACTCACACCTAGCGATGACAATGGAAAAATAGGGACTATTTGGGAGTTTAAGTCTAGAGATTTTGATCAAATTAGCCATCGGAAGGTGTTTGTTCACTAAATTCATTTTTGAAGACAAAGTGATTTGATTTTAATTCATTGAGTAGCCATAAAATTGCTCCACAAGAATTTGGTAGACAATTTAGCCCTACCTTGTAAGTGGTCGGATACAGATAACATTCTATGGACTTTTTGACATCGCATGAAGTTTGCCAACATAATATGTCTACCTGCGTCCATCGGTATCTTCGACCCATATTTGCCCAATGGATTTAATCTGCTCATGGTAAAATATCATATGGGTTCGATGTACTTTTATCTTTAACAAGCGGCCCAGCCACAACTGCTACACATAAAATAGAAACCGTCATCGACTTCAAACACATGGGTCGGTACAGCGACTATCTACTCAACGACAACCTAGGCTTAAAAAAACTGTCGAAGCTGCTATAAGTTAACTCCGTTGGTACTGCCCATTTTGTTGGATCTGATAGTCTAGTGAGATAAAAACCTTCCTCTATCACAATCTATGGAAGAGATAGAACTTATGAAACACTATTTATCAGAATTCTCAATTGTGGTATGGAGTTACAAGGTAAAAATTAAACGGTGAAAAATGGTGATTTTTTTAGTTTTTTAGTGACTTTTGGATATATATTTTTTTTTTAGGATTTTTAAGATGGACTCAGAAACGTGGTTGAGAGGAAGAATTCTATAAATGTGGTGATTTTTTTAGTTTTGTTTTACTAACTTTTGTATATATATATTTTTTTTAAGATTTTTAAGATGGATTCCCAAAGGTGATTCAGAAGAAGAATTCTATGAATGCCTCCAATTTAACTTAATCGACTTAGTATTCGAGTTAGGACTAACACTTACGAATGAGAATGGAAAAATATGAAGCGTGGGAGTTTAATTTTCAAGATTTTGATAAAATTAGTAATATGTAATGTGTTTATTCAATCGATTCATTTAAGAGATTTAATTCCAATAGAGAGTAGCTATCTCCCCAATAATTTGGTAGAAGGGGTAGAATACACGGATGGATAACATTTCATGGATGGTATGACATCGCCTATTTAATGAAGTTTACCAACATAATAATGTACATGCTACGTCCATGTCTATCTTCGCCACTACTGCTACACATCTATTAGAAACAGTCGCCGACCTTAAACATATGGCTCGGTACTCCGACTACCTACTCAATGACAACCTATGCTTAAAAATCTGACGAAGCTGCTCCAAGTTAATGGCATTGGTACTACCCACTTTGCTGGGTCTGATAGTTTGCTTACCGCATCCGTCTATGCCAAGATAAAGGTAATTCTCAAGGTTAAACGAAAGATATACGAAGGCTTTTTGGATTACGATATCCCATTCAAGGTTATCGACGACCAGTTGTAATTGTAGATCCATCCAAATTAACCCACGGTCGTATCTCAACTATTTGATTTAAAAACTCGGTACTTCTCTGTGTACTTCTTTAGAGAGGTATATATATATTAACTAAAAATTATTTAATTTAAACATTTTTTTCATTTTGAATAATAACTGAATTTATTAAGCAAAATTAAAAGTTTAATCTAATGTTAATTAATTTAACCTCTATTACACTTTTAGCATTTATTTTTGTTGTTATTTTATTATTAATTTGAGTTTTCACCTAAAACTTACAAATTATTGTGAATTTCTTTATTTAATGTGAATCATCTCCCAATTAGGATTCCCACTCGGTCCATGAAAATGGAAAAATAGGGATGACTTGGAAGTTTGAGAGATTTTGATCGAATTAGCATATCGAGAGTGTTTCTAAATTCAATTCTAAAAAGTAAGAGATTTGATTTTAATAGACTAAGCAGCCGAGTCCAGTTTAGCCCGATCCTAAATGGTCGTCGAATACATATGAATAACATTTCATCAATTTTATGACTATCTAATATTAGGCCCCACTTACTTACTGACCTGTATATAGAGATTTTTTTTGAATTAAAAATAAAATTAATTTTTATTACAATTTTATCCTCTATTTTTAATCCAAATAAAATTTAGTATTTGTTGTTATTTTATTATTAATTTTAAAAAAACGTTTGTAACAAATTTCTTTTTTAAATTTGAAAATATTTATCTAATATATTTCTATTTTTAAATTTGAAAATATTTTTAGTTTTGTTTTATTGACTTTTGTATATATATATATTTTTTTAGGATTTTTAAGATGGACTCCCAAAGGTGTTGGAGAGGAAGAATTGTATGAATGCGTCCCATTTAAGTGAATAGATAGAGCATTCTACAGTTAGGACTCACACCTACCAATGAGAATGAAAAAATAGGAAAGACGTGGGAGTTTAATTTTCAAGATTTTGATATTAGGAATATGGGAGGTGTTTTTTTAGTCGATTCATTTCTAAAAAAAATAAGGGATTTAATTTCAATACAAATAGCTATTAAATTACTCACCCAAGGATTTGGTAGACAATTTAACCCTATCATTCATGGATGGTATATTTAATGATGTTTACCAACATAATGTGCATGCCTACGTCGATGTCTATCTTTGCCGCCACTGCTACACATCTATTAGGAACAGTCACCGACCTCAAACATATAGCTCGGTACTCCGACTACCTTCTCAATGACAACCTAAGCTTAAAAAACTAACGAAGCTGTTGCAAGTTAATGGCATTGGTACTGCCCACTTTGCTGGGTCTGAAAGTTTGCTTACCGCATCAGTTTATGCCACGATGAAGGTAATTCTCAAGGTTGAACCAAAGATATACGAAGGCTTTTTATATGGATTATGATATCTCATTCAAGGTTATCAACGACCAGTTGCAATGGTAGATCCATACAAGTTAACCCATGTTCGTATCTCAGCCTATTAAATTTAAAAATTGTGTACTTATTTGCATACGGTATATATATATATATATATTTTAACATAAATTATTTAATTTAAACATTTTTTATTTTGAAAAATAACAAAATGTCGTGGATTTATTAAACAAAATTAAAAGTTTAATATTTATTACACTTTCATGTTTATATAATTTTTGTTGTTATTTTATTATTAATTTGAGTTTCTAGGTAAAATTTAAACGTTATTGTTAATGCCTTTCATCTAATGTGAATCATCCTTGAGGGGTACTTTAACTTGAGAGATTTTGATCGAATTAACGTATGGAAGGTGTTTCTTCACTGTATGCAATACTAAAAAATAACATATTTGGTTTTAATAGACTGAGCAGCTCAGTCTAATTTAGTCTAATCGTAAATGCTCATCCAATACAAATGGATAACATTTCATTGATTTTATGACATATCCTATCTAATATTAGCCACACCAACATGACATATTAGTCTCTACAAATTTTTTTTTAATTAAAAATAAAATTAATTTTTATTACAATTTTATCCTTTATTTTTAATTAAACTAAAATTTAGTATTTGTTGTTATTTTATTATTAATTTTTAAAAAACGTTTGCAACAAATTTCCTTTTTAAATTTGAAAATATATTTATCAAATGTATTTCTATTTTTAAATTTTATATTTTTAAATTTAAAAATATTTTTAGTTTTGTTTGAGTGACTTGTGTACATATATATTTTTAGGATTTTTAAGATTAACTGAAAAGGTATTTTAGAGGAAGAATTCTATGAATGCCTCCAATTTAAAGTGAATTGACGGGTTAGGACTAACAGTTACCAATCAGAATGAAAAAAATAGGAAAGACGTGGGAGTTTAATTTTCAAAATTTTAAACAATTAGGGATATGGGGGTGTTTATTCATTTCTACAAAAATAAAGTATTTAATTTCAATACAAGTAGTTATTAAATTACTCCCCAAGAATTTGGTGGACAATTTAACCCTATCCTTCTAGCGGTAGAATACATATATGATAACTTTTCATGGATGGTATATTTAATGAAGTTTACCAACATAATGTGCATGCCTACGTCCATGCCTATCTTCGCTACCACTGCTACACATTTATTAGGAACAGTCACCGACCTCAAACATATGGCTCGGTACTCCGACTACCAACTCAATGACAACTTAGGCTTAAAAAACTGACGAAACTTCCCCAAGTTAATATGGCATTGGTACTGCCCAATTTGCTGGGTCTGAAAGATGGCTTACCCCATCATTACTGCATAAAACTGACGAAGCTGCCCAAGTTAATATGGTACTGGTACTGCCCAATTTGCTGGGTCTGAAAGTTTGCTTACCGCATCCATTTATGCCAAGATTAAGGTAATTCTCAAGGTTAAGCAAAGATATACGAAGAGTTTTTTATATGGATTATGATATCTCGTTCAAGGTTATCAACGACCAGTTGTAATGGTAGATCCATACAAGTTAACCTAGGGTCGTATCTCAGCCTATTAGATTTAAAAACTGTGCACTTATTTGTAGACGGTATATATATATATATATATATTAACTACAAATCATTTAATTTAAACTTTTTTTATTTTGAAAAATAAATAAATGTTATTGATTTATTAAACAAAATTAGAAGTTTAATCTTTATTTCACTCTAATGTTTATTAATTTAATCTCTATTACACTTTTATCATTTATTTTCGATGAATGAAGATATAATTTTTGTTGTTATTTTATTATTAATTTTAGTTTCGAAGTAAAACGTTCATTTAATATAAATCATTCTCCAATTAGAACTCACACTCAGTACATGAAAATGGAAAAACAGGGATGACTTGATAGTCTAACTCGAGAGATTTTGATCGAATTAGCATATCGAAGGTGTTTCTGTATTCAATACCCAAAATAATAAGAGAGGCTTGAATACAAATGGATAACATTTCATTGATTTTATGACATAGCTTATCTAATATTAGCCACAGAGACCAACATGCCACCTTACTCACCTGTCTACAAAGATTTTTTTTTTTAAATTAAAAATAAAATTAATTTTTATTACAATTTTATCCTTTATTTTTAATTAAACTAAAATTGAGTATTTGTTGTTATTTTATTATTAATTTTTAAAAAACGTTTGTAAATTTTTTTTTTAAAATTTGAAAATATATTTATCAAATGTATTTCTATTTTTAAATTTAAAAATATTTTTAATTTTGTTTTAAGAGAAAGAAGTTTATGAATGCCTCCAATTTAACGTCAATGGACAGAGCATCCTCGAGTTAAGACTCACACTTACCGATGAGAATGAAAAAATAGAAAGGACGTGGAAGTTTAATTTTAAAGATTTTAAAAAATTAGGAATATAGGAGGTGTTTATTCACTCCATTCATTCCTAAAAAAATAAGGGATTTAATTTCAATACAAGTAGCTATTAAATTACTCCCCAAGAATTTTGTAGACAATTTACCCTAGAGAATACAGAGATGGATAACTTTTCATGGATGGTATGACATAGACTATAGAATGAAGTTTACCAACATAATGTGCATGCCTACGTCCATGTCTATCTTCGCCACCACTGCTACACATCTATTAGGAACAGTCACCGACCTCAAACATATGGCTCAGTACTCTGACTACCTTCTCAATTACAACTTAGGCTTAAAAAATTGTCGAAGCTGCTCCAAATTAATGGCATTGGTACTGCCCACTTTGCTGGGTCAGACAGTTTGCTTACCGCATCCGTTTATGCCAAGATAAAAGTAATTCTCAATGTTGAACATAAGATATACAATGGCTTTTTATATGGATTACAATATCCCATTAAAGGTTATCGATGACGAGTTGTAATTGTAGATCCATTCAAATTAACCTACTGTCGTATCTCAACCTATTAAATTAAAAAACTGTGTACTTCTTTGAAGAGGTATATATATATATATATAGATATTAAGTAAAAATTATTTAATTTAAAGATTTTTTTCATTTTGAAAAATAACTGAATGTTATGGTTTATGAAACAAAATCAAAAGTTTATTTTGTATTACTCTTTAATATTTATTAATTTAATCATATAATTTTTGTTGTTATTTTATTATTAATTTGAATTTTTGTTGTTATTTTATTATTAATTTGAGTTTCCAGATAAAACGATATTGTGAATTTCTATTTGATGTGAATCATCTTCCAATTAGGACTCACACTTAATCCGTGAAAATGGAAAAATAGGGATGACTTGGTAGTTTAAGACATTTTGATCGAATTAGCATATCGAGAGTGTTTCTTCCTGAATTCAATTCTAAAAATTGAGAGATTTGATTTTAATAAACTGAGCAGCCCAATCCAGTTTAGCCCGATCATAAATGGTCATTGAATACAGACGGATAACATTCGATCGATTTTATGACATAGCCTATCAATTTGTCTACAAAGATTTTTTTTTAATTAAAAATAAAATTAATTTTTATTACAATTTTATCCTTCATTTTTAATTAAACTAAAATTTAGTATTTTTTTTTGTTATTTTATTATTAATTTTTAAAAAACCTTTGTAACATATATTTTTTTTTTTTAAATTTGAAAATATATTTATCTAATGTATTTCTATTTTCAATAATTTACTTCCATTTCTCTAAGTTACTTTTATAATATATAGTTTCACTTCTTCTCACTTTCCTACGTAATTCAATATTTTGATTGTAAAGTTAAGAAATTATCCGACAAACAATCAATAATCATAACTAGTAGTTGCTCGAAAGAAATGGTGAAAATTATTGGAGAATGGTCGATGGTTAGAGGTCAATGGTAGCGAGATGTTTGGTCTCACGGATCAAATAGAATTTATGTAGCAGTATAGTTTTCGATTGTGGCTATGGATACCTAGTTTACAAGTAAAACTTAAATGATAAGTTGGTGCTATACCACATTTAGTGATTTTTTTGAGTTGACTTATGATGTATTTTTTTAGTTTTGTTTTACTACGGATCAAATAGAATTTATGTAGCAGTATAGTTTTCGATTGTGGCTATGGATACCTAGTTTACAAGTAAAACTTAAATGATAAGTTGGTGCTATACCACATTTAGTGATTTTTTTGAGTTGACTTATGATGTATTTTTTTAGTTTTGTTTTACTAGATCTATTTTTTTTTAGGATTTGTAAGATCACCACAGAAAGGCGTTCCAAACGAATAATTCTATGAATAACTATAATCTGATTTGATGTGAATCATTTTCGAATGAAGACTAATGCTCATCGATGAAAATGGAAAAATAGGGATGACTTGGTAGTTTAAATAGGGATGACTTGGTAGTTTAAATTCAGATTTTTTTGATCGGAAGGTTTTTCTACTTAATTCATTTATGAAAAATAAGAGATTTGAATTTAATAGAATGAGCAGTCCAGTCTAGTTTAGCCACAACTTAAATGGTCAAATAATAACATTTCATGTATTTTATGAAACGACACAGTCACCAACTTCAAACACATTTACTCTGCCCAATTTTTCTTAAAGATTTTTTTTTAATTAAAATAAAATAATTTAATTTTTATTACACTTTTATCTTTATTTTCCATTCCACTAAAATTTAGTTTTTGTTGTTATCTAATGTATTTCTATTTTCATTTAACATAATCTTTGGAGTATTTTTATAATATATGGTTTAACCCTTTCTCACTTACCCACTCAATTCAATATTTTAATTGTGAAGTTAAGAAATTATCCGACAAATAATCAATAATCATAACTAGTAGTTGCTGGCAAGAAATGGTGAAAATTATTGGAGAATAGGCGATAATTAGAGATCAATGGGAGCAAGATGTTCGGTCTCACGGATCAAATAGAATTTATGTAATAGTATGTATTAGAGTTTTCGACGCCATGAATTCCTAGTTTCCAGGTAAAGCTTAAATTTGGTGCTATACTTAGTGATTTTTTTTTAGTTTATGGATGTATTTTTTTAGTTTTATTTTAATAGATCTATTTTTTTTCGAGGATTTTTAAGATCACTACAGAGGGCGTTTCAAATGAATAATTCTATTCACCACAGAAGGCGTTTCAAACAAATAATTTTATGAATGACTCTGATTTAATGAATCATCCTCCAATTAGGACTAACGCTCCATAGTCTAAATTCAAAGATTTTGATCAAATTAGCATTTCGAAGGTGTTTTTCATTGAATTCATTTATTTTAATAGACTGACTGGCCCAGTTTAGTTTAGTCCCATCCTAAATGTCCAATAATAACATTTCATGGATTTGATGACATATGACACAGTCACTCACCTCAAACACGTGTACTCTTCCAATTTATCTTCAAAGATTTTTTTTCTAATTAAATTAAAATAATTTAATTTTTATTACACTCTTCAGAGAAAGAATTCAATACCTCCAACTTAATTGAATCGATAAAGCATCCTCGAGTTAGGACTCACACTTACTGATGAGAATGAAAAAATAGAAAGGTCGTGGTAGTTTAATTTTCAAGATTTCCAAAATTAGGAATATGGGAGGTGTTTTTTTACTCGATTCATTTCTAAAAAATAAGAAATTAATTTCAATACAATTGTCTATCAAATTACTCCCCAAGGATTTGGTAGACAATTTAACCGTAAGAGGTGGTAGAATATAGAGATGAAAAACTTTTCATGGATGGTATATTTAATGAAGTTTACCAACATAATGTGTATGCCTACGTTAATGTCTATCTTGGCCACCACTGCTACACATATATTAGGAACAGTCACCAACCTCAAACATATGGCACGGTACTCCGACTACCTACTCCCCAAGAATTTGGTAGACAATTTAACCCTATCCTTCGAAGGGATAGAATACAGAGATGGGTAACTTTTCATGGATGGTATATTTAATGAAGTTTACCAACATAATATGCATGCCTACGTCTATGTCTATCTTTGCCACCACTGGTACACATCTATTAGGAACAGTCACCGACCTCAAACATATGGCACGGTACTCCAACTGCCTACTCAATGACAACCTAGGCTTAAAAAACTGACGAAGCTGCTCCGAATTAATGGCATTGGTACTGCCCACTTTGCTCGGTCTGAAAGTTTGCTTACCGCATCAGTTTATGCCAAGATGAACTTAATTCTCAAGGTTGAACCAAAGATATACGAAGGCTTTTTATATGGATTATGGTATCCCATTCAAGGTTATCAATGACCCGTTGTAATGGTAGATCCATGCAAGTTAACCCATAGTTGTATCTCAGCCTATTAAACTTAAAAACTGTATTTATTTGCAGACCGTATATATATATATATTTTAACTACTAATTATTTAATTTAAATATTTTTTATTTTGAAAAATAACTAAATGTTACGAATTTATTAAGCAAAATTAAAAGTTTAATCTTTATTACACTTTTATCATTTATTTTCCATGGAATGAAGATATAATTTTTGTTGTTATTTTATTCTTAATTTGAGTTTCCAGGTAAAACTTAAACGTTATTGTGAATGTCTTTCATCTAATATAAATTATCCTCCAATTAGACTCACACTCGGTCCATGAAAATGGAAAAATAGGATGACTTTATAGTTTAACTTGAGAGATTTTGATCGAATGAGCATATCGAGAGTGTTTCTTCACTATATTCAATACTAAAAGAAGTTATTGTGAATGCCTTTCATCTGATGTGAATCATCCTCCAATTAGACTCACACTCAATCCATGAAAATGGAAAAATAGGGATATCTTGGTAGTTTAACTTGAGAGATTTTGATCGAATTAGCATATTGAAGGTGCTTCTTCATTATATTCAATACTAAAAAAACAAGAGATTTGATTTTAATAAACTGAGCAGCCCAGTCCAATTTAGCATAATCCTAAATGCTCGTCCAATACAAATGGATAACATTTCATGATTTTATGACATAGCTTATCTAATATTAGTCACAAACACCAACATGCCACCTTACTGCCCTCTCTACAAAGTTTTTATTTTAATTAAAAATAAAATTAATTTTTA
The DNA here is from genome assembly GCF_057944985.1 of Cucurbita pepo subsp. pepo. Lineage (NCBI taxonomy): Eukaryota > Viridiplantae > Streptophyta > Magnoliopsida > Cucurbitales > Cucurbitaceae > Cucurbita > Cucurbita pepo. The sequence continues at coordinate 2,076,289 of NC_141812.1, forward strand.
TTACAATTTTATCCTTTATTTTTAATCAAATTTGTTGTTATTTTATTATTAATTTTTAAAAAAACGTTTGTAACAAATTTCTTTTTTAAATTTGAAAATATATTTAATTAATGTATTTCTATTTTTAAATTTTAAAATATTTTTAGTTTTATTTTACCCACATTTGTATATTTTTTTTTAGAATTTTTAAAATCACTCCCAAAGCTGTTTGAGAGGAAGAATTCTATGAATGCCTCCAATTTAAGGTGAATCGACAGACCATCCTCGAGTTAGGACTCACACTTACCAATGAGAATGAAAAAAATAGGAAAGACGTGGTAGTTTAATTTTCAAGATTTTGATAAAATTAGGAATATGGGAGATTTATTCACTCGATTCATTTCTAAAAAATAAGGGATTTAATTTCAATACAAGTAGCTATGAAATTACTTCACAATAATTTGGTAGACAATTTAACCCTATCCTTCGAAGTTAGAATACAGATATGATAAAATTTAACCGTATCGTTCGAAGGGATAGAATACAGATATGATAACTTTTCATGGATGGTATATTTAATGAAGTTTACCAACATAATATGCATGCCTACGTCCATGCCTATCGTCGCCACCACTGCTACACATTTATTAGAAACAGTCACCGACCTCAAACATATGGCTTGGTACTCCGAGTACCTACTCAATGACAACCTAGGCTTAAAAAACTGACGAAGCTGCGCCAAGTTAATGACATTGGTACCGCCCAATTTGATGGGTCTGAAAGTTTGCTTACCGCATCATTACCGCATCAGTTTATGCCAAGATTAAGGTAATTCTCAAGGTTAAACCAAAGATATACGAAGGCTTGTTTATATGAATTCTGATATCCCATTCATGGTTATCAACGACCAATTGTAATGGTAGATCCATACAAGTTAAATTAGGGTCGTAGCCTATTAGATTTAAAAACCGTGTACTTATTTGCGTATATATATATATATATATATATATTAACTACAAATTATTTAATTTAAACCTATTTTATTTTAAAAAATAACTAAATGTTATGAATTTATTAAACAAAATTAAAAGTTTAATCTTTATTGTTTATTAATTTAATCTTTATTACACTTTTATCATTTATTTTCATGAATGAAGATATAATTTTTGTTGTTATTTTATTATTAATTTGAGTTTCGAGGTAAAACTTAAACGTGATTGTGAATGCTTTTCATTTAATGTGAATCATCCTCGAATCAGGACTCACAGTCAGTCCATGAAAATGGAAAAATAGGGATGACTAGGTAGTTTAACTTGAGAGATTTTGATCGAATTAGCATATCGAGAGTATCTATTAAAATTTTATATTAGAATTTATGTAGCAGTATCTATTAGAGTTTTTGATTGTGGCGATGGATACCTAGTTTACAGGTAAAACTTAAATGTTAAGTTAGTACTATACACATTTAGTGATTTTTTTTGAGTTTATGGATGTATTTCTTTTAGTTTTATTTCACTAGATCTATTTTTTTTATAGGAGTTTTAAGATCACCACAGGGGTCGTTTCAAACAAATAATTCTATTCACTACCGTAGACGTTTCAAACGAATAATTCTATGAATGAATTTAATGTGAATCATCCTCCAACGACTAACGTTGGGTAGTTTAAATTCAAAGATTTTTATCAAATTAGCATTTCGAAGGTGTTTCCTCACTGAATTCATTTACGAAGAAGGAGAGATTTGATTTTAATAGACTGACTAGCTCAGTTTAGTTTAGCTCTATCCTAAATGTCCAATAATAACATTTCATGGATGTGTGTCATAACATATGACACAGTCACCAACCTCAAACACACCCATTTGTTTTCAAAGATTTTTTTTACTAAAAATCAAACTAAAATTTAGTTTACGGTGTTATTTTATTTTTAATTTTTTTAAGAAAATTTGTTATTGATTTCCTTTTAAATTTGAAAACATATCTATTAAATGTATTTTCATTTAACATAATCTTACTTCCATTTCTGAGTTGATTTTTATAATAAATAGTTTTACCCTTCCTCATTTTCATACTCAATTACTGACAAACAATTAATAATCAGATGAGGTATATCAAGGTGTTTGTTCACTAAATTCTATTCTCAAGAGACTGATTTGATTTTAATAAATTGAATAGCCATAGAATTGCTCCACGAGAATTTGGTAGACAGTTTAGCCCTACCTTAGATGTGGTCGAATAACATTCCATGGACTTTATGACATCGCATGAAGTTTGCCAACATAATATGTCTACCTGCGTCCATAGCTATCTTCGACCCAAATTTGCCCAATGGATTCAATCTGCTCATGGTAAAACATTATATGGGTTCGATGTACTTTTATCTCCAACAAGCGGCCCAGCCACCAGTGCTACACATATATTAGGAACAATCATCAACCTCAAACACATGTCTCGGTACTGCGACTATCTACAAAATGAACATGTGGGCTTAAAAACACTGTCGAAGCTGCTCCAAGTTATCCGCATTGGTACTGCCCACTTTGTTGGATCTGATAGTCTGCCGAGATAAAAACCTTTCTCAATCACAATCTACGGAGGAGATAGAACTTATGAAACACTATTGATTAGAATTCCCAATTGTGGCTATGGATATGGAGTTTCAAGGTAAAAATTAAACTTGTAGGTGGTGAGAAGTAGTGATTTTTTTAGTTTTGTTTTAATGACTTTTGGATGTATTGTTTTAGGATTATTAAGATGGACTCCTATAGGTATTTTAGAGGAAGAATTCGATGAATGCCTCCAATTTAACGTACTGACCATCCTCAAGTTAGGACTCACACTTAAATGAAAAAATAGGAAGGACGTGGGAGTTTAATTTTCAAGATATTGATAAAATTAGTAATATGGAATATGTTTTTTCACTCGATTTATTTCTAAAACTAAGGGATTTAATTTCAATACAAGTAACTCTGTAGTTGCTTTTCAATAATGGTAGACAATTTAATCCTATCATTTGAACGGGTAGAATACAGAGATGGATAACATTTCATGGATGGTATGACATCGCCTATTTAATGAAGTCTACCAACATAATGTGCATGCCTACGATCATGTCTATCTTCGCCACCACTGCTACACATCTATTAGAAACAGTCACCGACCTCAAACATATGGCTCGGTACTCCGACTACCTACTCAATGACAACCTAGGCTTAAAAAAACTGGCGAAGCTGCCCCAAGTTAATGGCATTGGTACTGCCCACTTTGCTGTGTCTTACCGTTTGCTTACCCCATAGCCAAGATGAAGGTAATTCTCAAGGTTGAACCAAAGATATACGAGTGCTTTTTACATGGATTACGATATCCCATTCAAGGTTATCGACAAACAGTTATAATTGTCGATCCATCCAAGTTAACTCACGGTCGTATCTTAACATATTAGATTTAACTTGTTTGCAGAGGTGTATATATATATATATATATATATATATATATATATATATATATATATATATATATATATTAACTAAACCTTTTTCATTTTGAAAAATAACTAAATGTTATGGATTTCTTGAGCAAAATTAAAGGTTTAATTTTTATTACATTTTATTAATTTAATCTCTATTACTATCCTATCACTATATAGTTTTTGTTGTTATTTTATTATTAATTTGAATTTCCAGATAAAACTTAAACGTTATTGTCAATACCTTTCATATAAAATTGGAAAGATAGGATGACTTGTTAGGGATGACTTGTTAGTTTAACTTGAGATTTTTATGGAATTAGCATATGGAATGTGTTTCCTCACTAAATTCAATTCTAAAAAATAGGAGATTTGATTTTAATAGACTGAGCAGCCCAATCCAGTTTAGCCCGATCCTAAATGGTCGTCGAATATAGATGGATAACATTTTATCGATTTTATGATATAGGCTATGTAATATTAGGGACAGTCACCACCTCAAACATGCACAATTTGCCTACAAAGATTTTTTTTTTTAATTAAAAATAAAATTAATTTTTATTACAATTTTATCCTTTATTTTTAATCAAACTAAAAAATTTAGTTTGGGTTGTTATTTTATTATTAATTTTTAAAAAACGTTTGTACCATACTTCCTTTTTCAATTTGAAAATATATTTACCTGTATTTCTATTTTTATTTATGATAATTTTACTTCCATATCTTATTTATGATAATTTTACTTCCATATCTCTAAGTTGATTTTTATAAAATATAGTTTCACTTCTTCTCACTTTCATACTCAATTCAATATTTTGATTCTGAAATTAAGAAATTCAATATTTTGATTGTGAAGTTAAGAAATTATCCGACAAACAATCAATAATCAGAACAAGTAGTTGCTCGAAAGAAATGGTGAGAATTCTTGGAGAAGGGGCAATGGTTGGAGGTCAATGGAAGCCAGATGTTTTTGATTTTGATTTAATGTGATTTAATGCTTTTGATTTAATGTGAATCGACTGAGCATCCTCCCGTTAGGACTCACACTTAGGCGATGAGAATGGAAAAATAGGGACTACCTGGGAGTTTAACTCTAGAGATTTTGATCAAATTAGCCATCGTAAGGTGTTTGTTCACTAAATTCATTTTTGAAGAACAAGTGATTTGATTTTAATAGATTGAGTAGCCATAGAATTTCTCCACAAGATTTTGGTAGACAATTTAGCCCTACCTTAGAAGTGGTCAGATACAGATAACATTCCATGGACTTTTTGACATCGCATGAAGTTTGCCAACATAATATGTCTACCTGCGTCCGTCGCTATCTTCGACCCATATTTGCCCAATGGATTCAATCTGCTCATGGTAAAATATCATATGGGTTTGATCTACTTTTATCTTTAACAAGCGGCCCAACCACCACTGCTACACATAAATTAGTAACAGTCATCGACCTCAAACACATGGCTCGTTACAACGACTATCTACTCAATGACAACCTAGACTTAATAAAACTGTTGAAGCTTCTCAGCCCAACCACCACTGCTACACATAAATGAGTAACAGTCATCGACCTCAAACACATGGCTCGTTACAACGACTATCTACTCAATGACAACCTAGACTTAATAAAACTGTTGAAGCTTCTCAACCCCGTTGGTACTGCCCATTTTGTTGGATCTGATAGTCTATAGAGATAAAAACCTTTCTCTATCACAATCTATGGAAGAGATAGAACTTATGAAACACTATTTATAAGAATTCTCAATTGTGGTATGGATTTTTTGAGTTGAGTTATATGATGTATCTTTTTAGTTTTGTTTTACTAAATCTATTTTTTTTAGGATTTGTAAGATTAGAAGGCATTCCAAACCAATAATTCTATGAATCACTCTAATCTGATTTGATGTGAATGAGGACTAATGCTGAGTGATAAAATGGAAAAATAGGAATGACTTCGTAGTTTAAATTCAGATTTTTTTTTTGTTTGGATCAAATTAGGACTAATGTTGTTATTTTATTATTAATATTTTTTAAAAAGGTTTGTAATAGATTTTCTTTTTAAATTTGAAAACATATTTATCTAAATGTATTTCTATTTTCATTTAACATAATCTTACTCCCATGTTTATGGGTTGATTTTTATAATATATGGTTTAACCGTTTCTCATTTTCCCACTCAATTCAATATTTTGATTTGAAGTTCAAATTTGTTTGACAAACAATCAATAATTAGAACAAGTAGTTGTTCGAAGAAATGGTGAAAATTATTGGAGAAGGGGTGATGATAGGAGGTCAATGGAAGCGAGATGTTTGATATCATAATTTAATGTGAATTATCCTCCAATTAGGACTCACACTCCGTTCATGAAAATGGAAAAAATAGGGATGACTTGATAGTTTAACTTGAAAGATTTTGATTGCATATTGGAGGTGTTCTCCACTATATTCAATTCTAAAAAATAAGAGATTTGATTTTAATAAATTGAGTAGCCTAGTCCAGTTTAGTCCTATACTTAATGCTCGTCGAATACAAATGGATAACATTTCATCGATTTTATGATATAGTTTATCGAATATTGGATAACATTTTATCGATTTTATGACATAGGTTATCTAATATTAGTCACAGTCACCGACCCTCAAAGGTGCCACCTTACCGCCTTCCAAAGATTTTTTTTAATTAAAAATAAAATTAATTTTTATTACAATTTTATCCTTTATTTTTAATCAAACTAAAATTTAGTATGTGTTATTATTTTATTATTAACTTTTAAAAAACGTGTGTAATAAATTTCTTTTTTAAATTTGAAAATATATTTATCTAATAAATTTTTATTTTTAAAACTAAAATTTAGTATTTCTTATTATTTTATTATTAACTCTTAACAAACGTATGTAATAAATTTTTTTTTTAAATTTGAAAATATATTTATCTAATAAATTTTTATTTTTAAATTTGAAAATATTTTTAGTTTTGTTTTAGTGTCTTATGTATATATATTTTAGATTTTTATTTTTAAATTTGAAAATATTTTTAGTTTTACTGTCTTATCTTATGTATATATATTTTTTTTAGGATTTTTAAGATTGACTCCAAGACGTGTTAAGTTGCAATGTTAGATCCATACAAGTTAACCCATGGTCGTATCTCAACCTATTAAATTTAAAAACTGTGTACTTATTCGACTTTATATATATATATTTTAACTACAAATTATATAATTTAAACATTTTTTATTTTGAAAAATAACAAAATGTTGTGGATTTATTAAACAAAATTATAAGTTTAATATTTATTACACCTTCATTATTATTAATTTAATCTCTATTACACTTTTATCATTTACTTTTCATTGAAGATATAATTTTTGTTGTTATTTATTATTAATTTGAGTTTCTAGGTAAAACTTAAACGCTATTGTTAATGCCTTTCATCTGATGTGAATCATCCTTCAATTAGGAATACTTTAACTTGAGAGATTTTGATCAAATTAACGTATTGAAGGTGTTTCTTCACTGTATTCAATACTAAAAAATAACAGATTTGGTTTTAATAGACTGAGCAGCCAGTCCAGTTTAGCCTAATCCTAAATGCTCGTCCAATATAGATAACATTTCATTGATTTTATGACATATCCTATCTAATATTAGCGACAGACACCATTATGTACAAAGAATTTTTTTTTAATTAAAAATAAAATTAATTTTTATTACAATTTTATCCTTTATTTTTAATTAAACTAAAATTTAGTATTTGTTGTTATTTTATTAAAATATAGTATTTGTTGTTATTTTATTATTAATTTTTTAAAAACGTTTGTAACAAATTTCCTTTTTATATTTGAAAATATATTTATCAAATGTATTTCTATTTTTAAATTTAAAAATATTTTTAGTTTTGTTTTAGTGACTTGTGTATATATATATTTTTAGGATTTTTAAGATTGACGGGGTGTTTCAGAGGAAGAATTCTATGAATGCCTCCAATTTAACGTGAATAGACAGGTTAGGACTAACCGTTACCAATGAGAATGAAAAAATAGGAAGAACGTGCCAGTTTAATTTTCAAAATTTTAAAAAATTAGGAATATTTGAGGTGTTTATTCATTTCTGAAAAATAAAAGATTTAATTTCAGTAGCTATGAAATTACTCCTCAAGAATTTGGTAGACAATTTAACTCTTCTTGGAAGGGGTAGAATACACATATGATAAAATTTAACCCTATCCTTTGAAGGGATAGGATACAGATATGATAACTTTTCATGGATGATATATTTAATGAAGTTTACCAACATAATGTGCATGCCTACGTCCATGCCTATCTTCGCCACCATTGCTACATATTTATTAGGAACAGTTACCGACCTCAAACATATGGCTCGGTACTCCGACTACCTACTCAATGACAACTTAAGCTTAAAAAACTGACGAAGCTGCCCCAAGTTAATATGGCATTAGTACTGCCCAATTTACTCGGTCTGAAAGTTTGCTTACCGCATCATTACCGCATCAGTTTATGCCAAGATTAAGGTAATTCTTAAGGTTGAACCAAAGATATACAAAGAATTTTTTATATGGATTATGATATCCCGTTCAATGTTATCAACGACCAGTTGTAATGGTAGATCCATACAAGTTAACCTAGGGTCGTATCTCAGCCTATTAGATTTAAGAACTATGTACTTATTTGCAGACCGTATGTATATATATATATATATATTAACTACAAATTATTTAATTTAAACTTTTTTTATTTTGAAAATACTAAATGTTATTGATTTATTAAACAAAATTAGAAGTTTAATCTTTATTTCACTCTAATGTATTAATTCAATCTCTATTACACTCTTATCGTTTATTTTCGATGAATGAAGATATAATTTTTGTTGTTATTTTATTATTAATTTGAGTTTCGAGGTAAAACTTAAACGTTATTGTGAATGCCTTTCATTTAATGTAAATCATCCTCCAATTAGAACTCACACTCAGTCACTGAAAATAGAAAAACAGGGATGACTTGGTAGAGATGTTCGTCGAATACAAATGGATAACATTTCATTAATTTTATGGCATAGCTAATCTAATATTAACCACAGACACCAACATGCCACCTTACTCTCCTCTCCTACAAAGATTTTTTTTGTTAATTAAAAATAAAATTAATTTTTATTAAAATTTTATCCTTTATTTCTAATCAAACTAAAATGGAGTATTGGTTGTTATTTTATTATTAATTTTTAAAAAACGTTTGTAAAAAAATTTCTTTTTAAATTTGAAAATATATTTATCAGATGTATTTCTATTTTTAAATTTAAAAATATTTTTAATTTTGTTTTTAGAGGAAGAATTCTATGAATGCCTCCAATTTAACGTCGATCGACTGAGCATCTTCGAGTTAGGACTCACAGTTATCAATGAGAATGAAAAAATAGGAAGGAAGTGGGAGTTTAATTTTAAAGATTTTAAAAAATTAGGAATATAGGAGGTGTTTATTCACTCCATTTATTCCTAAAAAAAAACAAGGAATTTAATTTCAATAGAAATAGCTCCCCAAAAATTTTGTAGACAATTTAACTCTATCCTTTTAAGAGGTAGAATATAGAGATGGATAACTTTTCATGGATGGTATGACATCGCCTATTTAATGAAGTTTACCAACATAATGTGCATGCCTACGTCCATGTCTATTTTCGCCACCACTGCTACACATCTATTAGGAATAGTCACCGACCTCAAACATATGGTTCAGTACTCGGACTACCTTCTCAATGACAACTTAGGCTTAAAAAACTTTCGAAGCTGCTTCAAGTTAATGGCATTGGTACTGCCCACTTTACTTAGTCTGACAGTTTGCTTACCACATCCATTTATGTCAAGATAAAAGTAATTCTCAATGTTGAACGTAAGATATAAAAAGGCTTTTTTTTATGGATTACAATATCCCATTAAAGGTTATCGACGACCAATTGTAATTGTAGATCCATTCAAGTTAACCGAAGGTGGTATATTAGATTTAAAAACTGTGTATTGTTTGGAGAGGTATATATATATAATATATATATTTTAACTACAAATTATTTAATTTAAACGTTCTTTCATTTTGAAAAGTAACCGAAAGTTATGGATTTATGAAACAAAATCAAAAGTTTATTTTGTATTACACTTTAATGTTTATTAATTTAGTCTCTATTACACTTTTATCATTTATTTTTTTATCAAGATATAATTTTTGTTGTTATTTTATTATTAATTTGAATTTTTGTTGTTATTTTATTATTAATTTGAGTTTCCAAGTCAAACTTAAACGTTATTGTGAATTTCTATTTGATGTGAATCATCTTCCGACTCACACTTAGTCCGTGAAAATGAAAAAATAGGGATGATTTTGTAGTTTAAGACATTTTGATCGAATTAGCATATCGAGAGTGTTTCTTCACTGAATTCAATTCAAGAAATTGAGAGATTTGATTTTAATAGACTGATCAGCCCAATCCAGTTTAACCCGATCCTAAATGGTCATTGAATAGGATAACATTTCATCGATTTTATGACATACCCTACCAATTTGTCTATAAAGATTTTTTTTAATTAAAAATAAAATTTTTTTTTATTACACTTTTATCCCTTATCTTTAATCAAACTAAAATTTAGTTTTTTTTTTTGTTATTTTATTATTAATTTTTAAAAAACTTTGTAACATATATTTTTTTAAAATTTGAAAATATATTTATCTAATGTATTTCTATTTTCGATAATCTTACTTCCATTTCTATAAGTTGACTTTTAAAATATATAGTTTCACTTTTTCTCACTTTCGTGCGTAATTCAATATTTTGATTGTAAAGTTAAGAAATTATCCGACAAACAATCAATAATCATAACTAGTAGTTGCTCGAAAGAAATGGTTAGAGGTCAATGGTAGTTTGGTCTCACGGATCAAATAGAATTTATGTAGCCGTATAGTTTTCGATTGTGGCTTTGGATACCTAGTTTACAGGTAAAACTTAAATGGTAAGTTGGTGTTATACCACATTTAGTGATTTTTTTGAGTTGACTTACGATGTATTTTTTTAGTTTTGTTTTACTAGATCTATTTTTTTTTAGGATTTGTAAGATCACAGAAAGCGTTCCAAACGAATAATTCTATGAATGACTCTAATCTGATTTGATGTGAATCATCCTTGAATGAGAACTAATGCTCATTGATGAAAATGGAAGAATAGGGATGACTTGGTAGTTTAAATTCAGATTTTTTGATCAAATTAGCATATCGAAGGTGTTTCTTACCCAATTCATTTCTGAAAAATAAGAGATTTGATTTTAATAGAATGAGCAGTCTAGTTTAGCCACAACCTAAATCGTCAAATAATAACATTTCATGAATTTTATGACATGGCACAGTCACCAATATGTTTGTGTCACCAATCTCAAACATATGTACTGCCCAATTTTTTTTGAAAGATTTTTTTTTAATTAAAATAAAATAATTTAATTTTTATTACACTTTTATCTTTATTTTCCATTCAACTAAAATAAATTTTAGGCTGTTATTTTATTATTATTTTTTTTAAAAAGGTTTGTAGTAGATTTTTTTTTTTAAATTTGAAAAATATGTAAATGTATTTCTATTTTCATTTAACCTAATCTTATTTCCAATTTTATGAGTTGATTTTTATAATATATGGTTTAACCTTTTTTCACTCTCCTACTCAATTCAATATTTTGATGGTGAAGTTCAAAAATTTTCTGACAAATAATCAATAATTAAAATAAGTAGTTGCTCGAAAAAATGGTGAAAATTATTGGAGAAGGATTGATGATAGGAGGTCAATGGAAGCGAGATGTTTGATCCCATAATTTAATGTGAATCATCTCCAATTATGACTCACACTCAGTTCATGAAAATAGAAAAATAGGGATGACTTGGTAGTTTAACTTGAGAGATTTTGTTCGAATTAACATATTGAAAAGGTGTTTCTTCACGGTATTCAATTCTAAAAAATAAGAGATTTGATTTTAATAGATTGAGCAGTCCAATCCAGTTTAGCCCTATCGTAAATGCTCATCGAATACAAATGGATAACATTTCATCGATTTTATAACATAGTTTATCGAATATTGGATAACATTTTATCAATTTATGACATAGCATATTTAATATTAGTCACAGTCACACCTTCTCTGTCTACAAAGATTTTTTTAAATTAAAAATAAAATTAATTTTTATTACAATTTTATCTTTCTTTTTAATCAAACTAAAATTTAGTATTTGAGGTTATTTTATTATTAATTTTTAAAAAACGTTTCTAACGAATTTCCTTTTTAATTTTGAAAATATATTTATCTAATGTGTTTCTATTTTTAAATTTGAAAATATTTTTAGTTTTGTTTTACTGAATTTTGGATATAAGATTTTTAAGATTGACTAGGTTTGAGAGGAAGAATTCTATGAATGCCTTCAATATAACGTGAGTGAATCTATAGCATCCTATTAGGACTCACACTTACCAATGAGAATGAAAAAATAAGAAGGACGTGAGAGTTTAATTTTCAAGATTTTGATAAAATTAGGAATATGAGAGGTGTTTATTCACCGAATTCATTTCTAAAAAAAATAAGGGATTTAATTTCAATACAAGTAGTTATGGAATTCCTTCCAAAAATTTGGTGGACAATTTAACCCTATCTTCTAAGGATAGAATACTAATTTCAATACAATTAGTTATGGAATTGCTCCCAAAAAAATTTGGTAGACAATTTAACCCTATCCTTTGAAGGGGTAGAATACAAACGTTTGTACCAATTTGAAAATATATTTATATATATTTCTATTTTCATTTATGATAATTTTACTTCCATATCTCTGAGTTGTTTTTTATAAAATATAGTTTCACTTCTTCTCACTTTCATACTCAAGTCAATATTTTGATTGTGAAGTTAAGAAATTATCCGACAAACAATCAATAATAAGAACAAGTAGTTGCTCGAAAGAAATGGTAAAAATTATTGGAGAATGGGCGATGGTTGGAGGTCAATGGAAGCGAGATGTTTGATCCCACAATGTACTGGATGAGATATAAGTTATGAACCAGTATCTATCAGAGTTCCCAATTGTGGCCATAGATACCGAGTTTCTGGGTAAGAATTAAAGTTGTGGTGAGAAGTCATTTAGTGATTTTTTTAGTTTTGTCTGTGACCTATCCTTTTTAGGATGGTAAGATGGACTACAAGTAGTTTCAAACGAAAAATTCTATGTATGCTCTTGATTTAATGTGAATCGACTAAGCATCCTCCGGTTAAGACTCACACTTAGCGATGAGAATGAAAAAATAGGGACTACTTGGGAGTTTAACTCTAGAGATTTGGATCAAATTAGCCATAGTAAGGTGTTTGTTCACTATTTTCATTTTTGAAGAACAAGTGATTTGATTTTAATAGATTGAGTGGCCATATAATTGCTCCACAAGAATTTGGTAGACAATTTAGCCCTAAACTAGTCGATACAGATAACATTCCATGGACTTTTTGACATCTCATGAAGTTTGCCAACATAATATGTTACCTGCGTCCATCGCTATCTTCGACCCATATTTGCCCAATGGATTTAATCTGCTCATGGTAAAATATCATATGGGTTCGATGTACTTTTATCTTTAACAAGCGGCCCAGCCACCACTGCTACACATAAATTAGAAACAGTCATTGACCTCAAACACATGGCTCGATACAGCGACTATCAACTCAATGACAACCTAGGCTTAAAAAGACTGTCGAAGCTACTCCAAGTTAACCCCGTTGGTACTGCCCATTTTGTTGGATCTGATAGTCATAAAAACCATATGAAACACTATTTATCAGAATTCCCAATTGTGGTAGGGAGTTTCAAGGTAAAAATTAAACTTTAAGGTGGTGAAAAGCCGTGATTTTTTTAGTTTTGTTTTACTGACTTTTTGGATATTTTTGATTTTTAGGATTTTTAAGATGGACTCACAAATGTGTTCAGAGGAAGAATTCTATGAATGTGATGATTTTTTTAGTTTTGTTTTACTGACTTTTGTATATATATATTTTTTTAGGATGTCTAAGATGGACTACCAAAGGTGGTTCAGAGGAAGAATTCTATAAATGCCTCCCATTTAACGTGAATCGACAGAGCATCCTCGTACTACCAAAGGTGGTTCAGAGGAAGAATTCTATAAATGCCTCCCATTTAACGTGAATCGACAGAGCATCCTCGAGTTACGACTCACACTTACCAATGAGAATGAAAAAAAATAAGAAGTTTAATTTTAAAGATTTTAAAAAATTAGAAATATGGGAGGTGTTTATTCACTTGATTCATTTCTAAAAACAAATAAGGTATTTAATTTCAATACAAGTAGGTATGAAATTGCTCCAAGAATTTGGTAGACAATTTAACCCTATCCTTCGAAGCCGTACAATACAGAGATGGATAACTTTTCATGGATGGTATATTTAATGAAGTTTACCAACATAATGTGCATGCCTACGTCCATGTCTATCTTCGCCACCATTGCTACACATCTATTAGGAACAGTCATCGACCTCAAACATATGGCTCAGTACTCCGACTACCTACTCAATGACAACCTAGGCTTAAAAAACTGTCGAAGCTGCTTCAAGTTAATGGCATTGGTACTACCCACTTTGCTGGGTTTGACAGTTTGCTTACCGCATCAGTTTATGCCGAGACAAAGGTAATTCTCAATGTTGAACGAAAGATATATGAAGGTTTTTTTATATGGATTACGATATCCCATTCAAGGATATTAATGACCAGTTGAAATTGTAGATCTATCCAAGTTAACCAAAATTAAAATTTAATCTCTATTGTTTATCTTTATTTGTGTTGTTATTTTATTTCACGGAAAAATAGGGATGACTTGATAGTTTAACTTGTACATTTTGATCGAATTAGCATATCGAGAGTGTTTTTTCACTGAATTCAATTCTAAAAAATAAGAGATTTGATTTTAATAGACTGAGCAGCCCAGTCCAGTTTAGCCCGATCCTAAATGGTAGTTGAATACAGACCGATAACATTACATCGATTTTATGACATAGCCAACCAATTTGTCTACAAAGATTTTTTTTTTTTTAAATTAAAAATTAAATTAATTTTTATCCTTTATTTTTAATCAAACTAAAATTTAGTATTTTTTTTTGTTATTTTATTATTAATTTTTAAAAAACCTTTGTAACGTATATTTTTTTTAAATTTGAAAATATATTTATCTAATGTATTTCTATTTTCATTTATGATAATCTTACTTCCATTTCTGTAGGTTGACTTTTATAATATAAGTTTCACTTCTTCTCACTTTCCTACTTAATTTAATATTTTGATTGTGAAGTGCCATGGATACCTAGTTTCGAGGTAAAGCTTAAATGTTAAGTTGGTGCTATACTTAGTGATTTTTTTTGAGTTTATGGATGTATTTTTTTTAGTTTTATTTTACTAGATCTATTTTTTTTTCAGGATTTTTAAGAACACCACAGAGGTCGTTTCAAACGAATAATTATATTCACCACAGAAGGCGTTCCAAACAAATAATTCTATGAATGACTCTGATTTAATGTGAATCATCCTCCAATTAGGACTAATGCTTGATAGTCTAAATTCAAAGATTTTGATCAAATTAGCATTTCGAAGGTGTTTTTTCAATGAATTCATTTATTTTAATAGACTGACCAGCCCAGTTTAGTTTAGTTCCATCCTAAATGTCCAATAATAACATTTCATGGATTTGATGACATGACACAGTCACCCACCTCAAACACCTGTACTCTTCCGATTTATCTTCAAAGATTTTTTTTCTAATTAAATTAAAATAATTTAATTTTTATTACAGAGAAAGAATTGAATGCCTCCAATTTAACGTGAATCGATAGAGCTTCCTCGAGTTAGGACTCACACTTACCAATGAGAATGAAAAATAGGAAAGACGTGGTAGTTTAATTTTCAAGATTTAAAAAATTAGGAATATGGGAGGTGTTTATTGACTCGATTCATTCCTAAAAAATAAGGGATTTAATTTCAATAAAGTAGGTATGAAATTACTCCCCAAGAATTTGGTAGACAATTTAACCCTAATAAGTGGTAGAATATAGAGATGAATAACATTTCATGAATGATATATTTAATGAAGTTTACCAATATAATGTGCATGCCTACGTCTATGTCTATCTTCGCCACCACTGCTACACATATATTAGGAACAGTCACCGACCTCAAACATATGGCACGGTACTTCGACTACCTACTCCCCAAGAATTTGGTAGACAATTTAACCGTATCCTTCGAAGTGGTAGAATATAGAGATGGGTAACTTTTCATGGATGGTATATTTAATGAAGTTTACCAACATAATGTGCATGCCTACGTCTATGTCTATCTTCGCCACCACTGCTACACATCTATTAGGAACAGTCACCGACCTCAAACATATGGCATGGTACTCCGACTACCTACTCAATGACAACTTAGGCTTAAAAAACTGACGAAACTACTCCGAGTTAATGGCATTGGTACTGCCCACTTTGCTGGGTCTGAAAGCTTGCTTACCGCATCAGTTTATGACAAGATGAACGTAATTCTCAAGGTTGAACCAAAGATATACGAAGGCTTTCTATATGGATTATGGTATCCCATTCAAGGTTATCAACCACAGGTTGTAATGGTAGATCCATGCAAGTTAACCCGTATCTCAGTCTATTAAATTTAAAAACTGTGTACTTATTTGCAGACCGTATATATATACTTTTTTTTTAACTACCAATTATTTAATTTAAACATTTTTTATTTTGAAAAATAACTAAATGTTACGAATTTATTAAGCAAAATTAAAAGTTTAATCTTTATTACACTTTAATGTTTATTAATTTAATCTTTATTACACTTTTATCATTTTTTTTCGATCGAGGAAGATATAATTTTTGTTGTTATTTTATTATTAATTTGAGTTTCCAGGTAAAACTTAAACGTTATTGTGAATGTCTTTCATCTAATATGAACCATCCTCCAATTAGACTCCCACTCAGTCCATGAAAATGGAAAAATAGGATGACTGGGTAGTTTAACTTGAGAGATTTTGATCGAATTAGCATATCGAAGGTGTTTCTTCACTATATTCAATACTAAAAAACGCTATTGTGAATGCGTTTCATCTAAGGTGAATCATCCTCCAATTAGACTCACACTCAATCCAAGAAAATGGAAAAATAGGGATGACTAGGTAGTTTAACTCGAGAGATTTTGATCGAATTAGCATATTGAAGGTGTTTCTTCACTGTATTCAATACTAAAAAAACAAGAGATTTGATTTTAATAGACTGAGCAGCCCAATCCAGTTTAGCCTAGTCCTAAATAATACAAATGGATAGCTTGTATAGCATTTGATCGATTTTATGACATTGCCTATCTAATATTAGTCACAGACACCATCATGCCACCTTACTGCCTTGTCTACAAAGTTTTTTTTTTTTTAATTAAAAATAAAATTAATTTTTATTACGATTTTATTCCTTCTTTTTAATCAAACTTTATTATTAATTTTTAAGGAACGTTTCTAACAAATTTCCTTTTTAAATTTGAAAATATATTTATTATTTCTATTTTTAAATTTGAAAATATTTTTAGTTTTGTTTTAGTTGTATATATATATTTTTTTTAGGATTTTTAAGATCGACTACCAAAGGTGTTTCAGTGGAAGAATTCTATGAATGCCTCCAATTTAACGTGAATCGATAGAGCATTCTCGAGTTAGGACTCACACTTACGAATGAGAATGAAAAAATAGGAAAGACGTGGTAGTTTAATTTTCAAGATTTTGATAAAATTAGGAATATGGGAGGTGTTTATTCACTCGATTCATTTCTACAAAAGAAGAGATTTAATTTCAATAGACAGAGGAGCTATGGAATTGCTCCCCAAGAATTTGGTAGTAGTGGTAGAATACAGATGGATAACATTTGATGGATGGTATGACATCGCCTATTTAAGTAAGTTTACCAACATAATGTGCATGCCTACGTACATGTCTATCTTCGCCACCACTACTACACATCTATTAGGAACAGTCACCGACCTCAAACATATGGCTCGGTACT
Organism: Cucurbita pepo subsp. pepo; assembly: GCF_057944985.1. Lineage (NCBI taxonomy): Eukaryota > Viridiplantae > Streptophyta > Magnoliopsida > Cucurbitales > Cucurbitaceae > Cucurbita > Cucurbita pepo. The sequence continues at coordinate 2,093,867 of NC_141812.1, forward strand.
CCGACTACCTACTCAATAGCAACCTAGGCTTAAAAAAACTAGTTAAGCTGCTCCAAGTTAATGGCATTGGTACTGCCCATTTTGCTGGGTTTGAAAGTTTGCTTACCCCATCAGTTTATGACAAGATGTAGGTAATTCTCAAGGTTGAACCAAAGATATACCAAGGCTGTAGGTAATTCTCAAGGTTGAACCAAAGATATACCAAGGCTTTTTATATGGATGATGATATCCCATTCAAGGTTATAAACGACAAGTTGTAATCGTAGATCCATACAAATTAACCCATGGTCAACTTTCATTTCATGTGAATCATCCTCCAATTAGGACTCACACTCTGATAGTTTAACTTGAGAGATTTTGATCGAATTAGCATATCGAAGGTGTTCTTCACTGTATTCAATACTAAAAAAATAAGAGATTTAATTGACTGAGTAGCCCAGTCCAGTTTAGCCTAATCTTAGCTGCTCGTTGAATACAAATGATAACATTTGATCAGACCTAGCCTATCTAATATTAGCCACGGGACACCAACATGCCACCTTACTCCCTGTTTACAAAGATTTTTTTTTAATTAAAAATAAAATTAATTTTTATTACAATTTTATCTTTTATTTTTAATCAAACTAAAATTTAGTATTTGTTGTTATTTTATTATTAATTTTTAAAAAACAGTTTGTAACAAATTTCTTTTATAAATTTGAAAATATATTTATCAAATGTATTTCTATTTTTAAATTTTAAAATATTTTTAGTGTTATGTATATATATTTTTTTTACAATTTTTAAGATTAACTCCTGTGTCAGAGGAAGAATTCTATGAATCGACATAGCATTCTCGAGTTAGGACTCACACTTACCAATGAGAATGAAAAAAAATAGGAAAGACATGAGTTTAATTTTAAAGATTTTAAAAAATTAGAAATATGGGAGCTGTTTATTCACTTGATTCATTTATAATAGGTATGAAATTACTCCCCAAGAATTTGGTAAACAATTTAACCCTATCCTTGGAAGCCGTAGAATACAGAGATGGATAACTTTTCATGGATGGTATATTTAATGAAGTTTACCAACATAATGTGCATGCCTATGTCCATGTCTATCTTCGCCACCATTGCTACACATCTATTAGGAACAGTCACCGACCTCAAACATATGGCTCGGTACTCCGACTACCTACTCAATGACAACCTAGGCTTAAAAAACTGTCGAAGCTGCTTCAAGTTAATGGCATTGGTATTGCCCACTTTGCTGGGTCTGATAGTTTGCTTACCGCATCAGTTTATGCCGAGACAAAGGTAATTCTCAATGTTGAACGAAAGATATATGAAGGTTTTTTTTATATGGATTACGATATCCCATTCAAGGATATTGACGACCAGTTGTAATTGTAGATCTATCCAAGTTAACCTGGTCCTATCTCAACCTATTAGATTTAAAAACTTTGTACGTGTTTGGATATATATATATATATATATATATATATATATATATATATATATATATATTAACTAAAAATTATTTAATTTAAATATTTTTTCATTTTGAAAAATAACGGAATATTATGAATTTATGAAACAAAATTAAAATTTAATCTCTATTACACTCTAAGGTTTATCCTTATTTTTGTTTTTATTTTATTATTAATTTGAGTTTTTGTTGTTATTTTATTATTAATTTGAGTTTGCACGTAAAACTTAAACGTTATTGTGAATTTCTATTTGATGTGAATCATCTTCCAATTAGGACTCAACCAGTTAGTGAAAATGGAAAAATAGGGATGACTTGGTAGTTTAACTTAGACATTTTGATCGAATTAGCATATCGAAAGTATTTCTTCACTCAATTCAATTCTAAAAAATAAGAGATTTGATTTTAATAGACTGAGCAGCCCAGTCCAGTTTAGCCCGATCCTAAATGGTGGTTGAATATAGACCGATAACATTTCATCGATTTTATGACATAGCCTACCAATTTGTCTACAAAGATTTTTTTTAAAATTAAAAATTAAATTAATTTTTATTACAATTTTATCCTTCATTTTTAATCGAACTAAAATTTAGTATTTTTTTTTGGTTATTTTATTATTAATGGTTTAAAAACCTCTATAACGTATATTTTTTTTAAAATTTGAAAATATATTTATCTAATGTATTTCTATATCTTACTTCCATTTCTCTATGTTGACTTTTATAATATATATTTTCACTCTTCTCACTTTTCTACTTAATTTAATATTTTAATTGTGAAGTTAAGAATTTTGATTGTGAAGTTAAGAAATTATCCGACAAACAATCAATAATCATAATTAGTAGTTGCTCGCAAGAAATGGTGAAAATTATTGGAAAATAGGCGATGGTTAGAGATCAATGAGAGCAAGATGTTCGGTCTCACGGATCAAATAGAATTTATGTAGCAGTATCTATTAGAGTTTTCGATTGTTGCCATGGATACCTAGTTGGATGGTAAAGCTTAAATGTTAAGTTGGTGCTATAATTAGTGATTTTTTTGAGTTTATGGATGTATTTTTTTTAGTTTTATTTCACTAGATCTATTTTTTTTTCGGGATTTTTAAAATCACCACAAAAGTCGTTTCAAACGAATAATTCTATTCACCGCAGAAGGCGTTTCAAACAAATAATCCTATAATTCTATTCACCGCAGAAGGCGTTTCAAACAAATAATCCTATAAATTACTATGATGTAATGTGAATCATACCCTAATTAGGACTAATGCTTGATAGTCTAAATTCAAAGATTTTGATCAAATTAGCATTTCGAAGGTGTTTCTTCACTGAATTCATTTATTTTAATAGACTGACTAGCCCAGTTTAGTTTAGTCCCATCCAAAATGTCCAATAATAACATTTCATGGATTTGATGACATAGGACACAGTCACCCACCTCAAACACATGTACTCTTCCAATTTATCTTCAAAGATTTTTTTTCTAATTAAATAAAAATAATTTAATTTTTATTACACTCGAAAGAATTCAATGCCTCCAATTTAACGTGAATCGATAGAGCTTCCTCGAGTTAGGACTCACACTTACCAATGAGAATGAAAAAATAGGAAGGACGTGTTAGTTAATTTTCAAGATTTAAAAAATTAGGAATATGGGAGGTGTTTATTGACTCGATTCATTTCTAAAAAATAAGGGATTTAATTTCAATACGAGTAGCTATCAAATTACTCCCCAGAATTTGGTAGACAATTTAACTCTGATAAGTGGTAGAATACAGAGATGAATAACTTTTCATGGATGATATATTTAATGAAGTTTACCAACATAACGTGCATGCCTACGTCTATGTCTATCTTCGCCACCACTGCTACACATATATTAGGAACAGTCACCGACCTCAAACATATGGCACGGTACTTCGACTACCAACTCCCCAAGAATTTAGTAGACAACATAACCCTATCCTTCGAAGGGGTAGAATACAGAGATGGGTAACTGTTCATGGATGGTATATTTAATGAAGTTTACCAACATAATGTGCATGCCTACGTCGATGTCTATCTTCGCCACCACTGCTACACATCTAAAGGAACAGTCACCGACCTCAAACATATGGCACGGTACTCCGACTACCTACTCAATGATAACCTAGGCTTAGAAAACTGACGAAGCTGCTCCGAGTTAATGGCATTGGTACTGCCCACTTTGCTAGGTCTGAAAGTTTGCTTACCGCATCAGTTTATGCCAAGATGAACGTAATTCTCAAGGTTGAACCAAAGATATACGAAGGCTTTTTATATGGATTATGGTATCCCATTCAAGGTTATCAACGACCCGTTGTAATGGTAGATCCATGCAAGTTAACCCATAGTTGTATCTCAGTCTATTAAATTTAAAAACTGTGTACTTATTTGGAGACCGTATATATATATACTTTTTTTTTAACTACCAATTATTTAATTTAAACATTTTTTATTTTGAAAAATAACTAAATGTTACGAATTTATTAAGCAAAATTAAAAGTTTAATCTTTATTACACTTTAATGGTTATTAATTTAATCTCTATTACACTTTTATCATTTATTTTCGATCGAACAAAGATATAACTTTTGCTGTTATTTTATTATTAATTTGAGTTTCCAGGTAAAACTTAAACGTTATTGTGAATGTCTTTCATCTAATATGAACCATCCTCCAATTAGACTCACACTCCGTCCATGAAAATGGAAAAATAGGATGACTGGGTAGTTTAACTTGAATGATTTTGATCGAATTAGCATATCGTAGGTGTTTCTTCACTATATTCAATACTAAAAAACGTTATTGTGAATGCCTTTCATCTATTGTGAATCACCTCCAATTAGACTCACACTCAATCAAAGAAAATGGAAAAATAGGGATGACTTGGTAGTTTAACTCGAGAGATTTTGATCGAATTAGGATATTGAAATTGAAGGTGTTTCTTCACTGTATTCAATACTAAAAAACAATAGATTTGATTTTAATAGACTGAGCTGCCTAGTCTAGTTTAGCCTAGTCCTAAATGCTCGTCGAATACAAATGGATAACATTTCATCGATTTTATGACATTGCCTATCTAATATTAGTCACGGACACCAACATGCCACCTTACTGCCCTGTCTACAAAGTTTTTTTTTTTAATTAAAAATAAAATTAATTTTTATTACACTTTAATGTTTATTAATTTAATCTCTATTACACTTTTATCATTTATTTCCAAGAATGAAGATATAATTTTTGTTGTTATTTTATTATTAATTTTAGTTTCGAGGTAAAACTTAAACGTGAGTGTGAATGCTTCTCATTTAATGTGAATCGTCCTCCAATCAGGACTCACACTCAGTCCATGAAAATGGAAAAATATGGATGACTGGGTAGTTTAACTTGATAGATTTTGATTGAATTAGCATATCGAGAGTATTATTAGAGTTTTATATTAGAATTTATGTAGCAGTATCTATTAGAGTTTTCGATTGTGGCTATGGATACCTAGTTTACAGGTAAAACTTAAATGTTAAGTGAATAGTATACCACATTTTAGTGATTTTTTTGAGTTTATGGATGTATTTCTTTTAGTTTTATTTTAGTAGATCTATTATTTTTTTTAGGATTTTTAAGATCACCACCGGAGTAGTTTCAAACAAATAATTCTATTCACCATAGGAGGCGTTTCAAACGAATAATTCTATGAATGAATTTAATGTGAATAATCCTCCAACGACTAAAGCTGGATAGTTTAAATTCAAAGATTTTTATCAAATTAGCATTTCGAAGGTGTTTCCTGGCTGAATTCATTTATGAAGAATGAGAGATTTGATTTTAATAGACTTGACTAGCTGAGTTTAGTTTAGCTCTATCGTAAATGTCCAATAATAACAAGCTCTATCCTAAATGTCCAATAATAACATTTCATTTCATGGATCATATGACACAGTCACCAACCTCAAACACACCCATTTGTCTTCAAAGATTTTTTTTCTAATTAAATTAAAATAATTTAATTTTTATTACACTCTTCTCTTTATTTTCAATCAAACTAAAATTTAGTTTACGGTGTTATTTTATTATTAATTTTTTAAAGAAAAATTGTTATAGATTTCCTTTTAAATTTGAAAACATATTTATTAAATTTATCTTCATTTAACATAATCTTACTTCCATTTCTGAGTTGATTTTTATAATAAATAGTTTCACCCTTTCTATTATAGGATATTTTGGAGATATATTTTAATAATTAGTTAGAATATCTTTGAAATATTTAGGGAGTTGTTAGTATAGATTTGATTGACCGTATATTTTATTTATTTACCGTTAGTTATATATATTTTTCTATTTTTAGGTATTAGTTGATAGCTTGTATCCTATTTAAACGTGGTAAACCGGAATGAAGATCAGATGTACTTCGTTTCAAACGAAAAATTCTATTAATGCTTTTCATATAATGTGAATTGGTTGAGCATCCTCCCATTAGAACTCACACTTAGCGATAAGAATGGAAAAATAGGGATTACTTCGGAGTTTAACTTTAGAAATTTTGATCAAATTAGCGATATGAAAGTGTTTGTTCACTAAATTCATTTCGCCAAGTGATTTGATTTTAATAAATTGAGTAGCCATAATAAAGAATTTGGTAGACAGTTTAGCCCTTCCTTCGGAGTGGTCGAATACAAATAACATTCCATGGACTTTATGACATTGCATGAAGGCAACATAATATGTCTACTTGCATCCATCGCTATCTTCGACCCATATTTGCCCTGCTCATGGTAAAACATCATATGGGTTCGATGTACTTTTATCTTCAACAAGCGGCTCAGCCACCACTGCTACACATATATTAGTAAACACATGGCTCGTTACTGCGACTATATACTCAATGACAACCTAGGCTTAAAACGCTGCTCCAAGTTAATCGCATTGGTACTGCACACTTTGTTGGATCTGATAGTCTGTAGAGACAAAAACCTTTCTCAATCACAATCTATGGAGGAGATAGAGCTTATAAACACTATTTATCAACGCTGCTCCAAGTTAATCGCATTGGTACTGCACACTTTGTAGGATCTGATAGTCTGTAGAGACAAAAACCTTTCTCAATCACAATCTATGGAGGAGATAGAGCTTATAAACACTATTTATCACCATTCACAATTGTGGCGATATGGAGTTTCTAAAGTAAAAATAAACTTGAAGGTGGTGAGAAGTATGATTTTTTTAGTTTTGTTTTAGGGACTCTTAGGATGTATTTCTTTTAGGATTTTAAAGATGACTCCCGAAGGTATTTCAGAGGAAGAATTTTATGAATGCCTCCAATTTAAGATTGAGCATCTTCGAGTTTGGACTCACACTTACCCATGAGAAAATAGGAAAGACGTAGGAGTTTAATTTTCAAGAATTTGATAAAATTAGTAATATGGAAGGTGTTTATTCACTCGATTCATTTCTAAAAAATAAGGGATTTAATTTCAAAAGTAGCTATGTAATTACTCCCCAAGAATTTGGTAGACAATTTAATCCTATCCTTCAAAGTGGTAAAATACAGAGATGGATAACATTTCATGGATGGTATAGCCAACATAATGTGCATGCCTACGTCCATGTCTATCTTCGCCACCACTGATACACATCTATTAGGAACAGTTACCGACCTCAAACATATGGCTCGGTACTCCGACTACCTACTCAATGGCAACCTAGGTTTAAAAAAAACTAGCGAAGCTGCTACAAGCTAATGGCATTGTTATTGCCCACTTTGCTGGGTCTGACAGTTTTCTTACCGTATCAGTTTATGCCAAGATGAGGGTAATTCTCAAGGTTCAACGAAAGATATACGAAGGCTTTTGATATGTTTTACGATATCCCATTCAAGGTTATCGACGACTAGTTGTAAGTGTAGATCCATCCAAGTTAACCCACGGTCCTATCTTAACATATTAGATATAAAAACTATGTGTTTGTTTGTAGAGGTATATATATATAATTATTTAATTTAAACATTTTTAATATTGAAAAAATAACTAAATATTATGGATTTGTTAAGCAAAATTGAAGGTTTAATCTTTATTACATTATTAATTTAATCTCTATTACACTTTTATCATTTATTTTATGAAGATATAGTTTTTGTTGTTATTTTATTTTAATTTGAGTTTCCATACAAAACTTAAATGTTATTATGGATGTCTTTCATTAAATGTGAATCATCACTCACACTCCGTCCATCCAAATAGAAAAATAGGGCTGACTTGGTAGTTTAACTTACAGATTTTGATCGAGAGTGTTTCTTCACTAAATTCAAATTCTAAAAAATAAGAGATTTGATTTTAATAGACTGAGTAGCCCAATCCAGTTTAGCCCGATCCTAAATAGTGTCGAATATAAATGGATAATATTTCATGGATTTTATGACATAACCAATCTAATATTAAGCACAGTTACCAACCTTAAACATGCCGCCTTATTGCCCCATTTGTCTACAAAAGATTTTTTTTTTTAATTAAAAAAAATTAATTTTTACTACATTTTATTCTTTATTTTTAATCAAACAAAAATTTAGAATTTATTGTTATTTTATTATTAATTTTTAAAAAACTTTGTTAATAAATTTTCTTTTTTAATTTGAAAACATATTTATGTGATGTATTTCTATTTTCATTTAGGATAATCTTACTTCCATTTCTCTAAGTTGATTTTTATAATATATAGTTTCACTTCTTCTCACTCTCCTACTCAATTCAATATTTTGATTGTGAAGTTAAGAAATTATCTGACAAACAATCAATAATCAGAATAAGTGGTTGCTCGAAAGAAATGGTAAAAATTATTGAAGAAGGAGTGATGGTTAGAAGTCAATGGGAGCGAGATGTTTGGTCTCACGGATCAAATAGAATTTATGAAGTAGTTCCATTGTGGCCATGGACACTTCGTTTACAGATAAAACTTAATTGTTAAGTTAGGTGATACACTATTTGAGTTGACTTGTAGATGTATTTTTTTAGTTTTGTTTTACTAGATTTTTTTCAGGATTTTTAAGATAACTACATAACGGTTAAAACGAATAATTCTATGATTGACTCTTATCTCATTTAATGTGAATCATCCTCAAACTAGGACTAATTCTCAACCATGAAAATGTAAAAATAGGGATGACTTGGTAGTTTAAATTCAGATTTTTTTTTTTTTTATCAAATTAGCATACGGAATGTGTTTTTTCACTGAATTCATTTCTAAAAAAGAAGAGATTTGATTTTAATAGAATGAGCACTGGTTTAGCCACAACCTTATGATCAAATAATAACATTTCGAGCATAGTCACCAACCTCAAATACACATATGTACTCTGCCCTATTTGTCTTGAAAGATTTTTTTTAAAATTAAAATAAAATAATTTAATTTTTATTACAATTTTATCTTTATTTTCAATCCAACTAAAATTTAGTTTATGTTGTTATTTTATTATTAATTTTTTTAAAAAGGTTTGTAATAGATTTTCTTTTTAAATTTGAACCTATTTCTATTTTCATTTAACATAATTTTACTTTCATTTATATGAGTTCATTTTTATAATATATGGTTTAACCCTTTCTCACTTTCCCATCCAATTCAATATTTTAAGTTCAAAAATTTTCGGACAAACAATCAATAATCAGAACAAGTAGTTGCTCGAAGAGATGGTGAAAATTATTGGAGAAGGGACGATGGTTGGAGGTCAATGGAAGCGAGATGTTGGATCCCGCAATTTAGTGGATGAGATAGGAGTTATGAACCAGTATCTATCAGAGTTACCAATTGTGGTCATGGATACCGAGTTTCTAGGTAAAAATTAAACTTTGGTAGTGAGAAGTCATTTAGTGAGTTTTTGAGTTTTGTTTTAGTATGTTTGTTAGGATTGTAAGATGGACCACAAGTCGTTTCAAACAAAAAAAAATTCTATTAATGCTTTTGATTTAATGTGAATCGACTGGTCATCCTCCCGTTAGGACTCACACTTGCCAATGAGAATGGAAAAATCGAGACTACTTGGGAGTTTAACTCTAGATTTTGATCAAATTAGCAATAGGAGGGTGTTTGTTGGCTAAATTCATTTTTGAAGAACAAGTGATTTGATTTTAATAAATTGAGTAGCCACAAAATTGCTCAACAATAATTTTGTAGACAGTTTAACTCCTATCTTAGAAGTGGTCGAATACAGATAACATTCCATGGACTTTATGACATCGCATGAAGTTTGCCAACATAATATGTCTACCTGCTTCCATCGCTATCTTCTACCCATATTTGCCCAATGGATTCAATCTGCTCATGGTAAAACATCATATGGGTTTCGTGTACTTTTATCTTCAACAAGCGGCTCAGCCACCAGTGTTACACATATATTAAGAACAGTCATCGACCTCAAACACATGGTTCGATATTGCGACTATCTACAAAATGAACATGTAGGCTTCAAAAAAACTGTCGAAGCTAGCTCCAAGTTAACCGCGTTGGTACTGCCCACTTTGTTGGATCTGATAGCCTGTAGAGATAAAAACCTTTGTCAATCACAGTAAAAATATTTCTCAATCACAGTAAAAACCTTTCTCAATCACAATTTAGGCTAAGAGATAAAACTTATGAAACACTATTTATTGTACTGCCCACTTGGTTGGATTTGGTTGGATCTGATAAAAATCTTTCTCAATCACAAAAAAAAAAAAGATAAAACTTAAACACTATTTATCAGAATTCCCAACTGTGAGTATGGATATGGAGTTTCAAGTTAAAAATTAAACTTTAACGTGATGAGAAGTGGTGATTTTTTAGTTTTATTTTACTGAGCTTTTGGATATTTTTTGTTTTTTTAGAATTTGTAAGATTGACTCCGAAAGGTGTTTCAGAGGAAGAATTCTATGAATGCCTCCAATTTACAGTAAATCGAGTGAGCATCCTCAATTAGGACTCACAATTACCAATGAGAATGGAAAAATAGGAAGGACTCGAATGAGCCTCTTGAATTAGTACTCACAATTAGCAATCAGAATGGAAAAATAGGATGGACCTGGGAGTTTAATTTTCAAGATTTTGATAAAATTAGTAATATGGAAGGTGTTTATTCACTCGATTCATTTCTACAAAAGAAGAGATTTAATTTCAATAGACAGAGGAGCTATAGAATTGCTCCCCAAGAATTTGGTAGAAGTGGTAGAATAAAGATGGATAACATTTCATGGATGGTATGACATCGCCTATTTAAGTAAGTTTACCAACATAACGTGCATGACTACATACATGTCTATCTTCGCCACCACTGCTACACATCTATTAGGAACAGTCACCGACCTCAAAGATATGGCTCGGTACTCCGACTACCTACTCAATAGCAACCTAGGCTTAAAAAAACTAGCGAAGCTGCTCCAAGTTAATGGCATTGGTACTGCCCATTTTGCTGGGTCTGAAACTTTGCTTACCCCATCAGTTTTTGCCAAGATGTAGGTAATTCTCAAGGTTGAACCAAAGATATACCAAGGCATTTTATATGGATGATGATATCCCATTCAAGGTTATAAACGACAAGTTGTAATTGTAGATCCATACAAATTAACACATGGTCAACTTTCATTTAATGTGAATCATCCTCCAATTAGGACTCACACTCTAATAGTTTAACTTGAGAGATTTTGATCGAATTAGCGTATCGAAGGTGTTCTTCACGAGATTTGATTTTAATTGACTGAGTAGCCCAGTCCAGTTTAGCCTAATCCTAGCTGCTCGTTGAATACAAATGATTTTATGACATTCCATGGACTTTATGACATGACATGAAGTTTGCCAGCATAATATGTTTACCTGCGTTCCATAGCTATCTTCGACCCATATTCGACCCATATTTGCCCAATGGATTCAATCTGCTCATGGTAAAACATCATATGGGTTCGATATACTCTTATCTCCAACAAGCGGCCCAGCCACCAGTGCTACACATATATTAGGAACAATCATCGACCTCAAACACATGTCTCCGTACTGCGACTATCTACAAAATGAACATGTAGGCTTAAAAACATTATCGAAGCTGCTCCAAGTTATCCGCATTGGTACTGCCCACTTTGTTGGATCTGATAGTCTGCCGAGATAAAAACCTTTCTCAATCACAATCTAGGGAGGAGATAGGAGTTTCAAGGTAAAAATTAAACTTGAGGTGGTGAGAAGTAGTGATTTTTTTAGTTTATTTTAATGACTTTTGGATGTACTTTTTTAGGATTATTAAGATGGACTCCTATAGGTGTTTTAGAGGAAGAATTCGATGAATGCCTCCAATTTAACGTGAATCGACTGACCATCTTCAAGTTAGGACTCACGTTTAAATGAAAAACTAGGAAGGACGTGGAGGTTTAATTTTCAAGATATTGATAAAATTAGTAATATGGAATATGTTTATTCACTCGATTCATTTCTAAAACTAAGGGATTTAATTTTAATACAAGTAACTCTGTAATTGCTCTTCAAGAATGGTAGACAATTTAATCCTATCCTTTGAACGGGTAGAATACAGAGATAGATAACATTTCATGGATGGTATGACATCGCCTATTTAATGAAGTCTACTAACATAATGTGCATGCCTACGATCATGTCTATCTTCGCCACCACTGCTACACATTTATTAGGAACAGTCACTGACCTCAAACATATGGCTCGGTACTCCGACTACCTACTCAATGACAACCTAGGCTTAAAAAAACTGGCGAAGCTGCCCCAAGTTAATGGCATTGGTACTGCCCACTTTGCTGTGTCTTAAAGTTTGCTTACCCCATCAGTTTATGCCAAGATGAAGGTAATTCTCAAGGTTGAACCAAAGATATACGAGAGCTTTTTACATGGATTACGATATCCCATTCAAGCTTATCGACCAACAGTTGTAATTGTAGATCCATCCAAGTTAACTCACGGTCGTATCTCTAACATATTAGATTTAACTTGTTTGTAGAGGTATATATATATATTTTATAACTAAACCTTTCTCATTTTGAAAAATAACTGAATGTTATGGATTTCTTCAGCAAAATTAAAGGTTTAATTTTTATTACATTTTAATGTTTATTAATTTAATCTCTATTACTATCCTATCAAGATATAGTTTTTGTTATTTTATTATTAATTTGAGTTTCCAGGTAAAACTTAAACGTTATTGTCAATGCCTTTCATTTAATCATCCCATTAGGACTCGCACCCGTCTATAAAATTGGAAAGATAGGGATAACTTGTTAGTTTAACTTGAGAGATTTTGATGGAATTAGTTTCCTCACTGAATTCAATTCTAAAAAAAATAGGAGATGTGATTTTAATAGACTGAGCAGCCCAGTCCAGTTTAGCCCGATCCTAAATGGTCGTCGAATATAGATGGATAAAATTTATCGATTTTATGACATAGCCTATCTAATATTAGGCACAGTCACCCATCTCAAACATGCACAATTTGTCTACAAAGATTTTTTTTTTTAATTAAAAATAAAATTAATTTTTATTACAATTTTATCCTTTATTTTTAATCAAACTAAAAAATTTAGTATTTGTTGTTATTTTATTATTAATTTTTAAAAAACGTTTGTACCATACTTCCTTTTTCAATTTGAAAATATATTTATCTAATGTATTTCTATTTTTATTCATGATAATTTTACTTCCATATCTAGTTGATTTTTATAAAATATAGTTTCACTTCTTCTCACTTTCATACTCAATTCAATATTTTGATTGTGAAGTTAAGAAATTATCCGATAAACAATGAATAATCAGAACAAGTAGTTGATCGAAAGAAATGGTGAAAATTATTAGAGAAGGGACGATGGTTGGAGGTCAATGGAAGCGAGATGTTTGATCCCACGATTTACTGGATGAGATAGAAGTTATGAACCAGTATCTATCAGAGTTCCCAATTGTGGCCATGGATACCGAGTTTCTAGATAAGAATTAAAGTTGGTGGTGAGAAGTCATTTAGTGACTTTTTGAGTTTTGTTTGTGACCTATCTTTTTTAGGATGGTAAGATGGACTACAAGTCGTTTCAAACCAAAAATTCTATGTATGCTTTTGATTTAATGTGAATCGACTGAGCATCCTCCCGTTAGAACTCACACTTAGCAATGAGAATGGAAAAATAGGGACTACTTGAGAGTTTAACTCTAGAGATTTTGATCAAATTAGCCAAGGTGTTTGTTCACTAAATTTATTTTTGAAGACAAAGTGATTTGATTTTAATACATTGAGTAGCCATAAAATTGCTCCACAAGAATTTGGTAGACAATTTAGCCCTACCTTAGAACTGGTCGGATACAGAGAACATTCCATGGACTTTTTGACATCGCATGAAGTTTGCCAACATAATATGTCTACCTGCGTCCATCGCTATCTTCGACCCATATTTTCCCAATGGAATCAATTTGCTCATGGTAAAATATCATATGGGTTTGTTGTACTTTTATCAGCTGCCCAGCCACTACTGCTACACATAAATTAGTAACGGTCATCGACCTCAAACACATGGCTCGGTACAACGACTATCTACTCAATGACAACCTAAACTTAAAATAACTGTTGAAGCTGCTCCAAGTTAACCCCGTTGTACTGCCCATTTTGTTGGATCTGATAGTCTACAGATAAAAATCTTTCGCTATCAAATCTATGAAAGAGATAGAACTTATGAAACACTATTTATCAGAATTTACAATTGTGGTATGGAGTTTCAAGCTAAAAATTAAACTTTAATGGGTGAGAAAGGGTGATTTTTTTAGTTTTGTTTTGAATATATATATATATTTTTTAGGATTTTTAAGATGGACTCCCAAGTGGTTCAGAGGAAGAATTCTATGAATGTAGTGATTTTTTTAGTTTTGTTTTGCTAACTTTTAGATATATATATTTTTTTTAGGATTTTTAAGATGGAGTGTCAAAGGTGGTTGAAGAATTCTATGAATGCCTCCAATTTAATTCTATGAATATATCCAATTTAACGTGAATCGACTTAGTATTCTCAAGTTAGGACTAACACTTACTAATAAGAATGAAAAATAGGAAGGGTGAGAGTTTAATTTTCAAGATTTTGATAAAATTAGAAATATGGGATGTGTTTATTCAATAGATTCATTTAAGGGATTTAATTCCAATAGAGAGTACTATCTGCCCAATAATTTGGTTGAAGGGGTAGAATACAGGATGGATAACATTTCATGGATGGTATGACATCGCCTATTTAACGAAATTTACCAACATAATGTGCATGCCTACGTCCATGTCTATCTTCGCCACAACAGATACACATCTAGTAGGAACAGTCACCGACTTCAAACATATGGCTCGGTACTCCGACTACCTACTCAATGGCAACCTAGGCTTAAAAAAACTGGCGAAGCTGCTCTAAGTTAATGGCATTGTTACTGTCCACTGGCAGTTTTCTTACCATCATTTATGCCAAGATGAGGTAATTCTCAAGGTTGAACGAAAGATATGCTAAGGATTTTTATATGTTTTAAGATATCCCATTCAAGGTTATCTGCCAAGATGAGGGGTAATTCTCAAGATTGAACAAAAGATGAAGGCTTTTTATTTTTTTTTTACGCTATCCCACCTCAAGGTTATAGATCCATCCAAATTAACCGACGGTCCTATCTCAACATATTAGATATAAAAACTGTGTGTTTGTTTGCAGAGGTATATATATATATATAATTATTTAATTTAAACATTTTTTATTTTGAAAAAATAACTAAATTATATGGATTTCTTAAGCCATTTAAATCTTTATTACACTCTAATATTTATTAATTAATCCCTATTACACTTTTATCATTTATTTACGATCAAATCAAGATATAATTTTTCTGAGTTTTTAGTAAAACTTAAACGTGAATTCATTTCATTGTATGTGAATCATCACTCACACTCAGTCCATCAAAATGGAAAAATAGGGATGACTTTGTAGTTTAACTTAGAGAGATTTTGATGGAAGGTGTTTACTCACTAAATTCAATTCTAAAAAACAATAAGAGATTTGATTTTAATAGACAGTCCAGTTTACTCAATCCTAAATAAGATAACATTTCATCCGTTTTATATATAGCCAATCTAATATTAGGCACTGTTACCAACCTCGGATGCCTTACTATCAATTTGTCTGTACACAATCTTTTCTAATTAAAAAAAAATTAATTTTTACTACACTCTTATCCTTGATAAAAGTATTAGTTGTTATTTTATTATTAATTTTTAAAAAACTCTGTTAATAAAAGTGAAAACATATTTATGGATGTATTTCTATTTTCATTTAGGATAATCTTACTTCCACTTCTCTTAGTTGATTTTTATAATATATAATTTCACTTCTTCTCACTCTCATACTCAATTCAATATTTTGACTGTAAAGTTAAGAAAACAATCAATAATCCGAATAAGTAGGTGCTCAAAAGAAATGGTAAAAATTATTGGAGAAGGGGCGATGGTTAGAGGTCAATGGGAGCGAGATGTTTGGTCTCACCGATCAAATAGAATTTATGAATTAGTATCTCTTTAGAGTTTTCGACCGTGGCATGGATACCTAGTTTCCAGGTAAAACTTAAATATTAAGTTCCGTGATATACCATATTAAATGATTTTTTGAGTTGAGTTATATGATGTATCTTCTTAGTTTTGTTTTACTAGATCTATTTTTTTAGGATTTGTAAGATCAATCACAGAAAGCATTCCAAACCAATAATTCTATGAATGACTCTAATTTGATTTGATGTGAATGAGGACTAATGCTGAGTGATAAAATGGAAAAATAGGGATGACTGGGTAGTTTAAATTCAGATTTTTTTGTTTGGATCAAATTAAGACTAATGTTGTTATTTTATTATTAATATTTTTTAAAAAGGTTTGTAATAGATTTTCTTTTTAAATTTGAAAACATATTTATCTAAATGTATTTCTATTTTCATTTAACATAATCTTACTCCCATTTTTATGAGTTGAATATATGGTTTAACCCTTTCTCATTTTCCCACTCAATTCAATATTTTGATTTGAAGTTCAAATTTTTTTTGACAAACAATCAATAATTAGAACAAGTAGTTGCTCGAAAAAATGGTGAAAATTATTGGAGAAGGGGTGATGATAGGAGGTCAATGGAAGCGAGATGTTTGATATCATAATTTAATGTGAATTATCCTCCAATTAGGACTCACACTCCGTTCATGAAAATGGACAAACAATCAATAATTAGAACAAGTAGTTGATCGAAGAAATGGTGAAAATTATTGGAGAAGGGGTGATGATAGGAGGTCAATGGAAGCGAGATGTTTGATATCATAATTTAATGTGAATTATCCTCCAATTAGGACTCACACTCCGTTCATGAAAATGGAAAAAATAGGGATGACTTGATAGTTTAACTTGAAAGATTTTGATGGCATATTGAAGGTGCTTCTCCACTATATTCAATTCTAAAAAATAAGAGATTTGATTTTAATAAATTGAGCAGCCTAGTCCAATTTAGTCCTATACTTAATGCTCGTCGAATACAAATAGATAACATTTCATCGATTTTATGACATAGTTTATCGAATATTGGATAACATTTTATCGATTTTATGACATAGCTTATGTAATATTAGTCACTGTCACCAACCTCAAAGATGCCACTTTACTGCCCTCCCTACAAAGATTTTTTTTTTAATTAAAAATAAAATTAATTTTTATTACAATTTTATCCTTTCTCTCTAATCAAACTAAAATTTAGTATTTGTTGTTATTTTATTATTAATTTTTAAAAAACGTTTGTAACGAATTTCATTTTTTATTTTGAAAATATATTTATCTAATGTATTTCTATTTATAAATTTGAAAATATTTTTAGTTTTGTTTTATTGAATTTTGGATATATTTTTTTTTAGGATTTTTAAGATTGACTCCGAAAGGTGTTTGAGAGGAAGAATTTTATGAATGCCTCCAATTCAACGTGTATCGATAGCATCCTCAAGTTAGGACTCACACTTACCAATGAGAATGAAAAAATAAGAAGGTCGAGTTTAATTTTCAAGATTTTGATAAAATTAGGAATATGGGACGTGTTTACACTCCATTCATTTCTAAAAAAAATAAGGGATTTAATTTCAATACAAAGTAGATATGGAATTGCTCTCCAAGAATTAACTTTTCATTGATGGTATGACTCTCGCCTATTTAATGAAGTTTACCAACATAATGTGCATGCCTATGTCTATGTCTATCTTCTCCATCACTGCTACACATCTATTAGGAACAGTCACCGACCTCAAACATATGGCACGGTACTCCGACTACCTACTTAATGACAACCTAGGCTTAAAAAAATGACGAAGCTGCTCCAAGTGAATTGCATTGGTACTGCCCACTTTGCTGGGTCTAAAAGTTTGCTTACCGTATTAGTATGAAAGTAATTCTCAAGGTTGAACCAAAGATATACGAAGGCTTTTTATATGGATTATGATATCCCATTCAAAGTTATCAACTACCTGTTCTAATGGTAGATCTATGCAAGATAACCCATTGTCGTATCTCAGCTTTTTATTTAATTTAAATATTTTTTATTTTGAAAAATACATCAATGTTATAGATTTATTAAGCAAAATTAAAAGTTTAATCTTTATTACACTCTAATGTTTATTAATTTAATCTACACTTTTATCATTTTTTTTTTTTATCGAATGAAGATATAATTTTTGTTGTTATTTTATTATTAATTTGAGTTTCCAGATAAAACTTAAACGTTATTGTTAATGCCTTCCATCTAATGGGAATCATCCTCCAATTAGTTGAGAGATTTTGATGGAATTAAAGGTGTTTCTTCACTGTATTCAAACTAAAAAATAACAGATTTGGTTTTAATAGACTGATCTGCCCAGTCCAGTTTAGCCTAATCCTAAATGCTCGTCCAACAATAAAATTTCATGTATTTTATGACATATCTTATCTAATATTAGCCATAGACACCAACATGACACATTAGTGTCTACAAAGATTTTTTTTTTAATTAAAAATAAAATTAATTTTTATTACAATTTTATCCTCTATTTTTAATTAAACTAAAATTTAGTATTTGTTGTTATTTAATTATTAATTTTTAAAAAACGTTTGTAACAAATTCCCTTTTCAAATTTGAAAATATATTTATCAAATGTATTTTGTATGAATGCCTCGAATTTAACGTGAATCAACAGGTTAGGAGTTAACAATGAGAATGAAAAAATAGGAAGAACGTGGGAGTTTAATTTTCAAAATTTTAAAAAATTAGGAATATGGGAGGTGTTTATTCATCTATAAAAAATGAAGGATTTAATTTCAATAAGTAGCTATGAAATTACTCCCCAATAATTCAAGGGGTAGAATACAGATATGATAACTTTTCATGGATGGTATATTTAATGAAGTTTACCAACATAATGTGCATGCCTACGTCCATGCCTATCTTCGCCACCACTGCTACACATTTATTAGGAACAGTCACCGACCTCAAACACATGTCTCGGTACTCCGACTACCAACTCGATGACAACTTAGGCTTAAAAAACTGACGAAGCTGCCCAAGTTAATATGGCATTGGTACTGCCCAATTTGCTGAATCTGAAAGTTTGCTTACCGCATCATTACCGCATAAAACTGACGAAGCTGCCCCAAGTTAATATGGCATTGGTACTGCCCAATTTGCTGGGTCTTTGCTGGGTCTGAAAGTTTGCTTACCGCATCATTACCGCATCAGTTTATGCCAAGATTAACGTAATTCTCAAGGTTGAACCAAAAATATACGAAGGCTTTTTTATATGGATTATGATATCCCGTTCAAGGTTATCAACGACGAGTTATAATGGTAGATCCATACAAGTTAACCTAGGGTCGTATCTCAGCCTATTAGATTTAAAAACTATGTACTTATTTTCCGACGGTATATATATATATATATATATATATATATATATATATATATATATATATATATATATATATATATATATATATATATATATATATATATTAACTACAAATTATTTAATTTAAACTTTTTTTTTATTTTGAAAAATAACTAAATGTTATGGGTTTATTAAACAAAATTAGAAACTTAATCTTTATTTCACTTTAATGTTTATTAATTTAATCTCTATTACACTTTTATCATTTATTTTCGATGGATGAAGATATAATTTTTGTTGTTATTTTATTATTAATTTGAGTTTCGAGGTAAAACTTAAACGATATTGTGAATGTCTTTCATTTAATGTAAATCATCCTCCAATTAGAACTCACACTCAGTTCATGAAAATGGGAAAATAAGGAT
Source organism: Cucurbita pepo subsp. pepo (assembly GCF_057944985.1). Taxonomy (NCBI): domain Eukaryota; kingdom Viridiplantae; phylum Streptophyta; class Magnoliopsida; order Cucurbitales; family Cucurbitaceae; genus Cucurbita; species Cucurbita pepo. The sequence continues at coordinate 2,113,676 of NC_141812.1, forward strand.
GACTTGGTAGTTTAACGTGGAAGATTTTGATCGAATTAGCATATTGAAGGTGTTTCTTCACTGTATTCAATTCTAAAAAATAAGAGATTTGATTTTAATAGATTGAGCATCCCAGTCCAGTTTAGCCCTATCCTAAATGCTCGTCCAATACAAATGGATAACATTTGATTGATTTTATGACATAATTTATCGAATATTGGATAAAATTAGGAATATGGGAGGTGTTTATTCACTCGATTCATTTCTAAAAAAAAACAAGGGATTTAATTTCAATACAAGTAGTTATGGAATTGCTCCCCAAGAATTTGGTAGACAATTTAACCCTATCCTCGTATAATACAGAGATGGATAACTTTTCATGAATGGTATGACATCGCCTATTTAATGAAGTTTACCAACATAGTGTGCATGCCTACGTCTATGTTTATCTTCGCCACCACTGCTACACATCTATTAGGAACAGTCATCGTCCTCAAACATATGGCACGGTACTCCGACTACCTACTCAATGACAACTTAGGCTTAAAAAACTGACGAAGCTGCTCCATGTAATGGTAGATCCATGCAAAATAACCCATGGTCGTATCTCAGCCTATTAAATTTAAAAACGGTGTACTTATTTGTAGACCATGTATATATATATAATATTAACTAAAAATTATTTAATTTAAACATTTTTTTTTCATTTTGAAAAATAACTCAACGTTATGAATTTATTAAGCAAAATTAAAAGTTTAATCTTTATTACTCTATAAAGTTTATTAATTTAATCTTTATTACACTTTTATCATTTATTTTTGTTGTTATTTTATTATTAATTTGAGTTTTCACGTATAACTTACTAATTATTGTGGATTTCTTTATTTAATGTGAATCATCTTCCAATTAGGATTCACACTCCGTCCATGAAATGAAAAAATAGGGATGACTTGGAAGTTTAACGTGAGAGGATTTGATCGAATTAGCATATCGAGAGTGTTTCTAAATTCAATTCTAAAAAATAAGAGATCTAATTTTAATAGACTAAACAGCCGAGTCTAGTTTAGCCCGATCCTAAATGGTCGTCGAATACATATGAATAACATTTCATCAATTTTATGACTAACTAATATTAGGTGCAGTCACCAACATGGCACCTTACTTACGGACCTGTCTATTTTTAATAAAAAATAAAATTATTTTTTATTACAATTTTATCCCCAATTTTTAATCAAACTAAAATTTAGTATGTGTTGTTATTTTATTATTAATTTTAAAAAATGTTTGTAACAAATTTCCTTTTTAAATTTGAAAATATATTTATCTAATATATTTCTATTTTTAAATTTTAAAATATTTTTAGTTTTATTTTACTCGACTTTTGTATATATTTTTTTTTTTTAGGATTTTTAAGATGAACTCCCAAATTTTGTTTAGAGGAAGGATTCTATGAATGCCTCCCATTTAAGTGAATAGACAGAGCATTCTCAAGTTAGGACTCACACTTACTAATGTGAATGAAAAAAATACGTGTAAGTTTAATTTTCAAAATTTTGATAAAATTAGGAATATGGGATGTGTTTTTTCACTCTATTCATTTCTAAGAAAGAAGGGATTTAATTTCAATACAAGTAGCTATTAAATTACTCACTAAGGATTTGGTAGACAATTTAACCCTATCCTTCGCTAGAATAGAGAGATAGATAACTTTTCATGGATGGTATATTTAATGAAGTTTACCAACATAATGTGCATGCCTACGTCCATGTCTATCTTCGCCGCCACTGCTACACATCTATTAGGAACAGTCACCGACCTCAAACATATGGCTCGGTACTCCGACTACCTTCTCAATGACAACCTAGGCTTAAAAAACTGACGAAGCTACTCCAAGTTAATGGCATTGGTACTGCCCACTTTGCTAGGTCTGAAAGTTTGCTTACCGCATTAGTTTATGCCAAGATGAAGGTAATTCTCAAGGTTAACCAAAGATATACGAAGGCTTTTTATATGGATTATGATATCCCATTCAAGGTTATCAACGACCAATAATTCTATGAATGACTCTGATTTAATATGAATCATCCTCCAAGTAGGACTAAAGTTCAGCGATGAAAATGGAAAAATAAGAATGACTTGATAGTTTAAATCGAGAGATTTTGATCAAATTAGCATTTGCGAGGTGTTTCTTCTCTGAATTCATTTCTGAAAAGATATTTGATTTTAATAAGTTCAGCAGCCTACTCCAATTTAGCCCCATCCTAAATGGTGCAATAACAACTTTTCATGAATTTTATGAAGTATGCATAGTCACCAACCTCAAACATATAACATATGCATGTACTCTGCTCAATTTGTCTCCTACGATTTTTTTTTTAAATAAAATAATTTAATTTTTATTACAATCTTATCTTTATTTTCAATCAAACTAAAATTCAGTTTATGTTGTTATTTTATTATTAATTTTAAAAAGGTCTGTAATAGATTTCCTTTTTAAATTTGAAACCATGTATTTCTATTTTTATTTAACATAATCTTACTTTCATTTGTATGGATATTCCTTTCTCATTTTCATACTCAATTCAATATTTTGATTGTGAAGTTAAAAAAAATTCCGACAAACCATCAATAATTAGAACAAGTAATTGCTCGAATAAATTGTGAAAATTATTGGAGAATGGGCCATGGTTGGAGGTCAATGAAAGTGAGATGTTTGGTTCCACAATTTAGATAGAAGTTATGAACTAGTATCTGTCATGGTAAAACTTAAACATTATTGTGAATGTCTTCCCTTTAATGTGAATCATCCTCCAATTAAGACTCACACTCAGTTCATGAAAATGAAAAAATAGAGATGATTTGCTAGTTTAACTTAGAGATTTTGATCGAATTAGCATATCGAAGGTGTTTATTCACTAAATTCAATTCTAAAAAACAAGAGATTTGATTTTAATAGACTGAGCATCCCAGTCCAGTTTCACCCGATTCTAAATGGTCGTTGAATACAGATAGATAACATTTCATCCATTTAATGACATAGCCTATCTAATATTAGGTACCGTCACCAACCTCAAACATGCCACCTTACTGCCCAATTTGTCTACAAAGATTTTTTTTAATTAAAAATAAAATTAATTTTTATTACAATTTAATCCTCATTTTTAATCAAACTAAAATTTAGTTTTTTTTGTTATTTTATTATTAATTTTTAAAAAAGGTTTGTAACATATTTCCTTTTTAAATTTGAAAATATATTTATATAATGTATTTCTATTTTGATTTACGATAATCTTACATCCCTTTTATGAGAACTGATTTTTATAACATAGTTTTAATATATTTGATTGTGAAGTTAAAGAAATTATCTGACAAACAATCAATAGTCCGAACAAGTAGTTGCTTGAAAGAAATTGTGAAAATTATTGGAGAAGGGGCGATTGATAGAAGTCAATGGAAGCGAGATATTTGATCAAATATTAAGTTGGTGCTATAACAATTTTTTGAGTTTATGGATGGATTATTTTTAGTTTTGTTTTAATAGATCTATTAGAATTCCCAATTGTGGGTATGGATATGGAGTTTCAAGCTAAAAATTAAACTCTAAGGTGATGAGAAGTGGTGATCTATGAATGCCTCCAATTTAATGTGAATTGACTGAGCATCCTCAAGTTAGGACTCACACCTACCAATCAAAATGGAAAAATAGGAAAGCGCCAGAGTTTAATTTTCAAGATTTTGATAAAATGAGTAATATGGAAGTGTTTATTTACTCGATTCATTTCTACAAAAGAAGGAATTTAGTTTCAACAGACTCAGGAGCTATGAAATTGCTCCACAAGAATTTGGTAGAAGTGGTAGAATACAATAGATAACATTTCATGGATGGTATGACATTGCCTATTTAAGGAAGTTTACCAACATAATGTGCATGCCTACGTCCATGTCTATCTTCGCCACCACTGCTACACATCTATTAGGAACAGTCACCGACCTCAAACATATGGCTCGGTACTCCAACTACTACTCAATGGCAACCTAGGCTTAAAAACTGACGAAGCTGCGCCAAGTTAATTGTATTGACAGTTTGCTTACGGCATGAGTTTATGCCAAGATGAAGGTAATTCTCAAGGTTCAACCAAAGATACACGAAGGCTTTTTATATGTTTTACGATATCCGATTCAAGGTTATTGACGACCCATTGTAATTGTAGATCCATCCAAATTAACCCACTGTCCTATCTCAACATATTAGATATAAAGACGGTGTGTTATTTGCAGAATATATATATATATATATATATATATATATATATATATATATATATATATATATATATATATAATTTAAACCTTCTTCTGAAAAATAACTCAATGTTATGGATTTCTTAAGCAAAATAAAAGGTTTAATGTTTATTACACTTTAATGTTTATTAATTTAATTTCTATTACACTTTTATCATTTATTTTCTATCGAAATATAGTTTTTGTTGTTATTTTATTTTAATTTGAGTTTTCATGTAAAACTTAAATGATATCGTGAATGCCTTTCATTTACTCACTCCATGAAAATAGAAAAATAGAGATGACTGGATAGTTTAACTTGAGAGATTTCGATCGAAGGTGTTTTTTCACTGAATTCAATTCTAAAAAATAAGAGATTTGATTATAATAGACTGAGCAGTCTAGTCTAGTCCAGATTAGGTCGATTCTAAATGGTCGTCAAATACAGATAGAAAACTTTGGATCGATATTATGACATACCCTATCTAATATTAGGCACTGTCACCAACCTCAAGCATGTCACCTGCCAACTTGTCTACAAAGATTTTTTTTAATTTAAAAAAAATTAATTTTTATTACACTTTTATCCTCTATTTTTAATAAAACTGAAATTTAGTATTTGTTCGTATTTTATTATTAATTTTTAAAAAACTTTGGTAATAGATTTTCTTTTTTAATTTGAAAACATATTTAGAGGTATTTCTATTTTCTTTATGAAGCAGTATTTAGAGTTTTCGATAGCCATGAATACCTAGTTTCTAGGTAAAACTTAAATGTTAAGTTGGTGCTATACCTATTTTTTAAGTTTATGGATGTATTTTTTTTAATTTTGTTTTATAGATCTACATTTTTTTTTTAGGATTTTTAAGATCACCACCGTTTCAACCTAATAATTCTATGAATAACTCTAATTTAATGTGAATCATCTCCGATTAGGACTAACGCTCATGAAAATGGAAAAATAGAGATGACTTGGTAGTTTAAGTTTAGAGATTTTGATCAAATTAACGTGTTTTTTCACTGAATTCATTTATGAAGAATAAATTTGATTTTAATAGATTGAGCAGCCTAGTCTAGTTCCCCATCTTAAATGGTCCAATAATAATATTTCATGTATTTTATGACCCATGTAATAGTTACCGACCTCAAACACATGTATGTACTATGCCTGATTTGTCTTCAAAATTTATTTTTAATAAAAATATAATAATTTAATTTTTATTACCCACTTATCTTTATTTTCAATCAAATTAAAATTTAGTTTAGGTTGTTATTTTATTATTAATTTAAAAAAAGTTTGCAATCTTTAGATTTGAAAACATATTTATCTAATATATTTCTCTTTTCAATTAACCTATCTTAATTTCATGAGTAGAAGTTTATTTTTATAATAAATAGTTTCACCCAGACTTTCGTACTCAATTCAATATTTTGATTGTGAAGTTAAATAATTTTCCAACAAATAATCAATAATTACAATGTTGCTAGAATAAATGGTGAAAATGATTGGGGAATGGGAAATGATTAGAGGTCAATGTAAGCCAGATGTTTGATCCCCTAATTGACTGGATGAGATAGAAGTTATGAACCAATATCTTTCAGAGTTACCAATTGTGGCCATGGATACCGAGTTTCTACGTAAAAATTAAACATTGGCGGTGAGGAGTCATTTAGTGATTTTTTTAGTTTTGTTTTACTCACGTATCTTTTTTTAGGATTGTAAGATGGACTACAAGTCGTTTCAAACGAAAAATTCTATTAATGCTTTTGATTTAATGTGAATCGACTGAGCATCCTCCCGTTAGGACTCATACTTAGCGATGAGAATGGAAAAATAGGGACTACTTCGGAATTTAAGTTTAGAGATTTTGATCAAATTAGAGCGTGTTTGTTCACTAAATTCATTTCTCAATAACAAGTGGTTTGATTTTAATAAATTGAGTAGGCACAAAATTGCTCCACAAGAATTTGGTAGACAGTTTAGCTCTAATTAGGAGTGGTCGAATACAGATAACATTCCATCGACTTCATGAGATCGCATGAAGTTTGCCAACATAATATACACCTGCGTCCATCGTCCATCGTCCATCGCTATCTTTGACCCATATTTGCCTAATGGATTCAATCTGCTCATGGTAAAATATCATATGGGTTTGATGTATTTTATCTTCAATAAGCGGCCCAGCCACCACTGCTATACATATATTAGGAACCGTCATCAACCTCAAACACATGGCTCGGTACTGCGACTATCTACTCAATGACAACCTAGGCTTAAAAAAAGTGTCGAAGCTGCTCCAAGTTAACCGCATTGGTACTGCCCACTTTGATGAATCTGATAGTCTGCAGAGATAAAAACGTTTCTCAATCACAATCTATGGATGAGATAAACTTATGAAACATTATTTATCACACTCACAATTGTGGCTATGGATATGAGTTTCAAGGTAAAAATTATGGTGAGGAGTAGTGACTTTTGTATATAATTTTTTTTTAGGAATTTTAAGATGGACTCCCCAAATGTGTTTCGGAGGAAGAATTCTATGAATGCCTCCAATTTAGAGTGAATTGACTGACCATCCTCGAGTTAGGACTCACACTTAGACAATTAAAAAAATAGGAAGGATGTGGGAGTTTAATTTTCAGATAAAATTAGTAATATGGAAAGTGTTTATTCACTCCATTCATTCTAAAAAATAAGGGATTTCGACAGGAGTAGCTATGTAATTGCTCCAAAAAATTTGGTAGACAATTTAGCTCCCAAAAATTTGGTAGACAATTTAACCCTATGCTTAGAAGGGAGTGGTAGAATACAGAGATGGATAACATTTCATGAATGACATGACATCGCCTATTGAATGAAGTTTACAACATAATGTGCATGCCTACGTCCATGTCTATCTTCGCCACCACTGTTCCACATCTATTAGGAACAGTCACCGACCTCAAACATATGGCTCAGTACTCCGACTACCTACTCAATGTCAACCTAGGCTTAAAAAACTGGCGAAGTTGCTCCAAGTTAATGGCATTGGTACTGCCCACTCTGCTGGGTCTGACAGTTTGCTTACCGCGCATCAGTTTATGCCGAGATGAAGGTAATTCTCAAGGTTGAACCAAAGATATACGAAAGCTTTTTATATGGATTACGATAGCCAATTCAAGGTTATCAATGACCAGTTGTAATTGTAGATCCATACAAGTTAATTCATGGTCTTATCTCAACCTATTAGATTTAAAAACTGTGTGCTTGTTTGCAAACGGTATATATATGTATATATATATATTTTTTTTTTTTGTTTGTTTAACTACAAATTATTTAATTTAAACATTTTTTATTTCGAAAAAATAATTAAATGTTATGAATATATTAAAAAAAATTAAAAGTTTAATCTTTATTACATTTTTAATGTTTATTAATTTAATCTCTATTACACCTTTATCCTTTATTTTCCATTGAATGAATGAAGATATAATTTTTGTAAAACTTAAACATTATATTGATATGAATGCCTCTCATTTAATGTGGATTATCCTTCAATAGGACTTACACTCCGTCCATGATAATCTAAAAATAGGGATGACTAGGTAGTTTAACTTGAGAGATTTTGATTGAATTAGTATATCTAAGGTGTTCTTTCACTAAATTCAATTCTAAAAATAAGAAATTTGATTTTAATAGAAGTCCAGTACAGTTTAGCCCGATCCTACATGGTCTTCGAATACAAATAGATAACATTTCATCGATTATCATACCCCTTACCGACCTGTCTACAAAGATTTTTTTTTAATTAAAAATAAAATTAATTTTTATTACAATTTTATTAACTCTAGTATTTGTTGTTATTTTATTATTAATTTTTAAAAAACCTTTTAACAGATTCCCTTTTTAAATTTGAAAATATATTTATATGTATTTCTATTTTTCATTTAAGATAATCTTACTCCCTCTCGACCTTCGTTTATGTTGCTCGAAAAAATGACGAAAATCATTGGAGAAGGGGCAAATATTGATTTTTTATAATATATATAGTTTCACTCATTCATACTATCTTACTTACATGCTCAATTCAATAGTTTGATTTTGAAGTTAAAAATTTTCCAACAAACAATCAATGAGTTCGATGTACATCATATGAGTTCGATGAACTTTTATCTTAAAGTTACAATCAATATTTTTATTTTTTATAATATATACTCACTCCTACTTTCTTACTTACATGCTCAATTCAATATTTTGATTTTGAAGTTAAAGAAATTTTCCGACAAACAATCAATGGGTTCGATGCACATCGTATGGGTTCGATGTATTTTTATCTTGAAGTTACAATTTGCTCATGGTAAAACATCATATGGGTTCGATGTACTTTTATCATCAACAAGCGGACCAGCCACCACTGCTACACATATATTAGGTGAATCATCAACCTCAAACCCATGGCTCGGTAATGCGACTATCTACTCAATGACAACCTAGGCTTAAAAAAACTATCGAAGCTGCTCCAAGTTAACTGCATTGGTACTGCCTACTTGGTTGGATCTGATGGTCTGCAGAGATAAAAACCTTTCTCAATCACAATTTATGGATGAGATAGAACTTATGAAACACTATTTATCACAATTTCTTTGTGGCTATGGATATGGAGTTTTAAGGTAAAAATTAAACTTTAAGGGGTGAGAAGTAGTGATTTTTTTAGTTTTGTTTTACTGACTTTTGATGTATTTTTTTGAAGATGTTTAAGGACTCCCAAACGTGTTTGAGAGGAAGAATTCTATGAATGCCTCCAATTTAACGTGAATCGACTGAGCATACTCGAGTTAGGACTCCACTTACCAATGAGAATGAAAAAATAGGAAGGACGTGGGAATTTAAATTTCAAGATTTTGATAAAATTAAGAATATGGGAGGTGTTTATTCACTCGATTCATTTTTAAAAAAATAAGGGATTTAATTTCAATACAAGTAGCTATGGAATTGCTCGCCAAGAATTTGGTAGACAATTTAACCCTATCCTTGGAAGTATAGAATACAGAGATAAATAACTTTTCATGGATGGTATGACATCGCCTATTTAATGAAATTTACCAACATAATATGCATGCCTACGTCCATGTCTATCTTTGTCACCACTGCTACACATCTATTAGAAACAGTCACCGACCTCAAACATATGGCTCAGTACTCCGACTACCTATTCAATGACAACCTAGGCTTAAAAAAACTGGTGAAGCTACTCCAAGTTAATGGCATTGTTACTACCCACTTTGCTGGGTCTGACAGCTAGCTTACTGCATCAGTTTATGCCAACATGAGGTAATTCTCAAGGTTGAACTAAAATATACGAAGGCTTTTTATATGGATTACGATATCTCATTTAAGGTTATCGACGACCAGTTGTAATTGTAGATCCATCCAAATTAACCACGGTCCTACCTCAACATTTAGATTTAAAAAAATATGTGCTTTTTGGAGAAGTGTATATATATATTTTAACTAAAAATTATTTAATTTAAACATTTTTTATTTTGAAAAATAACTCAATTGTTAGGGATTTCTTAAGTAAAATGAGAAGTTTAATAAATGTTTATTAATTTAATCCCTATTACACTTTTATCATTTATTTTCTATTCAATCAAGATATAATTTTTGTTGTTATTTTATTATTAATTTGAGGTTCCAAGTAAAACTTAACGTTATTGTGAATGTCTTTCATTTAATGTGAATCATCCTACAAGACTCACACTCAGCCTATGAAAATGGAAAAATAGGGATGACTTGGTAGTTTAACTCGAGAGATTTTGATCGAATTAGCATATCAAAAGTGTTTTTGGAGTGAATTCAATTCTAAAAAAAAACAAGAGATATGATTTTAAAAGACTGAGCAGCCGAGTCCAGTTTAGCCCGATCCTAAATGGTCGTCGAATACAGATGGATAACATTTCATCGATTTTATGACATAGCCTATCTAATATTAGGCACAGTCACCAACCTCAAACATGCTACCGTACTGCCCAATTTGTCGACAAAGATTTCTTTTTTAATTTAAAAAAAAAATAGTTTTTATTACAACTTTTATCCTTTTTCGTAAGTTTTTAAAGGTAGATGATAGGGTGGTAAGAAGTGTGTATATAAATTCATATTTATTTAACAATTAATTTTTTCTTTTTTTATTTAAGCCTTATTCCTGTTCTATCAAATATATTTGAATGAAAGGATATTTAATTTAAGAATGGAGGTATCTAAAACTTTTTCCATTTTGAAAAATAATTAATTCTAAATAAATTACTGCGAAATAAATAATTAAATGAAAATACAACTTTTCCCTTTCTCCCATCCTTCTCTCAAATCGGCCCAAAATCTCCTAAAAATATATACATTCTCAATTCAATAGGTTAGAAAATTTTTCGACAAACAATCAATAATTAGAACAAGCAGTAGCTTCAAGAAATGGTGAAAACTATTAGAGAAGGGGCGATGGTTCGAGGTTTTGATTTTAAAATTAAGAAATTTTTCGACAAATAATCAATAATCAGAACAAACAGTTGCTCGGAATAATGGTGAAGACGATTGGAGAAGGGGCGATGGTTGGAGGTCAATTAAAGCTAAAGCGAGATGTTTGGTCTCACAATTTACTAGATGAGATAGAAGTTATGAAACAGTATCTATTAGAGTTTCGGATATAGAATTTGTACGTTGTACGTAGAACTTAAACATTAAGTTGGTGTTACAAGCCATTTAGTGATTTTTAAATTTTGTTTTATTGATTGTAGATATATTTTTTTTTAGAATTTTTAAGATGGAGTACAAAGGTAAATCCACTTACCATCCTCTCCGATTAGAAATCAAGGCCAGCTATAAAAATGGAAAAATAGGATGACGGGAGAGTTTAACTTATCAATGGAGAGTGTTTCTCATTGAATGAATTCATTTGTCAAGAATAAAACATTGAATAGCCTAGTCTAGTTTAGCCCCATCCTAAATGGTCGAATACAGAGATAATAATATGACATCGCCTATCTCAGGAGTAGGCTTAGTCACCAACCTCAAATACATGGTTCTGACCACTGGGTTGATAGTTTGCTTTCGGCATCTGTTTATGCACAATGAAAGTCATTGTCAATGTTCAACCAAGAGTATATGAAGGCTTTTTGTATGAATTGCCTTATCCAATTCAAAGTTTTCAACGAACCGGTTGCAATCGTAGATCCATCTACACTAATCCACAGCCATCGCTCAACCGATTAGATTTAAAAATTGTGTTGCGTAAATTTTGTTAGGAGGTAGATGATGAGGGTGCTAAATACGTACCAACATAGTGAGATGTCTAAGTACAGTTACTTGTTTATAAACTTGTAAAAGATCTTGACAATATAGACAAATTCACACCCAAGTGAATCCACTGAATCACTCAATAATGAAAACTGAAAAATAGGAATGACTTAAGAGTTTAATTTTAGAAATTTTGATCAAATTAGTTATATATATATAGAAGGTGTTTATTCAAGGATTCATTTCTCAAATTTGATTTAAATAGATGGAGGAATTCATTTCTCAAATTTGATTTCAATAGACTGAGGAATTCATTTCTCAAATTTGATTTGAATAGATTGAGTAGCGATAGAATTGCTCCACAAGAATTTGGTAAACAATTTAGCCCGATCCTTAGAAGCGGTCGAATACAGGAATGGATAACATTCCATGGATTTTATGACATCGCCTATTTGATGAAGTTTGCCAACATAACGTGTCTCCCTGCGTCCATGGCTATCTTCGCCACCATTGTTACATATTTATTAGGAACAATCACCGACCTCAAACACATGGCTCGGTACTGTGACTATCTACTCAATGGCAACCTAAGCTTAAAAAAAACGGTCAAAACTGCTACAAGTTAATCTCGTTAAACACATGGCTCCATACCGCCCGATTTGGCTTCAAAAGATTTTTTTTTCTTTTTTAATTAAAAGAAAAAATAATTTAATCCTTATTACACTTCTATCATTTATTTTCAATCAAATTTAAATTAATTTTTTTTTTATTTTATTATTAATTAAAAAAGGTTGGTAATAAATTCTTTTTTAAATTTAAAAACATATTTATGTAATGTATTTCTATTTTTATTTAGTTAATCTTATTTCCATTTCTTCTCGGTTTAAGAGTTAGATTTTTATTATACTTTCACTCTTCTCACTTTTCTACTCAATTCAATATTTTGTTCGTAAGTTAAAAGAATTTTTTTTTTTAATAAACAATGAATAATTAGAACTTTATATCGATATGGCAACCTAGGAGTGAATAGAGTTTCAACCATATAATTATTAAATTTTTGTAATAACAATAAAACTTAATACCTGTACTAAAACTAAATAATAATTTAGAATTTAAATAAGAAAAGAATTAGAAAATATAAGACCGGAGTTATTATTTAAAATTTAAATAGGAAAGGGGTTAGAAAATATAACATTGTAATTTTAGAGTGGTTCGGTCAAACTCGACCTACTCCACTCCTTTGCCTCTTGGGAATTTGATGAATAAACCTTTCTTGACTCTTTCCTCGGATCAAAGTCCAACCGCTACACCGCTTTTTTTACGAATACAAGAGTAAACTCAATTCTTTCCACGACTCAGGATCAAACCGGTAAACATCTCTTTTTACGAGTTCAGGAGAAAACTCAATCCTTTCCACGGCTCAATCAATTCTTTCCACGGCTCAAGATCAAACCGATACAATTATCTAAAATTTTATAGAAACACCCAACTCTATGAAGTAGTAGATTTACAATTTTCTCACAGTACAATAAACATCTCTCTCAAAAATAAGATAAACAAGAAATAAAATTGAAAGCTTCCAAGAGAGCAACAATGGAGGCTTTAAAAAAAATTTAGATCAACGAAACTATGGAAGTTGTGTATTGTGTTCTATATTATGTGTGTTGTGTTCGAAAAAATATGGAGAGGTGATGAGTTTAAATAGTGAAAATAGAAATTGATACGTACCACTACAACAAAACGTGAACTGGAACCTGGAACACGAAAAATAATATTTATTTATTGTTATTATTATTATTTTTTAATTTATCGTGAAAAATTATAGACCACATGTTTCGTTTATTGAATTATATATATATATATTTAGATGTAATAGTATAAAAATATGTTAATAAAAATAATGAGTAACATTTAAAAATAATTGAAAAGTTTTATAAATCTAATTCAAATAATTTCATAATTCAAATAATTTTTTTTCGAATTAAAGTAGCTGAAACTTTTATAAATGTAATTGAAATAATTTTATAATTCAAATATTTTATTAGAAGAGTAATGAAAAGTAATTGAAATAATTTTATAATTCAAATAATTTCTATTTTTATTTAAGATAATCTTATTTACAAGAGTTGATTTTTTTATAGTAAATACGTTGATTTTTATAATACATAGTTTCATTCCTTTTCGCTCTTATACTCAATTCAATATTTTGATTGTGAAGTTAAAAAAATTTCGACAATCAATAATCAGAACATAGTTGCTGGAAGACATGGTGAAAATTATTGGAGAAGGGGCGATGGTTGGAGTTCAATGGGAGCAAGACGTTTGGTCTCACAGATGAAATAGAAGTTATGAAGCAGTATCTACGAGTTTTCGATTGTAGCCATGGATACCGAGTTTCTAAGTAAAATTTAAACGTTTATAAGCCGATTTTTTAGTTTTGTTTTACCGACTTTTGAATATATATTTTTTTAGGATTTTTAAGATGCAGTCCAGAAAACGTTTCAGACTAATAATTCTATGAATGCCTTTGATTCAATGTGAATCATCATCCAATTACGACCCACACACGGCTATGAAAATGGAAAAATAGGGATGACTGGATAGTTTAACCGATTTTGATCAAACTAGCATATCATATCAAATGTGTTTCTTCGCTGAATTCATTTATGAAGAACAAGAGATTTGATTTTAATAGACTGATCATCCCAATCCAATTTGACTCCTATCCTAAAATGTCGAATGGAGATGGATAACATTCCAATATTTTATGATATGGTCTATTAGATATTAGTAAGAGTCACCAACCTCAAATACATGTCCGGGCCGAATTTGGCTACGAAGTTTTTTTTTTTAATTAAAAGAAAAAATAATTTAATCTTTATTACATTTTACCATTTATTTTCCATCGCAATAAAATTTAGTTTTGGTTGTTATTTTATTATTTAGTTTTAAAAAATTAATAGATTTATTTTTTAAATTTGAAAACATATTTATATCAAAATAATTTTATTTCCATTTCTCTCGGTTGATTTTTATAATATATAGTTTCACCCCTCCTCACTATTATACTCAATTTAATATTTTGATTGTGAACTGAAGAAATTTTTTTTTTTTTTTAACAAATAATCAATAATCAGAACAAGTAGTTGCTCGAACAAATGGAGAAAATTATTGGAGAAGGGGCGATGGTTGAAGGTCAAGACATTTGGTCTCACAATTTACGGAATGAAATAGAAGTTATGAAGTAGTATCTATTAGAATTTTCGATTGTGAATTAAACGTTAAGTTGGTGTTATAAGCTAATTTTTTTAGTTTTGTTTTACTGACTTTTGGATTTTTTTTGGTAGAATTTTTAAGATCACACAAAAGAAGTTGACGAATAATTCCAAATGCCTACAGTTTATCCTCCAATCAATATTCTCAGCTATAAAATGGAAAAATAGGAATGAATTGATATTTTAACTTAGATTTAGATCAAATTAGCATATTGAATATGTTTTTTTCACTCGATTCATTTTTTAAAAGAAGAGATTTGATTTTAATAGACTGATGAGCCTAGTCCAGTTTAGCCCCTGTCCTAAATGGTCGGATATAGATAGATAAATTTCATAACATCGATGTCAGCACACTCACCTACCTCATACACATGCCCCTAGTTTTTTTTTTTTTTTTTTTTTTTAATTAAAACAAAAAATAATTTAATATTTATTACACTTTTATCCTTTATTTTGAATCCCACTAAAATTTTGTTTTTCTTAATATTTTGTTATTAAAAAAAAATTAAGTTTTATTTATCTAACATTTATAATTATTAGGATACGATAAAATAAAGTTCACATACAACACAAATCAATCTATAATTATTCAAAAAAAAATCATAAAATTAAATAAACAATAAAAATAATTAGTTTAAGATTATAATATATAACAAAAACAAATATTTTAATTGAAATATACTTATGAACCTAAAGAATCCTAAACTATTAGAAAAATAAAAATATATATAAATTGTGATATAATAATGTTGTATTAGAATTTAGAATATGCTCTAAAATTATATATATAATTTATGGAGATGGAACACTATAAACATTTGTTTCAAAATAACTTAAATAGATAATAAATGTATTGAAGTGGATGATTAGCTCGTGGATTTAAACTTTGACCCGTTATATCTAAAGTCAAATGGTTTAATCAATTTTTGGTTTCGTCGTCGATGAATAGGTTTCGGTTGATGAGTTAGGGTCGTGTGTGTCTACTTTTCGAGAATCTTATTGTATTGGTCGTAAAGCTATTATACGATCTATCATTATTTCATTTTTTTAATTTTGACTATATTATGGATTTGAATTAAAAGTTTAGAAATCTGTTAGACATTTTGAAAGCTCAACGAAATTGAAAATTTTAATTTACGAAATTTTAATGAATTAGATTGACACTGAACTTTAATTAATAAATAAAAAATATATTGTATATTTAAAAGTTGAGGGGCGAGACCTATACAAATGTTTTTAATTTTAGGCTCATAAATTATACCGTCCTATTTCAAAAATTAAAATTTTACGCTCATAAATTATACCGTCCTATTTCAACCAAATTTATTTTTAAAAAAAACTTTTAACATAATATAACATAAGCTTCAATTATTTTTTTTAATTAGAAGAAAAAAATAATTTAATTTTTATTACATTTTTATTATTTATTTTCCATCCAATTTAAATTTAGATTTTAGTGCTATTTTATCTTTTTATCATTTATTTTCGATCAAACTTAAATTTAGGTTGGTGCTGTTTTATTATTAATTTTTTAAAAAATAGAAATAGATTTCTTTTTTAAATTTGAAAATATATTTATATGATGTATTTCTATTTGCATTTAGATCTTACTTCCATCTCTTTTTTGGTTTAAAAGTAATTTTTATTATAATATACCGTCTCACCATTCTCACTTTTTCATACACAATTCAATCCTATTTTGAGTGTGAAGTTAAAAAAATTTCTGAAAAACTATCAA
The DNA here is from genome assembly GCF_057944985.1 of Cucurbita pepo subsp. pepo. NCBI lineage: Eukaryota > Viridiplantae > Streptophyta > Magnoliopsida > Cucurbitales > Cucurbitaceae > Cucurbita > Cucurbita pepo. Next base: position 2,130,219 of record NC_141812.1, read on the forward strand.
TAATCAAAACAAATAGTTCTCGGGTAAAAATTATTGGAGAAGTTGCCATAGTTCGAGGACAATGGTAGAGATGTTTGGTCTCACAATTGATTGGAGGAGATAGATTATGAAGCACTATTTATCAGAATTACCAATTGTGGCTATTGGATAGTGAGTTCCCAGATAAATATTGAACTTTAGGAGGTGAGAAGTTCTTGATTTTTTAGTTTTGTTTTATTAACTTTTGGATATATTTATTTTTTAGAATTTTTAAGATGAACTCACAAATGTGTTTCAGATGAAAAATTCTACGAATGCCTCCAATTTAACGTGAGTGAATCGACTGAGCATCCTCCAGTTAGGACTCACACCTACCAATGAGAATGGAAAAATAGGAATGACGGGTAAGTTTAACTTTCAAACTTTTGATAAAATTAGTAATATGAAAGTTTTATTCACTCTATTCATTTTTTACGGATTTAATTTCAATGCACTGATAAGCTATGGAATTGCTCCCCAAGAATTTGGTAGACAATTTAACCTATAATACATAGATAGATAACATTTCATGGATGGTATGACATCGCCTGTTTAATGAAATTTACCAACATAATGTGCATGCCTACGTCCATGTCTATCTTCGCCACCACTGCTACACATCTATTAGAAACAGTCACCGACCTCAAACATATGGCTCGGTACTCCGACTACCTACTCAATGGCAACCTAGGCTTAAAAAAACTAGCGAAGCTACTACAAGTGAATCACTTTGGTACTAGGCTTAAAAAAATTGGCGAAACTGCTCCAGGTTAATTGCATTGTTACTGTTTTGCTGGGTCCGACAGTTTGCTTACGGCATGAAGGTAATTTTCAAGGTTTAACCAGAGATATACGAAGGCTTTTTATATGGATTACGATATCTCATTCAAGTTATCGACCATAATCGTATATCCATACAAGTTAAGCCAATCGTATCTCAACCTATTAGATTTAAAAACTGTGTAGAGGGATTTAAAAACTGCGTTGATCGAATGGTGTTCCTTCACTGAATTCAATTCTAAAAAGTGAGAGATCTGATTTTAATAGACTGAGCAGTCCAGTTCAGCCAGGTTGTCGAATTAGGATAACATTTCATTCCTTACAGTCACCAACCTCTAATACATAAACACATGATACAGTACTGCCCAATTTGATTTTTTTAAAAAAATTAAAAAATAATAATTTTTATTACAATTTTATCTTTTATTTTTTATTGTTTTATTATTAATTTTTAAAAAACCTTTTCAACATATTCTGAATTAAAATTTAGAATTTCATCTGAAACACTCTTGTAGTCCAAAGGAAGAGATACGTCCAAATCAGTAGAACAAAACTAAAAAAATCAGTAAATGACTTCGCACACCAAATTTAAAGTTTAATTTTTACCTGAAAAACTCATAATCTATGGTAAATGGGTAAACTGTAACACCACGTTTTCATTTACCTCAGAGTCCTTTCTCAATAATTTTGTTGTCATCTATTATATTATAATAAAAAAAAAAAACCTAAGCCAATGTAGAAAGGATGACTTGGGAGTTTGATCAAATTAGCCCTACTACGAAGGTGTTTCATCTCTCGATTTGATTTCAATTAACCGTGTTAAACCTAAAATAGATCATAACTGTATATACTAAAATAGTCTAAGATTTACTAGTTGTTATGATTTGAAGGGTTTGTTACCAAATCTATGATTTTTTGGTTTGTTACCAAATCATAGATTTGGAATGTAATCTTCATTATACGCATCTATAAATACATGAGGTCGTGACCCATATAGGTCATCGTGCCATTCAATCTAACATGGTATCAGAGCCAAGGTTTATTTTTTAAACTCCTCGCCATGTCTTCTTCCTCCTCTCCATCCACCATCTCCAACACCGTCTCAACTACCATGGCGACTTTTGGCCTTAAACAATATCCAATCCCTCTACACCATGTTGTCACAATTCGTCTAACCAAAAACAACTTCATCATATGGCGTGCCCAGCTCCTCCCCTACCTACGGAGTACGAAGCTTATGGGCTACCTCGATGGGACCAATGTTGCACCTGCCAAGCTGATCCCTTCCTCAACTGCTGCTGGTGCTGAGCTGGTCTCTAATCCGGCCTATAATCAGTGGTATGATCAGGATCAACAAGTCCTTAGCGGCCTTCTCTCCTCCATGTCTGAGGAGATTCTTCATGATGTGGTTGCCGCTACTACGTCCAAGGAGGCGTGGGATACCCTGCAGCGGATGTTTTCATCGTCAACTCGTGCTCGCACTACTCAGATTCGTGTTGAGCTCGCCACGTCCAAGAAACGAGATCAATCTGCTGCAAATTATTTTTGCAAGATCAAAGGGCTAGCCACCGAGCTGGCCGCCGCCGGCTCTGCCTTGCAGGATGATGATGTGATCGCGTATCTTCTCGCTGGTCTTGGCCCTGACTATGATCCCTTCGTCACCTCAATGACTACCAAGAGTGAAGCCCTCACCCTTGATGATGTGTTTGCACATCTAATGACGTATGAAGCTCGCCAACTACAACACCAGGCTGAACTTCAGTTAAATCTTGGATCTTCTGCCAATTATGCTAGTCGTGGTGGTCAGCAGAAGAATCGTGGGTGTAGGGATCGCGGTCGTGGTCGTTCTCAAGGTTATGCACCCTCTCGTCCTGCTGGAGATCGTCGTGGCCCTTCTGCTCGTCCTTCCTGCCAGATCTGCGGCAAAGTGGGGCATACTGCTATCCGCTGCTGGCATAGGATGGATGAGTCCTATCAAGATGAACCTTCTTCTGCTCCTCCTACGGCACTGGCGGCTACTTCCTCTTACAAGATTGACCCAAATTGGTACAGCGACACAGGCGCTACAGACCATATCACCAGTGACCTGGATCGTCTCGCTGTGCGTGAACGTTATCATGGAGGTGAACAAGTTCAAGTCGGCAATGGAGCAGGTTTGCGTGTTTTGCATACTGGTCATTCTCTAATTAATACTGCTACTCGTCCTCTTGCGTTGCGTAATATTTTGCATGTGCCTGAAATTTCCAAACATCTTCTTTCTGTTCATAAATTTTCTCGTGATAATGACGTATTTTTTGAATTCCATCCTTGGCATTTTTCTATAAAGGATCGACAGTCGAGGAAAAGTCTCCTAAATGGGAGGTGTGAATCTGGTCTTTATCCTATTAAGCCATCCGATGTCGATAATCTCAAGCACGCCTTGGTGAGCAGATCTACTACTCACGCCCAATGGCATGCACGTCTTGGACATCCTTCATCTCAAGTAATAAAATCCATTTTGTGTCTAAATAATATTTCGTGTGCTAGTGAGTCATCTTTGTCAGTTTGTATTGCGTGTCAGTTAGCAAAGAGTCATCGATTACCATATACTAGTTCTTCCCATAGGTCTTCGTCACCTTTGGAACTTATTTTTTCGGATGTTTGGGGCCCTGCACCTCCATCTGTTGGGGGTTTTAAATATTATATTAGTTTCATTGATGATTTCAGTAAATTTTCGTGGATCTATTTGATGCATGATCGTACAGAAGCTCCTCGTATATTTTTGCAATTCCAAGCTCATGTTGAGCGCCTCCTAGATACTAAAATCAAGTGGGTCCAATCTGATTGGGGTGGGGAATATCAGAAAATTCATAACACATTTTTTCGTTCCCTTGGAATTGGTCATCGTGTTTCGTGCCCTCACACACATCAACAAAATGGGTCTGCTGAACGCAAGCATCGTCATATTGTTGAAACTGGCCTAGCCCTTCTAGCTCATGTTCATGTACCTATTAAATTTTGGGACGACGCGTTTCTTATAGCCACATATCTCATCAATCGTCTTCCTACTCGTGTCATCGATAAAAAATGCCCCTTAGAGCTTCTTTTTCATACCCCACCAAATTACTCCTTATTAAAAAATTTTGGGTGTGCTTGTTGGCCTCATCTTCGTCCTTATAACAAACAAAAGTTCTCTTTTCGATCAAAGGAATGTGTCTTTCTAGGCTACAGTTCTTCACATAAAGGGTATAAGTGTCTTGACACCGATTCTGGTCGTGTCTATATATCTAGAGATGTCATATTTGATGAAAATGTTTTTCCATTCAAGAGAGCCTCACCTAATTCTTCCCCAATCATGCAGTCGACGCATAATGCCCCTGATTTGTGCACCTTGCATTTGGGTAATAGCAGTACTAATTTGGAGAATGATCACATGCATATGTCTGGGCCTACTAACTCTTTGGATGCAGAAAATTTGGTGTCTACATCAGCTTCGGAATTGCCGCAACAATCCTCCGCGTCGCTGCCATGCGAATCGGCGTTGGTTGTTCCGCCAATGATTGAGGCCTCGGCTCCTCCGCCAGCAGATGATATTGCGCAATGCCCGGTTGAATCCTCGGCCGTTGGTCAACCAACTGCTGTAGCATCGGTTGCTCCCCTCGCAACGGCTGATAGGGCCGTCCCCTCAAATGTGGATCCTGCACCTACTACTCATCCGTATGGTACTCGATTGAAGCACAATATCAAGAAACCCAAGGTGCGTACAGATGGAACAGTAACATATCTTGTAGCTCGGTCTTCTGCCTCTGAACCTACTTCACATATTACTGCTATTGAGCATCCCCTCTGGCGTCAGGCAATGAATGATGAATTTCAGGCACTTCAAAAAAATAAGACATGGCACTTAGTTCCTCCTCGTGCTGGTCTTAACGTTATTGATTGCAAATGGGTTTTCAAACTCAAACAAAAGCCAGATGGCTCTATTGATCGCTACAAAGCACGCCTGGTTGCTAAAGGTTTTAAACAGCAGTATGGCGTTGATTATGATGATACCTTTAGTCCAATTGTTAAGCCCACTACCATTCGGCTCTTATTATCTCTTGCTATTTCTCGTGGTTGGGCTATTCGGCAGATTGATATTCAAAATGCTTTTCTTCATGGCCTTCTTAATGAAGATGTTTATATGAAGCAGCCCCCTGGATTTGTGGATTCTCAACACCCTGGTTATCTCTGCAAGCTGGATAAGTCGCTTTATGGCCTTAAACAAGCTCCGCGTGCCTGGTTTTCTCGCCTTAGCTCCAAACTATTACAGCTAGATTTTACACCTTCAAAGGCTGATGTCTCTCTTTTTATTTTTAACAAAACGGGCATTCAGATGTATATCCTCATCTACGTTGATGATATTATTATCATCAGCTCATCTTCTACGGCTACTGAGAAACTTCTTACACAGCTTCAGGATGATTTTGCCGTCAAGGATCTTGGTATTTTGAGTTATTTTCTTGGGATTGAGGTCCGCCATACTTCTAGTGGACTTATTCTGACACAACATAAATACATTCGAGATTTATTAGCCAGAACCAATATGCTCACCTCCAAAGGTGTGCCCACACCTATGCTTCCCAGTGAGAAGTTGTTATTGAATGGTGGTGAAAAGCTCTCACCTGAGGATACTACTCGCTATCGAAGTGTCGTTGGTGCTCTCCAATATTTGTCTCTGACACGTCCTGATATATCCTTCTGTGTCAACAGAGTGTGTCAGTTCATGTCCTCTCCGACTTCTATACATTGGGCGGCAGTCAAACGAATTCTCCGTTATCTACATGACACGATTGATATGGGTTTGTGTCTTACAAAGTCCAGCACTGATTTGTTGAGTGCCTTTTCAGATGCTGATTGGGCTGGGAATCTTGATGATCGTCGAAGCACTGGAGGCTATGTGATCTTTGGTGGCAATCTTATCTCTTGGAGTTCGAGGAAACAATCGACAGTTTCTCGCTCTAGTACGGAAGCCGAATATAAGGCAGTTGCTGATGCCACTGCCGAATTAATTTGGATCCAAGTCCTCTTGCGTGAGCTCGGGATCTCGCAAGCGCGAGCGCCTAGCCTATGGTGTGACAACATTGGTGCCACCTACCTATCCGCCAATCCAATCTTTCATTGACGGACGAAGCATGTTGAGGTTGATTATCACTTCGTTCGTGAACGAGTATCGACTCGTCAGCTTGATGTTCGACTCATATCTTCCAAGGATCAGCTCGCCGATATCATGACAAAGCCACTGCCAGCTCCTTCTTTTAGCTATTTTAGGCGCAATCTGAACTTAGTAGTACATCGTCCAGATTGAGGGGGGTGTTAAACCTAAAATAGATCATAACTGTATATACTAAAATAGTCTAAGATTTACTAGTTGTTATGATTTGAAGGGTTTGTTACCAAATCTATGATTTTATGGTTTGTTACCAAATCATAGATTTGGAATGTAATCTTCATTATACGCATCTATAAATACATGAGGTCGTGACCCATATAGGTCATCGTGCCATTCAATCTAACAAACCGTAGGTGCTCTCCAATCATTTGGGAGACAGTTCCTATCAGTTTCCAAATACAGAAATTGATAACATTTCACTATTTTATAATATGCCTATCTGAAGTTTGTCAATATAACATGCATGCTTACGTCATGGCTACTTTCGTAGACATTTATTAGGAACAGTTATCAACCTCAAACACATGGCTTGTTACTCCGACTACCTAGTCAATGGCACCTAAGCATTTTAGCCCTACCTTAGAAGTGGTCAAATACAGATAACATTCTATGGACTTCATGACATCGCCGATGAAGTTTGCACTATAATATGTCTACGTGCGTCCATCGCTATCTTCGACCCATTACCTCAAACACATGTATTTGTACTGCAACTACCTACTCAATGGCAACCTAGGCTTAAAAAAAACAGGCGAAGCTGCTCTAAGTTAATCGCTATTGTCCACCTTACTGGGGTTGTGATAGTTGGAAGTCATTATCAACGTTAACAAAGATATATGGAGGCTTTTTACATGGATTACCTTATCCAATTAAGGTTTTCGACGACCGGTCATAATGGTAGATCCATCCACATTAATACAGGGCACAAATGACAGCCTTCCCTTTTTGTAAATTTTGTAGAGGGTAGATGATGAGAGTGGTAAAGACGTACCTATAGTAATGGTAGATCCATCCACATTAATTCAGAAGGAAAGCACGAAAGCCTTTCCTTTTCTGTAAGTTTTTTTGAGAGGGTATTAAAGACGTGCCAACATGGTTAGATGTCTAGTTAGATTTACTTTGATTATAAACTTAAATCATAACAATTGCATGCACATAAATTCATATTTATTTAACCATTAATTTTTTTTTAATTTAGGATTTATGTGTGTTTTATCAAATATATTTGAATGAAAGGTATTTAATTTAAGAATGGAGATCTCTATATATTTATTTATTTATTTATTATTATTATTATTATTTTTTTTGAAAAATAATTTATTTTAAATAGATAATTTTTATTTACGAGAATTGCAATTAAATAATAATGGAGAGAAAATACAACTTTGCCCTTTCCCACCACTTCTTTCAAATCGGCCGAAACCAGCCAAAAACCCTTCGCGGATCGCAAACAACCGCTAAAACCCTGCGGCCGCAACCGCTCAAACCCTGCCGCGTAAGCCGCCGCTAGGAGCTTCCGGTCGACTGATGTCATTTCGTTCTTCTGCAACGAATATGGCTTTCAGGTTCCGGCGACTCGGAGAAATCTCAAAGTCGTTGCCTCAATTTTACTCACGTACTCCTCCGCCGATCCGTGTTCCATCTTAATTTGAATTTGATTCGAATAGCTTCGCTTGCTTGGTTGCATATAGTCATCTTCAATGTTTTCTTTATCTGATTGCAATTTTTCTTTGTTCGAGTCAGGATATTACCATCAGCATCATCATAGGCATGCTGTTAGCTCATTGCCATTTTCCGTTGCTCCATCTTACGTTTCTGAAGGAGTTGAGAGAAGGATTTTAGAGAGTGGTCGCCACCTTCTGCGGTATATATGATTCATATGTTTACAGCTTTGCTAGATTTAAATTTTGGATCCCTACTTGTACTCCATGAATTATTACAGCACCAGTTGCTTAAAATGTTTCAAGTGGTTATGAGTGTTGTTAGACTATAACTATTTGGGAGAATTTACTGAGAGAGAGCCATTAAGGATAAACGATCAAAGAAACTTTCAAAATTGAGCGAACATATGTCACTTCTCCCCACCCAAATCAAGGAGAAAAAAACCTATTTAGATATGAGAGCCTTAATCTTCAGAATTTGGAAGCTTAACCTTTTGCCAAGGAATTGGTAACAGAGAATTGGTGAATCCATGTGATGGATGAATTATCTGTAAAACTGACCAACTGAAGACCTATAGGTCGGTAAATAGCCCAAGTACCATTGCGCCAGGGCCACTTTTAGCTTCATGTTTTTAATAAAGGGCCAACCACTCCATTTTTCAAAACACCATCTCATTATGCTAAAATCACCTCCTAAAATCCATTGCTTCGTGTAAAATACATTCAACTATCTCAGCTTTAATGAAAAATTCCCGAGGGTTCTTTGGAATTTTCTTTGATCTTTGTTTTGTTTAGTACAAGAATGTGGTATATGTTGAATGATCTTGAGTTTGTTAGGTGGTAGGTGGTACTGTTACTTGGTTCGTAGTTTCAATCTTGTAAATTTTGTTTGTCTATCTGACTTATATTCGACAGTCATTTTCAGGTTTTCCACAACAATGGAGCTGCAATGCGAGTCTTCTCCCGCAAATGACGTTTTATCCTTCATTAAGTCAACCCTTGATGAATCTGAAGGTTGTACATTTTCCTTTTCTTTGGACCTCCTTTTCTTTTCTATCAATACCCCTACCTGCCATCATAGTAAAGGTTTAAATTTATGTTTAGACAAGCCATGATATTTTGAAATATAATCATTTTTTTTCTTGAAAGAAAATCATTTAATATATTTTTATATGGAGATTTACATGTTATTTTGTTACTTTTTGTTTTCTGAAATAATAAGCTGCTGAACCTCAGAAGCACAATTTACACAATTATAAAATGATTTTCCAGAGTTTGTACTTTACGATTTGAAAAGTTCCTTTTAAAATTGCAATGGAATGCATTTTCTCGTTTATTTATTTTTGTGCAAATGTGCAGGTCCTAACCACTATTGGTTGAATATATGTGATGGAAATAAAGGAATATCTGAGAAGGATGGAATCTACTTAATTCTTGCTGATCAATTTCTAGAAATGATGAGTTCGGATTTTGTTGTTTTGGTCGAAAATGTAAAGTTCCTTCAGCACAGGTAATGAAAGTTCATTTTAGGATCTCACTACTGCTGTAGTGCAGTAGACTGATCTGGAATTTTCTTTCTTTATAGGTTTCCTCAGCTTCATGTGATTGGGCTTCAGTGTTCCAATACTCTATCTGTCGCTGAAAAAAGTGAGATGATCCAATTTATAATGAGGGAATATGTTTCCTTTCCCATTTTGTTATCCAATAAGATTTTGGAGGTGAGTTTAAAGTGTTGCTTTCTCTTCCTTATGTATGTATTTAGATTGAGAGATAGAATAGGGAATCGATGATTTTTCTTGCCTCCTGGGTTATTGTTGGGACTTGTATAACATTATGTTAAACCTCCAATTACAAAAGTATATTCTAGGAAGGGTAAAAAAAAAAAAAATTCTGCTTCAAGTGATGGTTAGAATGATATTTAGGATAGTGTTTGACAGTTATTGTATTTAGGACAGTGTTGGACTGATATTGTGTTTAAAAGTTTGATCTTTTCTTTAAATACGTTTGGTTTGATCTTCTGTAGAATGGGATATGGGATATGTGCAGTTTTCTTCTCAATCGAAGTAATGTAGGGAGAGAAGATTGGCTCTCTTGAACTGTTTAATTAGCGAAGATTGGCCCTCTTGAACTAATTAATTTGTGATGGGTTGTAATCTCTTTCTTTTTCTCCAATAATATTTGAAGGAGATGTTTATCACATTTCATTTGAGATGGGTATCAACTATAATGTGATAAAACGTTCTCAAAGATGGTAAAACGGCAGAAGGGTGAAATCAGTTCATGTCATACTTGTTGTATCGGGGCCCTAGTCTTTTTATTATATGGTTTGCTCATCACCCATCATTCTAATCTCTGAAGTGGCTTTGCCCACTATGAGGACAGAATGGGATGCCTTAACCTCAAAACTTAAGAGAAAATCTCCCTTTTCATCAAGGCCACCCCTTGGAGGTTCTAGGCATTGATATGTTAACGTATCATTTTAATCAACTGGAATGATGTTCATGAGTTTTTCATCGTCAAAGAAAGTCAATGGCACTTAGACGAGCATATTTTTTTGTCTTTTCTCTTGATACATTTATCTTTGAAATTCTATTATTTCAAATCTTTAGAAGACTATTTTCCTCCTGTTTTGAACACTTACTGCAAGAGTGTCCAGTTCTAATACGGTTGACTGATTCAGTTTCTGAATCTTTGTTGTGCAAATAGATGGGGAGGGGGCTCTGTTATATTGTCTCCAAGGACTTCAGTAATCCTTTGCTCATCAGTGAGAGGGACACAAACCTTAATGTTCTTCGGAAAGGTATGCATCTTTTTTCTTGCTCTTGGCGCTTTTACTATTGAGTCTGGATTCTGGTCATTTTGATGCATTTTATCCTCGTAGCTTGCTGTTGTTATTTATTTATTTATTTATTTTTGGATAAAAGACAATTCAATGCTGAATATATCTCTTTGTTTTCCATAACATCTTTGTTTATGTAAGTAGTCATTTAATTGATGTTTACGTTATGCATGCATATATATTTCATAGTGTTCATTATTCTCACACCGTATGCACATTCAGCTATTGAGGAGTTGCTTGAACCAGAAAATGAGAAATCTGGTCTGCCGAATATTGGGAGAACTACTTATCTGAAACATGCGGAGATCATTAAAGAACCATATTCATGTTCGTTCATGCAGAATTTTATTCTCCACTTTCCAGGTACAGCTTTCAAAGAGATGTTTTTCTCTTGTCCTATATTCCCTAGAGTAAACATCCCTGGAAGCAAAGCTTTTCTCTCTACAAAGGAGTTACTACCACTTGGAAGACTCTTTTTCATGGCAATCAACATTTTATAATGTCTTCGATCATTTTCCACTGTCACAGGCTGTATATCTGCTGATGAAAAGGGTGGCCGACTCTTCCTTTCCGATAGCAATCATAACCGGATTGTTATATTTAATGGCAACGGGAAGATCCTGGACATGGTATGTTTAATATTTAAATATTGATCCAGTTGGTGATGATTAGGTACCAGATATCCCTGTTTTTCTAGGTATATTAATAACTCGGTGAGTAAAAAAAAGGATAAGGTATTCTATTCATTATTTATAATTGCAGTTACTTTTCTTCTTCAGTTCTCTCTATTCCTTGGATGCCACAAAAATACCGTCATAAATAGTGATAATGATGGTTGTGTCATTAGAACTTGAAACATTATGATTATAATTTTAGGACCTTAATTGAACGGGACCTGTTCTATAGGTTGCACTACTGCATCCTTGAGTTCTATTTAATATAATTTCATGTAGTTCTGTTTCTAATATAAAGGTGTAGTTTCAAGACCGTTGATTCTTTCAATCATTTTAGATTAATACACTATTTATTTACCATCCTTATATCTCACAACTGATTGCCGCATTATTGCATTACATTGTTGACATGCTTACATTTTTATATGTCAGATTGGTTCTTATCCAGGTTTTGAGGACGGAGAATTTGAATTGGTCAAATTAGCTCGTCCAGCAGCTTCCTTTTATCATGCTACTCAGGATTGCCTGTATTTTGTGGACTCTGAGGTACGCACTAGTTCATCCCGACAATTATTTGAACTTTCAAGTCCATGTGAGACCATTATCAGAATTAGCTTTAGTCCATTGTGTAAGCCGCAGATTCTATATTTCCGTCTGCAAGTAAAAGTTCGAAATGATGAGAAAAAGATATCTGTGTGAAATAAGGTAACAGGCTGGAGACCTTTTTTTTTTTTTTTTTGGTCAAAAAACATCGCCATAAAATTAAAATCATTGTTTTTTTTAAATGTTTCCTTTGAACAAGTGACCCCAAATTATGTTTCTGCTCATTTGTAGACATTTTAGTTGTTTGTTCTTGAAAATTCCACTACCTATCGGTCTCTGTTAACTTCAGTGATATTAGTCAGTTTATCTCTCAGCCGCTCTAATAGTCTCTTAAATTTTTACTGTTATTAAATGTTGACTATCCAGAACCATGCCATTAGGAAAGCTGATTTGGTTAAGCGGGTTGTTGAAACTCTTTATCCAGCAAACTACTCAAGTACGAAGAGTACTCAGTTATGGAGCTGGATCAAGGACCGACTTGGTTTGGGAAGCATTCCCGACAGAGAAGTGGAAGATTTCAATCCGCAGACTCTGATGTTTCCTTGGCACATGATTAGATATATGGATGATAGATTATTAATTTTAAATCGCAGGTAGAATGGAAGTGTGCACAATACATTATTTTATTTACTCAACAAATTGATCATTTGTAATATGTTTTTACAGTTTTTCCCCTTGCTGTACATGATACCATATATTTCTTATCTGAAGTAGAGCGTTTACAGCACGACGTGACAATCAATATGAGTGCTGGTTCTTATAATCTACGTTGGTTTTGCTTCATTTGTTTGCAGTCTTGGGACATTATGGACCATGGATTTAGCTTCAGGAAAAATTATTGAAGTTGTTAAAGGTACAGAATTTATAGATTCCTTTCTTAACCCTGATGTCTATGGGACAATTTAATTAGAAGATTGGTGTTATGAATAGGGCATTCAAAGATTATGGAGAACTATGGGCAGTTGTTCATGGACAAAGTGTCTGCTCTGAAACAGATACCTGATGGTATGTTGCAGCTGCAAAGAGATGCAAAGACTGTCACAGGGGAGCTACCGTACTTGGATCTTTTATCTTCTCTAACACCCTTTCAAAATTGCCTAATCATTTGTGACTCAGGTACCAATATTTCAATCGATGAATTGTTTGTCTGCTTAAACTATCATCTTTTACTAGTTTTTTTAGCCCGTACTTCTCTCTTGAAGTTGGACAGGTAATTATGAAATATAATAGAGAATCTGGTGAGAGCTCAAGCATCCAATTTTCAAATTTTGGGGTCCTTGGATTACCGTATTGGTTTGCTCCACCTCCAGAGAAGGTTATTTCCACGTAAGTGTATTTACTTGATTTGGGTGTCTGCAGCTATGTTTATGTTCCTGACATTGATAGAATTTAGTGACTATGGGCCTAGTTACTGGATGGGGTTAATTTGTATTCTTCAAACTCATTTATCATCATCATCATCATCTTGGTGTTGTAGGTTTGGTCCTTTCTTCGTTTGTTCTGTTTTAACCTCATTAACTTTTTGTAGATCCGTTTTTGTTGATACTGCAGTGCCGATAGTTTCCAAGGAGCAGGGATTGATCATATTCACTTTTTCAGACTGCTGCCTGGTACTTTCTTATTGGAGATTGACGTGTTAGATTTACGATTTCCTCGATAGCAGTTTAGTTCAGTCGTAGCTCTAGTATGGTTTTCCACTTGGACCTGGTTTAGGAGATTTTTATGTGTTACAATATCTGTCTTCATTGTAGACCTAGTCTTGTTAATTATACGAATTTTCACTGTGCATACAGGTAAGGTTGGTATACATATCAATGTTGATCTTCCTACAGATATTGAACTAGTGGAATCAATACAAGAAGACAGCATATGGCGTCAGACAAGAGGAACTGCAACTGAAATTTCAATCGTCGAGAAAGTTTCTGGGCTCTCAGAAAAGGTAACCTTGCTACGCACTTTTTGTTCAAGTGACATTTTCTTGTTTCTAGAATATCTGTTAGCGTTCGTGTGGTGTAGGTCGGTTCAGCTCAACAGTGGTATGATGAATTGGATAGTCTAGCCTTTTCACCACAAGAATCAGAAGTGGTGGAAGATAATATAAGAGCTGTTAACCATATTGGAGACGATAAGTTTCAAATTGAGTGTGCTGTCAATACAAGTCCTGGAACTAGCGAGGTATGAATGCTGTCTTTTCTTTATTTCAGGAAACAGATCATTAATTTATCAAACTGGCACTGACATCTCTTCTCATGTATAGTCATCAATTTTGTACCTCTTTAATTAATTAGTTCTTTAATTAATTAGTTCACATTCGCATAGTTATTTTTGTTGAGGATTGTTGGGAGGGAGTCCACACATTGGCTAATTAAGAGGTTGATCATGCGTTTATAAGGAATGCATCTCCATTGGTACGAGGCTTTTTGGGAAAACCAAAAGCAATGCTACGAGAGCTTATGCTCGAAGTGGACATGCCTAACAAAGGGTGTACTTTGTTCGAGGGTTCTAGAGAAGGAGTCGAGGCTTGATTAAGGGGGGTTGTTTGAGAGCTCTATAGGTCTCAAAGGAGGCACTATGGTATACTTTGTTTGAGGAGAGGATTGTTGGGAGAGGAGTCTCACATCGTCTAATTAAGGGGGTCAATCATGAGTCTATAAGTAAGGAATACATCTCCATTGGTATGAGGCCTTTTGGGGAAACCCAAAGCAACACCACGAGTGCTTATACTCAAAGTGGACAATATCATATTATTGTGGAGAGTCGTGGTTCCTAACAATTTCAACCTAAAGAGGGTCCATCTTTTCACATGCACGCTCGCACACACCTCCACTTGAGTCGTGGTTTATTTTCAGTTGATAATTCCTCGCACCTCGAAACTGTTTTAGGAAAAATAAGACGGAAGCTGAAACGTAGCCACATAATTTTGAAACAGGTTATAGTATATGCAGCCGTATATTTAAGGCTTAGAAGAGACCAAGATTGGGAAGGCAATGGTGACAAACAAGCAGCAGCAGCAGCAGCAGCAGCAGCCAGGATAGCAGATTTATTGTACCCAGGAAGTAGAGGGAAGAAGATAAAAGAGAGCTGCATTCAGTTCCTCCTTGTAAACTGTAAAAGAGACCTGAGAGAGGTGATTTTTGTGAAACCTTTGCATGTGAGGATAAAGCTGGATACTATGGCGCACCCTAAAGCTGATAATTCCAAAGGTATTATCCTTACAGACTCCTCTGTAGAACTCAATTTATCTCTTGCCTCCTAAGAATAGATCATTATTTTGGTACCTTTTGTGGCTTATTGTTTTCTTATTCTATGGTCATTCTATTGTTCTAATGGTGGAACAATATTGTTTATTATTATTAATTTCTTAAATTATTGGATATTAGGTCCTCCACATTATTCTCATGATCGATTCCTCCATCCCACCGTTCATTTTTAATTGTTGGAACAATATTGTTAATTTTCGATCGTTCATTTCTGTCGTGAAATTCGTAGTTTTTGTGAATATTTTTATAGGTTCTCCACGTTATTCTCATGATCTATCTTCCTCCATCCCCCTATTCATTTTTAATTATTGGAACAATATTGTTAATTTTCCATCGTTCATTCCTATTGTGAAATTTCGTAGTTTTCATAAATATTTTTACGGGTATGTTTTCATTGATTTTGGATTCGTTTAGGGATTAGTTTGACAGTTCAATGAGTTTCTATTAATCGCTTCCTGATGTGCAAAGAAGTAACTACAATATGATACGTTAACAAATTGTATATGGATCATGTCGACGGAGAGTACAATGAATTCAAGTTTGAGTTCGGGTGGATAGAAGTAGATTTTGTTTATGCTATTGAATATATTTATAAATTTTCTTTATTTACATATATGGTTTATTGTAACACCTTAGATCCACTGGTTTTTCCTTTCGGACTTCCCCTGAAGGCTTTAAAATGCGTCGGTTAGGAAAAGGTTTCCACACCCTTATAAATGGTGGCTTGTTCTCCTCCCCAACCAATGTGGGACATCACAATTCACCTCCCTTTGGGGCCCGGTGTCCTCGTTGGCACTCTTTCCTTCCGGAATGTGATGTCTTACATTGGTTGGAGAGGAGAACAAGCCACCATTTATAAGGGTGTGGAAATCTTCCCCTAGCAGACGCGTTTTAAAGCCTTAAGGGAAAGCTCGAAAGGGAAAGCCCAAAGATGACAATATCGGCTAGTGGTGGATCTGTGGCGTTACATTTATTCATTCACATTGTAAAAAATCTACAAATCTCTTCCAAAATGATGGTTGGTTATGAAGAATTTGACGCCTCACTTTCTCCACGTAATAGAAGATTTATGCCCTTTACATGCATTCTTCCACTTTACCATCTTGATTTAGACCCTTAATTCCGATTCTATTTTTCTAATTGTGATATCAAATTTCGTTATCGTTTGTTTGTCCCTCCATTGTGAGCGATATTAACATCTTTTTATATGCTTATTTAGATATGAATATGTTTCATTATATTTCCATCACGATCGATATGAGAGAAGGTGAGAGAATAACAAAATTCACCGAAATGGATGAGTCAATGAGAATTTGGTTGAGATAAAATTACAAAATATGATCACGAATTTTGGAGTGAGGTCATATACTCATTTCTATTTTCTATTGTCAAATATGTTAATGCATTCCATCATAATTTCTTGAATTCTTAGTGAGTGATTATGATCTTGGGTACGTAAACATAACCTAAAAAACCTATCCATCAATTGTAGGATCATCATTAAAACCATCATATTTACCGACCATCTATGAATTGACGAGACAAGAAATTTTGCTACTTAAGACCATTATAGTTATTGTCGTTATTCGTCAGGGCTTCGATCATCAGTTTTTTTGTCATCAGAGCACCAACTTCCTTGACCTTTCGTTGTTAGGCGAACGTCATCATACTTGTCGACCATATAAGAATTGATCAGACAACAAATTTTGCTACCTTAGGACCATTATAGTTACGGTCGTTGTTCACTAGGGTTTCATACTTGTCGACCATATAAGAATTGATCAGACAACAAATTTTGCTACCTTAGGACCATTATAGTTACGGTCGTTGTTCACTAGGGTTTCATACTTGTCGACCATATAAGAATTGATCAGACAACAAATTTTGCTACCTTAGGACCATTATAGTTACGGTCGTTGTTCACTAGGGTTTCATACTTGTGGACCATATAAGAATTGATCAGACAACAAATTTTGCTACCTTAGGACCATTATAGTTACGGTCGTTGTTCACTAGGGTTTTGGTCGTCTCTTCTAGCACCAACTTCCTTGACCTATCGTCATTAGGCAAGTGCATATACATATAATATATATATATATATATATATATATATATATATTAATTTTTTGTTACAATTAATCCAGGTAAATACATTTGATTTTTATTTTTTAAAAAAAAATTCAAATTTTGTAGGTAAAAATAGTAAATGTTAGCTTAATTTTTAGAAAAGAAAAGAAAAAAGAAAATCAACAGTTTTATTTTTTGTTTTTTTTATTTTTTATTATTATAATTAAAAGAAGATTGGAAATTATGTGGATGTTTCTTTGACGACGAACAATCATTTGACGATTCTTCAAGTTATTGGTCACTGAAATTGCCATGACGTCCCAACAATATTTTCTCTCAATTTCTTCTTTGGGTTCCTGTTGATTCGCCGCCGAGGTTACATTTTTCTTCTCCGGTTCTTTCATTCTACCGCATGAATCTTCCATTGGCCTAAATTAGTACCAAAATTCACGACTGGATTTCATGGTGTGCACAGGAAGATGATAATTCTATAACGCTTCTATGATTTCTGACGCA